>NW_020173731.1:5697447-5780346 GCF_003031525.2 Neophocaena asiaeorientalis asiaeorientalis | reverse complement strand
GGCAGAGGGGCAAGACCTTAGGGGCAGCAAGGCCTGCAGGGTGACCTATATCAACAGTTCTCAAACTTGAGCATGCCTCAGAATCCCCCAGAGGGCTTGTTAAAAACACAGAGGGCTGGGCCCACCCCCAGGGTATCTGTCATTGGGACCGGGCGTTGGTCCAGCCCAGTGCCCTCTAATTGTGAGCAGCAGCGACATCTTGTGGTGAGGAGGGGAACGAACCTTGCGTTCCCTGAGAACCTCAGCCCCGGCGGTGCCCTTGGGTCCAGGACGGTAAGGGCCTGGGCAGCACGGCCCAGATAGAAGCCAGTAGGCCCAGATAGAAGCCAGTAGGCCCAGTACTTGCCCCAGAGTGTGCGGGCACCTGAATGCCTCATTTTACTCTAGAGACGGGGAAACCTACTCTTGTTTCCTGGAACTTTCAGCTTCATTTCAGAATACTTCCATCTTGATCTTTGTAAATAACTTTTTTCCCTGGTCTTTTCACCCCCAAAAGGCCAAGGCCTGTGAACCAACACCTTGAAGTCTCAGCCACACATGGGGCGGTTCCCGAGTCAGGAGACTGACTTTCGGAACGAAGTTCCTCACTGAACAATTGCTTTCAGCCCAAAAGAGCATTGGACGACATGAGCTATTATTATCCCTGGTAGTTTGACATCAATCTTTGGCAGGATTTTCTAACTGATTAAGGTTGTAGTAATGATGTGTGAGTGGGTGGAGAAGGGAGCCTGTAGGCCTGGGCAGTGCCAACCTCTGTTTCTTCTGCTCATGTAGGTGGTAACCTGGTAGACTGGGGCGTCAGAATTTCTGGAGTTGGGCAGACGCTGGGGAAGTGAAGCAATGCTGGGCTTGTGTCTGAAAGAGCTGGGTTTGATTCCTGGCTCTGCCTCTGCGCTGTGAATCCTGGAGCACTTCACCTCTGACCAGCTGAGTTTGTTCATCCGGAAAATGAGGGGCATGACATCAGTCGCTCATGCGAAAGTGACCTTTGTGGCACTGGATGGACTCTGGGTAAGAGAAGGTCAGCGTGTGTCATCTGGAGGTGGCGTGAGGGGTCCAGGAAGGGAAAGAAGTGAATGGTTCCATCCTCCACGCCCACCCCCATGCCCCCACCAGGCCCAGGCAGGCACCTCTGACCTCCAGCCTGGCCTGGGCCTCGGCTTCCCAGGCAGAAGGAGCAGTTGGATGAGCCTCAGAGCTGCCTCCCCGTCTGCGTCCTGTGGAACTTTCACTTCGTGACAGGAGGAGAAATTAATCATTAACTGCCAGGTTAACAGGGCAGCCGGGGCGTGGAGGCTGTGAGGTGCTGCCCCCAGTCTCGGTGGCCCCGGAGGGAAGAGGGGCACAGGCCGCACGCACAGCTCCCCACTCTGCGCTGTGCTGGCTGGGGCGCCGGGTGCTGAGTCCCTGTGGCTTCACCAGCTCCCCCCAGTCTGACCTCCCCCTGACTGGCTCACTCAGCTCAGTCCGCCAGCAGCCTTTGCACCCCTCACGCCCACCTGCCTCCCTGGGGCTCCTTGGCGCCCTGGCTGCAGAGCCTGGGGGGTGTGAGGGGTGAGAGTGAGGGAGGAGGGGTGCCTTCCCCCAAACCATAGCCCTCCCAGCTGAGAGGACTGGGCCACCTCTGCCTCAGCCCCCAACACCCTCTCCCTGCCCTGGACTTGCTATTTTAGAAAGTGAGGGAGCGGAGGTCAGGAGGTGGGGAAAGTCAGCCTCTTGCCCAACCCTGTCCTGTGGAACTTTCTGAGACGCTGGAAATGTCCCATATCTGCAGGTCCAGTACAGTAGCTAGGGAGCACTCCAAATGCTTAACCTGTGCAACTGGGAATTTTTTTTATTTCGTCTCATTTTTATGAACTTAAATTTATTTATTTGGCTGAGCCACCTGCTTGCAGGATCTTAGTCCCCTGACGCCTGGCAGTGGAAGTGCTGAGTCCTAACCACTGGGCCGCCAGAGAATTCCCTGAACTTACATTTAAATAGCTGCATGTGGCCAGTAGCTCCAGGCATGCCCCATCACTCCTCCATCAGCCCCTCCCCCCAAAAAAATTGTTCTGGAAAAGGTCAGTTAAATTAATGACGACAAGAAGCATGTAACTGGGACTTCCCTGGTGGCACAGTGGTTAAGAATCCACCTGCCAATGCAGGGACATGGGTTCGAGCCCTGGTCCGGGAAGATCCCACATGCTGCGGAGCAACTAAGCCCGTGCACCGCAACTACTGAACCTGCGTGCTGCAACTACTGAAGCCCACGCACCTAGAGCCCCTGCTCCGCAACAAGAGAAGACAACGCACAGCCACAACTAGAGAAGAGTAGCCCCTGCTCACCACAACTAGAGGAAAGCCCGTGCACAGCAATGAAGACCCAACCCAGCCAAAAAAAAAAAAAAAAAGCATGTAACTAACACAATGTAAAACATCATTACCCTTCTTCCACAGGGTTGGGAGCTCATGCCAAAGGAACAGCTGCCCAGGGACTGGTAGTAGGGTTTGAGGGGCAGGACGCTCTGCCAGCACCTCCAGGCTGTCTTCTGTGAAGGCTACTCCCGAGGTTAAAGCCTTCTTGGGTGCCAGGAGATCTGTAAGACCACCAGTGGAGATGCTCCAGAATTCCAGGGCCTCCCACCTCCAAATCCCAGGGAATTCTCCTTTCTTGAATTGCCCAGTCATGAGGTTGAGGAGGTCACTTAACATTTAATCTGGCACCTACCTGCCAGCAGGTAAGGGGTCACTGCTCCAGCCAAGTTTCACTTTAACTGCAGTGGAGGCTCTGAAGCGACTGCACCGGGCAGGCTGACCCCAGGTGCTGTCTGCACTGAGTGGAGTGGAGTGAAATGGGAGAGGCCCGCAGGAGGCTGTGGTCCCGGGGATGAGGCCACAACAGAAACCAGAGAGAGCAGCCCAAACGGACTGTCCCCACAGCCCAGAGCCTGTCGGGTGCAAATCTGCCCACATAATCCCCATACCTTCCTCCAGTCTGACCCTCTGAACCCCAAGGGATAGCTGAGAGTGTGCAAGTGGGTGCAAGGGACAGGCAGTGGGCATTAGTGCAAAACTGGGGTTGTGGGTGCTGAGGGGACAGAGCTCTGACCCTTGCTGGTCACTGCAAACCTATGTGATGACACATAATTTCTCTGTCTCAGTTTCCCCAGCTGTAAATGTCACTAATCATAACCATCTGGGTTGCTTCCAAGGGCTGCTCTAGGGTTTAAATCAGATAACAGGTGTCATTCATTAATCTATTCATTCACTAAGTGTTTATTAAGGACTTGCCTGGAATATGGCAATCTATCTTCTCAGTGGCAGCAGAAAGATCCAGAGCGCCTGCCTACAGCATTGTAAACACCAAAGCCGGGCCATCGTGCACACAGGCTCAGCGCGAGCCTTCCTCAACCTGTGTGAGACAAGGCCTGCTTAGCGAAGAGGAGGAGGGATGAAACTGGAGGGAGCAGGGAGGGGTGTCTGCAGGGGTGGAGGGAGGCAGAGGAAGGGGGATGGGAGGACGCTGCGAGCTCACCAATCCCAGCAGAGCAGCCCAGTTGCTCCCGGCAGGTCCTGGGGAATAGTTGAGCTGGGTGTGACCTGAGAGCCCACGTCTGCCCAGCACGTGCACGGGCCTCTCAGCCCTGTCTTCTCTGGTCCTTGCCTCCATCTCCACTCTCTTCCTCAGCCCCAGCCTCACTGTCACTTTCTCCCCTACCTGCCCCTCCCAGCCTCAGCGAGGTGGGTTTGGAAATGGAGAAGCCTGTGGGAAACCCACCTGAAGGGCCCCAGCAAGAACCAGCCTGACTCCACATTTCCAGCCCAGGCTTCCTGGGGCCTCTCCCTCTGGCAGAGACTCCACCACGAGTGCCTGGACCAGCCTTGCCTGATGGTTGGTCCTTGCATGAGGCGCTGGGCCGGTGGGGTCCTCTCGTAAGAGGCAGGTGCTAGGCCGGGACTCCTGGGCTCAGTGGGTGGTGGACCAGGCTATGTGGTCAAAATGGGCTGGGACCAGGAAGGCAGAGGTAATGGGATGGTCAGGGGAGTCCAGCCTCATCTCTGGTACTAGGTGGTTAGCAGGTCTCCTCTGACAGAGGCTGGCACATCAGCCTGATGCCCCAGAGCCCAGACTCAACCTGTCTTGTTACATTTCTCCCATCAGGCTGGGAACTTCCCAAACACACAGCCATGTTCCTTCTTCATCTCACACCTCCCACGTGAAAAGTTTATCCCTTAGAGTTCGATCAGCACTCACTGAGCACCTGCCAGCCTGCAGGCCAGGCCTGCTGGGAGGGGAGCAAGGCATCAGGTGCCCCCTGGCATCCTGAGAAGCTGGCCGAGCCACTCTGGGCCCCAGTCGTACCAGTTATCAAGCGCAGCCTCCTGGGCACACAGTGTTGGGAGAACCTCATGGGCAATCTTCCATGCAGTTCTCCAGACATCACTGCCTACCCCCCCATCACCTTCTGGGACATACGTGGACCCAGAGTCCCTCTCTCTGGATGTTCAGATAAGCCTGTTGGCATAGATGGAAAGTGATGGTGGTCCTGCAGCTGATGTGGGACCTAGAAAAGTCCTGCTGCCCAACACTTCCCTCTGCCTGCTCCCCAGATGGTTCCAGCCAGAGGTCAGCCAGTCAGCTCTGGGGGTTGAGCACCTACTGTGTGCAGAGCTACTGTGTGCTCAGTGCGTGGTGGTCACCTTTCGTGTTGCTGCCCATCATCCCTTCCCCCTTATTCTGGCAAAAGCCTTCCAATTCTGAACCACCCCCCTGTAGTCTGTAGGATTCCTGTAAGTCCCATTGCCAGGAGGGAGCGTGTGGTCCACGCCTGGCTAGTAAGAGATTTCACCACACCCTCACCTGGCCACAGCAACTGGTGCAGAGATCAGCATCGAAACGTTTGCTGGAGCTAGTGCGGGAAAAACTCTCTCTGCTGGTAGGACATGTGAACCGGGGACGGCTGGTGAGGATCTGGCCACCGTGCGAGGAGAGCGAAGGAACAAGAAAGACCAATTCCCAAGGACATACCCTGAGGTCCTAAAGCGACCTGGAACCTGGAACTGTCAAGCATCTACATTTCCTTTTTAACTTAAGTTAACTCAAGTTGGATTTTCTGTCACTTGGAACTAAAAGAGAGGAGGGTGCAGGGAGAAATAGAGGAAGTGAAGTGGTTTCTACCTTCAGAAAGGCCCCAGGCTGAGAGGAAATATGGTTTCCTTTCTAGGGTCTCTGAACACATGATCTTTCATTTTGAAACCTGTGTGTGTGTGTGTGTGTGTGTGTGTGTGTGTGTGTGTGTGAAATATACATTCAGATAAGTTCTTATACTTTTAATTTCTCTACCAAGTAATACATATTCATAATGAAAAATATACCAAAAAAAAAAAAAAAGGAAGGAAGGTCAGTTGTAGGCCACTGTTATTTTTTCTAAGTGTTTAAAAATGACAGTAGCTTTGGGTACTGTGGTCCAGCGGTTAAGACTCCCTGCTTCCACTGCAGGGAGCATGGGATCGATCCCCGGTTGGGGAGCTAAGATCCCTCAGGCTGCAGTGCAGCCAAAAAAAAAAAATGACGGTAGGGTCATATGGTACATATCACTTTAGTCTATTTTTCTCCCCACCTACCAGAACATGGTGATCTTTAGGAACACAGAAAGGAAAACATTAGAAGATAAGTTTCACGGCGCAACCGAATTCACATGCATCTCACCACCTAGCCTCCCACGTTGTTGCAGGAAGAGGCACAGGAGACCCTCTCTGGACAAAAAGTGGTGATTTTTCTCCACTGTGTCACCTTCAGAGGAAGTCTTAAAAACAGAATATTCATTAACTCACTCATTCAAAGAGTAAATATTTCAGTGCCTCCCATGTGCCAGGCACTGAAATATTTACGTGTTCAGGGTATGATGAGCAAAACCAGATATGGTCTCTCCTCTCATGGAGCTTACAAGATGGTGAGGAAAAGTCATTCATCAAATACTAACCAAACAAATGTAACACATGAGCTGGGACAGCTGCTCTAAGAGCATCACAGAGGAGGATTGACCCCCTCAGGAAGGCTTTCCTGAGGAAGTGGGGTTTGGACTGGGATCAAAGGGATGAAATGTGTCAGCCAGGCCACGGGAGGGAAGTGAGCATCTCCTTCAGAGGAGCATCACGGGGAGGGTGCTGTAGCTGGAGAGAGTGTGGTGAATGTGTGTGAAGGTCAATGTGGCTGGAGTGGAGGAAGGGAGAGCGTGTGTCATGTGACAACAGAGCCGGTAGCAGAGAGAAGTAGGAGCCAGAGGATGTGGGACCCTGGAAATAACATTAATACGTTTTGTCTTTATCCTAAGTACCAAGGGAAGCTACTGAAGTCTCCCCTAGCAGGTGTGTGTGACAGGAGTAGGTCTGTGTTCCGTTAATGTCATGTGACTGCATTGTGAGGAATGGATTGGGTAGGTCCAAAATGGGCTCAGGGGTAGCAGGTAGATGGCTGTTGCAGTAGTTGAGATGTGAAAGGTCAGGGTACCTTGCACTAAGGTAATGACACAGGGAGTGGGAAAAGAGGGGAGACTGGAGAAGTATTTAGGAAATAAAATCAGCAGAACTTGGTAACTGGATATGGAGGGTGAGAGAGAGTGTGCGTGTCAAGGGAGAGTCCTGGGTTTCTTCCTGGCTGGCTCAGCTGGGCGGGTGGGGCTACCAGCCAGCAAACCAGGAGACGCTGTAAGAGAACCAGGCCGGGAAGAAGATTAAGTGCTCCGTCTTAGTCACCTTGAGTCGGAGGAACCTTTGACACATCCCAAAAGAGATGTCAAGTAGGCAGCTGGATATCTCAGTCAGGAGCTCGGAGATAATATGTGTGAGTCATTTGCAAACCGTGTGCACCGACCCTCAAAACAACCAGCTGGGGTGGGTTCTCATCCCACTCACTGTGCTTCAGGGATCAAATCACTGACTCCTCTGGGACCCAGTGTCCTCAAGTATTTGGTAACCTGAACCTGTGAGCATATGGGGATGATGCATTGCCCAGACGTCCCGGAATCCCCCCACCAAAACCAGAGAAAGAAGTTTCCCAATTTGGGGAGTGTTCCTGGCTCTGTTAGATTGGCCGTTGGGATGTTCTTGTTGTGACCCTGGCTGTCCCTTCCCTGGTCAGATCATAGACCATCCTAAGCACCTCAGATTCCTATTCTTGGAATAGGAAACCCCTGGCCCCTCATCCTTGTTAGAATGGAAGAGTGAATTGGATGAGCTGCCTTGGCCCATGGTGAGGCAGAGTCTCTGAGGAACTTTAAGGTCAAAGGGTGTAAACTGTGAACAAGAATGGTTCTTACCACAGACCATCCAGGGCACTTCCCCCAAGATTTTGTTTTCCTTCCTTGCCCCCGAACTGCTCTTGTCCGAACTTTCTTCTCTCTGTACTCTTCCCAAAAATGTGTTTCTGGGTCTCCATGCTGTTTGCTTATTTCACAAACAACCCAGTTCTTGATGATGTCCCAGGTTCTGAGGACCTTGCTTGGCCAGAGTAGCCCATGGAATAATGCCTTCCTGGAAGGGTGTCACTCTTTGACACCCAACTCCCTCTCCTGGGTCCTGGACAAGGGCTAAGAATAAGTCAGGGCTCATTATTAATGTCTATTATATGCTCAGACACTGGAGAGATAAAATGAACAAAACCCAATTCTGGCCCTGGAGAAACCTCCCTCCCAATGGTTTTGAAGTGTGATCTGGGCTGTTTTTCCCTAAATTCTTCACCAGCCTTTTCACCATATTAAAGTCTCCCTTCCATTCACTCACTTAGCTTTTGAGTTTGTCCCCCCAAATCACTGATACACCGGTTATCATTTATGAAGGCTTATTATGTACCAATCTTTGTGCCAAGCTCTTCACATCCCTTTATTTCATTTAATCTTCAAAACAACCTGTGAAGTAGGTTCTGTGTCTCCTACTTTTCCCTCGATGGCCTGAAAGAGGTGAAGTTGCTTTTCTGAGTTCAAACAGCTGGGGTTCAAACCCAGGTCAAACCCAGGTGTGGTCTGACTTGACAGTGTCCCTCTCTCATTACTCGGCCACCTTTGTCTGGATGGCTGAGTGTTTCCCGCCTGAAAACTTGGTGTTAGCCATGGAGTGCCAGTTTAATTAGAATGGAGGCCCCAGGAGTGCAGGAACCTTGTCTAATTCAGCTCTCGTCCCCAAGCACCTAGAACAGTGCCCGGAAAAGATTTGTTGAATCAATTTGAATGAAGGAAACAGTTTGAAACCCCCTCTCCTCACCCACTATCACCAAACACAGCTTCGACGGCTATCAGCTGCAGTGTAAGTACATTAATGACATAATGAAAGTGAATCTCTAGTGGGGGGCGGGGCTCGGGTACCCTCCAGGTTAAAGGCCTAAAGCAGAAGCTGATGAAGCCGTCAGTAACTGGATAGGCACTTGCACTTCTCAGGTATGTTTCAATGTCCACCTTTAGACCAAGGAGCCTAGCTCTGTGCCAACACTTGCATTTGCCAGTGACCTTTAATAAAGGTAAAAGTTTTCTTAGCAAACAATGAAGCAACACTTTTGAGAAGAAAAGAGTAAACTGAAGCAAAGGTCATTATTTTCTAAATTTGCTTTTCCGCTGAGAACTTTGGGTATTGGCATGGCTCTATTCAAAGGCTCCCAGCCCTTCAGGTCAAAGCCCACTCTCCTTACTACACATGCATCTCATCCCTGTCTCCCCTCTGGCCCGCGTAATCCCTAGCGACCGTGTCAGACTTTCCCTCACCTCTGGGTCTTTGTCCTTGCTCTTCTCTCAGCTTGAATCTCCTTTCCCTTCCCCTTTGCCTGGCTGAATCTTATTCATCCTTCAAATTCTAGAAAGTCTTCCCGAATCCCCCACCCATACCCCCCAACCCCACCTCCCTGCACACACCATCTGGGGTCAGTGACTCTCTCTATGTCCCTATGACACCAGACACATAACACAGCAAGATATTCTTGTCCTTATCCCACATTCCACCTCCCCAGAACCACCCCCACTCTGTCCTAGTCTCCCCAGCAACAAGCATAGAGCCTGGCCCATGGTAGGTATTAGGAAATCACACTGTGGTCAACTGCTTAACCACCTTATCAAATAGTTGTATGTTAACCAAAAATTAATCAGTCAACCTAAAGAAATGGGAAAGAAATGGAAAGAGAAATGGAAAATTTTATTTGAGCCAAATTTGAGGAATATAACCTGGGAAGAGCATCTCAGAAAGCTCTGAGAAGTCTTCTACCTGTTAGAAGTCAAGGCATCGTGATGAAGATTTTTGAAACAGACAGCTGTACATCAAACGTATTATTGACCGTTTACGTAATCCAGATCTAAGCATCATCGTGGTGGGTCATGTGACCCCTTACAAGATCAAGAAGGAGCGCTCTCTTTTAAGGATTTGTCTTGTTGATGCTGGGAGAATATTGCTGTTTATGGTTGAGCAGGTATTTCTGCTGGTGGGGGAGGTTTGCTCCATGCATTATATAGATACACAATGCTCAGTGGAGGGGGGAGAGGAGGCCAAAGGGCAGAGAAGTTTTTTTGTTTAACTTTTTTTTGTCTTGCCATAAAATATGAACTTTATTTCACATGTAGAACCACTTATTTAGTACCTACTGTGTGCCAAGCCTCTAATGTGTGTCATTCATTCCTAAGCCTTACAACAATCTTGCAGAGTAGTTTTGGTCACTCCTCCTTTTAGAAGATGGAAGCTGGAGCTCAGAGAGGTTCCGTAACTTGTCAAAGGACACCTACTTAGAAAGAGGCAGAGTCTGGATGTGAGTTCAGGACTTTAGGACAATCTCCCATTCCTCCTAGCTCCCAGGCTTCAGGTTACCCAAATCTCTGTCATCTCCAAATTTCAAACTCTATAACACAAAAGATAATTTTCTTATCAGCTATGTGAGCTTAGATAAGTCCCTTGACCTCTCCCCCTGTCAAGTGCAAGATGGGGGGGGGGCACATGAACTCCAAGGTGCACTATGGCACAGAGGTGGTGTAATTGTGCAAATCAAGGGCGGGTGGAGCTTCACCTAAAGGCAAACAACACTGGGGCATAAACCTTGCTAGAATCTGCCTCTGTTTTCTAATCTGTGGACGTGCACAGGGCCTCAGGGAGTGTGTACAGATCCCATACAGACCTTCCAGCTCCCGGCAGCATGAACACAGCCTGTAAGCATTCCAGACAGCGTGTGCAAAGACCTCCTGAGTCTACCAGGCCTGTGGGTGTCTGCTTTCTGCCTCTGGGCATTGCCTCCTACTTCTTCTAGGCTGGCCTCCCCTCGGGAGAGATGAACTCCAGCCGTTCCCGAGGAGATGAATCGACAGCCTGTCGTGCGTGGGCTGCTCTCACCAAGCTTGGCCAGGCCATTCCTGCTTTCTGGGCCCTACAGGGGCCTCACCCATGTGCCAAGCCTTCCCCAGCCCAACACGCTTCCTCTTGTTCCCCTCCATCCAGCTGTCCCACTGCCCCATCTGCTTCTCAGGTGGTGGAGCCGTGTCTGCAGGAGCATAAGGCAGATCCACTCCCCACCCAGAACAGAGGGAGTCTGTCAGCAGCACAGTGGAAGAGGCTGGAAGAGCAGTGGGAAAGTGCCCTGGAAAGGCAGCAGGGCTAAGGGGCCATAATTATATGTTCATGATAAAAAAAAAAAAATCACATAGATGGCAAGAGAGTGAGCAAAGAAAACTGAAAGACAGAAAGAAGAAGTGCAGAGGGGTAGGACCTCCACAGGCCAGGATGGGGCTGAATTCTCTCCAAGTTACCTAGAGTCCTGTCCTTGACCAATCAGAAGCCAGCTGGGGTTCAGGTACCCCAGAGCCACTCAGGAGCCCTATTCTTGTTTGATCATGAACCCAGCAGCCACTGTGAATGCGCGTGGGAGGGATACAGGGCCCTGTCCCTGATGGCCCCCTCCCTCCTGCCCTGAGGCCCCAAGATGAACAGAGACGAGTTGTGGCTGAAACAGGGCAAGGGGGGTGGGTGGTAGAGTGCAGGGTCTCTGGAAAAGAAAGGCGTTTGATGTCAAAGCCTGCTTTGCAGCAGGAAACACAACTTCACAAGGATTCAGGGGGAGGTACCTCATCTGGCTTCCTTCCTTCCGGCCCTGGTCTAGAAAACAGCCTGAAGCCAGAAAGCTCCTTGTCCCCACACACCCCGCATCCCTCTACCCCCATCCTCCCAACAGGGGGGCTCCCTTCCCCCACTCACCCTCCCCGACCCTACCACAGGGAGAGGGGTGGCTGGGTTCCATCCTCTATTCAGATTCAGGACACAGGGTCCTCACCCCTGCAGTCCCTGCCCAGCCAGGGCTGTGGTGGAGGGGAGCCCAGCCCCCTTCTTGCCCACCAGGGCTCCTGGGCCCCAGCACCTTAGAGAAGGAGGGAGGGGAGATTGGGCCCGGGGGAATCTCCCTGGGCTGTACTCTAGACAGTACATGAAAAGCATGCAAATGTGGTGCAAAAATAGCATGCAAATCAACACACCTTCCACCAATTCATCCTTTCTGTTCCCCTCTTGCCCCAAGGGTCCCATCATCCTTTAGGCCGGGAGGAAGAGGTTTTGTTATACTCCCCACCTAACAGCCTCAGGCACTTTTATTCTGCTTTCCTTTCCCTACAGCTAACCCCAGTCCTTCCTTATCTTCACCCCACCCCGCCAATGGCCTGCCTTCAGTAGTTTGAGAAACAGGGTGCTTGCCACAGACCTGGGCTGCAGAAGCTCCAGGAGGGGCCTCGTTGTGGGTTCAGACCCTAAAACAGGGATGGGGTGGAGCAGAGGAGGAGCCTCGCTGGGGAATCCACTCCTAGCTTCTGACCCCTAGGCACTTTGCCAAAGTCCAAAGACTCCAGACGGGTGCGGCAAGGGTGTGCTTTGCCTCTGGCCCTTTACTCAGGCCAGATCCCCTGTTATTATGATTACTGCTACTATTGCTACTTTATAGTTAGGAAAGAGTCCCTGGACCCCAGAGAGTGGGATTCAAGAAGCAGAGAGGAATTTGATTATGGTAATCGTTACACAATGTGTATATAGATTGTACAGAGATTGTATACCTTAACATAGATTGTACACCTTAAATATTTACAATGTTTAGCTGTCGAAAAAGAAAAAAGAAGGAGGAGGGGGAGGGGAAGGGTTGGATCTCATCCCTGAACTGAGATAATCAGCCAGGTTTAGAACTTAAGCATTTGGAGAGTTAAATGTAAAACAGTTGCCTCAGGCTACCTGGAGTATTTTCACAGATACAGGTTCTTTTAGAGAGCCCCTGGGGCCCAGGCTGCCTTTAAGGGACAGAAATGGAGCTCTGTCCCCTGTTCTCAAACTGCCGGGCTGGGTGCCTCTGCCCCCATACTTGGTCCATCACTGACCCCAGCAGGGCAAGCTCAGCCTGGCCCTGCCTCTTGCTGGCCCCTCCACAGTTCAACTGGAAGGAAGGCTCTCACCTTCCCAAGCTTGGCCCAGACTCAGCCTGGGCCTGGCAACAGCTCTGGGGTAGGGAGGAAGCCCAAGGACCTGTTAGCCTGACCCGGCCCAGGACAGGAAAGGCTTCAGCCAGTTTCAAAGGCTCTGTAGCGAAGGGAAGGAAGCCACTTGGGGTGGGTTCCAAGAGCAGACCAAGGTCCTTCCCGAGGGGGGAATAAACGAGGATGCCAGACATGGAGCCTTGGGAAAAGGGTCCCAGATCCCGCCTGTGGCTGAGCTATAGAGTCCAGAGGGAGCAGAGAAGAGGACTCAGATCTGCCCTTAAACTCAGCACTCATGAACAATTGAACTTGCAGCTCCTACACTAGCTATACCCTCATGGCCTGGCCTCCAGAGGTGGGAGACAAGTGGCTATAAGTGAGCCCACCTCGGGATATCATTCCCGTGACACCAAGTAGTACTGTATCCCCAAACCCCAAGGGGTGAAATTCTCTCCTCCATTCAAAGACTCTTATTTATTTAAATTGAAGTACAGTCGATTTACAATATTATATTAGCTTCAGGTGTACAACACAGCGATTCAACATTTTTATAGATCGTACTCCATTTAAAGTTATTAGCAAATATTGGCTATATTCCCTGTGCTGTACAATATATCCTGTAGCTTATTTTATACACAGTAGTTTGTACCTCTTAATCCCCTTCCTCCTCTTGCCCTTCCCCCCATCCCTCTCCCCACTGGTAATCACTAGTTTGTTCCCTGTATCTGTGAGTCTGTTTCTGTTTTGTTATATTCATTCACTTGTTTCATTTTTGAGATTCCACATATGAGTGATAACATATAATATTTGTCTTTCTCTGCCCAACTTATTTCACTGAGCATAATACCCTCTAGGTCCAGTCATGTTGTTGCAAATGGCAAAATTTCATTCTTTTTTATGGCTGAGTAGTATTCCATTGTATACATATACCACATCTTCTTTATCCATTCATCTGTTGATGGACACTTAGGTCGCTTCCATATCTTGGCTATTGTAAATAAATCTGCTATGAACATTGGGGTGCATGTGTCTTTTCAAATTAGTGTTTTCATTTTCTTCCAATATATACCCAGGAGTGGAATTGCTGGATCATATGGTAGTTCTATTTTTAATTTTTTGAGGAGTCTCTCCCCAGTAAGTTCACCAATTTACATTCCCACCAATGATGTACAAGGGTCCCCTTCTTTCCACATCCATGCCAACACTTGTTACTTGTGGTCATTTTGATGACGGCCATTCTGACAAGTGTAAGGTGACATCTCATTGTGGTTTTGATTTTTGCATTTTTCTCTGATGAATAGCAGTGTTAAGCATCTTTTCACGTGTCAGAGACTTTTAGAACAGTGACTCTGCAGCTTACCTTGGTGCCCACCCTTCAGTTTATGTCTCACTATAGTGCTTTCAGCTGCAGCCTAAGTCCCTTTTTCCTCATTGTTATCAGGAAAGAGAGTACTGAGTCTGAAAGGGATCTTGATAAAGTCAGGCAGGTGGTCTCCCCACCCCACACTGACCGCCTCCTGGGCCAACCCAGACAGGGCATCCCAGGGAAGTCTGCCTGCTCACACCTGAATTCTCACTTCCAGCGCATAAGCAACTCACGAGGCCCCGCCCTGAGCTTTGCTAATGTCACTATGTACTTCACCTGTTTACTCAGCAGAACATCCCTGGGAGGTATGTGCTCTGACAAGCCACATTTTACAGACAAGGGCATTAAGACTTGGAAAGCTCTGATACCTTGCTCAAGACCTCGTTGTTAGTAAAGGACGGAGCTGGGACTGGAATCCGGGTTTGACTGGTTCCTTAATGACCACTCGGCTCCCTTTTTCACTCATGCTCCCCACGTGCTCCTAGATCATGGTGGCAGAGGTGAGCTCACCAAGTAAGGACTTACACTGACCTTTTTATTTTTTTGACTGTGGGCACCATCACAGCCTCACAACATCACGTCACGTGAATGGCAACAACAGGGCAAGTGTCCCTGGAAGACACGTCTTAAAGTTAATTGGGGCAAAAACCCCTCTTCCATTCAGCCTTCCCCATCTTCCGTCTTTGTCTGGATACTGCTTCCTCTCCCAGGAGTCCAAGATTTTTAGTTCTTCAGCCTCTTCAGTGGGGGCAGCAGACATCATGGAATATCTCACCCATCTCTCCCCTCTCCCTTGGACCAGAGTGCTTGTCTCATCTTCTCGAAGCAGCTATTAATTCTGATAGAAAGGGAGGAAGTAAGCAGCTGAGTGGAGAATCGGGGACGAGGGAACAGGACCAGATTCTACCATGGTAGGTGGGTTTCCAGGCTTAACTTCATTCCAGAATAAATAGCACTACCCACCTTTCATTTGTGGGCAGATTGGAGATGTCACCCTTGACACTAGCACAACCCACTGGGGTCTCAGAAGCACCTGGACTGTCCCACAGGCCAACCCCACAGACCCCTACCCAGCCCACTGGCTACCCACAGCTCCCCAGCCCCAGGCCTCCTGGGTCCACGAGGAGTCCTTGATTCCCTGCTGAGAGCTTGACCAAGACATGGAGATTTTGGCTCCAAAACCCAATATTTCCAGTCCTACCTTCTGGGCAATGGCCAGGAAAGTTGAAGGGGGATAAGGTGTCATATTCCTGACGTTGAAAACTCTCCAATCTCATACACTGATGGTGGAAGTATAAATTGGTACAACCTGGAAAACTTTTTGACAAATATACTAAAGCTAAACATAAGCCTACCTTAGCAAGGTTATTTCCTGTATATAATCAATAGGAATTAGTGCTTATGTTCACCGAAAGACATGTGCAAGAGTGTTGTTCATTGTAGTTTTATTCATAATACCTCCAAACTGAAAGTAACCAAATGTCCCTCAATAGGAGAATGGATAAATGAATTGAATATACGCTGTATAGCAAGGAAAAAGAATGAACTGCTACACACAGCAGCCAGACATAAAAGAGTGCTTATGATATGACTCCATTTCTGTGAAGGTCAAGAAGAGGCAAAATAAAATATAGCAGCTACCTCTGCCTAGGGCAAGAGTATTTTCTGGGAGAGTGCATGAGAAAGCTTCTGGGGTACTGACAATGCTCTCCACGTTTATCTGGGTTGGGGTTTCACCAGTATACACATATGTTACATATGTAAAGATCCATCTGGCTGCACACTCAAGATCTGTAACTCTTGTTATGTAAGTTATGTCTACCCACCTACCCACCCCCCCCGGCACCCCCAAAAAAAAGAAGGCAGTAAAAATATTAGATGATTTTGTTTTGATTTAGTTTGGGTTTTTTTGTTTTGTTTTGTATCTGATTAATTTCACTGCTGGGAAAAATCAGCTGGTTGGCTCAAGTCTAACCTAAATCCATCTTATTATAGATAAACACTATCTCATCATTTATGGCCCAGGTAGAGAATAACTGTTCCCCAATGTCTTGGCTAAGTCAGAGACTGGCTTCCTGTGAGTGAGTGAGTGAGTGTGTGTGTGTATGTGTGTGTGTGTGTGTGTGTGGTGTCTTACGTTATGTTCAATTACACGATGAACCACCATAGGGCGGGGATGGTATGTGTGAAATTCCCTTTAATACTGCACCACCCACAGGGAGATTTATTTCAACAAAATTTATGGGTGCCTCCTATGCACTATTCTGGAGACTGGGGTATAGCAATAGAACTGACAAAAAACCCAGTTCTAGTGGTACCAATTAAGGCTTGTGGACAGTGATTATGGGGGGAGGAAAGATCTTGGGGGCCCTCACATCCTCCTCCTTTTCCAATGAAGAACAGGGAGCTGCCCCTCTGTGGGCTGGAAGGGAAGGTGGGATGTGCACCAAGAGATCTGTCACCCACAGTTGTTGCCAGTGTTTGCAAATGGCTAGAGGCGGTTTTAGCTGCGATGTAAGGTGGGTCATCTCCCCAGAGCAGGCAGGGACAGTCCCTATCATGTCAGGTCATTAAGGTGGCAAGCGTAATGGAAGGTTGATGAGCTGCAGAGCGGACAAATTTTGATGGATTCCTGGTCCTATCACCTCTTCTCCATGTCACTGTGGGCAGGTCACTTCATCCTCTGCACCTCCTCTTTCTCATCTGTAAAACGGGATGGTCATACCTACCTCAAAGAGCTATTTGTATAGATTAAACAAGCTAGATCAGCGCTTGCTTGGTACACAGTGG
Organism: Neophocaena asiaeorientalis asiaeorientalis; assembly: GCF_003031525.2. NCBI lineage: Eukaryota > Metazoa > Chordata > Mammalia > Artiodactyla > Phocoenidae > Neophocaena > Neophocaena asiaeorientalis. Next base: position 5,763,741 of record NW_020173731.1, on the reverse strand, counting down.
TCGTGAAATAAATAGTAGCTATTCAAATACAGTTGATCCTTGAACAACACGGTCTGAACTGCATGGATCCACTTATGCACAGATTTTTTTCGATAGTAAATAACACAGTACTGCACAATCCACGGTTGGTTGAATCTGTAGATGTGGAACTTTGAATACAGAGGAACCGGGGCTACGAAGAGCCAGCTGTAAAGTTATAGTCAACTTCAGGTCAAATGTACGGAAGGTCGGCGTCCCTAACTCCCACACTGTTTAAGGGTCAACTGTAATTGGAGAGACAGAAGGTACACATGCAGATGAAGTCCTTCACCCATCTCCCACTCTGACCTAAAGGAGGCTTATTCCCACTTCCTCAGCCTTGCACCCAGCAATTCAAACTCCTACACTCTCTGCCGAGTCAGGACCTTCAAATCCCAAGACACATCTTCTTTAGCAAGCTTTCCCGAACTAACTTGTCCCTTCCTGGCAAGTATCCCCACTGCAGACCTCCATATCTCTGCCGCCCAGTGAGATGCTGCCTTTATGGTTGAGCTCCTATTGTCTTGCCCATGAGACAAAGAGATGCTTGTAGGCAGGGGCTGTGTCTCCCGATCAGATTAGGATCCAGACACCAGCCACTTTGGAGTCCTCCATGCAAAGATCTTCAGAAGCCACACTCCTTTCCACCTCAAGGTCTTAGTATGTGCCACTCTCTGGCCCTGGAATGCTTGTTACTCAGCCCCTCTCACCCCCTACTCCCAGCAAGTTGCCCAAGGAACTCTTAGATACTCTCCTGGACTCAGCTTAAACACCACTTCCTCCAGGAAGCCTTCCCAGACTACAATTCCTTATTTTACCCTCTTGTGGCAACCAGTAATTCTTCAGAGCACTGACAGCTAAAACTAGTTAAATACAAGCAAGGCTCCCCTGCAAAACTGAAAGTTCAATGAAGACAGGTACCTTGTTTTCCCTGGTATAATCTCAGCTCTTAGCTCTGTTCGTGGTACGTAGTAAAAGGGCAATGAATACTTGTTGAATGAGTGAATGAATGAATGAATATAGCCTCTCCCCACCACTCCCAGGTCCCAGCATAAATCTGTCCACAGAACATCCTCAGGGGCCAAAAAGAAGGACAGGCTTAAAGACCTTCTGCTTTCAGCCGAGGTCTATTTCTTTGTGGCAACTTGTTGCCTTTTCTTGGTTAAGCCTTGAGTTTCCAGGTTTTCTGTACATTGAAATCCCCCCATCCCCTCAAGGAATACATTCCCCTGTCAGAGGAAAATGCTCCAAAGGGTCTCCCCCACCGGGAGGGACTGGCCTGCAGCTGGTACCACAGCAGCAAAACCACAGGCTAAATATACCCTGCTTTGCATCCTGTTTGCTTTGAAGCACACCTGGCAGACACGCATCACAGGCTGGGAATTGCGCCTCACCCGCTCACCACTCCAGCTCCTGGAAGCAGCCCACAGACCTCCACTGAAACAGCCCACTGGGTCCTCGGGTCCACACCTCCCCCACCCCGTGCCTGTGTTTTCCTTTGCTCAGTTCTAAGAGGTGGAGGGTTCCCACTAAAGCCTTGGGAAGCAGCCAGAACCCATGGGGTTACACGGCGTGGATTCCCACCCCAGCAGACCGTGGCCCAGAAAGTGCTGACTCAGGAGGGTCTGGTTACTGTCTGCTCCTCCAGCTGCAACGAATCACTTCACTTCGCTGAGCCTGGTTCCTCATTGGTAAATGGGGGTGGTGGAGTGATCGTACCTGCGCTTCCCGCCTCCCAAGGTGGTCATACAAGCCAACCAGGGACATGGAGAAGAGGGCCTGCAGTAGGCTAGCCACCATACAGGGCACTGAGGAAATAAAGATGAAAGAGGCCAGTCCCTGCCCTCAGAGAGATTAAGTCAGCAATAAATGAGCAAAGAGACACTCATAATACAGCGTGATTGAGGAGTGGGAGGGGTGCCACCAATGGGCCATGATGAACACAAGAAGAGCAGATGCCAGGGTCACAGACACCTGTGGAGTGTGTAAGATTGTCAACTGGGCCCAACCAGATCGCAACTCTTGCCCACTAGCTGTGTGACCTTGGGCAAGTTACTTACCCTCTCTGTGCCTGTTCTGGGCCTCATAGACGTGTGGTGAAGATGAGGATATGTAAATGAACCTGTGTAAAGTGCTTTGATCATTTCTGGGGTAAAGTAGGTGTTAAATAAGTATTAGTTGTCATTATTGTTATCGGTATTAATTCATTCAACAAAGACGCACAAAGCTCTATTTTAGGCACGGGGACATGTCAGTAAACAAAACAGACTGGAAAGACCTGCCCTCTTGGAGCTTACATTCTGGAAGGGGAGCGGGACAACAGACCAAAGAAGCATGCTATTTCATACATTTGATGATGAAAGAGCTTTGGAAAAAAGAAGGCAGCAGGAAGGGGGAATAAAGAACCCCCAGGCGTGGGGGAGGGTTTCCATGTTAAGTGCGGTGGTCAGGGAAGGCCAGGTGGGAAGGCGAGGGTGAGCAGAGGCCTGAAGGAGGTGAGAACGAGCTGAGCCGTGAGAAGCCGGGGTCCAGACAGAGTGGCAGCAGTGCCTCCTCCTGTGCTGCTGCGAATACATCTTTAGCTGCAAGCAGGTTTAGTGAGGATGAAATCAGAAAACAAATGGCAGGCATACACTAGGCGCAGTATACATGTGAGCTCCTCTGCTCCCCCTTATATCCCACAGGGCTCTCTCCAGTCATTAGAGAGTTCGGGTTATCCAGAGCAGAGAATGCTTCCTTCCCAAACACCTCTAAGGCCTCTTCGCCTCTGCCTGGGGGCCTCATGGGCGGGATCTGAGCTGGGTGCTGAGTGTCCTTGAGAAGACTTAGGAGCCTGGGCCTGGAGGTTGGAGGGTGAGTGCTGGCCCGTCGCCTTCTAGCTGTGGGATCTCAGCCAGGGACAATAATAACAGCTGTCACCTGTGCCCGGCACGTTATCATTTCATCCTTCCACCATTTCATCCAGCCCTGGGAGGCAGACGAAGAAGGTGAACCCCAGAGAGGTTCTCACAGCCAGAAGGTGGGGAAGCCGGGGTCTGAGGCTAGCCCGTGGGACTCCAATGCCCCAGCTATCAGTAGGGTTGCCAGATTTACCAAAGATAAACAAATAAAAGCAAAATCAAAAACAGGACACTGGGTTAAATTTGAATTTCAGATAAACAAGAAATCATTTTTTAGTATAAGTCTGCCCAAATATTGCATGGGACATATTTATCCTAAAAAATTATTCATCACTCATGTGAAATTCAAATTTTTATTGTTTTTAAGGCCATGCCACGGGGCATGCGGGATCTTAGTTCCCTTCACCGGGGATCAAACCCGTGCCCCCTGCAGTGGAAACACAGTCTTAACCAGTGGACCGCCAGGGAAGTCCCTGAAATTCCAATTTAACTGGGCGTCTTGTATTTTACCTGGCAACCCTAGCTCTCAGCCGCTCTATCACGCATCTCCCAGCATCAGAGGTCACTGTCTCTCGAGGGTGGTGGAGAAACTAGAGGTGAAGCCACTGAGAAGGCCAAGAGGGCTCCTGAGCGCCCCTTGCTTGAGGTGAGCTCTCAGTGTGAAGGTGTGCAGACGCTCACCCCAGCCTGTCAGTAAACAGGCAAAAGGCCCCTGCTCTAGCTCCTGAACTTTAGGGGACCCAGATCTGACCACCTTCTGGCCAGAAGAGTCTGAAGGGCCAAGATGGGTCCCCCTGCGCCCCGCCGCATACAGCACTGCACCCTGCAAGTCCCTGCCCAATGAGCCCACGGGGAGGGTCCCTACCTGAGCCTACTGAGGGCCGGCCATACGAGCGGTGGGAGCGCTCCTGGCTAGAACTGCCTGGTAAAATACAGGATGCCCAAGTCTGGATGGGAGGGGAGTCTGGGGGAGAATGGATGCATGTATACGTATGGTGCTGTGCACCTGAAACTATGACAACATTGTTAATCAGCTACACTCCAAGATCAAAGAAAAAGTTTAAAAAAAGAAATACAGGACGCCCAGTTGCATTGAATTTCAAATACACAAGGAATAATTTTTTGGTATAAGTATGTCCCAAATGTTGCAACTTTTCCCTGAGTCCAAGGAGTGGCCAGGGGCTACTGTTTGGCAAAGTGTAGCCCTGCAGGAAGGGATGTCTACCTAGGCACTCGTGGCGCTGGTGGCCCCTCGAGATACAGGACAGAGCCGAGAGTGGGAAGAGAAGGGAGGTGCGCCGCCGTCTGGGAACATAGCTCTGTTCTGCGCTGAGCCCCACACAAGCCAGCGGAGCCCACTCATCTCTGCCTTCCCCGCCCTCCCATCTCTAGGTCAGCAGCCCCACATCCCCCGGAGGGACTGAGGGGGCTGGCCAGCTTCTCCTCCCTCCACTGGGGGCCCTCCAGTGACTCACCTTAGACACCAGCCCCAAAGCCCCTCCCTCCCTATCCCAACACCACCCCCAAGACTCCCTCTGCTTCCCTCCTGTGGTCTCCCCTGCCTCCCAAAATCTGCTTCCCCCAGCAGGGCCCCGAGGGCATCGGCCCCAGAGATGCGCTGGAGAGATCAGTAGTGTTTGCTCTGATCTAGACAAATCGGATCCAGCCAGCCCCAAGCCGGGAAGGTCGGACACTGGCCAGCAGGGAGGGCAGCTGGTGCAGGATGTGGGCATGAGGGAGGGTGGGAGCTCGGATGGCCTCCTTGACTCATTCTAGAACACTGCCGAAAATACTGTTCTCTCTTCTGGAGGAGCTTCTCACCAGGATTGAGGTGAACAGTGAAGACAGTGAACACCCACCCCTGGGCCCCAGGCTGCACAAGGGGCTCTTCTGTGGATGCCTCCCATGCCCCAACCGTCCCTCAATCCTGGAGCTGAGCTGGTGCCTGCAAATTGCTTAGAACGGTGCCCGGGGCACAGAGCACTCAGCATGCTGGCCGTTATCATCATCGTCACCCTGACTATGAGTGCCACCTGATGACCCATTGTTAAGCTCATCTTGCCCACGGGACGGCGAATTGCTAAGGTCGGCGTTTTGTCCATTTTAGTGGTCCCAGTGTCTGGCATGAACAACTATGTGCTCGGTAAATGTTAGTCTAAGGAGAAGGATGGATAGTCTTCGATCGTTCCTATTTTATGTGCCTGAATTCCCCCCAGTCCTCCCCAAGCTCTGGGTGCAGGCGGACCACAGTAAAATGTCACTGATTTGTATTTTTGTTGCGCCCCCTTTCACAAGGCCTCAAACCCCTGCCAACTCTCGACACCCCTCATGCCCTGCCCCGACCCCAGACGCCTCTACCTGGATTTCTGCCTCCCAGATGTACAGCACTGGCTGTCACCAGGCACAGCTACCAGTTGCTTGGAACTCGGGCGCCGTTGGCTCTGGACTGTGAAGGTGGATACGTCTCCCCTTGGGGTTACACTTGACTGGAGGGGCCAGAGCCTTTGTGGGAATGGTCTTCCTGTTTTATTTAGAATTCCCTCCCTGGAGCTCAGACAGCATCGGGCTGGGCTGTCCCCTCCTGGGATGACATGCAGGTCACTTCTCCCCTCTAATGTTGGGGACTTGCCTCCTTGCTGGGGTAAATCGTCTCCACAGTGGTTCCAGGAACTCGAGACAAAACTTCTATAGGTTGGGGGAGGGTGGGATGAACTTGGGAGATCGGGACTGACATATATACACGAATATGTACAAAATAGATAACTAATGAGAACGGCTGTACAGCACAGGGAACGGTCACTGTAAGTAGAAACTAACACAACATTGTAAAACAACTACACCCCAATAAAAAACAAGAGCCTTCTATACCAGCCAGACACCTCTAAATGCTGCCTTAGGGTCCCTGCATGGGGAACCCTTGCCATGGCTACCCTGAGGAGTCATATGTACACACACAAGCACACACAATCACTCACTCTCACACCCTCACCCTCACACACTCGCTCCCACACTCGCACCCTCATCCGTCCTGATTTCCTCTACTGCCAGCAGCTCACAGATAAGCTACAATGTGACCAACCCACAAAGCACATACTGTAGTGAAGTTGTTTACTGCTCGGGAGCCCCAGTTAGTGGGGGTCACTGAAGTTTTTAAAATCTCTATTTTCTCCTGTTTCAAGATCAGCCCTGCCCCTCTGCCTCCCCTTCTTCTAGACCCCTGTGTCCCTCTGCTCCCCCCCTCTCAGCCCACAACTTCTTGCTTGTTGTGCCCCATCAACACCCCCAAAGATCCAGAGCTGGGGACACCCAACCCTGACCCCCAGGCCAGACGGAGGGGGACAGAAAGGTTTGGCATGTCCCCCTGCCACCTCTGGCTGCTTCACTGGACCAGTGAGAGCATCAGAAGGACGCGTGCTCAGAAGCAGAGGCTGAGGGCTCCCTTGCTCCAAGCATCTGAGCACAACTTTGGGGCCTGCCCTGCTGGGCACACAAAGATCTCTGGGTCCCAGGCTCAGCCTGGGCATTGCTGTGAACCCCGCATGCTGCCTCCCTCTCTGTCTCTCTTTCTCAGGCCTCCTCCGTCTTCTCTTCATCCCTCTGCCCTGGCCCCCCTCTGACCCTGCAGGTCCACTTTTGCTCTCCCCGCCCCCGTTGCCTCCCCTCCCTGCCCCTGGCCCTTCCCGTTTCTCCCTCTCCATCTTGCTGGCCCCATCCCTCCGAGTTACTTGCTTCCCCTCTGTCCTCTCCTGGCCTGGCAGCTGGTGGCCCCCTCCCTGTCGCCTGAAAAACAGGCCCTTTAAGGAATCCCCTTCTGAGAGAGCCACCCTCAGGCCTGGGGACAGGAGGGTCAGGTGGGGGAGGGATGGAGAGCAAAAATAGCTCTTTATCTGAGCCTGAGGGAAGCCAGGACCAGGGAAGAGCAGGAAGGGTCCCAAGGCCAGAGAAGAGGATGAAGAAACTGCTACCTGGGTCTGTGCCTGGAGTAGGTCCCTGCAGGGAGCCCCGGGCCTTTGAATGCCTGGGATCTGGACGCTGCCCAACGACAAGGACGTGTCTTAGATATTTTTTTCCAGCTGATCACTGGGGCAGTGGGGCCTCGCAGGCACCTGGGCTCAAGACTTCTAATCAGGGTTTGCAAGAGCAGGTGATGGGCCCCAGGACACTGAGGTGGTGCTCAGAACAGTCAGACCTAGGTTCACGTATTCATTCCATTCTCCATTCCCGGTTACCTGGTGCCCGCAGGCGCAGTGCTGCGGCTGGGGGCCTTGCTGTCTGGATGGCCCCAGGGGACCCTCTCCCGCAGCCTCCGTGTGCCGCACCTGGGCCTCGCTCCAACAGGGCACTAAGCAAACAGGGCCTCATCCCGCCTCCACGGAGCTCAGGGTGCAGGGGTGACAGAGGACTTGCTAACCAGGCAATTGCAAGGCGGACAGACAGAGGCCGCGCTGGGGAAGGTATGGGGTGCGGCGGGCCCCAGGGCTGGCCACTAACCCAGGTTTTGGTGGCCTGGTTCTGGGTTTCCAGAATATGGTCGCTGTGTAATCTGATCCCACTCTACCTTTCTTGCTGACCTCTTGCCCACTGTCCCTGTGCCCCGAACACATACTCCAATTCACACCACTCTAATCACACCGGTCCCACCCTCCCTGTGGACCTCTGCGACATCCTTCCCTTCAAGTGAACATCCTGTCCCTTCCGACCACCCAAATCTCCACATCCTTGTGGACCCACCCAGGGCCCCACCCTCTGTGCAGGTCGGACCGTGGGAAGCTCTCCCTGGTCCCCCGGCCCCTCAGTTCCAGCCCATGCCCTGCAGGCACGGATGGATGCCCGTTATTCCACGTGCGTCCTCCCCAGCTGCTGCGACGCTACCCAACGACAAGGACGTGTCTTAGATATTTTTTTCCAGAGACGTAAATCAGCACCGTCATCACGCTTATTATGATTTTATTTACATTAACATTATCATGTGTATGAATTATCCCACAGAAAGAAACTCTCATTTGGTAAGAGCTTTCAATGTACCTATGACTCCGGGACATTATTTCATTTAATCTTCATTGCACCCCTGGAGAATGGATATTGTCATTCCTATTTTACAGGGGAGGGGAATGGCGGCTCCATGCAGAACAAAAGCAGAAAGAGTAGATTCAGCACCACTGATACAGCTGGTCCCTCCCTCCTCCTTGAAGGTCTCTCTTCATGTGGCTTCAAGGATACCAGTCTTCCCTCCTACCTTCCTGTCTCTCCTTCTCTTCTCCTGGGCTTCTCAGCACTGGAGTCCCTGAGACCCAGCCCTTGTGCTTTTGTCTGTCTGCACTCCTACTCTCCAGGATCTCATTCAGGCTCCTGGCTTTAAGCACCATCTATGGGACACCAGTCCAAGATGCATTTGCAGTCCCGACTCCTATGCCTCTACACCTGCCTGACTTGTGCTGCAGGGGTGACGGATATCCCTAAGGCTGTAGCTCTAAGCCTTACTCCTGAGCTTCCCCGTCCCCGCCAAAGCCTGCTGCTCCCTCTTCTTCCCGTCTCAGCTGGTGGAAGCTCCATCAGTTGCTCAGGTAAATGCCCTGAGGTCTTCTCTGCCTCCTGGTTTCCTCCCACTCCCTACATCCAAACCTACTGACTCCTCCCTCATCTGTATCAAGAATCCAACTTCTCCACCTCCACTGCATCTGCCCCTCTCGTTTCTTGCCTGCACATCCCACCAGGCTCTAGCTGGTCTCCGTTTCCACCTCTTCCCTGCACAGCATCAGGAAGGTCTTTTACGCATAGAAGTCCGCTCACGTCACTTCTCTGCTCAGAAATGGCCTCCATTCTCCAGCCCTGGATTCCCCCCTCCCTGATCCTCATCTCTTTCTACTCTGCCCATCACTCACTCCAGTTCCTGCCCTCCTGCCCGTGCCCTCTGACCTGGAACACGCGTCCCCTGGAACTAAGTGGGAACTGCTGCAGTTCCCTGGCTGCCCTGTTACGACTGCGGCCAAATCTATGCCAGCCCTAGCCGCACACGCACTCCTGGTCCCCCTTTCCTGCTCCGCTTTGTCTTTACTTCACAGACCTTATGATCTGATTTACTTCTTTCTTACGGTTGTAGCATATTGTCTCCTCATTCCCCACCAGAAGCAATCTGGGGGCAGGGGTCTCTGTCTTTTTAGTTCTCTGCTGTATCCCAAGGAACTATGATGGTACCTAGCATATAGTAGAGGCTCAATAAATACAGATGACAGAACGGACAGATGATTCCTTTCTCCTCTCTCACTTCTGGTGTGCAGGAACTTTATGAGGCTTATCTGGAAAGCTGGCCAGGTAGACAGGCTGCATTTTCTTAGCCCAGTGACTTAGGAACAAGCAAGAGAAGACCTTAGAAAGCCAGGAAGCTGCTGGGGCAAGCTTGGCTGATCTTACTAAAAACAACAGCTGCTCAGGTTGGACTGAGCTCTGTGACCTCTGCCTGGGGTCCCTCCCTCATCACCCTCCTGTCCTGAGCTGGAGGGGTCCAGATGAACTTGTCACCCTCCCTGCCCATGTCACCCAGCCTGTCGTGTGCCCCACCCATCACCCTAACCTGCTTCCTCTCATTCACTCCTCACAGCTTTTCCAAACCCCTCCCTCCCAGGGGAAGCTGCCTCTTGAGTTCCATTCACACACATGCCTCCTTGATGTGGATGCCCTCACCACTGGGTACAGCATAAATACTGCCCCAGCCCTACACATATACACCCCTAGAGTGTTTGATACCACAGAAACTGCTATGGAAGGAAGCTGATTCCATTCAAATCCTAGCTCCACTACTAACTAGCTTTGCGAGTGTGGACAAGTCTACTTAATTTCCTCACCGGTAGGGAGGGAATTGCTGCTGCCTCTTAGGGTTGTTATAAGGGTTAAAAGAGGCTATATTGGGGCTTCCCTGGTGGCGCAGTGGTTGAGAGTCCGCCTGCCAGTGCAGGGGACACGGGTTCGTGCCCCGGTCTGGGAAGACCCCACATGCCGCAGAGCGGCTGGGCCCGTGAGCCATGGCCGTGGAGCCTGCGCGTCCAGAGTCTGTGCTCCACAGCAGGAGAGGCCACAACAGTGAGAGGCCCGTGTACCCCAAAAAAAAAAAAAAAAGAGGTTATATCTGCAGAGAATCCAGTGCTGCACCCGGTACCCAGTGGGTGCTAAATAACAGCTACTACTCTCATGAATACCTACTTCTTGGGTGTCTATTGTATGCCAAGCACTGTTAAATTCACCTGGCCCCCTTGGAGGGGAAATCGTCCCTCTTAATGGGCAGTATCAAGATGAAGGGCTGCAGCCCAGAATTGCTGCTGGAATTCTGCCTTGGATGACAAGCAGATGGAAGACATGGTGTATGTGACTTGTGGCTGGACGGGGAGAGACCCCCAGAAACTCTCCTAACTCCTTGCCCTCTGAGAAATAAATGACGTTTATTAGGGAGAAATATCAACTGGCAGTGGACGAAGACTTGAGGCTAATCTGCAAAACCCATGGAGAGAGAAAGGGTTGGGGGTCAGGCAACTCTGGTTCAAACCTCAGTTCCATAGAAAAAAGACTAGAAGGATACGCACGTCTCTGCGTAGGGCTTGCTTTCTCTCCCCAGACCTTTTATCCACATGCTGTTGGCAATGGTTTCCCAGTAGGCTGCCACCTCTGCATCCCCAGCATCTCTGACATCAGTGGGCAGTGTGGGAGGATTGCTGGTCACCGGTGAGGGCTGCATATTGACGCCATCGTCACTAGAGGCACCTTTGCGCTGTGTCTCCGCTTATGGGCACCACAGTCCATACATTTGTTACGCTATAAAACTTCTGACTCCCCAGTTAGCTGAGCTAGGCGAGCTCTGCCTGAGAAGGTCAACACTTCCGATGTCTTTAAAGCAAGAAATGGAAAAACAAGAACCAACTCTGCTGCTATGAAACTCCAGGCAAAGTCAGGGAGGCCAAGCCGCCCTTCGCACCCCTGCCTGGCTTCCAAAACTCTGTCCTCACTCTCTCCATCCCCAGGATCTGCATCTAAATCCCATATTTAAATATTCACAGTTTGGCCTGAATTGACTAGAATCATGAAGCTTGTAATGTCTCCCAGGGATTACCCAAATCCCTTAATCCCCCTCTTTCCTATAGTATCATCTAGGGGAACTGATTATGACAAATGTATTTTTTTTTTTTTTTTTTGCGGTACGCAGGCCTCTCACTGTTGTGGCCTCTCCCGTTGCGGAGCAACAGGCTCCGGACGCGCAGGCTCAGCGGCCATGGCTCACGGGCCCAGCCGCTCCGCAGCATGTGGGATCCTCCCGGACCGGGGCACGAACCCGCGCCCCCTGCATCGTCAGGCGGACTCTCAACCACTGCGCCACCAGGGAAGCCCCTGACAAATGTATTTTTAAAGTGCACAATTGTTTTCAAAAACGTGGCTCTAGAGCATGTCAAGGAACGTCTTCTGTACCAAAGAGTCAACCATAGTCGGACTTTTGCACCAAATTGTGCGTGTCTGTGTGTGTGTGTACGTGTACGTTTTAATCCCAGCTGCCTCACTGACCTTGAGACCTAGTAGAGGTGCTCAGCATCCCCATCCTCACCAGTAATAGCCATCTGACATTCCTTTAAGAATCCACTGAGGGGCTTCCCTGGTGGCGCAGTGGTTGGGAGTCCGCCTGCCGATGCAGGGGACACGGGTTCGTATCCCGATCCGGGAAGATCCCACATGCCGCGGAGCGGCTGGGCCCGTGAGCCATGGCCGCTGAGCCTGAGCGTCTGGAGCCTGTGCTCCGCAACGGGAGAGGCCACAACAGTGAGAGGCCCATATACCGCAAAAAAAAAAAAAAAAAGAATCCACTGAGCCCCTTTTTTTGGCAGGCAATTCTCCAGGCCTTGGGCACAGAGCAAACAAAACAAATGAGACTTAATCTTTTGCATGGGGGAGCCAGTCAAGTATGCATCTCAGACCACTTTAAGCACTTAGAAGAAAAATAAAGCAAAGTAGGGGCACGGTGACATGCCTTTTAAGCTGCTGTGTGGATCATGCTAAATGCCAGGCCCTCTGTGGGTGTCTAGTTTCCTCGTCTCACCCCATGATCCCCTGCAGCACTCTGACCAGATGTGAGGATGCCCCACCCATGTTCCTCACATTGTGATGTATTTTTCCTTTTTCTCCTTGTCAGCAGAAACCAGGATAGAAATGGCAGTGGACATGGGGATGAGCATGTGAGAAGATTTCAGGGATACTTTTCTATTTCTTCCACAATTATTTATCAAACCTACTATGTGCCAGGCAGTTGGTCTGAATGGTCTTTTTAAAATCGGAACGCTTTACATAAACAGCTTTAGCTCTGGACCCTCTTGACAAATTGGAAGCTCTGGCGGTACTGGGCATGCTTTCCCTCAGGACAACAATCAGCCAGCGCCAAGAGGTAGCTGCTTCCTTCAGAGAGCGTGGATCTTCTGGTTCACTAGCCCTTATTGTCTCTGACTCCTGGCCAGCTTCACTCCCTGGCCCTGCTGGCTGTGGCACTCATTGATTTGAATTTGCAAGCCCAGACTCAAGCTCTCACCGTAATGAATACATACAAACTAAAATAAGAATACTGAAAGAAACAACTGTCAACTTTTTGACATTCTGCCCATGGAGAAGTGAAGTCTGTGTCCCTCCCTCGAATCTGAATGGCTTGTGCCTGCTTCAGCCAAGAGTCAGTGGAAGTATCCATATGTGACTTCAGAGGCTCAACTTTTTGACATTCTGCCCATGGAGAAGTGAAGTCTGTGTCCCTCCCTCGAATCTGAATGGCTTGTGCCTGCTTCAGCCAACAGAGTCAGTGGAAGTATCCATATGTGACTTCAGAGGTTAAAACATAAAAGGTCATGCACTTCTGCTTTGTTCACTGGAACGCTCACTTCTGGAGCCCTGAGCTATCATGTAAGAGGTCCAATTGCCCTGGCAATGCCATGCTGTAAGGAAGCCCAAACCATATGGAGAGTCACTTGCTGGTCTTCTAGTCGATAGCTGAGCCCGGCATTTGAGCCATCCCCGTCCAGGCACCAAACATGTGAGTTAAGACGTCTCCAGATGATTCCAGTCTTCAGCCATTCAAGTCATCTCCAGATGTTCAAGCCTTCTAGGCTGAGGCCCCAGACACGTGGACCAGAGACAAGTCATCCCCACTGTGCCCTGTCCAAATTTTTGACCATACTAAAATGTTTGTTTTTTAGATCACATTTGGGATAGTTTGTTATGCAGCAATAGATAATTGGAACAATGTCCGTTGGGAAGGATCAGTTGAGCTCAGAGCTTAAGTATAACTGGGTAAAGAGTGGAGAATTGGGGCAGAGCATTTCAAACAGGGGGGACAACAGGTACAAAAGCCCTCTGGTGGGAGGAATCTGGCAAATTAAAGAACAACAAAAAAAGAAAAAGAAAAAAGGGAAACAACCACAGCAAAGAAAGCAACCAGAAATCTTTCCAGGTATTTCAAGCACAAAAGTATTTAATATGGGGAATTAAATGTTTAAAAAAAATTGGAAGGGCTGGGAAAAATAATTGGAATGGCTGGAAAAACAAGTCTGCAAAGCTGCCACTATAATTCAGATTTGGTGTCAGCTTTCAGAGAGTCAGGAAGTTACAAGAAACACAGGAAACTTCCCACAGTGACCTCTCTCCTTTAGGAAGGCAGGTGATTGGAAGAAAAGCACCCAGAGGCCTCTGCAAATCTTCTGTCTATGAACCCAAAGCTCATGTATTTGTCCACTGCTGCCCTGCTAGAGAAATATTATTTCTGCTTCTCTTCTACTTTCAAGTCTATCATAAGTGCCTCTTGTTTGTGAAAACTAACCCAGATACTCCCTGGTAGGGGATTCCGGGAAATGCAGTTCCTAGGCTTCTAGCCCCTGCAGTACTGGGGAGAGCACGGAGGGGACGGGGGGACTGATGTCACAGGCAATCTGGCACACCTGGCCTCTCCATTCCTTGAGGCCTTCACTTCTAGTGGTCTTGTCCTCTACCTCACTTCAGCTGCTCACTCCGTGGTCATGCCCTAGATATGTTATTACCAATAGCTACATAATCTCAATTTCATGTCTCTTACCTTCCCATCTTCCCAATTCACGCCCTCTGGTACCTGAACTCCAATAATTCTTCAGTCACCTGAGACCTGCCCACCTTTCCTTTTCCTTTCAACTCCCCAATGCCCTTCTTCCCCAGTTTAGATGATCCAATCAATCATTATAATCACTCATTTGCATACACCCTCAACTCCCTTGCCCCTGTAGTGTACTCTTCACTGTACCCTTCTGGAAAAACACCAACTTTGGTTAATTCTAGCTCTCTACCTATTTAATACCCGCACTGCAACAGCTAATCATGTCTAGAAAACATCAACGGTGCTAACTGAGCTTACTTTAAATTCAGAGCCAATTAAGGTCAAGTAGACGCTTCTGCTTTCCAGCAATCCCACCCCATTTGCCTCTTCCATCCACCCTCCCACCCTCCAAGAGGACTTTTCATATGTTCCCCTCTCTTCCCAACACCTCCTCCTCTATCATCAAATCTCAACTGCTGCATTTACTTCCCATTTTACTGAGGAAACGCAAGTAATTATAAGAACACTTCCACATGCTCCCACCACATCTGCCAGCTTACGTCTGGACCCCTATATTATGCTTTCCCTCCTGTTAGTGTGGATGAACTGTTTACGCTCCTGCATGAAGCCAAAGCCTTCACTAGAGCCCATCCTCTCTCATCTATCCAAGGACTTAGACTCCAACCGTTTCTCTCCTTCATGGTCAGATTTTCACCCTCTATCAGATCACTCCCATTAGCCTAGGAATATATTGCTACTTCTCCTATCTTTCAAAAATAACCCTCTCCTAATCCCACATCCCCTACCAGATACCGCTCCATCTCTCTGCTTCACTTTATAGCAAAACTCTTCAAAAGGGTCACCCATACTGCCTTTAATTCCTAACCTCCATTCACTCTTGACCCTACTTTCATCAGTATTTTTCCCCCCTCACCTCTCCACAAAACACACCTCTAGGTGACCAATTCCTTGCCAAATAATTGATTCTTGGTTCCCACTTCACTTGACCCCTCAGGACATTTTAACCCCCTTGATCACTCATTCCTCGAAACACTTTCGTCCCCTGGCCTCCAGGACACTGCCTCCTCCTGGTTTCCCTCCTACCTCACTGGATCCTCCTTCTCTGTGTCCTTTGCTGGCTCTTTTCCGTCTCCCAACCCCAAAACATTGAAGTGCCCTAGAGCTCTGCCCTTGGACTTCTCTATCTCCTCAAAAGTCCATTGAGATTGGTGGTCATGATACTTATTTAGGCCCATTCTCAACCAGGCTCATGGCTTTAAATACCTCCTTTAGCTGCCAACTCCTAAATTTATATTTCCAGCCAGATCACTCCACTGAATTCCAGACTCGAACATCCAAATACCTATTTGATACCTTCTCTGGAATGTTTAACAGTTATATCAAATGTAAGACATCTAACACCAAATTCCAGATCTGGTCCCCCAAACCTGCTTCTCCTATAGTCTTCCCATCTCTCTGTGTGACCAATCCATCCTTCTAGTTGTTTGGTGGGAAAGCTTGGAGTCATCTCTGACCCCTCAGTTTCTCTCATACCCCTATCCAATCCATCAGGCAATCCTGACAACCCTGCAGAGTGTGTCTGGAATTTGGCCACCACTCACCACCTCCAGCACTAGGTCTGTGTCCAAGCCTCCATGACCCCTCTCCTGGATCATTACAAGAGCTTCCTAACTAATCTTGCCCCCGCCCTCCTTCATTATATTCTCAAGAAAGCAGTGAGACGATCCACTCAAAACCAAAGTCAGATCATATTGTACTCAGCTCAAAATCCTCCATCTCACTCAGAATAAAAGCCAAAGTGCAAATGCCCTGGTACTTTTTGGATCCTATCTTCTGTCTCCTATTCTGTTTTGGCCACACTGGCCTCCTTGTTTTTCTCGAGCATGGAAAGCTTGTTCCCACCTCAGGACCTTTGCACTTGCTGGTCTCTCTTCCTGCCATGCCCTTCCTCCATGTCTGACTTGTGCTTTGTTTTCTTTTAGGCCTTTGCTCAAATGATTCAAATGATTAAGGACAGTGAGGTTCACAGGAGTATCCTCAAAACCTAAAACAATGCCTAGCTCATGGTAGGCGTTCATTACTCTTTGTTGCATTCATTTAATGAGTAGCTCTGGGGCTCACAGGTGATAGATGAGGCTGAGAGGTGGGCAGGAGCCAGATCAGCAGGCTTGCTGGTCTTGCTAAACATCTGGAGGAGGGCTGACATGATCATGACTGCGTCTGGAAAAACTTCCCTGGGCTCCAGGAGGGAGAAGACCTCTTCTAGAAAGTGACTCTTGTCTTTGTGGGGAGATAGGATTATTTGCTCTCTAGAAAGGCCTCTTCCGCTTAGAAGGAGCAGAGGGCTCTGGGACTAAGGAGGTCTCTGCATTTTGACAAGACTCAATACCACACAGGGCTGTAATTATGGGTAATCAGCTCTGTTCTTCTGAGTCAGCAGCTCAGTCAAGCCCTTTACAGAGACAGGTTGCTGCCCCCGCCTCCTTCCTCCAAACCTCCTGCACTTGGGAGCCTGCTCCACCCTGCTGAGGCCTCACTGCTCCAGGAAGCTTTAGAACATGCCTGACGTGACATTCTCCCACCTCCCTTGTCACCCAGTCCACCCCTGCTTGTCCTCCTGCACTCCTTGACCTAAACAGATTTCAGGGGAGGTCAAGTCCAAGGGGCGAGAGACCAGCTGAGCTTCTCTGTCCCCCGGACAGTAGGTGAGGAAGGCATGAGGGCTGAGTGGGGAGCAGATGCCGCCTGCAGACCCGCTGAGCACGGAGCCTCCAGGAGCCAGGACGCTCAGCCCTGGGGCAGCCCTCAGTTTCAAGCTCCCTCTTAACAACACTCCAGCTATCCAAACAACTAGACTATTTATTCAGCATCTCTTTGGCCTACTGGGCTCCTCAAACTAAATTTGCCTTCTGCACATTCCTTGAGGGTTTTAATAACCTACCGTTAAGAACAAAAAGTCCATTTCTACTAAACTAATAAATCAAGCCAAGGTGGAAATACCTTTCAAGGACCCCTCCCTTCCCAACGCAGCTGGACTTACACTGCAGAAGGAAGCAAAATTAATTTTGACTTTGCTGCCAAGATGCACCTAATTATTTAACTTTGCCAAGGAAGCGGGAGGGAAATCACAGTTAGCGAGGCAGAATGTTCCATCTCCAGGCACTCAGGAGTTCAGGATTCTTTCTTACCTTCTCACATGCTGGGTTGCAGGATTCTTGCCAGCCGCTGACCTTCCGAGCCCTGCTCTAGTGGCCTCACCTGGCACACACCACCTCACGAGGCTGCAGGGCCTTGTGGGGAGCACCAGGCTGAGCCACGAGCAGCCAGGTTAGCTCTGTCACCAGCCACAGGTTACAAGCCAATCCCAGATCAGGCATCCTACAAGTGCGGGGCTACTGGCAACAGAGATCAGACAGAAGGGAGCTCCCTGAAAGATGACAGGCCAGACAAGAGAACCAGCAATTCAGACAGAGAGCAGTCTCCCTCTGGCTCTTCCAGCTCAGCACTCATGTCCATACAGCATCTCCGCTTTCTCCTGACCTGAGAAATGTTCCTCTTTTCCCAGTTCCTACTTTTTTTATTTTTGCGGTACGCAGGCCTCTCACTGTTGTGGCCTCTCCCATTGCAGAGCACAGGCTCCAGACGCGCAGGCTCAGCGGCGATGGCTCACGGGCCCAGCTGCTCCGCGGCATGTGGGATCCTCCCAGACCGGGGCACGAACCCGTGTCCCCTGCATCGGCAGGCGGACTCTCAACCACTGCGCCACCAGGGAAGCCCTCCCAGTTCCTACTCTTAAAAATCTAAATACAGTGAAGTTGATTCATTGGTTGATAGATTCACCTGTGGGGAGAAAAAATTCTGTCCATTTTTGGGGAAGGGAAGAAGAAGATGGGACAGAGGAAACAGTTGAGAGCCTTCTGTCCACTCTCATAGGGTAGCCTGGTATTTTGAGAGGTGCCTCAGTATCTGAGCTTGGAACAAGCAAGAGTTGGGTTCGAATCCCAGTTTGCCTTGTTTTAACTATGTGGCTTTGGGCAAACTACTTCACTTCCCCAAGCCTCTGCAGCTACATCTGTCAAATAGGGATAAGTGTACCTCCCTTCAAGGGTGTTTGCAAAGACTAAGGTGTTAAGGGGAAATAACAGAACCTAGAATTCCTTGTCCAGCCAAACTAGACTCTCTCTGAAATAAAG
The DNA here is from genome assembly GCF_003031525.2 of Neophocaena asiaeorientalis asiaeorientalis. Classification (NCBI taxonomy): domain Eukaryota; kingdom Metazoa; phylum Chordata; class Mammalia; order Artiodactyla; family Phocoenidae; genus Neophocaena; species Neophocaena asiaeorientalis. The sequence goes on along the minus strand of NW_020173731.1, from coordinate 5,745,532 downwards.
ATATATCCCCCAAAGAAGAAAAATGAATCCATGAAGAATACGTAAGTTTCAAGAAGTGGTAAGCTGGGGACTTCCCTGGTGGCACAATGGTTAAGAATCCGCCTGCCAATGCAGGGGACACGGGTTCGAGCCCTGGTCCTGGAAGATCCCACATGCCGTGGAACAACTAAGCCTGTGCGCCACAACTACTGAGCCTGCGCTCTAGAGCCCGCGAGCCACAGCTACTGAAGCCTGTATACCTAGAGCCCGTGCTCTGCAACAAGAGGAGCCACCGCAATGAGAAGCCCATGCACCGCAACAAAGAGTAGCCCCAGCTCGGCTCAACTAGAGAAAGCCCGCGGGCAGCAACAAAGACTCAACACAGCCAAAAATAAATAAATTTATTTTTTAAAAAGTAGTAAGCTGAAATACATATGTGTGTCTGTGTATGTGTACATATAAAAAGTGTTATGTATGTATATATGTATGTGCATATGTATATCTATTGGTACAACATACATATTTGTATGTTGTATCTATATTTAGGTGTATATAAACGTTTATTGTAAAAACAAGCAAAAACAAACAAAAATTCCTAGAACTAGACCCTTGTTAAATTTGGTAATTACTCTTTGTAATATCAACATGGATGACATGGAAAGACAGCCACGCTCATGGATTGGAAGATTTAAAATTACTAAATTCAGTTTGATTTCTCCTGAGACCTCTCTCTTTGGCCTGCAAATCGCCATCTTCTCACTGTGTCCTCACATGGCCTGTTCTCTGTGAAAACACAGCCCTAATGCTTCTTTCTTCTTAGAACAACGTCAGTCATAGTGTATCAGGGCCTCACTCTATCAACTTCATTTTAACTTAGTCACTTCTTTGAAGACCCTGTCTCCAAATATGGTTAAATTCTGAGGTATTGGGTGTTTGGACTTCAACATATGAATTTGGGGGAGTGGGCACAATTCAGCCCATAACGTCATTTAATGGGGAACGGACAGTCTTTTCAACAAATAGTTTTGGGAAAACTAGGTATCCACATGCAAAGAGTAAAACTGGACTCTTACCTTACGCCATATGCAAAAATTAACTTAAAGTGATCAAAGACCTAAATGAAGGACCTAAAACTGGCTTAGAAGAAAACATGAGGGAAAAGCTTCATGACGTTGGATTTGAGAGGATTTCTTGAATATGACACAAAAAGCACAGCAACACAGGAATGAATAGATAACTTGGACTTCATCAAAAGTAAAAAAGTTTTGTGCCTCAAAAAACACTATCTAGAGTGAAAAGACAACCCACAGAATGGGAGAAAATCATATGGCTGATAAGGATTCATGCCCAAAATATATAAAGAAATCCTAAAATTCAACAACAAAAAACAAGTAACCCACATAAAAAAAATGGATAAAGGACTTCAAAAGACATTTCTCCAAAACAGATATACAAATGACCAATAAGCACATGAAAAGATATTCTACAACACTAGTAACTAGGGAAGTGCTAATTAAAACCACAACAAAATGCTGCTTCACACCCGTTAGGATAGCTGTCATCATAACAGTGGAAAATAACAAGTGTTGGGGAGGAAGTGGAGAAATTAGAACTCTGGTGACTTGCTGGTAAGAATGTAAAATGGTGCAGCCACTGTGGAAAACAGTATGGTGCTTTCTCAGAAAATTAAACATAGAATTACCATATGACCCAACAATTCCATTTTTAGGCATACACCCCTCAACATTGAAAGTAAGGTCTAAGATACTTACATATCAATGTTCATAGTAGCATTTTTCCCAATAGCCGAAAGGTGAAAACAACCTAAATTTTCATCAGCAGATGAATGGGTAAACCAAACGTCATATATCCTTACAATTCAGCCTTAAAAATAATAAAATTCTGATACATACTACAACATAGATGAACCTTGAAAATATCACGCTAAGTGAAGTGAGCCAGACGCAAAAGGACAAATTTATATGAGTGCAACTATGTAGGGTACCTAGAATAGGTGAATACATAAAGACAGAAAGTATAATAGATGTTACCAAGGTTCTGGCGGAAGAAGGTAAAGAGGAGTTATGTTTTTTTTTTTTTTTGCGGCACGCGGGCCTGTCACTGTTGTGGCCTCTCCCGTTGCGGAGCACAGGCTTCGGACGCGCAGGCTCAGCGGCCATGGCTCACGGGCCCAGCCACTCTGCGGCACGTGGGATCTTCCCGGACTGGGGCATGAACCCGCGTCCCCTGCAGCAGCAGGCGGACTCTCAACCACTGCGCCACCAGGGAAGCCCGGGAGTTATGTTTAATAGGGAAGCAGTTTCTGTTTGGAATGATGAAAACATTCTGAAAAAGGATAGCGGTGATGGTTGCACAACAATGTGAGAGTACTTAACACCACTGAATTTTATGTTTTAAATGGTTAAAATGGTACACTTTGTTATGTATATTTAAATCACAATAAAAAAATATGCCATACAAAAATGTCAACACGGATGGATGTGCAGTAAAAAGAGAGAGGAGAAAGTAAAGATGTGCCATGTTTCATATCTTACTCAAGGAATTAATATAGATAAGACTGAATTCTAGACATTGTTAGAAAACAGTAGACTTAAGAATATATGTTAAATATTTTAAAGGGTTGAAATACCTGCAAGAATATAAGTAGAAGGTAAAACTTTCTAATAAGTAGAGGAAATAAAGTGGAACAAAAAGCAGAAAATAAAAATAAAAGCAAAACTATAAAGTATGGAAATATAAAACACACACAAAATGGCATGACCAAGTGTAAAATAAATCAGTAGTCTCAGTCAATATGAATAGGTTAAATTTGCCTATTAAAAAACTGAATCTATGATTGGATTTTAAAAATGTATCCAGCCATAGGCTTTGAACAAGAGTTATTTATTATTTAATGACATAGGAAAATGGAAAATAAAGAAATGGAAGAAGATATGTCCTGCAAATGTAAAGAAAATGAAAGTAGGTGTAACAATACAAATGTCAGACTAAATAGAATTCGAAATGAAAGGCATTAAAAGTGATAAAAAGGAATATTTTATATTAATAAAAGGAGCACTCTCTCAAGAAGATATTATATATAATATATATATTAGTTATATATATTATATATATATAAATGATGATATTGATATGCATAAAACACATTGAGGGCTTCCCTGGTGGTGAAGTGGTTAAGAATCCACCTGCCAATGCAGGAGACATGGGTTCGAGCCCTGGTCCCTGAAGATCCCACATGCTGCAGAGCAACTAAGCCCGTGCGCCACAACTACTGAGCCTGCGCTCTAGAGCCCGTGAGCCACAACTGCTGAAGCCCACACACCTAGAGCCTGTGCTCCACAACAAGAGAAGCCACCACAATGAGAAGCTCACGCACCACAACGAAGAGTAGCCCCCGCTCACTGCAACTAGAGAAAGGCTGCGTGAAGCAACGAAGATCCAATGCAGCCAAAAATTAATTAACTAATTAAAAAAAAAAACACACTGAAATATATAAAGTAAAACCTGATAGACTCACAAGTAGATATTGACAAATATACAGTTCACACATTTCTCTCAGAAAATGACTAATCAAGCAGATAAAAAATAATTACAGATATGGAGGATTTAATAACACAAATTAACAAATTGCTCCCAACAAACAAATGAAATACATGTGAAATCTGAACAAAATTGATCATGAACTGACCACAAAAGAAATTTCTGCAAATTCCAAAATGTTGACTTCATACAGCCTCATTCTTTAACCAAGATACAGTAAAATTAGAAACCATGAAATAAATAATAGCTCCCCAAAGTTTTACATACCTTTGGATTAAATAAGAAGTCAAAATGGTGATGACACATTCTTTGGAAAAGATCCAGAATGCGATTAGTACATATCAAGATCTGTAGGAATTCAGCCATATCAGTAGTCAGAAGAACATTCATAATCTTAAATACATATTAAATAATTGTAAAGTTGGGACTTCCCTGGTGGTCTAATGGTTAAGAATCTGTCTGGCAAAGTGGGGGACGCCGTCCGATCCCTGATCGGGGAACTAAGATCCCATGTGCCTCAGGGCAACTAAGTCCGAGCACCACAACAAAAGATCCCATGTGCCGCAACTAAGACCTGATGCAGACAAATAAATAAATAAATAAATATTGAACATTCAAGAAAATTAATTGACAGATTATTAGAACTAATTAGAGAATTTAACAAGATGGCCAAATATAAAATGTAAACAAAACAGAACAAAAAAAGGTAGCTTTCACACACTAGTCAACCCCTTAAACAATGTCATAGATAAACTTGCCAAAATATTTGAACCTGAATCTAATAAAGATTTTAGATCTAACTACGTTCAGGAAATACTGGATACATTAAAGACAGAGTGCAGAGGCAGATACCTCTTGAATGTGGGAAACTTTTCAGGAAAAATGACCAGCTTTTTCACCAAATAAATGACATGAAAAAGTGAAGGGGTAATGATGGATACATGTCATTATATATTTGGCCAGACCCATAGACTATACAACACCAAGAGTGAACCCTAATGTCAACTGTGGACTTTGGATGATTATGACCTTTCAATGTCAATTCATCAATTGTAACCACTCTGGTGGGAGATGTTGGTAATAGGGGAGGCTGTGCACATAGGGGGGTAGATGGGAAATCTCTGTACCTTCCTCTAATTTTGCTGTGACCTAAAACTTCTCTAAAAATATTGTCTGTAGGGACTTCCCTGGTGGGCCAGTGGTTAGGACTCCATGCTTCCGTGCATGGGAGGCGGGATCGAGCTCTTGTCGGGGAACTAGGATCCCACATTCCATGTGGTGCGGCCAAAAAAAAAAAAGAAAGTTAAAAAAAAATTGTCTTTATAAAAGAATTAAGTCTGGACTTCAGAAACAAAACAGACATACAAACAAAAAAACCCAGCAGGGACTTCCCTGGTGGCGCAGTGGCTAAGAATCCTCCTGCCAATGCAGGGGGCACAGGCTCATGCCCTGGTCCGGGAAGGTCCCACATGCCGCAGAGCAACTAAGCCCGTGCTCCACAACTATTGAGCCTGCGCTCTAGAGCCCGCAAGCCACAACTACTGAGCCCACGTGCCACAACTACTGAAGCCTGCATGCCTAGAGCCCGTGCTCCGTAACAAGAGAAGCCACCACGATGAGAAGCCCGCGCACCGCAACAAAGAGTAGCCCCTGCTCGCTGCAACTAGAGAAAGCCCGCGAGCAGCAACAAAGAACCAACACAGCCAAAAATAAATATAAATAAATAAAAAGAAATTCACTGAAGAGGAAATATCAGTGGCCAATAGCCAATAAAGACATGAAAAGACACTCTACTGATATTCAGATATATACAAATTAAAACAAAATTGAAGTACCACAGACTTTTGACAAAAACCTTGCTTTAATAATCTGAAAAATTTTCAAGAACTCTCATGCATTGTTGGTGGGAATTGAAACTGCCATTCTGAAGGGAAATTGGTAGTATCTATTAAATTTAAATTACGTATACCCCATGACATTTCTTAAAATCGAATTTTTTAAAAAATTAATTAATTAATTATTAATTTTTGGCTGCGTTGAGTCTTTGTTGCCACATGCAGGCTTTCTCTAGTTGTGACGAGCGAGGGCTAGTCTTCGTTGCAGTGCATGAGCTTCTCATTGCAGTGGCTTGTCTTGTTGCAGAGCACGGGCTGTAGGCGCACAGGCTCAGTAGTTGTGGCACATGGGTTTAGTTGCTCCGCGACATGTGGGATCTTCTGGGACCAGGGCTCGAACCCATATCCCCTGCATTGGCAGGCGGATTCTTAACCACTGTGCCACCAGGGAAGTTACAAAATTAACTTTCTTAAAAGGCAGATCCAAGTGCATGAGGAAACATGGTTAAAGAGATTCATTGCCACATTTTCTCCAAGAGTAAAAAACTAGACCACCCTAAATATCCATCAATAGGAGTCTGACCAAATAAACTCATCACTAGGGAACACTGCATATCAGTTACAAATGAAAAGGTAGATCTTTAAGAACTACATTTGTGGAGTTGCAAAATGATTCAGTTGGGAAACACCTCCACAGAAAACAATCCTGCATAAATTAATACATGTATTAATTATATATAAATAATATATATACACATATAATAATTTATATACATATGTATAGGCTTGAAAACCTATTTTAATATAAAACTCATATCAATTTAATACCTATATATGCATATATGCATAGGTATTTATATATATTAATATATATATATTTGTATTTATATACATAGGAAAAGGTCTTGAATGATACCAAATTGAGGATCTTAGAGGGATGGAGATTAAAAGACAAAACCATATTGAAACCATGTAACTCAGATTGAGACTTGAACCCACGCACCAGGACCCAGCCAAAACCCACACTGGGACTTGAAACCATGGTCCTTTAACTGAGATCACAGACATCGTCTCAGGACTTAAGGAAGCTCAGGTTCTTGGAGTCTTGTCACAGAAAGAATTCAGTGAGAGACAAAGTGATAGATAAGAAGTGATTTATTTAGAGAGAAACACACTCCACAGACAGAGTGTGGGCCATCTCAGAAGACAAGAGGCCTTGAAATATGGTGCGGTTAGTTTTTATGGGCTGGGTAAGTTCACAGGCTAATGAGTGGGAGGATTATTCCTGTTATTTTGTGGGAGGGGTGGAGATTTCCAGGAATTGGGCCACCGCCCCCTTTTTGACCTTTTATGGTTGGCCTCAGAACTGTCATGGCACTGGTGGGTGTGCCATTTAGCTAATGTATTACAATGAGCATATAATGAGGCTCAAGGTCTACTGGAAATCGAATCTTCCACCATCTTGGATCTAGTTGATTCTAACCAGTTTTTGTCATGTCCTATGGCTATGTAATTCTTTTAAACGTTGTGCCCTGCCCCCTTCTCTCCTGTTTCAATATGATCATAAAAATAGAATAAAAAACCTTTGATAAATTCAAAAGCCATTATTTTTTTAAAACTCCTAGAAAACAAATAGAAGGAAACTTCCTTGAGCCTTATCAGTATTATATTAATTATTGACTAGGAGAATGCATCTGAGTATAAATTGTGCAATTAAAACTTAGTTTATCTTTTTAAACCCCAAAGTTGAGTAGATTGTTTTGGCCTCACTGACCAGAGGAGCCTTAGGACAGAGGAGAAGGCAGCTGGGGTGAAGATTCTTCACCTCTGCAGGCCTTCAATTGCTTGTGATTACCATTAACTCAGTGACTTCCCCTGTTCCAAGTAGGTTTTCCCCAGGAAACGTTTAATCCCAGGCCAATGACCTTCCCTCTACCCCCAACAAAGCCCACATGCATGGGGAAAGTAAAACTCTAGGGAAAAGCCTTTGAATCTACGACTTCATGGATATCCACAGATATATTTGACAGAAAGCAAATAATTCTGCAAACACACAGAGACAAAAACAGAATATCAAAATATGACAAATCTGAATTAGCAAACCAAAGCCTCTGTGAATCTACATTCTTAAAACACACGCAACATAGATTTTTTGGAAATAGTGATCTCTCTTGCCACGTTCAAAACAGGTTTCAATTCACCAGAATCCATCTGTAAATGATGAGCCTAAGAATGGAACAAGGAGAGTACCGTGTTCCAAGATCAAATGGGAAAGACACGTAACTCCTTCTAGGTCAGGAAAGGGCAGGTAATCAGACATTGACTGAATTCGGCTTTTGTGATTTGGCTCCGCCCCCACTTCAGTCCTTGTTGCTCCAATGCATGTCTACTTTGCATATGGAGGTCATGATGCCCATTTTCAGTTGCAATTCTGGACGTGCAGGGACCACAATTTTATCAGTCTTGGGTAAGGATTAAGAATTGGACAGAGTAGTGGGGTGGCTGTTCTGCTCTAAAAATGTAAAAATATTCGTAGTGACCATCTATTGAGCTTCCACTAAGAGCTAGCGCTGGGCTAGGCACGCTCCCTATATCACCGCACTTGAACTTAGTCTCCTAAGACTTTTTGCAGGTTAATAACTTGCTCAAGGTTATATAACTTGTGAATGCCAGACTGAGCACTTAAACGAATTCTCCGGTTCCAAAGTCCATGCTCTCGCCTGTTGCATTCAGCAGGCTCCTTCTTCCAGCGAGGCAAAATCAAACCGGGAGATCCCTACTTCTGGAATAAAGCATTTGCTCAAGGCTCCAGGAGTCCAAGCAGCAAGATGAGGTCAAGGTCAGGCTCAGAGAAATGACCCCTAGGATGCAGGGGACCTAGGAGGCCTTAGGGCTGGAGCCTGTCATCCAGTGAGTTGACTTTCACGCACAGAACTCTGCTGAGTCACCAAGGCAGGCACTGCTGTTACACAACAAACCAGAACACCACTAAACCAGCCCTGCTCCTCGGGGTTTTTTCAACCCCAGGCTTTAATGACCCAACAAAGGGCTGGTGGCTGATTAAAGGGAAGTCCAAATGTTAGGAAAACCTACTTTGGGGGAGAAATCTGATTTCCAGTCTGTTCAAAGAACAGAGAAATGTTTTCCTGGAAGAGACCTTCCCTCAATGGCCTCCATTTCTGTCCTCCAAGAGCTGGCCGGCTCCCACCTCAGGGCTCCTGCTTTGTTATTTCCTCTACCTGGAAGGCTCTTCTCCCAGAAATTGAGGGGCTTGCTTCCCCTCCCTCTTAGCTCTTACTCAAATATCTGTTTTTCATTCATACAGGCTTTCCCGGCCTTTATATCTAGAATATCAACAACAGCCATCCTCTCCAACATAGACACAAGTAAATTCATACTCAGCCCTCTTCCCTGCTTTATCTTTTTCTCCTTAGAATTTAATCTGATGATAGTTTACTTCTTTATCTTGTCTCTACTAGAACAGAAGCTTCACAAGGGTAGGGATTTGTGTTTCTGTCCCTAGCACTTAGGACAGAGCCTTCTGCATAATAGACATTCAATAAATATTTGTTGAATGAAATCAATCTGTGCTTCAGAGAATAGTGAAATCCTGGAAAACTCCCACAGGTTTAAGTGGTTCATTAAGGGAAAAATCAAGAGCTTTGGAGGCCCAGATTTGAATCTAGGCCTAGCCTAGATGAATACGCAATCTAGTTTAATAATTTATCTCAACGGATAATCTAGAGTAATACTTAATCTCACTAAACCTCATTTTGCGGTTGGTTGAGGAGACTATTTGCCTCCTGGGATTGTAGTGAGGAGGAGTAATAGTTTCCTGAGCCCCGTGCCAAGGACTGTACACGCATTATTCCTTTAATCCTCACAAGAATCCCATGAAGCTATACTACTGTTATCCCCAAAGACACCAAAGCGATGTGCCCGGGGTGATAAAGACAGGAAACAGGTCACGGGACTCCAGCCCTCATCTGTCTCTCTCCAAAACCCATACCCTAACCACCACCCTGGATGTAGAATGGGTTTGTGTGCATAAAATGCTGGGCCCTGATGGAGAAAAGGTGCCCACAAGGGCCCTTTACTTCTCCTCCACCCCATCCCTCAGCAGAGTCGCTCCTGACTAATAATGTCGAAGCACTACCCCTGCCACTGATAAGAGCAGGGACAGCAGACCCCTCTGGCCTCCCCAACCTGGTTTTTTGGATCTTCTTTGGCACCAGGCCCTGGTATTTTGTCACTTTTGCATAGACTAAGTGTCATATAAGGAAACAATATTTCTACTTTAGGTCAGTATGTCACAAAAATTGTTCTATAAGCTCCTTTTAAATGTGATCTCACAATTCAACCTAATGCTGTTTAACAAGTGGTGTACGTTGACATATTTATTTAAGCAAGAAAAAGTATTTGTAGAAACATATATTTACATATACACATACATAGTTTTAAAATATAAGTTGATATATTACTATGTGTTCCAGCATCAAAACTAGACAAGAAGTGCTTTCAAGAACTGATTTATACGCTTAATAAAATTAGCTGTTTTTCTTTGGGGGGGTGGTTAATACATACAACATGTTAGTGTTTTGCTTTAATGATGAGGTAAGAGAGAAGGTTTCAGGTTGCTCTTTGCAAGCCCTTCTCCACAAATCCCACACTGTGGGCAAGAGCAGTCTTGACTTCCAATGAATGAAAAACCACATGGGATGGAATCAGCACAATCTTTTCTCTTTTGTACATTGGATTTTGGAGGATGGTAGACAGGTTAATGCCCTATTAAATAATTGTTATCAAATGAATGTGACACAATAATCTGGAGAAGCAGATATTGAAGCAGTTCTGTAGCATCATTATTTTTTTGCTGCTCATTAACTTACATTTCAAATAGATGCTTCTTCCGTGACTTGTGTCTGTTATAATTAAGAGATGGAAAATACAAATGAAAACCCTAAGACAGGGACTTCCCTGGTGGGGCAGTGGTTGGGACTCTGCGCTCCCAGGGCAGGGGGCCCGGGTGTGATCCCTCGTCAGGGAGCTAGAGCCCACATGCATGCTGCAACAGAGTTTGCATGCTGCAGCTAAGGAGCCCCCCTGCCGCAACTAAGACCCAGCACAACCAAATAAATATTCTTTTAAATAAAATAAAATAATTAAAAAAAGAAAGAAAAGAAAACCCTAAGACAGCCAAGGCCCCAAAGCATCTAGTGATATTCAGTAAAGTGATGTTCAGCTACTGACTCAGGAGCTGCTCACCATCAACACACTCAGAGGTTCTCAAACAGTTCAGTTAAAAAAAAAAAAGGTGAAAATTATATTATCCATTGATTTAGAAGAAGAAGAAGGGGGAGGAGGAGGAGGAGGAAAATGGTTGTCATTGCCTCCTTTGGTTCTGCTTCTCTGGAATTACCGATGGTGGGCCAGGCCTGCTGGGTTAGTGTAGTGGAAAAGCACATCTAAGACTCTTTCCACTCTGCCATACCACTGTCCCTTAAAAGGATTTCTCATAAAATCCCTGAATCTCAGCTAGAAAGTCCTTAAACGTATCAGATCCAAACTCTGCCCTTTGCAGAAATCACCACCGGCTTACCCAACAACATGAGGGCAGAGAGCACACACCCAAACACCGTCATCATTGGTGGAAACAGGTCATGCCCACTCCCTCCACAGCCTACGTGAACTGGGATTGTCTCTTTTGTTTTGCGCCTCAACCATTTTCCTTCCTCCCCCAAGCTCTTTCCCCATAACTGTCATAGAATCAATCACTAGGTAAACATCTGTTTGTCCTCAAGATACTTCTCTATCCTGCATGTAGTGCTTGTTACAGAAGTTACCTGAAGAAAAAAAAAATTCTAATAATTTTAAGAAAGAGAGAGAAATGTGGTATCATTGAAGAGACTGGTATAAGCCTAAGAGTCAAGAGTGGGATTAATCAAGGTCTTAAGGGGCATTAATTGGGTTAGGAAGAGGGAGAAAGACATAAGGGAAAGAATGGAGAAGAAGAAGAAAGGAAAAAGGAGGAAAGAAGAAGGGAAAGTAAGAAAAAAGAAGGGAATAAAATACAAACTGGCTAATATTTATTGAGCGCTGAATGAAGAGCAAGCATCGTTCAGAATGCTTTACTTATGCTCATTCATTTAATCTACAACAACCCTATAAAAGAAACATTACTATTATTCTAGTTTTTCAGATGAGGAAACGAAGGCAGACACCTTACCAAACATCGCATAGTCAGTGAGTCTGGGATTTGAAGCCTGCAGTCTGACTCCAGAACTAACCATTTTGCATACCATGGAATTTGAAGAGCCTCCGTCACTCAGTAAGAGTACCCTAATCTCTAGATTGAAGACAGTACTAGCATTTAGTTCACAGAGCAATTAGGATTATGTGGGCTAAAACATTTAGCACAGTGCTAGAGCATAGAATGTGGTAGATACATGTTCGTTTTTGTTCCATGTGATCCTCACAAGGACCTTATAAAGAATGCATTATCGTCATCTCACAGATATGAAAACTGAAACTCCAAGAGATATTGAAACTCCAAGAGATATTGAACCAGCCAACCATGCCTAATAAGGGGTGGGGTGAGGAAGAACAGGATAGAGAGAAAAGAGAGAGGAGGAAGAAGAAAGGTGGAAAGGAGGCAGGAGCAGGCTCTAAGTGAGACGAGGAGAAATGTAAGGAGAAGAAAATGGAGCCTGCTGTGTTAAGTGCCTCAGGTGGCCTCAGGGCTTCTCAAGATGACATCTCTAATCCATACAAGGCTGATTCACTCAGCATGAACTTGCCTTTCATTCAGATTGGGTCTTTTATTTTTAATAAACAATATATATTAAAAAAAAAAACAATATATTTATTTTTTATTTTTATTTATTTTTAAAATATTTATTTATTTAATTAATTTATTTGGTTGCACCAGATCTTAGCTGCAGCAGGTGGACTCCTTAGTTGCAGCTTGCCGGCTCCTTAGTTGTGGCATGTGTGTGGGATCTAGGTCCCTGACCAGGGATTGAACCCAGTCCCTCTGCACTGGGAGTGCAGAGTCTTATCCACTGCACCACGAGGGAAGTCCCCAGAATGGGTCCTGTTATAACACATGAGGTAGTCTGGACTCCCACCAAATCCCTTAAGAAATTATTTATCCCTTAAGCTTGATAACTCCACATAAAATCTCAGACCATGTGTATAGTTAAAGAAAACCCCTGGACTGCCCTAGTTCAGCTCTTCTTACTGGAGTGTCTAAGGAAGAATCTGTTTCTTTGCCTTTTCCAGCTGCAAGAAGCTGCCTCCATCTCCACTGATACTATGTAAAAAATAGACAACTAATGAGAGCCTACTGTATAGAACAGGGAGCTCTACTTAATTAAAAAAAAAAACTGCCTCTGTTCCTGGGCTAGTGGCCTCTTCCACCTTCTTCAAGGTCAGCACGGTAGCATCTTCAAATATCTTTTTCTAACCATAGCCCCTACTTCTATCATCCAGATCCCTGTCATCGTATCTTCTCTCTGACTCCTGCCTCCTTATATAAAGACCCTTATGATTATATTGGGTGCATCCAGATTATCCAAGATAATGGGTTCAGCCATCTCAAGATCTTAACATAATTACCCTTGCAAAATCCATAAGGTAACATACTCAAAGGCTCTGGGAATTAGGATATGAAAAATTTTAGGGGGCCCTATAATATGCTACCTAATTTTTTTCAGCTCATTGACTTTTAATAATGTATAGAAACTCAAGACCCAATAACTTTATCAATAAATACATCACCATCACTTTCCAGAGGAGTCTAAAACTTGATGCAAGAGCCCAGGGCAGGGACTTCCCTGATGGCACAGTGGTGAAGAATCTGCCTGCCAATCCAGGGGACACGGGCTCGAGCCCTGCTCCAGGAAGATCCTATGTGTCGCGGAGCAACTAAGCCCATGCACCATAACTACTGAGCCTGTGTGCCAAGAGACCATGCTCCACAACAAGAGAAGCCACCACAATGAGAAGCCCATGCACCCCAACGAAGAGTATCCACCGCTCACCACAACTAGAGAAAGCCTCGCACAGCAAGATTTCTCTAGCATTTATAAATAAACAAATATTAAAAAAAAAAAAAAGAGCCCAGGACAGGTGTCATTGATGGCCACTTTTATTCCAGGCTATAAAAAGTCCTGATAAACTGTCACTATTTGCAGATGACATGATACTCTATATAGAGAATCTTAAAGTCTCCACCCAAAAACTGTTAGAATGGTTAAATGAATTCAGCAAGGTTGCAGGACACAAGATGGATATAGAGAAAACTGTTGCATTTCTATACAGTAATAATGGAATATGAGAAACTTCCCTGGTAGTCCAGTGGTAAAGACTCCATGATTCCACTCAAGGGGGCATGGGTTCAATCCCTGGTCAGGGAACTAAGATCCCATGTGCCACAAGGGCAAGGAGTGGCAAAAAAAAAAAAAGAAAGAAAGAAAGAAAAAAGAAAAGAAAAAGTAATACGAGAAAGATAAAGTAAAACAAAAAATCCCCTTTAGAATCACATTTTAAGAAGCAAAAACAAAAACAAAACAACAGCAACAACAAAAAACTAGGAATAAACTTAACCAAGGAAGTAAAAGATCTACACTCTGAAAACTATAAAACGATGAAGGAAACTGAAGATGATTCAAAGAAATGGAAAGATATTCTGTGCTCTTGGATTGGAAGAATTAATAGTAAAATGGCCATATTACCCAAAGCAACCTATAGATTTAATGCAATCCCTACTCAGGACATTTTTCACAGAACTAGAGTAAATAATCCTAAAATTTATATGGAGCCACAATAGACCCAAAATTGCCAGAGCAATCCTGAGAAAAAAAGAACGAAGCTGGAGGTATCACCGGCCCAGACTTCAGACTATACTACAAAACTGCAGTCATCACAACAGTCTGGTATTCTCCACAACTAACTGCTGAACAATCATTGACAGGAAGACACTGGAACTCAACAAAAAAGATACCCCACATCCAAAGACAAAGGAGAAGCCGCAATGAGATGGTAGGAGGGGAGCAATCACAATAAAATCAAATCCCATAACTGCTGGGTGGGTGACTCACAGACTGGAGAACACTTATACCACAGAAGTCCACCCACTGGAGTGAAGGTTCTGAGCCCCACGTCAGGCTTCCCAACCTGGGGGTCTGGCAATCGGAGGAGGAATTCCTGGAGAATCAGACTTTGAAGGTTAGTGGGATTTGATTGCAGGGCTTTGACAGGACTGAGGGAAACAGAGACTCCACTCTTGGGGGGGCACACACAAAGTAGTATGCACATCGGGACCCAAGGGAGGGAGCAGTGACCCCAGGGGAGACTGAACCAGACCTACGTGCTAGTGTTGGAGGGTCTCCTGCAGAGTTGCAGGGTAGCTCTGTCTCACCATGAGGACAAGGACAATGGCAGCAGGAGTTCTGGGAAGTATTCCTTGGCATGAGCCATCCCAGAGTCTGCCATTAGCCCCACCAAAGAGCCAGGTAGGTGCCAGTGCTGGGTCACCTCAGGCCAAACAACCAACAGGGAGGGAACCCAGCCCCACCCACCAGCAGACAAGCAGATTAAAGTTTTAGTGAGCTCTGCCCACCAGAGCAACACCCAGCTCTACCCACCACCAGTCTCTCCGATCAGGAAGCTTACACAACCCTCTTAGATAACCTCATCCACCAGAGGGCAGACAGCAGAAGCAAGAAGAACGACAATTCTGCAGCCTATGGAAGGAAAACCACGTTCACAGAAAGACAGACAAGATGAAAAGGCAGAGAACTTTCTACCAGATGAAAGAACAGGATAAAACCCCAGAAAAACAACTGAATGAGGTGGAGACAGGCAACCTTCCAGAAAAAGAACTCAGAAAAATGATACTGAAGATGATCCAGGACCTCAGAAAAAGAATGGAGGAAAAGATCGAGAAGATGCAAGAAATGTTGAACAAAGATCTAGAAGAGTTAGAGAACAAGGAAACAGAGATGAACAATACAATAACTGATATGAAAAATAAACTAGAAGGAATCAATAGCAGAATAAGTGAGGCAGAGGAATGGATAAGTGACCTGGAAGACAGAATGGTGGAATTCACTGCTGCAGAACAGAATAAAGAGAAAGGAATGAAAAGAAATGAAGACAGACTAACAGACCTCTGGGACAACATTAAATGAAATAACTTTCGCATTATAGGGGTCCCAGAAGGAGAAGAGAGAGAGAAAGGACCTGAGAAAATATTTGAAGAGATTATAGTTGAAAACTTCCCTAACATGTGAAAGGAAATAGCCACCCAAGTCCAGGAAGTGCAGAGTCCCAGGCAGGATAAACATGCTGAAACACGTAGTAATCAAATTGACAAAAGTTAAAGACAAAGAAAAATGACTGAAAGCAACAAGGGAAAAACGACAAATAACATACAAGGGAGCTCCCATAAGCTTAACAGCTGACTTCTCAGCAGAAACTCTACAAGCCAGAAGGGAGTGGCATGATATACCAGCAGACAAGCAGATTAAAGTTTTAGTGAGCTCTGCCCACCAGAGCAACACCCAGCTCTACCCACCACCAGTCTCTCCGATCAGGAAGCTTACACAACCCTCTTAGATAACCTCATCCACCAGAGGGCAGACAGCAGAAGCAAGAAGAACGACAATTCTGCAGCCTATGGAAGGAAAACCACGTTCACAGAAAGACAGACAAGATGAAAAGGCAGAGAACTTTCTACCAGATGAAAGAACAGGATAAAACCCCAGAAAAACAACTGAATGAGGTGGAGACAGGCAACCTTCCAGAAAAAGAACTCAGAAAAATGATACTGAAGATGATCCAGGACCTCAGAAAAAGAATGGAGGAAAAGATCGAGAAGATGCAAGAAATGTTGAACAAAGATCTAGAAGAGTTAGAGAACAAGCAAACAGAGATGAACAATACAATAACTGATATGAAAAATAAACTAGAAGGAATCAATAGCAGAATAAGTGAGGCAGAGGAATGGATAAGTGACCTGGAAGACAGAATGGTGGAATTCACTGCTGCAGAACAGAATAAAGAGAAAGGAATGAAAAGAAATGAAGACAGACTAACAGACCTCTGGGACAACATTAAATGAAATAACTTTCGCATTATAGGGGTCCCAGAAGGAGAAGAGAGAGAGAAAGGACCTGAGAAAATATTTGAAGAGATTATAGTTGAAAACTTCCCTAACATGTGAAAGGAAATAGCCACCCAAGTCCAGGAAGTGCAGAGTCCCAGGCAGGATAAACATGCTGAAACACGTAGTAATCAAATTGACAAAAGTTAAAGACAAAGAAAAATGACTGAAAGCAACAAGGGAAAAACGACAAATAACATACAAGGGAGCTCCCATAAGCTTAACAGCTGACTTCTCAGCAGAAACTCTACAAGCCAGAAGGGAGTGGCATGATATATTTAAAGTGATGAAAGGGAAGACCTACAACCAAGATTACTCTAGCCGGCAAGGATCTCATTCAGATTCGATGGAGAAATCAAAAGCTTTACAGACAAGCAAAAGCTAAGAGAATTCAGCACCATCAAACTAGCTCTACAACAAGTGCTAAAGGAACTTTTCTAAGTGGAAAATACAAGAGAAGAAAAGAACCTACAAAAACAAACCCATAACAATTAAGAAAATGGTAATAGGAACATACATATCGATAATTACCTTAAACATGAATAGATTAAATGCTCCAACCAAAAGACACAGGTTTGCTGACTGGATACAAAAACAAGACCCAGAAGGAGATGCAAGAGGGAAGAGATATGGGGATATATGTATATGTATAGCTGATTCACTTTGTTATAAAGCAGAAACTAACACACCACTGTAAAGCAATTATACTCCAATAAAGATGTTAAAAAAAAAAGAATGGTAAAATAATAATGTTGGTGAATTTAAATAAGAATCTGGATTATTAAAGTTACAAATCTTTGGTCTTTATACCTTTAATAAAACATGCATCTATTAATAACGAAAAAAAACAAAAAAGACCCATATATATGCTGTCTACAAGAGACCCACTTCACACCTAGGGATGCATACATACTGAAAATGAGGGGATGGAAAAAGATAATCCATTCATCTATTAATAACGAAAAAAAACAAAAAAGACCCATATATATGCTGTCTACAAGAGACCCACTTCACACCTAGGGATGCATACAGACTGAAAATGAGGGGATGGAAAAAGATAATCCATACAGAAGGAAATCAAAAGAAAGCTGGAGTAGCAATCCTCATATCAGTTAAAATAGACTTTAAAATAAAGAATGTTACAAGAGACAAGGAAGGACACTACATAATGATCAAGGGATCAATACAAGAAGAAGAAATAACAATTATAAATATATATGCACCCAACATAGTAGCACCTCAATACATAAGGTAACTGCTGACAGCTATAAAGGAGGAAATCAACAGTAACACAATAATAGTGGGGGACTTTAACACCTCACTTACACCAATGGACAGATAATCCTGACAGAACATTAATAAGGAAACACAGGCTTTAAATGACACAATAGACCAGATAGATTTAATTGACATTTATAGGACATTCCAACCAAAAACTGCAGATTACACTTTCTTCTCAGGTGCACATGGAACATTCTCCAGGATTGATCATTATTTGCAAATGAATCAACGGACAAAGGATTAATCTCCAAAATATATAAACAGCTCATGCATCTCAATATTGAAAAAGCAAACAACCCAATCCAAAAATGGGCAGAAGACCTAAACAGACATTTCTCCAAAGAAGACATACCAATGCCAAGAAGCCCATGAAAAGCTGCTCAGCATCACTAATTATTAGAGAAAAACAAATCAAAACTACAGTGAGGTATCACCTCATACCAGTTAATTGGGCATCATCAGAAAATCTACAAACAACAAATGCTGGAGAGGGTGTGGAGAAAAGGGAACCCTCTTGCACTGTTGGTGGGAATGTAAATAGATACAACCACTATGGAGGTTCCTTAAAAAACTAAAACTAGAATTACCATATGACCCAGCAATCCCACTACTGGGCATATACCCAGAGAAAAACATAATTCAAAAAGACACATGCACCCGAATGTTCATTGCAGCACTATTTACAATAGCCTGGTCATGGAAGCAACCTAAATGCCCATTTACAGATGAATGGATAAAGAAGTTGTGGTACATATATACAATGGAATATTGCTCAGCCATAAAAAGGAAAGAAATTGGGTCATTTGTAAAGATGTGGATGGATCTAGAGACAGTCATACAGAGTGAAGTAAGTCAGAAAGAGAAAAACAAATTCCGTATATTAACGCATATATGGGGAACCTAGAAAAATGGTACAGATGAACCAGTTTGCAGGGCAGAAATAGAGACACAAATGTAGAGAACTACTGTATGGACACCAAGGGGACAATGTGGTGGGGGAGGGGTGGTGGTGGTGGGATGAATTGGGAGATTGGGATTGACATGTATACACTAATATATATAAAATAGATAACTAATAACCTGCTGTATAAAAAAATAAATAAAATAAAATTCAAAAAAACCCCAAAAACAGTCTGGTATTCTCACAAAGACAGACACATAGATCAGTAACATAAGAGACAGAGAGCCCAGAAATAAACCCAAGCACCTACAGTCAATTAGTCTATGACAAAGGAGGCAGGAATATACAGTGGAGAAAAGACAGTCTTCTCTTTTTTTAAATTTCATTTTATTGGAGTGTACTTGATTTACAATGTTATGTTAGCTTCAGGTGTACAGCAAAGTGATTCAGTTATACATATATTCATTTTTTATATTCTTTTCTTATATAGGTTATCACAGAATATTGAGTAGGGTTCTCTGTGCTATACAGTAGGTCCTTGTTGGTTATCTATCTTATATACAGTAGTGTGTGTATGTTCATCCCAAGCTCCTGATTTATTCCCCGACTCCATGTTTTCCCTCTGGTAATCATGAGTTTGTTTTCAATATCTGTAAATGTGTTTCTGTTTTGTGAATAAGTTCACTTGTATCATTTTTTTCAATTAGATTCCACATATGAGTGATATCATATGATATTTGTCTTTCTTTGACTTACTTCACTTAGTATGATAATCTCTAGGTCAATCCATGTTGCTGCAAATGTCATTCTTTCTTTCTTTTTTATGGCTGAGTAATATTCCATTGTATATTTGTACCATGTCTTCTCTATCCATTCCTCAGTCAATGGACATTTAGGTTGCTTCCATGTCTTGGCTATTGTAAATAGTGAACATTTGGGTGCATGTATCTTTTCAGATTATGGTTTTCTCCAGATATATGCCCAGGTGCGATTGCTGTATCATATGGTAGTTCTATTTTTAGTTTTTTAAGGAACCTCCATACTGTTCTCCATAGTGGTTGTACCAATTTACATTCCCACCAACAGTGTAGGAGGATTCCCTTTTCTCCACACCCTCTCCAGCATTTACTGTTTGTAGACTTTTTTTTTCAATTTATTTTTTGGCTGTGTTGGGTCTTCTTTGCTACGTGCAGACTTTTCTCTCTAGGTGTGGCGAGCACGGCCCACGCTTTGTTGCAGAGTGTGGGCTTCTCATTGCGGTGGCTTCTCTTGTGGAGCATGGACTCTAGGCGCGCAGGCTTCAGTAGTTGTGGCTTGCGGGCTCTAGAGCCCTGGCTCAGTAGTTGGCATGGGCTTAGTTGCTCCATCACATGTGGGATACACCAGGACCAGGGATAGAACCTGTGTCCCCTGCATTGGCAGGCAGAGTCTTAACCACTGGGCCACCAGGGAGGTCCTTCTTGTTTGCAGACTTTTTGATGATGGCCATTCTGACCAGTGTGAGGTGATACTTCATAAAGACAGTCTTTTCAACAAGGGGTGCTGGAGAAACTGGAGATCCACATGTTAAACAATGAACGTAGAACATTCCCTCACACCATCTACAAAAATAAGCTCAAAATGGCTTAAAGAGCTAAATGTAAGAATGTAAATGTAATGAAACCATAAAACTCCTAGAAGAAAACATAGGCAAAACACTCTTTGACATAAATTGTAGAAATATTTGCTTGGATCAGTCTCCTAAAGCAAAAGAAATAAAAGCAAAAATAAACAAATGGGACCTAAATAAACTTAAAAGCTTTTACACAAGGGAAACCATAAACAAAACAAAAAGACAGTTTACAGAATGGGAGAAAATATTTGTAAATTATGCAAATGACAAGGGGTTAATGTTTAAAATATACAAACAGCTCATACAACTTAATATCAAAAAAAAAAAATCCCATCAGAAAATGGGCAGAAGACCTAAATAGACATTTCTCTAAAGACATACAGAAGGCTAACAGGCATGTGAAAAGATGCTCAACAGTGTTAACTACTAATATTAGAGAAATGCAAATCAAAACCATAATGAGGTATCACCTCACACCTCTCAGAATGGCTATCATCAAATACACAGGAATATACAGTGGAGAAATACACAGTGAAATAAGTTACAAATAACAAATGTTGGAAAGGATGTGGAGAAAAGGGAACCCTCAGAAACTGTTGGTGGGAATATAAATTGGTGCACTCACTATGGAAAACAGTATGGAGGTCTCCAGAAAACTGAAAATAGAACTACCATATGATCCAGCAATTCCACTCCTGGGTATATATACGGAAAAGACAAACCCACTAATTCGAAACAGTTATACATGCACCCCAACGTTCATTGCAGCACTATTTACAATAGGCAAGACATGGAAGCAGCCCAAGTGCCCATCAGCAGATGACTGGATTAAGAATATGTGATATAGATATATATATCACATATTCTATATATAAAATGGAATATTACTCAGACATAAAAAAATGAATTCTTCCTTTTGCAGCAAAGTGGATGGACCTAGAGAATATTATGTTTAGTGAAATGAGACAGAGAAAGACAAACACTATATGATATCACTTATATGTGGAATCTAAAAAATAATACAAATGAAAGTATATACAAAACAGAAATAAACTCACAGATATAGAAAATAAATTTGTGGTAACCAAAAGGAAGAGGGAAGAGGGGAGGACAAATTAGGGTCATGGGATTAACAGATACAAACTACTATATATAAAATAGATAAGCAACAAGGTTATGCTGTATAACACAGGGAATTATATCCATTATCTTGTAATAACCTATAATGGAATAGAATCTGCAAAAATACTGAATTACTATGTTGTATACTTCAAACTAACATAATACTGTAAATCTATGCTTCCAAAAAAAGAAGTCCTGATAAATTTTGTCTAGAATTGTCCTTGACATTTTCACCATTAGAAAGAAAAATTAGGGGGACTTCCCTGGTGGTGTAGTGGATAAGATTCCATGTTCCCAATGCAGGGGGTCTGGGTTCGATCCCTGATTAGGGAACTAGATACCACATGCACGATGCAACTAAGAGTTCACATGCCACAACTAAGACTGGGCTCAACCAAATAAATAAATATTTTTTTAAAAAAAGAAAGAAAGAAAGAAAAATTAGGGTCAATCCTTCTAAATTTCTATTTGAATATTCAAATTTGTACTTCAATAAAGGGTACTGCTTTTGAACCCCAGAATATTGCCAGAAATCCATTTTTACTTTATATTTCAAGAGATAATGAAGGGTTTCCATGACCAATTTAGTTGGACACATCTGCACTGCTTTCTTAAGCAGAACAATCTTCTTAACCTGTTAGAGGAGTTCCTGTCTATCTGGTCCTATCAATGGCTACGAGCCTCAGAAATCAAATCTTCAGACTTTCTATTTGACCCTGTAGGTATGGAAGCATGGTTCCTGGACTTAAGGATGGAACTGAAGTTCAAACAAAACACAAAGGATCTATGTTACCATCCGGGTAAAAGGAGGAGACTAGATGTAGCATTTGGATCACTTGGGAAAGACTGGAGGAGTACCCACTGGGTTAGTCTTTCATGGTTGCCCTGGCCCATACGGCCTCCCTAGGAGACATTTGAAACAGTTGGGGTGTGTTGATATTGAGCCAAGCGAAGGGGAGGGTCTACAGACATTTGTGTGGAAGGAGGCCAGGGTTGCTAAACTCAATGCATGGGACAATTGTCTCACCCAAATGCTAATAGCACCTCTGTTGAAAAGCAGATGGTCCTCTCCCTGTGTCTCCTCATCCACATTTAGCTCAATCACCTCTGCTCTCCAGTTCCCAAAATACCCACTGTTTTCAGCATAAAAGTATATGTAAGGCATAGGTTTTTGTGCTCCAGGTGAAGAAGATACTACCTCAAACAATGCATGTGGTAGCTTAGCTAACTAGTGTGTAATGATTGGCACTGTCTGCAAAGCTACATTAAAACCAAGGGAGAGGGACTTCCCTGGTGGCACAGCAGTTGAGAATCCTCCTGCCAACACAGGGGACACAGGTTCGAGCCCTGATCCGGGAAGATCCCTCATGCCGCGGAGCAACTAAGCCTGTGCGTCACAACTACATAGCCTGCGCTCTGGAGCCCGCAAGCCACAAATACTGAAGCCTGAGCTCCTAGAGACCATGCTCCGCAACAAAAGAAGCCACCGCAGTGAGAAGCCCACGTGCAGCAACCAAGATTAGCCCCCACTCGCCACAACTACAGAAAGCCCGTGCAGAGCAACGAAGACCCAATGCAGCCAAAAATAAAATAAATATAATAAATAAATTTATTTTTAAAAAAAGACAGCAGGCTTTGTTCTGATGGCCGTTAAAAAAAAAACCAAGGGAGACCCTAAATTCTAAAAAATATTGTTATTCCTCTCCCCCATGTAATCAGACTGGGGCACGAACCCGTGTCCCCTGCACCGGCAGGCAGACCCTCAACCACTGCGCCACCAGGGAAGCCCTGATGTTTTTTATAAATATCAAATACTTCTACATTTATTCTCATTTCTTTTGCCTATCTATTGCTGCTTGTTGGATGAAAATTTAAAAGAACTCTTCATTCTGAATTTAGTTATGAAATAGGGTGTTGATGGTTCAAAGTGATGGGAAAGCAAGCTACTTGCTGCGTCCTAGGTCTCTTGCTGAATTCCAGTTCCGGCTCCATCACTCACTAGCTAGATGCCTTTGGGTAAGGTACTTAATATCCATTTGTCTGTAAAATGGGAATAATGGAATGTGGCTAACGGTTGGTAAGGATTAAATGAAAATGTATGTGGCTGGTATATAATAAGTGCTCAGTATATTTTAGCTATTAATGGTGTTACCATTCTATCTTCTTCTACTCCTGCCATTCTTCAATGTTCATTCAAACACCTTTGAATGCCTACAGTGTGCTAGACCCTGTGCTAGATCCTGAGGAAATAAAGATAGAAGATAACTCTGGGGCTTCCCTGGAGGTCCAGAGGTCAAGAGTCTGCGCTTCAAATTCAGGGGGCGTGGTTTCGATCCCTGGTGGGAGGAACTATGGTCCCACGTGCTGCGCAGCACAGCGCAGCCAAAAGTTTTTTTTAAAAAGGAAAGAAGATAGTGTCATGTTACTTAAGAGAAAAAAGGCTACATAGGCTGTAGTGGGGAGGGGGCAAAAATGTTCAATTCTGAAGGCTGGGAAATGTCTATGGAATTTCTTTAAAAACAATATTGTCACTGACTTTCTTAGAGTATTTTCACCTAATTCAAAAGCAACAGCTCTCATCCAGATGTGCAATGCATAGTACATAAAATAAGGTTTTAGGAAATGTTGGCAGTACTTCTGGAAAGACCATATTGTCTGATAATTCTTTTCTGAACCATTAATTATAAGATACATCCCAATAAGAAAAAAAGTTGGCCAAAAGCAGTGGTAAGATACCACTGATTGTATCGATGCATTCTGATTTTAGAAATGTTAAAGTATGAAAAAAGAATGTGGAATCAATTGAAATATAGTACAGTAGTGTTATATTTCGAGACCCCCAGTGGCTGCCTGAAATCACAGATAGTACTGAACCTTATATATATACTATGCTTTTTCCTACACATGTGCGTACATACTTATGATAAAGTTTATAAATTAGGCACAGTAAGAAATTAACAATAAAACAGAACAATTATAACACTGTATTAAAAGTTATGTGAATGTGGTGTCTCTCCCTTTCTCAGAATATCTTTTTTTTTTTTTTTAGAAAGAAAGGCATTCCTTATTTTAATTAATTAATTAATTAATTTTTGGCTGTGTTGGGTCTTCGTTGCTGCGCATGGGCTTTCTCTAGTTGCGGAGAGCGGGGGCTACTCTTCGTTGCGGTGCACGGGCTTCTCATTGTGGTGCCTTCTCTTGCTGCGGAGCACAGGCTTTAGGCGTGGGGTTTCACTAGTTGTGGCACACGGGCCCAGTAGTTGTGGCTCGCGGTCTCTAGGGCGCAGGCTCGGTAGTTGTGGTGCACGGGCTTAGTTGCTCCGCGGCATGTGGGATCTTCCCGCACCAGGGATCGAACCGTGTTCCCTGTATTGACAGGCAGATTCTTAACCACTGTGCCACCATGGAAGTCCCCAGAATATCTTACTGCACAAATTTAATGCCTTTCCATTTTAACTAAGCATTTCTCATGCACTGTGGCTGTAACTTTTGCAGTTCAAGGTGCAATAGCAAAACTGGCACAAATTTTTCTCTCTCCACCATTTCAGATAGATTTGTTCTTACCGTAGATCTTAACAACCTCAGCATATGATTTTTTTCTTTCCTCACTAGGAGCTTTCACCTTTTCGCTTAAAGGAAGCGCTTTACAGTTTTTCTTTGGCATACCCCGATTGCCAGCATCACTACTCTTGCGCTTTGGGGCCATTAAGTAAACTAAGGGACACTTGTATACAAGCACTGTGACACCTTGACAGTCAATCTGATATATCTGATGAGATGGCTACTAAGTGACTAATGGTTAGGATACACTGGACAGAGGGATGATTCTCATCCCTGGGCAGGATGGAGCAGGACAGTGAGAGATTCCATCATGCTACTCAGAATGGCAGCAAGGCAGCAATTTAAAACATGAGGTGTTTTTTTGTTTGTTTGTTTGTTTGGGTTTTTTTTTTTTTTTTTTTGCGGTACGCGGACCTCTCACTGTTGTGGCTTCTCCCGTTGCGGAGCACAGGCTCCGGACGCGCAGGCTCAGCGGCCATGGCTCACGGGCCCAGCTGCTCCGCGGCATGTGGGATCTTCCCGGACCGGGGCAGGAACCCGTGTCTCCTGCATCGGAAGGCGGACTCTCAACCACTGCGCCACCAGGGAAGCCCTGAATTTTATTTTTTATACAGCAGGTTCTTATTAGTTATCTTTTTTATACATATTAGTGTATATATGTCAATCCCAATCTCCTAATTCATCCCACCACCACCCCCCAAAACTTCTGAATCGCTTGTTTCTGAATTTCCCATTTAATATTTTTGGACCACGGTTGGCTTTGGGTACCCGAAACCTCAGAAAGCGAAATCAAGGGTAAGGAGAGACTGCTGTACTGTATATGTCGATGTGGGCATGTGTATTTGGGAACTAGTTCAGGCTCTTAGCATTGAATACCTAGTAAACTGATGTCTTCCGGTCTCTTTGTCTACTTCCCATTACAAATCCATCCTGTACAATACCCTTTCCACTTTCTCATTTATCCACTCAAAAATTGAATGTTTCCTCTATTCTTATAAAACCAAATTCAAATCTGTTGACATGGCACTTTTAACCTTGTTTTTCACAATCTCCTACCTCTGGACTCTCAACTCTCTATACTCTGCACCCCCTTACCGCTCAACCCCTACCCCTCTCAGTTTTAACCTACCCAAATCCTGTCCAAAGATTTTTATCCCTTTTTTGGAATGTCTATTGTCTTTATCAATTCTATTAATTATCTACTGCCATGTATTGTCCATTGATTTCTCAACTGTTTATCTCCCAACTGAAGTACAATTTCTTTTAAGAAATTCTTTATATGAGACTGCATTTATGACAGTCCTTAACTCATACAACCAAACTCATGTATTAATGTGCTCGTGTCAATAGTTTCAGGTGATTGTAAAATATTCAATAATCCTTGTTAGTAACTATGCTTACAAATTAAAGAAAAAAAATAACAAGTACCAAAAGGAGCAGGTTAACCTGTAACTACATAATTTCTAAGTTTAATGCTTATAACAAAAACATTTCATATCCATTGAATATTTGTTAATGAGCCTTTGTATTGTTACCCTTTCAATTTCGATGGCAATTTTTACCCACATTTGTTTTCTTCCACACCACTGTCCTGTAACCTGGTCACCCCGCACACTAGGAACACATGTTAAGCTGAAATTTCCCTTTCAGTGACTGAAGTCCTACTCTCTTCTACATAACCCAGCTTAGCACAGAAGGGGAGGCCATATGCACAGAACAATGAACTAGATATTAAAATTAGTTTATTTTTCTACTTAACTTTTAATAAATGAGAAGAAACACAGTAGTCTGTCTCATAAAGAACATTTATAATACATAACAATCCATAAAGCCTCATGGTGAGGTAGGAACAGCTTTGGAAACAACGCACAGTCAGAAAACATACAAAAGTTAGGTAAAATGTTGCAGCACTAAAGACATTTTATCTGCATCTGCATTTCATGAGATGATAATTGCATTTAACTGTGCCACATCTGGCCCAAAGGACACCCTATGGCAGACACAGAACACAACATGTACTAAGTTTCATAAAGAATCACAGAATACACTGATACACTTCATTGTGCTGTTTCAAGGCAGAACCATAACATGGCAATTTTTTGTGTCTTTTTATATATAACCACATATTAATTGTATGTTACATTCCCTTCAGCATCTTTTTGCCAAAGACACTAAACCACAAAGTTTTTGGTTTAAAAGTTTAAATTGAATGACATACAAAAAGCTCTTGTGCCAGTGAAAATGACTGCTAAGTATTCCAGAGCTTGTTAGTAAAACTAAATAGCATTGTCACATAATATTGGTAGAGCTACATCAAAATAGTGCTGTTACAATTCCCATTTCAGATGGTCCAACACTGTATGACAGTTTCAATTTAAAAAACGAGAAACCCTCCACCTTCCCAAGAGTTTTAACACTGTTTTATGACTTAAATGAAACTCTATTAAAATAAATATTTCTATATGGTAGGATTCTTCTCCTTATTTGCGTATGTATGAACATCTTAGGACAGCAGGTAAATGACATTTCATCAAATGATATCTGCTTAAAAACAGTAAAAAGCTTCAACTCAATACCAGTTAGCCTACTAAATACTTCACATTAGATTCCATAGGACTTTTCCCTCAAAACTTTCAAAAATTCAAAATTAACTGAGGATGTTACCAAGATACAAACATATTAACATAGTCTTCTACCTGTTGTGATTTTCCAAGGTGCTCTTGATGGAAATCTTTCCTGTTCAAATTACACACCTTATTCAAATATATTGTTTTCTAAAATGTTAAAATACATACAGCAAAGCGTTTGTGAGTTTTTGACTATTCTTTTAGGTTCTAGTCCATACTTTTATAGCGCAGATGCTCTTCAAAAAGAAACCTTATTAAAAAATCATATAAACTAAAATGTGACAATGGAGAATTAAATCTCTCGTCACTAAGGCGGCATTTGTTGGAAAAAATGTCTGGGTTGATTTTAATTCAGGCACATGTAGCACCTCCTTCTTACTAAATTGAGACAACAGACACATTTCTAAACACATATTCTAAATACACTGATCTTGCTCAAATATAAAAGAGCCAGCAGGCGAGATGCACCTCCTAAAACTGATGCAGTGTTATAAAACAGCATTTAAATATTGGGTTTAAGTCTCCTAATAATTCATGGTATTTCCCTCATTTTCTTGCAGGAAGGAATAAGCTATTTTGGAAAAGACACTTAAATCCCACAATATTTAAATATAAAAGCATTTTTAAAAAAGATAATGCTAATATAGCTAAAAATGGGTTAGAAAGTGCATTGTAAAGAAATAAATAATTCTCTGCTAAAACTCAAAAGGTGAGTCAGTGCCCACTGATTTTGCTATTATGACAAAAGTCCTTTGAAAAAAGAGAATCCTATGGTACCACTTTGTTACATATGAGCTACTTAAAATTATCAAAAGTGAAATAACTGAAATCTAAAGGCTGTTACTTTCAAAGCACTTATGAAAAAAAAAAAAAGCCCTTGTCCCATGCTTATACACCATTTAAAAAAATCCTTTCAGTCGATGTCTTATGCATTACACAACCTTTAAGAAATAGACCCAACAGAGCACTGTAAAGAAAACCTCATTGAATGTAATATATTTTACCAGTTATCCTTTTGTATCATTACTGACATGTTTCTATAACATAAACTCTTTCGAGATCTTCAAAAAATGGTTTTGTAAAGTGTTAAATCAGGAATGTACATGATACAGTTTGAAGCTTTCTCTTGTTCACCCATGAGATTCCCCAATTTCATGTTTAAAAAAAATGTTTGCAAAATTCAAAGTAACTACCAGTTTAGGAATTGAAATACACAATATCAGAGAAAAGTATTAAATGATAAAGATGTATTGCAAATTGGCAGGTTATGGTTTTGGCCCATGATAGCAAATGTGAACTTACAAACTGTGTTCCTAAAATTACCTCATTCTCACTGGAAAAATCGGGTGTTCTTAAATAGGCCCATTGCCAGCAATAGGCTTACACTAGGAAAAAAACACACCATCTACCACAAAAGATCATCCCTTTAAAAAGTTAACTGTCAAATGCCACCATTTTCATCTTAAGACCCATTAGATAATGAATTATTTCAAATCCCAAAAGGTAGCCATCCCAAAAGTAGTCAGCTATAAAAGTTACTAAAGTAGTCAGGATACCTCGTTTCTAGAAAAATAGAGCTATACATGATAACTGATATTAATATCCATCCTTTTGAGGACAAAAATCTAGTTTCTTCACAAAGCATAACCCCTCCCTATCAAGAAAAATATAACTTAAATACCCTTAAATAATATTTGTGTATGGATTTGGAATCCATACCAACAATGAAATAGCTAAAAACAATTTCCTGTGTAGATATTATGGCATCTTGCAAAATAAGCTACTATTGGAAGATCTGAGCAATGTCAAGACAGAATGACTTATAGAATCTCAATTATTAATTGTGCCTTAACTAACTTTGCTTTTTGAGAATTTAATATCCAAACTGCATTAACCTTCAGATTCCTTTTTTCTCACAAGTCAGTGGCTCTTGGCAGAGCACAGGCGTTGCTGGTTGGGCTCAAAAAGCTCTGTTGAATCCGTTCATGATTGGTCACTGTGAAATGACTAGCTCTGAAGTTATTTTTAAAACCCACAATTTAAAAGATTAGATTAATAAGCTTTCATTTAACATGTAGTTATTAAATTTAATGTTCTTAAAAATATTTACTGTATATATTTTATGAGTAAACTTTCAACTCAATGTTCCCAATGCCAATCTTTCAAAGAAAGTAATGCTGGTGAACATGTCCATGTTTTAGACGTTTTTTTTTTTAAAAAAAAAAAAAGGTTAAAATTCTCAGAATAATTTAGAAATGTAGTCTGAATATTAACATACAAGAATCTAAATATTTAATTTGGTAAACTTTCTTCCCTGCTCTTACTCCCCATATGCCCTATTATATGTACACTACAGTTCAATTTGTTAATTATTTCACTATTTGTTAGAATAATACTCAGCAATATAAGATACAGAATAGTAACTGATCTTCAGTATCATAAATACCCCCATGTGAAGAAAAAAAGGAACTTTTCCTAATAATTTTCGTGAGTCATTCTTAAAATATGTTGCCATTATGCTATGCAATGATCTCAAAGGGCAAGTAAATATTACATAAAATGTCAAAAGAAACAAACCTGTTGATGATTTTTAAAGTTCCAGCATTTATAATTCTAATGAACAAAATATAACACTGGGGGAAAAGAAAAGCAGAGAAATTCCAGTAACAATTTTAATTTATTTATCCCCCTAATTAATTTTTTACCATGGAAAAACTGGAAATCAAATGTCATTATGTTATATAAGGTTTATACTTACTTTAAACAAAAATGTAACATAGTGTTAAAACTGGCTTTCCAAAACTGTTACAGCATAGCTGTACTCTGCACTAATAATCACAAAGTTGTAATATAGAACTCTGTTAAGCAGTCCCATTATGTTCTTACAAAAATAGAATTAAACTGTGTGACCAGACAAGGACTTCAATTACACTACTTGGCAAACATAGAATTTCAATGGAGTCTTTTTCCTCTTGCAGTTTAAAGCAAAAGTCAAATATCACATCTTTTCCAAGACTCACAAAGATGATTCAGGTTGTTTGTTTGGCATTTTTTTAATCTCTATCACAACAGCAGGGATGTTTTCAACTTTAGTCCTCCTGGGCTGCTTCTCTAGATTGTCACTAAGTTCTAAACAAGAAATGCTAACTGCTGGGGCCTTTTCTGCATCCTTTCCAGATTGGGCTTGTGGCCGTGTCCCACAACATTGCTTCAAAGCACACTGAGTTCTGCAGGCAAGTTCACATGGGACTACACTTGACTTAGAGCCTACACTAGCAAATTCAGGCTGAATGGTAGTAGCATGAATTCCGTGATTATGGAAAACGTCTTTAATGATCTTAGCCACCTGCATGTATGATGTCGGGTCTTCACATTTTATGTGAGCAGTGGCAATGATTCTGCTTCCAGCAAGTTGCCAAACATGTAATTCATGAACTTCCTCAACTCCTTCAACATCTCGAAGTTCTTTTATCAAATTTTTGATATCAATTTGTTTAGGAACAGTTTGGAGAAGAATAAGAGCAGACTCCTTAAGTAATGGATAAGTTGTGTAAAGAAGTATACAAACCATTACAATACAAAGAGTTGGATCTAAATATAGCACCCAGCAAGGACCAGCCTCATAAACTGTTGCATGAGTACTATTAATTAATTCTACAAATGCTTTGCAGGGGTCAGGGGTACATGGGTTCACACACATCTCCCCTTCAGGACAACCTTCCCAAGAAAAGTAAAAGACTAAGGCATTTACTACTACAATCACTGAACCCAAAGCATCTCCAAAGACATGCAGAAAAACTCCACGCATGTTAAGCTGTCCAGCCTTATCATCATCATCTTCCAATTCCACCTGGTCAGGTTCTCTGATAAGATTCCCATTCACTTGTACTTCCATTGCATCATTTCTGGACTTCTCTGGATCTACAAAGAAATAAAAATTCTGTATCAAACACATCTAAAGTGTTTATATAAACATTCTTGCCTAATTCCATTTAAGTGATAGAAGTGAAAATTTTTCATAAAACATAATAAGAAATGTGCTCAGAGTGATTTAATGTAAACTGACATACTGGGAACAAGCCAGGACATAATGGCCAGGGCTAAATTAAGTCATTAAGATGATGTTGCTTCCCCATACTCCTAACCACCCTCCTACCTTCCCACCTCCAAATAAAGTTCACCTTTTCCGTGGGGGTGGGGTCCTGTGAACATTCTCCTATACTTTTCGGCATACACCAAAAAGAAAACAAAATTGAACACTACCACCCAAAATTAAATGCAACCATGGATAAGTCTAACACAAATGGCTGACCTGACGCAGAGGTCTAGTCACTCTTCGTAGTCATTAAGGTGTTAACTTTTAAACTTTTATCATTTATATAAATGATACAGTCTCTTGATAGAAGAAGTTTAGAAACTGACAAATCAACAATATAAACCTATCAGCAATCACAGAAACTTCAGGAAAAGTTGGAACTAAATGATCACTATCTACCCTACTAGCTCCTAAACCAAACGTACGGATCCTTTAAAGGAATTATACACATCAGAGCAGCTTAATATTCTTTGGAATAACACCTGGCAGAGTGGGAGTGAGAGGAAATTCAATTGTTTATTAAACATTTTCAATGTACAACTTGAATTTCATTAACATGATATTCTGCATTCAGGAAAGAGGAAAACTGTCTATGTGGTATCATACAACTAGGTAAACAGATGTAAATGGAAAAAAGTGGAAGGAAATACAACAAATTGTTAACACCATTGAGCTTGGGTAGTAGGGCATTAGGTTGATTCCTTTTCCCGTCTTTCTTTCAACATTCACTTCCCAATTTCCTTCAAGCGCGCTTAATGGTTAGAATGAAAACTATCCATTAAAAATATAAGATGAATAAATTACCATCGCTTTTATCTTAGTACGATTATGAAAAATCCTAAGTGAAATGTTAAACATGCCCATACAGGTTCTAAGTCTAGGATTTTCAGGATTAGGTTTAGATTTTAGAAAATTAACTGAAACATACATTGCTGCTCATGACAGAAACCTTTAACGAGGGTTTTGAGCTCAGGAAAGTCAATCACTAGATAGCCCCGAATACAATATTAAGAAACTTGTTTGAAGGGCATAAGAACTACTTGGGCAGAGCAAGGTTCCTAACAGCCAACAACTAAGGACCAAGTGGGGTTCTCTCCGTTTCCCAATAGGCCCAAGAAATTAGCATTTTTTGATCCTGCTAACGCCAAAATCAGACAGCCTCTTGAAACGACAACCTGTAAAGACTGTTAAGTGCGGTTGCGGACCGCAGCGGGCTGACGGTCACCTCCTGACCTTTTGCCCGCTCTCACCACCACGGTGCCCATCTACACTCCCAGACGCGCTCCCCCGGCTCCTGACACCGGGCTGAAAGGGGGGCCGCGTCCTCCGGGCGAGGCGGGGTGTGAGTGCCGGAGCGGGAAGGAGTGGCCAGGTAGGTGGCGCGGCGCGGTCGGCTCGGACACCAGGGGGCGTGCTGGCCATCCTGCCCGGGGCCATCCCGGGGTCTGGGCTCCCCAATGCCAACCACCTGCGGCGGCGACTTTCTCTGCTCACCTGTCCGGTCCAGTTTCAGCCCGTTGGAGTTGCTGCTATTGGCCACCAGGATGTTGGTCTCCTCCTGGTCGGGACCCTGCTCACCTGGGGCCCTGTTGTCGCTACCCCCGGTGCGGGTGCTCTTGCCGCGGCCCCCCTTGGGGAGGCCGTGGCTGTGCCCCCCGTGCGAGTGCCCGTGGCCGGAGTCGTTGCCGAAGCCGCTATGATGGTGGAAGAGGCAGAGCCCCAGCACGTTGACCACCAGCCCCGCCACGCCGACCCCGAGGACCACCAGCGGCTGCTGCATCTCGTGCGGCTCGAGGAAGCGCTCGATGGCCTCCAGCAGGATGGCGAAGCAGAGGCCGGTCAGGAAGATGGCGTTCACCAGAGCCCCCATCACTTCGGCCCGGATCCAGCCGAAGGTGTTCTTCTGGGTGGCGTGGGTCCGCTGGGCGAAGCGCTCGGCCACCAGCGCCACCACCAGCGCCAACACATCCGACAGCATGTGGAAGGAGTCGGACAGCATCGCCAGCGACGAAGTCACCCGGCTCACCACCACCTCCAGGACCATGAACATGAAGGTCAGCATCAGCATGCACAGCAGCCGGCCCCGGTTCCGACCCCAGCACCCCATGGCTGCGGCTCAGGAGCCCGCCGAGCGCGGCCCGGACACTCGTGAGGCGGCGGCGGCGAGGCGCCGAGGGCCGGCGACCCGGCGACGGATGGAGGGCGGCGCGGGGCTCTCACCGCCCGAGCCGGGCCGCTCGGGAGTCTGCCGTGGGGCCTCGGCGGCCGGACAGGGGCGAGCCCGGGGTCAAGCCGCCGAGCCCCCGCGCCTGCGGGCGTCCCCGGCGGGCCGGCGGCGCGCTGCTCCTCAGGCGTCCGTCCTCGGAGCCGGCGTGGAGGCCCGGCTCAGCCCCAGTAGCCCCCACACCTAGAGCGGGCGGCGGCGGCGCGGAGCTGGGGCTCCCCGAGCCCGCGGACCGAGAGCCGGAGCAGGAGCAGGCGAGCGGCGGGGGCGGGCGACCAGCAGCTCCGCGCTGCAAAGGCTCCAAGCATCTGCGGGCTCTCCGCGCAGGTCTTCCCCTCGCTGGTCTCCCTCCGGGGTCGCTCGGACCGAGGAGCCAACGCCTGAAGAGCTAAAGAGGCGGCGGCCACAGCAGCTGCACTCGGCCCGGTATCGGGCGCCTTCTTCGCCCCCCCGCCTTTGCAGACGGTTTACAAAAAAACTTTGCTTTGCACTCGGAACCCCCGTTTTCACACGGACCCGAACGTGACAAGGCCTCGCCGTCCCGCCCACCAGGCCCGGCACGCTTCCCCATTGGCCAGGATCCCCTCACGACAGCTGTCGCGCCCCGCCCATCAGCGCTCACTATTGGATGGAGGCTCGGCGGGGCAGGAGGGGGCGGTGTCACGGCGCCAACAGATGGGGGGCGGGGCCTTTCCCTTCAGGAGCCGGGCGTGGGCTGGGGGCCGCGGCCGGGTGCAGCGATGGACGTCGTGGGGGAGGGAAGGGGGCACGGGCCGCGTGCAGCAGGAGGGGGAGGGACAGGGCGGGGCAGGAGGGGTCCCCCAGGCGTGGCGGGGCTTTTGCTCTGGGGCTGCGGCTTCTCGCAGTCCCCCGCCGGGCAGCAAACAGACTTTGATCCTCCGAGCCGGGTCCACGTGGGGCGGGCCGCGCGGCCACTCTGTGACAGACGGCAGCCTGGGAGGGTCCGGGAGGGGGAGCCCTTGTGTTCGGGGCCCTCGGGTGGGCGCTCCTGTCCGGAGAACCGAGATTAGGCAGACAGACTCGTAAACAAGTGCAGCACGTAACTTGTGACTGCTCAGCACCTAGCTGAAGAGTTAGTTCAGGGCGGTCCTGCGAGGGGATGAACGGAATCTTTGTAAATGTTTCAATAAAGCAAATCACCCCTATCACCACCATCCCCAGGAGAGCTTGTGTGAAGTACGATATTTCTGTCACTGATTATTTAAGGACCATTTAGGGTACAGAAACCTGGGTTCTGGTCCTTGCTTTGCCACTAGCCCGCTGTGTGACTTTGGGCCAGTCAACCGATCTCTCTAGACCTGTTTCTTCATCTATAGGATTGGACAAGAGGAACTCTTAAGATTCCTCCTGACTTTAAAATTCTAAGGCTCTATGACTTAACATTTTATTTATAGGCTAGAAACAGCAGAACCCTGTGTCGGTTGCCATGGGGAAGGGGAGGAGCAGTAAGAATACAGAAGAATGAGCTTCTGTCCAGGTGAAGGTAAAATATAAACATATAAAAATTTAAATTACTATGAAATACTCCTAATTGTGCCAACACTAGTTTAGATTGGATACATATGTGCTGTGCTATGAGTGGAGATTAGCTAATTTGAAAGTGAAGCCTTCCTGCTTCATAAGTGGGGAGATGGCTGGACTCAGAGTGGCCTGAACTGGACTCCCAAAGGCCTCACCACAGCCCCTGAACAGCAGGAAGGACCTGGAATTGCTCTGGACTGCTGGAAGACAAAGGTAGTGCTAGCCAGTGCCTCGGGGTCTGTTAAATAAGGCTTGTTTGGGGGCATGTTTTTTCATTTAAAAAAAATTTTTATTTCTATAAAAGATTTCTCACTTGTGTATGGTGTGTTTCTTATCTCCCCACCCAGACTAGAGAGCCAGATCCTCATCTATTTCTGTTCTTCTGGAATAGAAAGAATGGAGGAAAATTTCTGAGACATTTATTATGGAAGAATTGCTAGGACTTGATTAACGGGATATTGGGAGAGTGAAAGCTGATGAGGAGAATTTAACAAAGATAGTTTTTAACTTGACAAGGAAAATATTGCTTTAAACAGGTGAAGAAGTTGGGAAGGGGGTGCAAGGAGCTGATTTTAAGGGGAAAATACTGGGCCTGTTTTTAAGGTGCTGAATTTGAAGTCTGGATGGTGGCAGCTCTAAGGAATGGGGAGAGGGGATTGGGGACTTCCATAATCTCCTCTCCTTTGGTGTAGACAATTGATGTTTGTGTGCTCATGTATGTAAACACAGCTTCAAACCTCCTTCTAACCAGCTGCTCCTATATAGAAATTGGGGAGCCACGTTGGTCAAGATATCCTATGGAAATGGCCAGGAGGCAGTTGGAAGACCATTTTGCCTCCTATTGGGAGGGGCTGTGTCCCTTTATTTAAAAAAATAGATTCCTTTATGGAGTTCCCTTGTGGTCTAGTGGTTAGGATTCAGTGCTTTCACTGCTGTGGCCCGTGTTCAATTCCTGGTCAGGGGAACTGAGATCCCTCAAGCCGCTTGCGGGGTGGCCAAGGCGGGGAAAAAAAGATTCCTCCAAGTGTGAGAGCTTAATGCCCAAAGAGTAATCAATAAGGAGATGTAGAAGGCAAAGATTCTCAGCAAACAAGGTAGCAATCCTTTCAAAAACAAAGTGGACTGAGTTGGGAGATGTTTAGACTCACATAAAAGCAGGCTCTTAGGTTCAATTCAACTCAGTAGTCACTTATGAGAATCTGCTTTGTGGAGCGTCTTTTTTTTTTTTTTCCTCTTGTAAGCCACTTCCCAGACAATGTGCTTTATACTCTCATAACCTAGAAGCGGGGAGGGGTGTCAGAGGTACATTTTCCACGTTGGAAAAAGTCATAATCATGCATTCCAGAAATAGTAATATCATTTATATAACAGCAAAACATTTCAGTCAAATAAACTTTTCTTCCCCCCACCCAGCACAGTGTAGTCAAAATACTTCAGTAGCTTGACTCAAATTTGTCCTTTTTCAGCTGGTCATCCTAGCATAGCGTTAACACAGCCAGAAGGGGGTTAAAATGAAGAAAAACCATACCATTATTCACCACCACCCCTGGAAGTTGTGGCCCCAGGATGAGTAAGATGGCTTGGCTGTTTCTTCCTAATTCTTGAGAACTCTCCTGACAATTTGCTTGGCTTCCAAACTAACTAAACTCAGCATACTTTAAAGATGAGAAAATAATGCTTCTTTTGGAAGAAGACTGCCAGTTTGAGTGAACGTCAAATGTTTAACATAAACTTTGCAATTTCAGAGCCCTCTAAGACCTCTCCCTGCTCTAGCAACGCCAAGCTCCTCCAAATTGGAGCTTCCTAGCTCAAGGATCTAGCCTGCACGTTATCAACCCAAAGTGTAGGTTTAAAAGGATTCCTGTAAAAAACAAACAAAAACTGCTAAGCACAGACACACCTCTGAATCTTGGTTTTTAAAAATCATGAGTGTATGAAGCTGTACCGTCGACAAACAGATGAAGAAAAACATGTGAAAACCAGATTACATCTGACTTTGGTTGATGGCAAATCACTTCTAATGTTCAATCTTGAGGCAGAAATGATGAGGAAATCAGATCTGTTTGTTTTGTTTTGGAATGTATTGAATAATTATTACAAATATAAGCTAAAATCTCTAGCAACAACATGAGGGCCAAGGCTTGAATTTTTAGCTGCTTCCTGAGGGAACAGGCAGTAGAAAAAAGAATAAACAAGTAACAGTGCAGTAATAAAGCCCAGAAACATCACAAAAGGGCTCGGAGGTATAAGGGAAACCATATGAAAGAAAGGGTCAGAGCAGGAAACCCTAATCGGAAGCAAAGGAGAAACAGGAACAGGGTAGGGAGTAGAATGTACAGTGAGAGACCCAGGAGAAGCACTGAGCTTTCTGTATTTGTTGGTTAAGCTAAAGAATGGCAGGTGAGAGTGAATAACAAAGGAAAACTCATTTTTCTTAGAGACTGAAAACTGGATCCAAGATCTCCGGTCATGCCTGGAAATTAAATCTAGAAATAAAGGCCCTGACACCTATACAGAAAGGCTTGTTAAAAGCATTTGTGAATTTTTTGGGTGCAGTGTTATGTAATACCAGAAATTGTGGAAGGCACAGTTAGTCAGTTTTAAGGTTTAGGCTGACTGCCCATTCTTTCTTTAGCCCTTCTACTCTAGGAGCTGGAGATTGTAATTAAAATTCAAGGTACAGAAGTTTTAAAAAAAATATAATTTAATTTAAAACGTGTTTCTATGACTCTGTCCATTACTTATCTATAAAGATGATGTTGACCCGTAAACTATTTTGAAAGTATTACACGCCTAATGAGTTT
Source organism: Neophocaena asiaeorientalis asiaeorientalis (assembly GCF_003031525.2). NCBI lineage: Eukaryota > Metazoa > Chordata > Mammalia > Artiodactyla > Phocoenidae > Neophocaena > Neophocaena asiaeorientalis. The sequence continues at coordinate 5,707,220 of NW_020173731.1, read as the reverse complement.
TAGAAAGTTCAGGGAACTGTTCCTTAAAAATTACTGACTTTGGACAAGTTACTTAAAACTCTCTAGGCCTCACTTCCCCCATCTTTTTAGTGAGGCATTCTGAGAGATGACCACTTCACTGGAGTTAAGATGTGAGTAAAGGAGATGGTACTGCCTGCCTGATACTCTCACGGTGGGTGGGAGTGGGGGGCTTTCAGGCTACCTGTACCTGGGGTCACCATGAATCCGGGGCTGAAATTTTTAACTTGCAGATTCAGACACCACATTTTTATCATTTTACCAAGGGTAAACTGATTCACACAGACTCAGAATGGACTAATTTGCTGGCCATAACCCCCCCTCTATTCACTCTGTCTTAGAGGGGAGAGCTCATTGCACAGAGCCTGCCTCTCTCTTGCGGGCAGGGCCTCTCAGAAGCAAGGTTGTATGGGGAGCAGAGAACTAGGCCAGAGGAGTTGGATCTTCCACGGAAGGGAGCGTTTCTCTCTCCTGAGCTGTTAGAGTCTCCTGCCTGTCTCTGCACATACACTCTGCCCTCCTGTGTTTGAGTTACTCTCCATTTTGCTGCCAGAGTGATCTTTTCAAAAAGATCTGATCCTGCCAGATCTGATCATTTCAAAATACACATCCTCCTCCACCACCACCACCACCACCATCACAGCTGCAATCCCTCTGTGGCTTCCCAGTGCTCTGAGGAGACAAGCCAAACTCAAATGCACAGGGCTGGGCATGGTCTGGCCCTAGCTGCCCTTCCCAGCCTCATCCCATCACTGCACCTAACAGGCCTGGCCTTTCTGATCACTGTGCCTTTGCGTGCTCCCTCCTGCGAAAACAGCTGTGCACGCACTGTTCCCTCTGCCTGGGACTCTTCCCTGCCTTCTTCCCCACCTTAGTTCTTGCTCATCCTTCTGCTCTCAGCTTAAGGGCCACTTCCTCAGGGAAGTTTTCTGTAAGCCCTCTGACTGGGTCAAATCACTCTAGTACAAGTTGTCTTGGCTTCTGGTCCTGATCTTTTGCCACACAGAGCAAGGATGCAATTTACATTTATCCATTTGAGTATCTGATTAGGCTGTAAGCTCCATGTGGGCAAGGGCAGTGTGTGCTTTTGTTCATTATTGTGTCTATCCCCAGCCAGCCTGGCTCAGTAAGTGTTTATTGAATGAATGAATGAATGTTGATAAATTACCTTTCTCAAGCTTAGTAATTCGTGTATTCATTCAACAGATCCTTATTGAATATCCATGGCTCCCTGTCTAGACTGGAACATGAGAATCAGAGAACCCTTTTCTTCTAGACAGTGTAGAAAACACTGTGACACAATCTTATTAATTACCTCATTGTTTTCTTTGCTTCAAGCAGGCTGCCACCATTTTGCTGTGATATTATCTCATACAAGGTACAATTAATTGAATGAAGCTAGGACCCACCCTTGAAACCCACCACGGCAACATCCTAGGTTCTCATAGTTTTCAGAGTACTTCCACATCCCTTATTTAAGGGGCTTGATGACCCTATAAAGTTTGCAGGGCAGATTCTACAGATTATGGGCTGAGACTCCAAGAAATGAAGAAAGTTGCTCAAGGTCCCACTGCTTTTGAGGCCCTAATCGCACCAGCAGCGTGTTTGTTTTTAACTTCATACCCAAATTTGGGAGAAACAAACTCAGTTTGAGGCTCCAGACCTCACATGCGCTAACTACTACAAATCTATCATTCATCTCAGTTTTAAAGGTCTCTGGTTCTATGATTTTCTTATTAATTTGTAATTACTATAAGGACTAAGGGGAGGTGGCCTACTTGTGAGTGACACCTCTTTAACAGGTCACTACAAAATCTGATTCTCTAGTGGTGTGTTCCAAAATTGGGTCCTGATCACACATAACTCTGTAGAGTGAATTACTCATTGTTTTGCCTACTGCTTTTATGTACCTCTTACTTTCAATTTCTTTAACAGCTGGGATGCCTTCCAAAGGACTAACATTAGGGAAAATACTGACCCCTCACCTGGGGTGGCTTATTAAAATGCTGATTCAGTAAGGTCAGTCGTGGAGCCTGCCATTGTGAATTTCCAATAAGCTCCCGGGGGATGCCAATGTTGGTGTTTCCCAGACCACACTTTGAGGACCAAGATGTTAGAAGATTTTTTGTTTTTGTTTTTTTGTTTTGTTTTGTTTTTTTGCGGTACACTGGCCTCTCACTGTTGTGGCCTCTCCCGTTGCGGAGCACAGGCTCCCGACGCACAGGCTCAGCGCCCATGGCTCACGGGCCCAGCCACACCGCGGCATGTGGGATCTTTCCGGACCAGGGCACGAACCTGTGTCCCCTGAATCGGCAGGCAGACTCTCAACCACTGCGCAACCAGGGAAGCCCGAAGCTTTTTGTTTTTAACCTTGGAAGGAGGCTATTCCGTGGAGTTAAGCTATTCCCATGCCAAAAAAAAAAAACCTCAAACTTTAAAATGTTTTGATTTTACTTTTTATTTTATATTCATCTGTCATATTGAATTTTATTTTGTTATAAATGATATCACTTCTATATTAAAATTTTTAAATGAAATCAAATGTCTTATCCTTGTAGGAAAGCACACCTTAAAAGTAATCAAGCTTCAGGTGTGAATATGCATTTCAGTTTTTGCCTTCACTGCGTCAGAAAAAAATAATTACTTGACAGCTTTTGGAAATATTTTTGTTATTCTGACTAACATTAATGGCTCCCGAAGTCTGAATAATAGGTTGGGCTGAGGACTCAGAGTATGACTGGGGGTCTCTTGCACTCAAACCTTTCATTATCCAACATGAAAAGCCTTTCCTATCAATTACTGATCAAATCCTCGTAAGGAGCCTAAAAGACGTAAAATGAATAAGGGGTGTTTAATATTTAGGCAGCAGCAGGAGCAGCAATAGTCACCAAAGAGAGTAGTGGGAAGTGAGGTTAGAGATGCTTCCCTCTGCCTGTCTGCTGATTCTAGAAGAGAGCAAAGATCTAGTCTCATGGTAGCTGCATCTACAGACCATTCCCATGAGTCCTTGTTATTGACTTTATTTATGCTTTGCACTGGCTTCAAGGCTTATTCCATCATAAGGTCAGAGTTGACCATCTCTTAAACTCAAGAGAGACATCTTTCAGTCCCCAAAGTGCCATTGTCTTAAAAGTGACCACAATCAAAACTATGGGGATTGCATTTCTAGGCGCTACTCAGGTGTCTTCAAATGTGAGAGCAATCCTTTAATGGAAAAACCAGTGCCTGCTAAATTGGGGCAAATGGAGATTGTTTTATCTCCCAATTGCCTCCTGATGTGGAACCTAGGAAGATGGAAGAGATAAGTCTAATGGAAAAGACCATCTGGCTCCACATGTTAGGATGAAAAGAAGGATGAGCTATTAAGCATTCCTCTCTGCTTCTGTGGCCAGACCTCCAGTCCAGGCCTACATGTCTCTCAGAGCAATTATGTGAGCACTTCTAATAGGTCTCCCATTCCCGCCTTCCTCCAATCTATTTAACGCAATGCTTTCTGATCAATATTCCCGTATATCAATGCTCACAGGACACTCTTGCTCAAAACCCTCAGTGGCTGCCCATTAACACAGAATAAGGCATGCCATTTTATCTAGGTATTTAAGGCATCCTGCATGTGACCTTGTCTATCCAAGCTTATCTCTCACTCCTCTTCCACAAGCCTGCTACTCAAACCAAATTATCCCTAGGTAAGGATTGCAAGTTACCTAATGACCATGGCTCCATTTCCTCTATGTGGACCAAAATAATAACTTATCTCATTGAGTTGTTGAGAAATAGATGAGTTAATATGTATAAGATGCTTAGGACAATGCCTGGCACATGGAAAGGTCCTGTAATGGGTTGAATAGTGGCCCCCTCCCCAAAAGATATGCCCATGTCCTAATTCCTGGAAACTGTGAAAGTTCCCTTATTTGGAAAACAGGTCCTTTGCAGATGTAATTAAGGATCTTGAGATGAAAAGGCCATCCTGGATTATCCAGGTGGGCCTTGAATCCAATGACAAGTGTACTAGCAAGAGATGCGTAAGGCTGATGAGACAGACAGAAGAGAAGACCATGTGAAGATGGAGAACAAGATAGCTAAGGAGTGGCAACAGCCACCAGAAGCTGCAAGAGGCAGGAAAGGAATCTTCCCTAGAGCATCTGGAGGGAGCACAGACCTGCCAACATCTTCATTTCAGACTTCTGCCTCCAGACTACAGGACAGTAAATTTCTGTTTTAAACCACTGCATTCATGGTAATTTTTTTGGCATCCGCAGGAAACTAATACAGGGCCAAATACATTTTAGCTATTATTGTCATTAATTAATCACAAAATGTGCCTTTGCCGTTTCCTTTCAGCATCGTGTTTTTTAGTAAGTGAAGCAATTTTATTTTATTTATATTTATTTATTTTGGCTGCGCTGGGTCTTAGTTGTGGCATGAGGGATCCTTAGTTGTGGCATGCGGACTTCTTAGTTGCAGCATGCGGACTCTTAGTTGCAGCATGCATGCGGGATCTAGTTCCCCGACCAGGGATCGAACCCAGGCCCCCTGCATTGGGAATGCAGAGTCTTACCCATTGGACCACCAGGAAAGTCCCTCGGCATCATTTTTTATCTCACTGTTCTCTTCAAGTGTCTGGCACAGTACCTTGCAATTAGAAAACAGAATGAATTTTTATAGGAAGGAAGGGAGGGAAAGAAAGAGAGAGGGAGAGAGAAAGAAAGAAAGAAAAGAGAGAGAGAGAAAAAGAAAGAAAGAAAGAGAGAGAGAAAGAAAAAGAAAGAGAAAAGGAAGGAAGGAAGGAAGAAAAGCCTACCCCTACCACTTAGTTGGTGCTACACACCTGCAATAGCTTTCCTGACTGTTTTTTCCATAAATTCTAACAAAAAGTGACAAAAACACTCATGGTACTCTTCATCTGCTGCCCTGTGATGTACCTTGTATGTCTCTCTCCCCGCAGAGCCGCTGTTTCTTTTTTTTTTTTTACTATTTATTTATCTATTATTTTTTAATCCCTCCCCTCCTTTCCTCTTTGGTAACCATAAGTTTGTTTTCTATGTCTGTGAGTTTATTTCTATTAATATTTTGTATATAGGTTCATTTGTATCATTTTTAATTTTTAGATTCCACATATAAGTGATATCATCTGTGCCCAGAGCTTTTTGAGGTCAAGGATCATTTCTTTTATCTTTCTGGATCCCAAGGGCCTAGCACATAGTAAGTAACTCAATCCGTGGCAATAATAATAATCCCATTGTCAAACGTTGTCTACTAATTTGTTACTCATTCTAGAGTTTCCTTAAGCCCTAGCATGTATTGTGTTCTTGTTAATGCTAGCAGTTTGCTCCTTGTGTCAACTGCCTTTCCCAACTAATGCAGAACCTTTTAGTCCCAATATATTTCCAGGAGCAGCAAGAGGAAGATGAGCTCAAACAGACTAATTCGTCCCCTGGGGAGACTCATGTTGAAATAAGTGGGCTATGGGCCTATGCCTGAAAATCTTTCCTTACACATAGAGAGGTACTGGTTTTCCTGGTGTTTCTCACAGTGGAATTATTCCATTATTTGTTCACTTGTGAGCCTGTTTTCTGTGCGATCCACATAACTCCTTAGTCGGTTGGTGAACCCCTAAACAGCAGGGAGCCAGCTCAGTCTGAAGTTTCTCCCATCTGATGACTGTGATTCTCATGGCTCAATGCAGATCACTCTTTTTTTTTTCTTTTTTCCTCCACACAGTTTGAGAACTCAGAGATTGACCACTACTTGCTAATGTGATATCAGATTGACTTAAAAAAAAAAAAGTTTCCTTATTCGGACATATTTTCAAACTTAAGAAAAAGTTTCAAGGACACCCCCCCCTGCTATATACCCTTTACCTAGATTCATCTGTTCTTAACATTTTACCCCCTTTGCCTTAGCATTTGCTCTTTCTCTTTCTCTTTCTGTTTTGAACCACATGAAGGTGGGTTCCACACATTAGGATCCTTCACCACTAAAAACTGTGTACATTTCCTAACAATAGGAATATTCTCAACATAACCACAGTGCATTTTTACCAACTTTATTTATTTATTTTTATTGGGAGGACTTTATTTTTTTATAAATTTACTTATTTTATTTATTTATTTTTGGCTGCACTGGGTCATTGTTGCTGCACGTGGGCTTTTCTCTAGTTGCCACAAGCCGGGACTACTCTTTGTTGCGGTGTGTGGGCTTCTCATTGCGGTGGCTTCTCTTGTTGTGGAGCACGGCTCTAGATGCGTGAGCTTCAGTAGTTGTGGCGTGTGGGCTCAGTAGTTGTGGCTCGTGGGCTCTAGAGCACAGGCTCAGTAGTTGTGGCACATGGGCTTAGTTGCTCCGCGACATGTGGGATCTCCCCGGACCAGGGCTCGAACCCCTGTCCCCTGCATTGGCAGGCGAATTCTTAACCACTGCACCACCAGGCAAGTCCCGGAGGACTTTTTAAAATTATTATTTATTTATTTTTTTGGCTGCATTGGGTCTTCATTTCTGTGCGAGGGCTTTCTCTAGTTGCTGCAAGTGGGGGCCACTCTTCATCGCGGTGCGTGGGCCTCTCACTATTGTGGCCTCTCTTGTTGCGGAGCACAGGCTCCAGACGCACAGGCTCAGTAGTTGTGGCTCACGGGCCTAGTTGCTCTGTGGCATGTGAGATCTTCCCAGACCAGGGCTCGAACCCGTGTCCCCTGCATTGGCAGGCAGATTCCTTGAGGACTTCTTTAAAACACGTATCTCTCACGGAAAAGCCTGCCCTTAGCAAGGCACAGCAGGATTCTGGAGACCGTGGGAATCCCTTCACAGGCTCCTCTAGCCGCGTACTCTGCTCCGCTTCACCTACTGCTCCATTTTTACCAACTTTATAAATTTACATTGTCCAGATTCCAATTTTGTCAGTTGATCTAATAATGTCTTTTGTAGCATTATCCACACTGCCCCCTCCTGTATAGCATCAAGTTTGGGGTCAAGCTTGAATTTAGTTGTCTTGTCCCTTTAGCCTCCTTTAATCTAGAACATTTCCACAGGCTTTCTTTGTCTTTTATGATGTTGACATTTTTGAAAGAATACAGTTCCCTTTGCCTTTTTTTTTTTAATAGAACATTCCCATATTGTATTTGTCTGATGTTTTTGTTTATGCATTCTTGGCTGGAATATTGCAAACTGATATTTCATCCTTCTAAGGGTATCACAGCTGGAGGCACACAATGTCCATCTGCCCCTTGTTGGTAATGTAAATTTTTCTCACCCGTCAAGGTGCTGCCCAGTTTCTCCCCTGTATAATTAATTTTTTTCTCCCTTGAACTAATAAGCAGTTTCTGGAGAGATTTTTTTCTTTGGCTGTGTTTGGTCTTAGTTGCTGCGTGTGGGCTTTCTCTAGCTGCGGCAAGCGGGGGCTACTCTTCATTGTGTTGCGTGGGCTTCTCATTGCAGTGGCTTCTCTTGTTGCAGAGCACGAGATCTAGGTGCGCAGGCTTTAGTAGTTGCAGCACGTGGGCTCAGTAGTTGCAGTGCATGGGCTTCATCAGTTGTGGCTCGCGGGCTGTAGATCACAGGCTCAGCAGCTGTGGTGCACAGGCTTGGTAGCTCCACGGCATGTGGGATCTTCCTGGACCAGGGATCGAACCCAAGTCCCCTGCATTGGCAGGCAGATTCTTAACCACTGCATCACCAGGGAAGTCCCTGGAGAGATACTTTAAAACCATGCTGTTGAGACGTGGATGGATCTAGAAACTGTCATACAGAGTGAAGTAAGTCAGAAAGAGAAAAACAAATATCATATATTAACGCACGTATGTGGAACCTAGAAAAATGGTATAGATGAACCAGTTTGCAGGGCAGAAGTTGAGACACAGATGTAGAGAACAAATGTATGGCCACCAAGGGGGGAAAGCCACAGGGGGTGGGGATGGTGGTGTGCTGAATTGGGATTGACGTGTATACACTGATGTGTATAAAATTGATGACTAATAAGAACCTGCTGTCTAAAAAAATAAATAAAATTAAATTTAAAAATTTTTTAAAAACATGCAACTTTCTTGCTTATTTACATTCCCCCCTTAAATTTAGCATCCATTGACGGTTCCTGCCTGATCCCATCTTTATTCTGATGATTACCAAATGATTTTCTGGTTCCAGTGGTCCCTCCACGTTTATCAGTCAACCCTCAGTATTCTATGTATGTATGTATGTATGTATGTATCTATCTATCTATCTATCTATCGTCAATAAGGGCATTCATGAATCCTCTCTTTTCAGTGGTTTATAATTCATCACTATACTTAATTTTGGTGTGAATTTGTCGCAGATTCAGCCAGCGGGACCTCCTTCAGACTGGCTCCTGTGTCAGATAGATATTTAATGAAGATTTCTAGATTTCGATTGAAAGGTAAAATACATGACTTTAATAGTTATTCTATGTACCCTAGCATAATAGGAGAGAATGTAGTGGTGGTTAGGGTTTGGAGTTGAAATAGATCCTTGAGTCTGGCTTTCTGATTTATTGGCAGTGTTTCTTGGGTAGATTACTTACCCCTTTCTGTACCTCAGTTTCCTCATGATAGTGTGATAATATTAGAAGCATAGGGCTGTTGTGAGATCTAAGTTAGATAATAATGCATGTAAACTGCTTAGTAGAAGAACAGATACATAAGTACTTGATGCTTGTGGGTTAGTGTCATTATTTCATTTCCCCATATGACAGCTTGTACATGAGCTGGCTTGTCTCAATTGCTCCTGCCACTTCCTACTTTTAGCAGCCACCGTCTAAAATCACCCCCGATTCATATCTATCTGCCCTTTTACAACACATGTCAATTAACTGAATTGTTGAACATTGTAGGTCTCCAGAGATCCAGAGATAATCTAGCCCCACTTTCCTTTAGCTGAAGATGAGGATCTGAGACCCTGAGAGGTTAGATGGACTGCTCCAGGTCACCCAGGAAGAGTGGAAGAGCTCCGAGGGGTGCCCAGTCTTCAACTACACACTCTGTATGTCACAGCCTATCTCTACCACGATCAAGAGCATCATACACTTCCCTGGTGGTCCAGTGGTGAAGACTCCATACTTCCACTGCAGTGTTGCATGGCCAAAAAAAAAAAAAAAAAAGCAACACTCAGTTGGTTTCTTTTCTCAGTCAAAGGGTATTATTCAAAGCATCAGTGGGAAAGTATCTCATTTTCTGTATGACTCATCCTCGTTCCAAGATTAACTAACATGCTCCACTTTCATTCTTTGCCTCCCACTCAGTTTCACATCCAGCAGGAGCCCTGAGAGTCTCTGTGCCCTCTCTGCCCCACCCCACCCTATTCTCTTTCCTCCCCAGCTGTGCTGTTACCTCCTGGCCCCAGACTGTCCCATCATCCTCAGATTCCACTGGCCATTTCTGTTGGACTCTGGTTTAAGAAAGGCATGTCTTCCTGGAATACCACTCTAAGCTATGTTGAAAATAGAATAAAGAAATATACTTAAATTGCAGCAGATGTACAGGGACAAGTGTTTGTCCATATGTTTCCAACATTCCATTAAGGTGCAAGCATTATAGCAAAAAGCGTGTATTTCTGGACATATACATTTTATTTCAACCTCCTCCAAAAAGAAAAAAAAATTAAGGATTCTTCAGATGTGCTAAGACATTGTGGAACCAAATAGAACTGGGAATAAACGTGCCATTGGCTGAGGCTTGGGGGATCTTTTCATTGCGCCAAGATTTTTGGTTTGGGGCTGTTTTTTTTTTTTTTTTTTTTTTTCGGTACGT
>NW_020173731.1:5649248-5697328 GCF_003031525.2 Neophocaena asiaeorientalis asiaeorientalis | reverse complement strand
CCCGTGTCCCCTGCATCGGCAGGCGGACTCTCAACCACTGCGCCACCAGGGAAGCCCTGGGGCTGTTTTTTGAAGCACATTCTGACCTGTATAATTTGACCCTGCTTATTTCAAAATGCTAGTAAAATACTGAAATATTTATAGATGGAATGCTATGATGTCTGGGATTTGCTTCAAAATAATCCATGTATGTGGAGGAAAGTGGGTTGGGGGCATAAATGAAGCAACGATGAGTTCATGAAACGATAAGTGATGAGTACGCGGGGCTTCTGCATCTTCTTATGTGATCGAAATGATCTGTAATGAAAAGTAAATGCTAGTTCAAATTTTCATAATTTACTCTCTACCTCCCCTGCCAACCCCCCATTTATTTCTATTTGTTTATTTTTTGCTCTGCTTCTCCCAATTTTGCCCTTTCTTGAAAGCCATTTCTGGCTGCACACCCTTTATTTTATTTTATTTATTTATTATTTTTTATTTTTTGCGGTACGCTGGCCTCTCAGTGTTGTGGCCTCTCCCGTTGCGGAGCACAGGCTCTGGACGCGCAGGCTCAGCGGCCGTGGCTCACAGGCCTAGCCGCTCCGCAGCATGTGGGATCTTCCCGGACCGGGGCACAAACCCGTGTCCCCTGCATTGGCAGGCAGACTCTCAACCACTGTACCACCAGGGAAGCCCTTGCACACCCTTTAATAAAATCTTCCTGACTACTTTAATCCACTAAATTACCAACACCTCTTAGCACCTAAATGTGTGAGTTAGTCTTATAGCCCCCTAGCTTGGACACTTTTTAAGGGTAGGGACTAAACCTTATACTTTGGGGTAAAGCCCACACTGCATGGCCTAAAGCCTGCCTCAGTCAGTTCTTCCTAATTTATGGACACGCTTGTTGGTAGATTGGAAGAGATTGGTGAAAGTGTTCTGAAAAGTGTCGATGTAAATAACAGTCTATAGATTTGTCATATTTTTTTTCTTTAAAGCTTGACTACATAGAATTTGAAATATCTCATTTTACCTTTAGGGAGAACTGGCTTAGGAGAAATACTTCTCGCAATTGAAGCATTTCATGCTAGGCAGTGATTCAGGAGCAACTGAATCAAATGCTAGTGAATAGTTTACCCCAAAGGAGAGTTAACAAAATCAAATCCTATACGTGGGAATAATCTTAGAACTTTGCATCTCCGCCACTGCACAGTCTAATGGAAGGAGGCAGTAGGGTGGGAAAATATCAAGAAGAAAAATGTCAGATTTTAGCTTTCAAAATTTTGCCAGGGTGCCATCTAAGAGCCATCTCATTTTAGGCTTGTCCATGCTGGTTTAATGCAGGGTGAGAGCCAAATTCAAAGGGAATCTCATTGAGCTGCAGTTTGCTTATTAGTTCCCTCACACAAACTGATCTTTCAAAACGCTCAGAACTGGTGCTTTTTCAGACCAGGGGAAGAGCCACTGCAAAGTTGGAAAGAGTCCAAGAAAAATTTCTCTTTCTTTCTTCTCCCACTGGGGAGCACAGGGAAATCATCCCTGTGTTGAGAACTACTCCTGTTTGTAAGTCCTCCTGGGAAGGAGGTGCCACAGCCTCCCTCTAGATAAGATTTTACTTTAATAATAGCCCTCAGAATGAGAAAAATCCCTTCCATCAGGCTAACCTGAAAGCCGTCACTCTGCAGTTTCCTAGGTTGTGGATACCTTCGCTCACTATCTTCTGTATTCGTGTTCCGTTGATTCGTCTTCAGCCTTCTCTTCTCTGGGGAAAATAATCCTTGAAGAGGGTGGATCAGGGAAGTGCAATTGTCTGGCATTCAGGCAAAGCACAAAAGAGCTAAAAATACAGACTAGTCTGCCTCCGCCTGCAGAAGCTCCCCACAGAGCCCCTCTGAGAGGGTCTTTCAAGGGTCCCCTGGAGTTGACTCTTCAAAAGAACAAGTGAGGCCTCACAACAGAGAAGCCCTGTTCTCTCCATGAAACACTGGTTGGGATGACAGAAAGAGTTACAGCAACAGAGTGTTTGGTTAGACTTAAGGAAGAACTGTAGGGAAGTACAAACTTGAACCAAGAGGTTGGAGGCATTATGAAGCCTTTGCCCCCAGACAATCAGTAGTCTTGGACGCTTTCATTGGTCACCTGCAGTGAAGCAAGTGAGGCAAATGACCTATTGAAATGCCTTCCCGCTTTAGCGTCCTTTGATTCTAGAAACCCAGCAAGTTTCTATTCTGCTCTGATTGTACTCTGAACTCCGTATGAGTGACCTTGACTGGGCTTTAATCACTCCACTCTGTCTCTAGATTTCCTGAACTGTAAATCACTGGTGGTTGTAATGGGTGGCAAGTCCAAGGGGCCAGGAAGCTGTATGACTTGCAGTGGCCAGATTTCTTCTAAATAAGGTGGCACTTTTGAGACGGTTGTTAATGGTGTGTGGCTGAGCTCCTGCAGATAGGCCTAGTGGAGAGAGGTTTGATGGAAGTTTTCCAGGGTATCCAAAGGATATTTTCCCCCAGGAGTAACGCATTTTAGTGCACTCTTAGGCGTGCTGCAAATAGGGGACCTTGTTTTTCCAAAAGAGAGTTCTGAGGGGTTTACATTCTGTTCCCCTAACACCCTGAAATGGCTTCTAACTACAGCATGAGTTAAACATAAGCACGATGCTGGGTGTGTACTATCTCTCAACAAATACTTATTTCTTGACTGGTGTTGTGGGATGTGTCTCCTGAACTCAGTGAAAATGCCCACGTTCAAACTTGACCACTAGGAAAGGCCAGCAGCCGACAGGCCCCTCTGGGAAGCTATAGCATAAATGGTGCGTTCTTCTTCATCAAAGACTTTGGGCTGACCATGACTTTGAGAGCCAGGTTTTATAAATGAGTGACCACAAAACACAGGGCATTGAGTTCATGTACAGAAGCCGGAGGAGACATGTGTCACACATTTCCCTATCTTGTCTGCCACAGTGGAATACAAAGGGCAAGTGGCCTTGTCTTTGGAAATGAAGGACAGATTTATCTGGCAGCTGTTAACCAAATGGCAGGTCTGTCTGTTCGGCAGAGGCAGAAATCACTGAGCAGCGCTCCCAGGCACAGACTGGAGCCACGCTCCACTCTTCAAGGTGGGCACTTGGGTGACAGAGGACAACTAGGCAGTTTGGGTAAGAATGCCTGTTTCTTTGTTCTTCTACTTACATAGTAAAAGGAGCACTGGATCAGAATCAGGAAACCTGGCTGCTAGGCCTGGCTCTGACAAACAGTCCTTGCCACCTTAAACAAATTCCTCTCTCTCTCCGGGTCTTGGTTCTGCCTCTGCTAATTTAGAGATTTATTGGTGTAATTCAGATGCTGGGGCCCGACCCAGACCTACAGAATCAGTCTCTAAAGGTGAGGACTGGATAAGTGAAGTTTGCAAAAGCTCCCCAGGAGGTTCTGATGTGCACACCAAAAAATAAGGACCGCTGGATTAAGATTGATTCTCCAGGATTGAGAGGAAAGACGAAAGGCTGTAGGTAGCTCCGTACAGCTGACAGTTTATCCCTGAGCTCAGCTTAGGGCCCTCCATCTCCAAGTGTGGTCAGGGGCTCACTACCTGTTTGTGCACTTTCTCCTGTAGTGTTGGGGATTGGTTTTGAAAGTTTATACTGTCTAATGAAAATGCCAGTGTGCTCAAGCCTTGAATACATTGAAAAAATAATTAAGATAATTCTATAATTACCAGACATGACCTCACGAGTTACCTTTATCCTAATGGAATCTGCTGAGAAGGCTTCTTTACCCCTTCTGGAGCTGTGATCTACAACCGCCTAGGTTCTCTAACAGGGACCTCTGAGAAAGCCATCTGGCTAAGCTAGAGATGTTGAAAAGGGTTACACTCACAACAGTTTTCTCATCTGAGCACTTTCCTTCGAAGGTCTCAACACACATCTGCGGGTGTGAGATTACCTGGCAGGGAGCCCAGGAAAGCCCAGACCCTGTCCTCTGGCCAGCAGCCCCTCTCCATGAGGTCCTCAAGGGAAATCCATGCTCAGAGAACAAGGTGACAGCAAGGACTGCGACTCTGAGCCACGGGACCCGACCCCCAACATGGAGCCCGCTGTCTAGGCTGGACTGAGTTCACACAGAACCCCTTTGACTTAGGCATGAGGCAGCTTTTTTCCTTTATCCTTTTTACATAAGTCTACCCCCAAGGCTGGTTCTCACCATGTCCAGAGGAGAGGACAGTCCAGGCAATCAGAGAAGAGCACAAGGTTCATGACTCCAGGGCAAAAGGGCGTTTGTGCCGCTACCGGGAGCGGAGCTGGCCCAGACCGCCCGCCTCAGGCCTCCCAGGTAGGGGCAGCTGTAGCCTGTTTGACTTGACAGACAACTGGAAGAGTCCCCAAAAAAAGGAATGCCAGGGGCTTCCCTGGTGGCGCAGTGGTTGAGAGTCCGCCTGCCAATGCAGGGGATGCGGGTTCGTGCCCCGGTCCGGGAAGATCCCACATGCTGCGGAGCGGCTAGGCCAGTGAGGCATGGCCGCTGAGCCTGCGCGTCCAGAGCCTGTGCTCCGCAACGGGAGAGGCCACAACAGTGAGAGGCCCGCGTACCGCAAAAAAAAAAGGAATGCCAGAGAGAGCCAAAGAAAAGGCAGACGCTACTTCTCCAGCAGGAGAGAGTGTCCAGAGAGAAAAACAAATGATGGTCCACCTTCTGCTTAAAGGCAGCTGGGAAGGCACCTGGGAAGAGACTCTGGTATCCCCAAGGACCACTCACTGGGGTTGAATTCCCACAAAGCGTACCCCTCTTGTTAAGAGCAGAGATTGGGCTTTTCACCCCTGTTTTCCTTACTGGCATATGGTGGGTCCCAGGTACTTAGAGACTGAGTGTCTATGTGCCAAAATTCCTATGTTGGAGCCCTAACCCCCAGTTTGATGGGATTTGGAGATGGGGCCTTTGGGAGGTCATTAAGGTTAGATGAAATCGTGAAGGTGGGGCTTTTATGATGCGATTAGTACCCTTATAAGAAGAGACACCAGAGAGCTTGCTCTCTGTCTCAGCATGCACAGAGAGAAAGCCATGGGAGCACACAGACAGATGGCAGCCCCCTGCAAGCCTTCATCCTGTAGGCCTCAGAATGAAACCTACCTTGCCAGCAGTTTGATCTTGGACTTCTAGCCTCTAGAATTGCGAGAAATAAGTTTCTGTTTAAATCATTCGGTCTATAGTATTTTGTTAGGGCCGCCTGAGCTAAGATAGTGCTCCATACCTTTTACTTGAATGAGTGAAAGACTGAACAAATGAATAGGAGTCTGCTTTCCATAGAGGTACAGTAGGATGGGTACAATACCACATCCTCTGAGATGCTAAGGGTGCTCAACTCAAACAGGCTTAAGCAAAAATGGAGACTGTATTGGTTCACGTAACTGAAAAGTCCAGGAATTAACCTTTGAGCACAGCTGGATTGAAAGACACCAACACTGCCTTCAGGAATGTTTCTCTCTCCATCTCTCTGCTCTGTTTTGTTCTGATTTGACTTCATACTCAGCAGCAGTTCTCCAAGCTTCTCTGTGACCAGCTTAGCAACCCTAGTTGAAAGCAAATATTGCTTTTCCAGTAGTTGTCACAAAAGTCCCATGGTTGACGCTCATCGGACTGATTCAGGACACGTAAGCCTCCTGAATGCCCTCGTGGCTAGAGAGTTGGGAGGTGTGGATGGGTGATGTACTCCTCCACCGGGGCGGTAGGGTCAGCCTCGCAGGAATCTCTTGGCTTCTGGAGGGGGAGGGAAGGTTCCCCAAAGGCGAACCAGGCCCCTTACCTGAAAAATGAGACTAAATACTGCTCAGGCAAAACAAACACAGAAACAGCAGGTGTCCAACACAGGTAGTATATGACTTTCATGGATTAATATAAACAGCAAAGCCACAAATTAAGATTTTTGTTTATACATCACTGTTAAGGTTAATATTGTGGGTAATTATTTTGCTTTAGTTGAAATAAATGGAAAAGTGAAAATGAAAATATGCTTAAATTTTATACAAAAGTCTTATCCAACAGGATCCTTTCAAAAATAACTTTGTTTTCCTGGTTATGCAAGTAATACTTATACATTATAAAAATATTTCAGAAAATACAGCAAAGTACAAGGAAGAAAATAACCATCCCTTATAACCCTAAAAAATACTAAAATCTTTTCTGTAACTTCCAGACCGTTTTTAATTTTATATATGTGTCATGTATTGTGCAGTCTAGTTTACAGAATGTATTTTAAGAAATATATTTGAATGTTGAACATTTTTTCATGTTTATAAATATCTAAATCATTGTTTTTAATAACCACACAGTATGATATTGATTTAACCAATCGATGGACATTGCTTTCAATTTTTCACTATTATAAACAATGCTCCCATGGACAGCCTTGACCATATAGCTTTACACACTTGTGAGATTATTTCTCTGTGATAAATCCTGGAAGTGAAACTGCTGTGACAAAAGGCACAGGTAGTTTTAATTACGGTGCATATAAAAAACTAGCTGTTTATGTCTTTTGCTCATTTATCTGTTTTCTGGTTGATTTATAAAAGTTCTTTACATATTAAGGATATTATCTCAGGTTGAAATTTCCAGAAACTTGACTCTGAGATAGATTCCCATGCAGGAGTTTATCCCTTGGGATCAAGACCTAAGAGGGAGTGAAAAAAAAAAAAAAGCAGGATTGGGCAGAAGGCCTCACTCAGCTGACCCCCATGGAGAGCTCTGGAGCTGAGGTGCCTCTCACCGTTCTGTCTTGAGGCAAGAGGACCAGGTCTTTATACTCCTTTACTGACCAGTCATTGGATGAGAGCTGTCCCCAGGAAGCGGGGATGACCATGCAAAGTGGCTCCCTGCAGCTGAGGACACTTGTAGAAGAGGAGCCCAGCTGTGAGCTGTTAGACACCTATACTCCCAACAGCTGGGGAGACCCCAGTACTGTAGGTGGGATCTGGGTGATGCACCCCAGCATCCACTACAGATATCTCTGACTATCGTGTATGCTGTGGGTGTTTTTCCTACTTTGTCATTTGTCTGTTGACTAGTTCATAGTTATTGTTTGCTTGTTTTACTGAGTTTTTAAACATGTTTTATAGAGTCAATTTGGTTTTTTTTCTTAATGGTTTCTGACTTCTATATCATCCTTAAAAAGTCCTTCCCCACTCCAAGATTAATTAAAAAAATCTATCTTCCTCTACTATTCTCATTTTTGTTCCCATTTACATCTTTAATCCTTCTAGAATTTATTTTGATTTAAGGAATGAAGTAGGTATCTTTTGTAATGATAAGGACCAGTTTTCCCAACACTGTTTATTAAATACTGCATCTTTTCCCCATGGATTTAAAATGCCATCTTTAGCAAAACTAATTAACTATGTTTCATTTGATTTCTAGCTCACTATGCTGTTCTGTTGATCTGTCCATACTTGTACTTGTGTAACACTGGTTTATTTTATTTTTCAGTTGACATACAGTAGAATTCATTCCTTGGGATATACAGTTCTGAGTTTTGCCCAATGCATAGAGTTGTGTAACCACCACAATCAAGATAGAGAAGTTCCATCATTCCTCCCAATTCCCTCATGCTGCCCTGTTGCAGTCAAATCTCACCTCTCCCTTTAACCACCAGCAATCACTGATGTGTTTTCTGTCCCTGTTTTGCCTTTTCCAGAATGGTAAGTAAATGGAATCATACAGTACGTAGCCTTTTGAGTCTGGCTTCTTTCACTCGGCACAATGTCCTTACGATCCTTCCACGTAGTTGCATGTATCAATTGTTCCTTCCATTTTATTGCTGAGCTGTAGTCCACTGTATGAATGTGCGGCAGTCTGTTTATTCATTCCCCAACTGAGGGACGTTTGAACTGTTTCCAGGTTCTGGAATAAAGAAGCTGATGAATAAAGGTGCTGTAAATATTCAGCTTTTGTGTGAATATAGTTCTTCATTTCACTTGGATAAATACCCAGGAGTGGGATTTCTGGTTCATATTTTAATTACCACATATGTATCTGAACCTTGTCATGTGTATTCATATATGAAAAGGAGAGTGACTCCCTCGTTATCTTATTACTCTTCTTAATCTTCTTCTCCTTCTCTTCTTCCTCCTCTTTTTATTCCATTAGGATATCAGCTGGAGTTACATTAAATTTGCTGATTTGTGTAGAAAGCCACCTATTTTAGGTCACGTTACCTCTTACTAAGGTGACAAGTTCCTAAAACTAAACCATGAGTAGCCTTAATACCTGATAAACAGACAATTTGTGACTTTGCTAATGGTTCCACTCTTACAGACAAGAGCAAATACCTCTCGCCTTAATTTATATATACTACCTAGTCATTTCCTTTGTGTGCAAGCCATCAAGACTCAGGTGGGCCAAATTCCCCTGGGTCAGGTGAGCACAACTGCATGAAACCTGTGGATAGAGGATCCAGAAAAGCATAGGTGATCCTCAGAACCACCACTAATTGTTCTCAAGTGTAGTCCATCCTCTTTAGAATCTCCCCATTCTGACACATAGTTCAGCATAAATCATGGGGAAAATGCATCCCATTAGGACGCTGGAATTTCCAGGTGGGAAGAGTCCTGAAGAGCTCCCCAGGCTCCTTGCTTGGAGACAAGATTACATTTGAGGCACAAGGAACATACATTCTCTGACTTCCTTCAGTAGTTACTTCCAATAGGTGTCAACCCTTACCATCTGTGTCTAAACCAAAACTTTTGTTTTCAACACATTTCCTCCTAGCCTTTCCTTGAAAAGGCAGTAGCAAACTCTTCAAAACTGGAACTACTTGTTCAAAGCCAGCCCTGAGCATGGTGCTTTCATCAGGGTAGGCGATTGCAATTACGTTGATTATCCACTTAGGCGCACTGAATCTCAGCCACCTCAGGGACTTCCTTTTAATTTGTTTGTCTCTTTTTGTTAATTGGATAAGATCAGTGAAGTGAAGCATCTCTTACGGAAGTGCCTGCAAAAAGGAAGTCACTGCAAATGCACCAGTGTGGGATTCTCTGGGATTTGCCAATAATAAAGGGATATAGAGAAGAATCTACACTTCCCGTCTGCCTATGGCACTGGTGAAAGCTCGGCTACTACTCTACGTCAGGAAAGAATCCATTTCTTTTAAGGGCTCGCAAGGTGCTCTGACTTCCCAGTGTTTTAATCTATCCCATGGTTTTCAACCGACAGTAACGGTCAACCTACAGCACAGTTTTCAAGTAGGACATTTATTCAGTCATCTATGCTTTCATGCAAACCTTGGGCTGAATTGAGCACCGACTTTGGGTTGGAAATTAGATAGTCCTTGACGTTCAGGTTATTTACGATTGGCTAGAAACTATAGTTTGGAGATTAAGAATGAAACCTCTGAAGTGAAGCCAGGGATGGAGACAGGCTTTGTGAGGACTACAGCAAACATACTTTGGGGACCCTCATTAAGAAAAAGAACACACAATTATGAACACAAAATTAGGCACAGGGCCTTACAAGGGGCCGGTAAGTGAAACATCAGCTTGTGAGTTTCTCAAAAGCCCCTTTTGAGCCAGGCACATTTAGGTTTAAACCCCAGCTGTGCGAGCTTGGGCAAGTGACTAAACTGCTCTCTGCCAGCGTCCCCATTTGCAAAATGAGAAAAATGCTGAGATGATAAAATACACTTCATGGTAGTGTGGGGAGGGCTCCAAAGATGGGGGCAAAAAGCGCCTAGCCCCGTGTCTGACCCATGAGAGGTGTACAGTAAACGTTAGCTATTATTGAGTGCCATTATCAATCTGAGCTTTCACCCCGATAGGATTTCATACCCACAAAACCTAGCTTCCTGAACACAATTTAGGAAAGAGAAAGAGAATGAAGTCCAAGTTCCTATATTCTTGCTAATCCAGCTTGTAAACTGTGTGACCGTGAAGCTCAGCCCCACTGGCTACAACCACCCACACGCAGCGGACAGCAGGCATTCCTGCCTCTGGGTTCATGTCTCCTTGCATCGGGAGCTGATTCATCCTGAGGTCATAAAGCGTTTATCTTCAAAAACAGTGTATTAACATCCATTGTGCAATTAAACAGGACCTGTCTAGTTTTGCTTTCCTTGAGTGAAATATGTTCATTCAGCAGAAGTGAGAAGGATAAATACAAACAGGTCTTTTATTTTTTTATTTCAATACACAAGAAAAACCACTTGGAAACTATTAAATTACATCCTTTGTATTTGCACAGCACATTCCTCTGATCTTGATGCCGTGATGTCCCTATAAAGTAGGTGAATATATGCTTCCATATTGCCAGTTTACAGATTTTAACTTGTCATTCTAACCACATTTTTCTTCTTTTTTTTCCTTTTCAAAGTCCAAAACTACCCTTCCCCTCCCCCACCTCCCCACGAAAAAAGACTTAAGTATTCTCAGTCTCGAAGCCTGTCGTGGACATCAGCCCTGAGAGTCAGGTTCTCACCAATGCCTCCCTCCAAGAGAAGCAGCCAGGGCAACTGGAAAAAAAGTCGATAAGCTATCAGAGAAGACCACTGCTGCTTCCTCCCTTTGAAATTTTGTTTCTGAAATCTTAGTGGATTTGGAGGACTTCCCTCGTGGCACAGTGGTTAAGAATCCACCTGCCAATGTTGGGGACATGGGTTCGAGCCCTGGTCCGGGAAGATCCCACATGCCGTGGAGCAGCTAAGCCCGTGCGTCACAGCTACTGAGCCCACACACCTAGAGCCCGTGCTCCGTAACGAGAGAAGCCACCGCAATGAGAAGCCTGTGCACCGCAACGAAGAGCAGCCCCTGCTCGCCGCAGCTAGAGAAAGCCCACGCGCAGCAACGAAGACCCAATGCAGCCAAAAACAAACAAAAAATAAAAATAAATTTATTTAAAAAAAAAGAAATCTTAGTGGATTTTGAAGCCTGAGATAAATGAAAGTCTTATAAACAAAATACAATTATGCTTCAGTTAACTAGGATCAGTGGGAGTTCCAAGAGGTGGCTGGGAGGAGGCAATGATTTAATTATCCCATAATTGTTTTGGTAGCCACTTCTAGCCATGCCAAATAGTCATACAATCTGAGCAGAAACAGCATGCTTGCTGTGTGAACATGATTTCAAGACAAGCTTCCAGCCTCCCTTCCAGCAGATTGCTGGCCCTTAAGCCTCTCTTGTGTAGAAGCTATGACTAGAAAAGCAGATGAGAATGTTTTAGTAATCGAAGTTAATTGAGTTATCTAACAGTAACCAGAAAAACTTATTTGCTTCAGTCTCTGTAGTAGAAACCCACGCTTATGATGTGTTCATTCAGTTCTTGCTTTAGTAGATAGAATGGCCCTAATGTACATGTTCGTGAAACGGGGCCAAGTCTTATAGCTCAGCCCAATGGCTGGGGCAGATAAGGCATTCAACAAATGTTTGATAATATAATTACTAATAAGTCAGGGAGCGGAACAAAGACAGAGTTTAAGTAGTTCGCCAATTTTCCCTAGTCTTGTCTTTAATTATATAACTGACATGAAGCATAAATTACTTGAATGTGATAAAAATACATAGTTTTTTTTAAAGTCCCATTGCTTGGACTCTATAAGCTTTCAAAGCATTCCTTATTATTTAGGTTCATTTAAAGTCATTCTTTAGGAAGAGATATTTTTTGTAGAAATATTTACATTCAAGTAACCTCCAAAGATGTCTCAGAGGTTTAAAAAAGACAATACATGTGAGTTAGAAAAAGAAGCAGGTGAACTGTCTAATTCATCCAGTCATCAAATATTCCATGAGCATCTGCTGTGTGCCAACCTCGGAGGGTTCACTGGTGAGCAGAACAAACACCACCCCTGCCCCACAGAGCTACAAATGAACATAATATAAACAAAACTACAACTTAAAACTAGCTTCTAGTAGGGACATCAGTGGGGTGAGGGGGTGTTAATTTAGTTTAGGTGGACTGGAAAGTTCTCTTTAAAGAATGACATTTAAGTGAGATGACATAAGAACAGGAATTAGTTAGGCAACAAATATCAAATATCGTGGAGACTATTCCCCCCAAAGGGATCAGCCTATGAGAAAATCATGAGGGAGAAAGAAATTTAGTACGTCCTGGGAACTTTACAAAGCGCATCCAGCAAGAGCAAGGTAAGACAGGGCCAGCTCATGCAGGCCTTGTGGACCACTTGTAGGGGACTGTTCATTGCCTCTGACGCTTCCAATCCCCTCTCTTCCTCCCCAACAGGACCTTGGACATGCTCCCTGGAGCCTCAGGTGGAGCTGCCATCCTCTACACTGCCAGGAACTTCAGGGGATGCTGATCCCACCCCCAAAGTAAGGAGTGGCTCCTGATTGGTCCAAGCCAATCAGTAAAGGGCATTTCTCTAGTGAGTCGTACTGGGTTAGGGGTGCGCACATGATCTAAAGTGGCCCAATCAGATTGCAGAGAGAAGGTTAGATTCCACGACTAAGGGAGACAGGGAAAAACTTCACTCTCTCTCTTCTGCCCTTCCAGTTGCTCAGCCAAGGGAGGAGTCCACCCTCACTTAGATGAATCCAGTGCCACGTGCAGCAGAGCAGAGAAGTGGACAGAACATGGATTCTAAGTAACGTTATTGAGCTGCTGAATCAACCAACCCCAAATCCAGTCTAAAATCACCCGTATTTCCTTGTTGGTTAAGATCCTTGAATTTACCAATTATTTCATTTTTTTGCCAAACACCATAACTTTTCTGTATTTGAGGATCTTTTTTTATTTTATAATGAACTTATTTATTTATGGCTGCGTTGGGCCTGTTGCTGCGCGTGGGCTTTCTCTAGCTGCTGCGAGCACGGGCTACTCTTTGTTGCGGTGCGCAGGCTTCTCATTGCGGTGGCTTCTCTTGTTGCGGAGCATGGGCTCTAGGCATGCGGGCTTCAGTAGTTGTGGCCTGTGGGCTCAGTAGTTGTGGCACATGGGCTTAGTTGTTCCGCAGCATGTGGGATCTCCCCAGACCAGGGCTCAAACCCGTGTCCCCTGCATTCGCAGGCGGATTCTTAACCACTGTGCCACCAGGGAAGCCCTCTTGTATTATTTTGTAAAACTATTCTAATGTATCTCACACCTTGCCTAAAATCTAATTGGTTCAAGAGCATTTAGTTGAGAATGATAACAAAAAAAGAATGATAACAAAAAAAAGTGTCAGTTTGAAACGTGTTTTGTCAAGATGTTCTTATTTTTCAAAATTGCATTGGCAATTCTTGAATCTTTTAATTAAAATTTGAATCAGAAAGTAAATTTCCATCAAAAAAATTCTTGAATTTACTCTTCCCTTGGATTCTTTGGACGCTACCATCCTAGCTCCCCCGACGCTCTGGTAAATCCTTCTGTCTCTTTGCCTTCTATCTCTATCTTCTTAAACCTTCCAATCTCCTAAATGTGGTTGTTCTGCACGTTTCCTCTGACCTTCTCTCCACACCCTCTCTCTGGGAGATCTCACTACTCCCATGGCTTCCTTCTTTACTTAAGGGTCTGCTCACCAAGTGTTGGCATTTCCTTATGACATCTCCACATGATGGTGCATTTTGAATACCTCCAGGAAACTCACTGGCAATGCAAATAAGTTCCACGTTGACGTAGTTTCACTTTAGCATCAGCAGTCCCTCCTGATTTCCCGACTTCAGAACTAGTTGCTTAAAATGTACATGAGGAAGCCAGAGGGTGTCTCACAGAGCCCAGGAACAGGAAATACATGCAGAACATTGACAGCCTTCAGGGATCCAGGCAGCATCCCCTAGGCACATTCTTGGAAGCCATATCTGCATCTGCGACATTCTTCTCCATATTGCAGACTGGGTTCCTGTGCTCCTCGGTCCATGTAGAAGAACAAGGCCAGTAACGGGTCACAGACTTGCCTGTCCTATCTTCAACCTCCCAGATAGAGTCAGACATCACGTTCTCAGTTCTAGTGCCAAGGTGAGGAAGAGTTCTGATAGTTCCATTTCAGGTCAGGTGCCCGTAGACAGGGCTTGTGTGTTAGCACAGTGGCCTCCACAGTAACCATGGAGGGATCGTGGGGAGTGGGCAGTTCCCAGAGGAGGGAAGGGTCCATCCCCAGAAATGGAAGGAGTGCTAGGTTGCCAAAACAATGGGATTCCAGGATAAGGACCTTCCCTGTGAGTGAGGGGACAGTTCTCAGAGAAGGGCTTACGGATGTGGGACAGATACTCCAAAATTTTAACCAGGTCAGAGACCGTGGGGTCACTTTTGACCCCTCCCTCTGCCACCACCCACCCACTTCCCTAATGTCTAATGAGACACTCCTATTACTTCTTTTGGATTACTTCCTAGTTGTCCCCCTCTTTCCTTTTTGACTCTAATGTCCTGGTTTCAGTCCTCATTGCCTAACCTCCTGCACTCTCTAGTGACCCCACTGGTTTGCCAGGCTTTCCCCTCCTCCTAACCATTCTATAGTCAGACTAACCTTCCTAAAATACCACTTGGAAGAGGTTACATCTCAGCTCTGAAAAACTCCAGTGTCACCTGACTGCCTATAGAATAAAGTCCAGTCCCTTTGGCTGGCTACTCAAGACTGTCCCCAGCTGTAATCGGCATCCTTAATTGCCTTCTCAGCACCCGTAACCACAAAAGTCTTTCCAGTGAATCGCCCAGCCTTGTACCCAGGGTATGATCTCACCTACCCCAGCCTCAGGAGCGGGGTTTGAATGGCTTAAGCCCCCCAGCGATGCCCCATCACCCCAGTCCTAGTGACTGGTTCAGGAAAAGCTGTGGAGATAGGTCCACGCCAGCCAGCGTATTTTCCAGGCCAATGTCATTAGCTCAGGGAATGGTCTTTGAGCCCAGATGACCCACCAGAGTGAACCATGGGATTTCTGCTCGTCAGGCTGAGACACAGAGGCCATTTTCTTTCCTCTTGGACATAAACAGAGAAGTTAATATAATTCTAAGGGCTGCTACCAGCTATCTTCATTCTCAGGAATAGCTGAAAGCAGGGCAATTTGCCTCAAAACAATTTCCTGAAAGCCAATTACTGAATCAAATTAAAAATATACACATTTTCATTGACGGTTTTAAAAAAGAATATTCCTTCAATTACGTTTTTGGCAAATTGGTTGTTTGGCAGGTTGACTTAGAGCCAGGCCGGTGGGCTTAGGACGACGCCTCCTTCAGAAGAAGAATGGAAAGGCGCAGATGCAAGGTCATTGTCGTGGCCTTTGAACTCCGGATTGGGCCTTGCCTGAAGCCTGCCTCACATGCTGACTTTTCCCAAACATGAGCCAGTCCATTCCTGTTAGAGTTTAACCAGGGTTTAGTGGGGTTTGCTTTATGAGCAACTGGAAGCATCCTCACTGACACAACAATGTATCTTTCTGAATGTTTCCAAATTCTGATCTATGAGCCTCTGGATCCTTCGCTCCACTCCCGGGTCCCCAGTGATACTCCCTGTCGGAGGTGCCTGTGCCCCCTCCCTGACTCCCTGCCAGGGCCAGTGAAGCAGCAGCCTGTCTAAGGGCCACGCGAATGCTCCCAACTGCCTCCTGAGGCGGGAAGGGGCAGGTTTGTCCACTTTAAAGATGGAGAATTGAAGGAAGAAGACGTCTTTGGAGCTACACAGGTCTTGTTGGTTGCTGGGAGCTGGGGAAGCGCTCACGTATTCTGCCAAGGTCCCTTCCAGCTCTGAGGCTCCCCTTCCTCTGCCTGTCTTCCCACTACCCCCATCCCAATAAACCAAGCTTCCATTCATTACCCAGACCCCCTTCCCATCGCTTTCATTCCTCCACGGGGTCCTCCTGTCGCTGGAGCCTTCTGATTCCTGACTTGAACAAAGAGGCGCTGGAGGAAAAGGGAAGAGCTGTGGGCCAGAGGGGGGGGTGGAAGAGAATGCCTAAGTTCAGCTGACAGCGCCTGGAGGTGGAAGGCATGCCTCAGGCCCAGAAAAGCCACACGCTGGACTGTGCCAGCACAGGAATGAACCTGCCAGCGAGGTGCAGCCAGAGCGGGCGAGGCTTTCTAGCGAAAAGGGAGGGAGAGGGCTTCCGAGGGAAAGAGAGAACCTCCAACCCTCCCCTCCCCGGTCCATCTCCTGACCCACTTGGCTGTGCCTCTCTCTTCGCAGAGCTATTTTTTCTGAGTAGGCACATAACACGAAATAGGGAGGTCAGGTCTGCGAGAGACCTTGGAACTCATCTCGGAACACTACCTTTTTATAGTTGAAGAAAGTGAGGCCCAGAGAGGGGTCACGTCTTGACCAAGGTCACACAGCTAACGAGCAATAAAGCTGAGCCCCGCAAAACCGTGCTCTGGACTGCTCAGGGCTGCCTCTTATTCAGCCACCCGTGCAAAAGGTCCCCATGGAGAACGTGCCAGCCCCTTCCCAGTACGGTGTCCAAGAAGCTGGACCTCTTCTTAGCTCTTCAAGCCTGCCCGAGGACCTCAGTTTGTCCTGTCCCAAATTCTGTTCCCTCCAGTAACATCCTCCCCTGTAGCAGATGATGCTTCCCAGGCGGGTTGCTGTGTGTGCCTCTGGTCAGGGAGGCAGCAGCCAGCATCACGGCCCCCGTGCCACACACAGTGCTGGTGATTTCTGGGCTCCGCGGCCCATTGGCCAAGCAGGGTTCTGGCTGCGCCCTGGAGTGCGCAGAAGCCCAGGGCCCACAGAGCCCCTCCCCACACAAACCCAGCCGTGCTGGCTGGCCCTGCTGCTTTCTGCCTCCCAGGCTTCCTGCCCTCTGCCGGGCCTCGGGATATTTCCGAGGGCGTCTTCTGCACCCTCCTGCTCACCTGCTACAGCCTCGCATGCAGTGGCTGAGTGGGGATCCTCGTGGAGCCCTCTGTCAACACTAGAGGAAGATGGCCCCCATATGCCTTGCTCTCTGGCCAGAATTAACAGGCCACCATTTTGAAATCCCAAGAAATCTAGACGCGACAGAATGGAAGCTCCAGAGCCTGGCACCCCCCGGCACCTAGAACTGTTGCTTCTCATCTCTGAGGCGCATGCTGGTGGGATGGGGGTGAGAAGGAGGGGTAGGGCATCAGGGCTTGCATTCAAACTGTCTTAGAAATAGCCAGGATGAGTGTCCCAGGAAAAGGCTATTAATAGGTCTCCTTCCACACACTCAACTTTCCGGGGCTTGAGCTGTGTGAGAATGAGTCAGCAGATGGAAAGGCTCATGAAGAACTTGGAGAAGCAGAACCATCTCTCCAGCAGGGGAAGTGGAGCTGTGAGAGTGCACTTTTCACCAACCTCTGGTGCATCCCACCCCGCCCTCCTTCGAGTATGTGATCTGTTCAGCTGGTGCGTTGCAGGTGTTGTCAGTTCCCATTCTGAAACCAGAATTTAAATCGGCTAAAGCATCCAGAAAGTCCATCTTCCCACTTCCCCTCCCTTACTTTCTCTTCATGGACTAAGCCGGTGGCCAGGGAAAAGTGCCCGTCCCCTGGGGCGTGGAGGGCTGCGTGGGCAGTGTTTATGCCCCTCTGCACACCTGTCTACCTGCCGACTCACTCTAGGAGGAGCGCCCATTGTAGATTAGACACACCTGTTCAACCCCAGGCCCTGTGACAGGCGATTTTACAGATATCTTCCCATGATCGCAATAACCCCATGAGTCCAGGATATTGATATCTTGCTTTCACAGATGGAGAATCAAAGCTGAGAGAGATTAAGCTATTTGCTGAAGGAGCCACGGCCAATATCACTTATTAAGTGGCTAATATATGTCAGGGACCTACAGTTCTTTACGATGGGTAAAGATCCTTATTCTACAGATGAGGAAACTGAGGCTCAGAGAAACAGAGGCAACCCAGTAAGTAGCACCATAACTTGATCCTGGGTCTGCCTGATTCCCAAGTTGGTGCCCCCTCTAAGCCACAGGGCAACAGGGACTCCAGCCACAACTCTGCCTGTAAATCTACCACACCCACGGCCTCTCCAGGAAAGCACTGTGCCTTGATTGAACGCCCTGATTGAATGCCCATTAGTCTGGGGGTGCCCACTATCACCACGTGCTGACTGGCCTCCGGGCAGACCTTCTCTTATCCCAGATTACAATTTGCCCTTCCACCCTCCTGAAAGCTGGGGACCACGTGGGGCTGATCCCAAAGTGTCCGTTCAGGAGAGCAAAAGTTAAGAGAGTGACCTAAAGCCCACGGTGATCTGAGCAGAACTTACTCTCAGCCCCAGGTTTGAATGAAGTGGCCTTAAATGTAACAGATACAATATCAGCCTGCCAATTTTGATCACATCATAAAAGTTCTGTGGCTTATGGTTGGTGAATTTAGATACAGGAATATTTGATTCTCAGGAAAGTTTTGTACAAAAGGGGTAGTGAGGGAACAAAGAAGGGGTCTCAATGGGTACTTTAACCTCTGATTTCTAAGAACTTCAAGTGGTGGGGACAATGACGGAGTCCAGAATATTTTTAACACCAAGAAAAAAAAGGTGTAATAAGTCAACCCTTCTTGAGCCTCTTTCCCCACCTACCCTGTTGAAAATAGCCCTTCTCCTCTGTCTTTACTCTGCCTTAATTTTTTTCATAGCCCTTTTCTCTAACTCACATTACATTATGTATTAACTTGTTTGTTTATTTCCTCCCTCCCCTCTCACCCATAGGAATGTAAACTCCGAAAGAACAGGACTCTGTTGCTTGTTCACTGCTGTTCTCCAGAGGCTGGAATGTGTAAGAAGCCCTCAGTAAAGGTGTGTCAAATGAATGAGCGAATGAGTGTACCTTGCGGGGTCATTTAACCACACAGAGATATCCTCCATGTTGGTGTCTCTGGGGAATGGGGGTCAGAGTCCTCTAAACCTGGCCTCCCCTCTCCTCAGCATCAACCAGAAAGAGCATCTCCTTGGGCTGTGCTCTTTGGGGGAAGAGACAGGGAGCTGGTGCTTATGAAGAGCCCCGTGTGGAGACCTATTAAGCCCTGAACAGAGGATGAAAAAGACACACTTTCCACCCCATCTAAGGGAATTCCCATTCTTGGGAGTCTCCCCACTGGGATGTGGCAGTGTCTGAAGCCAGTTGTGGAGAGCAGGGACACTTTCTGGAAAGTGCCCCATCCCAGATGATTGTGGGCCCTCCAGCCACCCACCTCCAGCCTAGGCACCCGCCTCCCCCCATCCGCTTTTGTCCATCAATTCCCAGAGCCACAGCCAAACGGCATGTACACAGAGGGTTCGTGTTGCCTCTGTTCCCAAGCCTCATGGATAACAAGACCCTTGCCAGGCTCAGATGAAAGGGGGTTCTCCTTGCAAAGGCCCAGGTTGCACAATTCCACTGAGCTCCCTGGAGAGGAAAGCTGGTTGGTCCCTCTGAACTCAAGCTTACCGCCGTGGAGATTAAAGGCTTCCTGTCGGATCCAGCCATCCCCCGGGGCCAAACAACACTGGAGGCTGACTGGCGGTCATTTGCCAGGCCCACCCCTGGCTGCGGGCTGGATGACTGACTCCCTCACTGGCCAAGCTGCCTGGGGCAAAGTCAAGACTCCCAGGACAAAATCATCCCTTGGTGAGCGCAGAGCTGCGGCCCAAGCGCTTTCTCGGCCTCCCAGCTTCAGCCTGGGCTCCTTTGGCAAGAGCAGCTGCCTTGACACATCCACCGGGAGCAGACTGGAAGTCGTGACTCGTTCACTTTTCCCCAGGCCCCCTGAGAATTTCTGATGTGTGTTAGAGGGGGAAGGAAGGGCACGCTGGGGAAACCAGCTCAGGGGACTGTGAGGGCTAGGAAAGGTCACTGCCCCGAGCTTGCCGTGTTCACTCCACCATGTCAGACCCTGTTCTCCTGGCCTAGGGCCCCCAAACTGGCTAAATAGCAAAGCATCTGGAGCTCTTGGAGAGAAAGAGGAACTCCGGCCCCGCCCCGTGAGTTCTGACTCCATACGTGTGAGGTAGGCCTAGAAATCTGGGTTTTGACAAAACCCCCAGACAATTCTGACACTGCTCCAGGGCTCTGTGGGCCAGCCCTCCTCACCACCCCGTCCCCTGAAGCCCAAACATACCTTCCATGGGGCTGGAAGAGGCAGAGGCCCTGGTGACCAGGGCAGTGGACTCGATTCCCAAGGGGGCCACAGAGCTCCTGACAAAGGTTCAAAGGCCATGTCCAGAATCCTCGCGGGATGAGAACATCTTCATCCAGAGAGGCAGAAACCGCCCATGCGCCGTGAGACGTGTGCACCTGGGTCGGCTCCATGAACCCCCGGAATCCCACGTGCAGTGAACCCACGGTATGCCGTGGGCAGCTACACAACACGCATACTCATGGGATGTGGCCTGAGGGGGGCAGACAAAGGCCGGGAGCTGTCAGTCCTTTTAACCAGAAAGGATTCTCTCTCTAGGGAACCTGAAGCCCAATGCTGGACCCGCTGGAAACATGATCTCTCTGTCTCATCAGCCCTCATCAGTCCAGGACGGCATCAGGATCAACTGAAAAGGGCCCTTGTGGGGAATGCAGGGCCCGACAGGCGGGGGAGCGTCCTTACACATTCACACCCACCACACTTACACAGTACACGTACACACAGGCTCACACCTTCACACCCTTGTTCACATGCTGCCTTGCACACACATCACAGACACACAGGCACTCACACCCATACACTCACTCTCAACACCCACACGCACACCACACTTACACACGCACATTCGCTCACAGACAACACGGGGGCGGGTGTCTAGAGCTGAGGCAGGACCTCGCCCCTAGGTGTTTCCAAATGTATGGAGGAAGTAGGCTCTGCCTCCACCTCACCCCGCCATCCTCGGGGCAGCTGGAGACAAGCAGAGGCAGAGGAATATCCCTGAGGCCTTCCCCACACCGCCCGGGCAGGGAGGTGCCCGCCCTGGCAGGCCAGCCTTGGCCACCACCAGAAAGCTCTCCGGAGCGCCCTTTCTTCTCCTTGGCTTCCCCTGCTGCTCCCTGGTTCTCCCCTGGGGCTCAGGTTGAGGCGGCACCACTGCACTCCTCGGTCTGCAAGGTCAGGGCTGTGTGGCATTGCCTGGGAGGGAGAGATGGAGCTAGGGAAAGGGGAAAGCTGATTTCTCAGGAAAAACACGCAAGTGGAAGGCACTCCCCAGCTCACTGCTCTCTCCTTGAAGACGGTTCTCTTTTCATCACAAGGACAGAGGGTCTGGGTCTCTGGGGACCAATATCCCCGTGTGTCCACTGTGGTCAGTGCTGTACACCCTCCGCCGCCAACCATGAGCCAGGCAGAACTCTGCAGCTTGATTAGCTAGAGACACAGATCTTCCAGGTGTTTTGCAAACAAGCCCCTCCAAGCTTTTCAACCGGCCCCAGGAAACCTACCCTCCCACCCTCCTGGGTCCTACTATGGAGCTTTGTAACCTTTGTTAACGCTGGGCCTCCGGTGCCGGCCTCCACCCCCAGACTCCTCGCCCAGGCCGCTCGTCCACCCCAGGACTAGGCCTTCCTCCTTGTACTCCCCATGACCCGGGCCACACTGCATAGGCCCAGCAGCCTTGGCCCTACTAACAGAACCCCGGTATCTTAACCAGTCCCTGGATGCCCGCAGGGCTGGAGGCCCAGCCTCGGACTCCTCCGCAACGGGGCCTGCACATTCTTCCGTCCTCCCGTTGTCCTGCCTGCCTGTGTTCTTGCCAAGAGCCGCCCTGGGGAGATGGCAGGGAAGCCTTCTGCTAGCAGGCTCACTCGGCCCTCAGATTCTGCCCTCCACTCCCAGAGCCCCCTGCAGTCCATGGTTTCCTGCAGCATTTTCATGCATCCTGGATGAAGAAGGTCCCTCTTCTGGGCTCCTGGCCTGAGCTCCCAGCCTGCACCACGGCCACCTCAGCGAACTCGGGGTCCACAGCTCCAGCCCAGCCCCGCTGTACCAGAGCGTGGATAAGAGAAGATCTCTCAGAGCAAGGGCATCCCCACTCCCTGGGAAGCAGAGGGAGGATCCTGTGCTCTGATAGAGACGGGCGGGCCACTTGCTTCTAACTGGGGAAGCCAGGAAAGTGGGGAATTCCAATGCCACTCGTCATTGACCGGTGACTTCACAGCTCAGTTTGGCTCTGGGACTATACCTGGCAGAATGCCCCGAGGAAGCCTAGGCCTCCTCCTCTACAGTTACCACAGCCCTGGCTTCAGAACAGGCATCCCAGAGGGCCCTGGCCCTGACGTCAACACATATAATTCTTCCTTTAACCCTGACGCTTATTGGCAGCAACTCCCAGCACCCTAGAGCCTGCTGTGCCCCGCCTTGGTCTGGCTGGCTGGTCCCTCTGTTAACGAGAGTCTGCGTTCCTCTTTCTCTCTTTGATCCAGATTTTACCTGGCTCAGCCCTCCCCAGCCAGGCGCCTGGGCCAACCCCTCCCCCAAAGTGGGTGCTGCTAGGAAGCTGGAGGCTGCAGGGTTTTGGTCTCTGCTCATCCTGGGTCTCAAACTCTCACTGGGATTCCGTGATACTTTGGGAGTCAGCATTGCGTCCTCCCAGGGTGAAGAAGCCGGGCATTTCCCCACCAAGCCAGGCATTGCTACTCATTCATTCATTCATGCATTCGATGTGTAAGTACTGAGTACCTACTTAAGGAGGCAGCAGCATGGCGGGGAGACAGGAGCAGAGATTAAACTCAGTGGAAGCACAGGGTCGGGGCAGGCAAGGAAAGCAGGGTCATGCTGCTCACTCCTGGAGAGATGTCAAATGCCTTAGTCTCCTAGACTGTAAACTCCTGAAAGCTGTAAGGAGGGTACCATATATATCTTATTTTTATTTTGGCTGCACCGGGTCTTAGTGGCAGCATGCAGGATCTTCTTTGTGGCACGTTTATTTGTGGCATGCGGGATCTTTAGTTGCAGCATGCAGACTTCTTAGTTGTGGCATGTGGACTCTTAGTTGTGGCATGCATGTCGGATCTAGTTCTCCGACCAGGGATCGAACCCGTCCCCCGGCATTGGGAGCATGGAGTCTTTTTTTTTTTTTTAACTTTTTCTGAGCTTTATTGAGGTATAATTTATACACAATAAAATTCTAAACTGTCAATGACA
Organism: Neophocaena asiaeorientalis asiaeorientalis; assembly: GCF_003031525.2. Classification (NCBI taxonomy): domain Eukaryota; kingdom Metazoa; phylum Chordata; class Mammalia; order Artiodactyla; family Phocoenidae; genus Neophocaena; species Neophocaena asiaeorientalis. The sequence continues at coordinate 5,674,376 of NW_020173731.1, read as the reverse complement.
AATGTATCTAGTCATGTAACCACCACCATCACAATAGTTAATATAGAACATTTCCATCACTCCAGAGCGTTTCCTTTTAGCCTTTGGTACTCAGTATTCTGCCCCCACCTCAGACCCTGGCAACCACTAATCTGCTTTCTGTCATTGTAGTTTTGCCTTTTCTTGAATGTCATATAAATTGAACTGTACAGTAGGCAGTCTTCAGTGTCTGGCTTCTTTCACTCAGCATAATACTTTTGAGAATCATCCACCTTGTGTGTATCAGTAGTTTGTTCACTTTTATTCCTCAGTAGTTTTCCATTTTATGAATGTTCCACAGTTTGTTTATCCATTCACCTATTAAAGGCCACTTGAGTTAAATCTAGGTTTTGACTCTTGTTAATAAATCCCCATAAATATTCAACTACAGATCATTGTATAGATAAATGCTTTCAATTCACCAGGGCATTCATGCCCCTCCACACTCCCCCGCCCCCTGCACACACACACACACACACACACATGCACACACACACACACACACACACACACACACACACACACACACACCCTACTATCCTTTAATGACTATGCTTATAGAACTGCGGGTTTTCAGGCTTTATGGGGCAGAAGGTCGGATGCTGAGACACTGCAGGCAGAAATGACAGTTGTATCCACTAGGGAGAGAAGAGACAACGGTGGCCTTGGTGTTTGTTTAGAAAATGAGTGCTGGGTGGGTGGGAATGGCAGTGGGCTTGGGGTTACACTCATTCTCATGCCTCTACAAAAGCTTCCAGAGGAATGCCATTTGGTTCTGCTCACTCCCGTCCTTCCAGAAGCATACCTCTACAGCATCAGCATGTGTGGGTGTGAGTGTGTGTAAATATATCAACAGTCAAGGGCCTCCTTAGAATAAATATAGAAAATGTGAGCCCCTGCTCAATCTAGTGGAGCTGGCAGACAAGAAGCCAAAATGTGAAACACAGTGTGGAGAATACAACACACAGGGTGGGCCAATGCTTAGTGAATCTGATCTATCGTGATAGTCTGTTGTGAAATGGAAACTCCATGAGGAGAGGGACTTGTCATCCTCGTATTCCCAGCCCCAGGAACTGTGCCTCACACAGAGACACAGAGTAGGGGCTCAGTGAATGTAGCTGGGACAAATGAAGGCTGAATGTGAGCTGGCTTCAAAGAACAGAAAAATCAGGATGTAGAAAACTCAAGGTAAGAAATCAGAACCACCAGCCCCCAAGGAAATGGAGCAAATTCAGGGAACTCTAAGATAATTCTAATTTGTGACCTCAGAGCTATCCAAGAAGATGTGGATTTGCTTCTATAAACCCAAACCAGGTGATGTGGGAAAGGCATGATTAAAGAAAAAAGGTTCTTGGAAATTAAAACTGTGATTGCTAAAATAAAATATTGACTATAAGGCCTAGAAGAAAAAGGTGAACCGATCTCCCAGAATGTGAGCCCAAAAGAAATTGACAGAGAATCAATCTAAGAAGCCAAACATCCAAGAGAGAAAATAAAGGGAGAGAAATTATCAAACAAATAAGAAAGTTTCCCAAATCTGAGAAAAGGTTCAAACCTCACAGTTTGAAAGGGCCCACCAAGTGCCATACAGGATGAATCGGTGGGAAGAACAGCCCTCATCAGTAGACACATCTTCATGGAATTACCTGGGTCTTCATATGCAAGTGTAAATGGTATTTTGACCACAGACCTTCAGCAACTCCCTCCTGCCATATTTCTAATGGCCGGCAGGGCCCTGAGCCATTCCAGCCCAACCTACCCGAGAGGGCAGGGGCAGGCTTGCGGAGACATTATCCTTCCCCTGGTTTGCTTACTGTAGGGCAATAAAAGCAAATAGGTTCCAGCTGGCTGATATATGTATTTTCCTTTGTTCATTCCCTGTGCAACTGTCCCCCACCCCCATGCTAAGTAACTTTATATGACCTTTCCCGAGTGGTTTAAAAGCATGGACTCTGGAGCCACCCTGTCTGGATCTGAATCCCGTCTCTGCTTTTTACTAGCTTGGGCAAGTTATTTAACCTCTCTGTGCCTCAGTTTTCTCATCTATTAAATGGGAATGAAAATAGAACCTCCCTCAGAGGGCTGTGAGGATTCAATCATTAATATGTATCAGGTAGGTCTGACAGCGCCTGTCCTGAGAACAAACACTAGATGAGTGCTGCTATGATTATTTAAAGACGTAAAGTTAACCAATAGAATTGTAAAGTATTGTCAAAATAACCAAGTGGGGGTGGGTGTGGCCAGGAGTGGAAGGTGCTAGAGATGAGCCAGGTTCCTAGTCTGTCAAGCCACGGCATTGGTGGACACCGAGGAGGGTGGACAAATACCTGCCAGGTTACGCTAACCACTGGCAGCTGTAAAGGGACCATCAGTAGAACTGAAACCAGAAACCATGGCAGGCGATTCCCTTGGAAGTAAGACTGAAGGTGGCAAGGAGGTTTCTCATTTAAAGTCCTCTGTGCTGTTTGATTTTCCCCATACATATATAGTATTTATACACCTTTAAAAGAAGTGTACAGTCTCTTAGTTTTAAACAAGTTTCTAGGACCAGCGGTGTGCGGGAGCGCATTGCATGTATCCATGGGCCGGGGTGAAAGTATTTACATCATGGGAATCTCAAATGCTGCAGACCAGGGCCCCTTACTCAGAGAGCTGGGTTATCAGCACACCACTAGATAGGCCAGTTATGCCTGTGGTAATTTTTAACCCTTTTAATACCTCCTGCTTAAAGCTCCAAAGGTTGGAAGCATGGTGAGCCCTGTCGTGGTCTGTGTTCACCCTGAGCCTTAAGCAGAAGTAAGATTTCACCCACTGCTCTTCAGGGTGCATCTGGCCTGCCTGAACCTCTGAGGATCCTGGCATTGCAGTCCGGCCAAGGTGTCATCCTGGTGACAATCCCCTTCTGTCGTGGTGACAGAAATGTGAACCCTGGGTGCCAGTTATTCATTATCCAAAATTCATCTATTATGTATCTATCGTGTGCCTGGCACAAGGCCCAGTGAGCCCTAGTCCCAGCCACTAGCCCCTTAGGGCAGCTTCCTGCCTCATCAATACAGCAAAGGCCCTAGAAACTTGGCAGCATCTGGAAAGTGTAAGCCCTTTGAGAAGAGTGGTTCTCAGACGTGAGGCAGCAACAGAATCACTGGAGGACTCGCTACACACAAGTGGCTGAGCCCCGGAGTTTCTGATTCAGTGGCAGTCACGGTGGAGCCAGAAAATGTACATTTCTAACAAGTTCCCAGGTGCTGGGATGCTGATGTCTCTGGTCTGGGGACCACACTTTAAGAACTACTGCCCTAGAGATTCCAAACCAGACAGTGATCCTCCAGGCAGGAAAGAACAATGAAGGAAGGTTTGTATCTCCACCCTATAGATAATTTACTTAAAGTGCCCTGGCTCAGTTACTGCCCTTAGCCTGTGAAAGGTTTGGCTGAGACCAGTTCCCTGGTGTGGATGCAAACACGCTTGTGGAAATGTACAAACATTTGCGTTTACTCGTGGGCAATTCCAGACCTCAGTGCACAGACCATCCCTCCAGGTCTTTAGCGTTGTGGTTATATCTGGGAGGTCTGCAGTCTTGAAGCCCCGACTTCAGACCTGGCTGTGCCTCTTGCCAGCTCTCGGACCCTGGGCATATTACCCACTCTCTCTGGGCTGTCGTTTCTTTAGCTGCCAAGAGGGGCCAATAATAGCACCGACCTCACAGGACTGTTCCGGGGCAAATGCTACATGGCACGATGCATGAGAAGTGCTCAGAGCACGTACAGTACATGCCTGACACTTGGAGGCCCTCATTAGCCTTGACGGAAATAACGGTCCTATTGTTACCGATTTGTGTTTCTAACTAAATTTTTATATTAGAGGTGGTTTGGGATTGGGGAGTGGGGGGGTGTTTGTTTGTCATATGCACTCTGTGTCCCACGTCAGACTAGCATCTGGGGTGTGGGACAGTCACCGTCCTCCTGTACCTTTTAACAGTGTCCTGCTCCCAGGGCACGAGGCAAATGACAGAGAGAACTCTGAGGATTCAGTTGTTCCAGCTCCACGTTGGAAATGCAGAAGGAGTTAAGATTTCCAGGAGAGGCCTCTGGCTCAGAAGTTTCCTTTCTCTGAAATAGCTATTAAAAAAAAAAAAAAGAGGATAGGAGAAATTGTGTTTGTACATGTTTTTATATGTACATTTTTACTGCCTACTCCCATATACTGTCAAAAGAGGTTTTAAAAAGTGTACATTGTAAAAAAAAAAAAAAAGTGTATATTGTAAATTCCATGTGGCCAAGGGCTCTGTCTGTTCTTTGTGCCCCATATCCCCAGTGTCAGGCACAGTGCCTGGCGCAGGACTGGTATTCAGTAAATGTATGCTAAATAGCTTGACTGACCACTGACCCAAGGGATGAGGCTGGATGCAGAAGCTTGGGAAAGAAAAAAAGAAATCAGATACTGGGTTTCTCCAGCTGGTAATGAGGTAGTCCTAGAAGAAAGAGCTGGCGCAGCAGCTAAGAGCAACGGCCCAAGTGTTGGCACTCGCTGGCAGGTGGTCTGTGATCCTGAGCTAAGTCAGGACCTGTGGGTAAAATCAATCATGGCTGCTGAGGCCTTGAGGCCTGTGGCCCCGACTAGCCTGATCGTCACTTGTCCTTCCCACGAGTGCTCCTTCCGTCTTTGCTCCCGCTGTTTCCTGAACTAGGGTTGCCACATTTAGCGAGTCAAAATTCAGGATGTCCAGTCAAATTTAAATTTCAGATAAATAACAAACCCCTCTTTAGTATAAGCATGTCTCGAGCAGTATTTGGGACAAGTACTAAAATTTTGTACTGTCTATCTGAAGTTTAAATGCGACTGGACATTTTGCATTTCTCCTGGCAACCCTACCTGGGCCCAGAGACCCTCTTGAGCTCGTCCCTTGAGGAACCTCTCATCCTTTGAGGCCCAGTCCAGATGTCATGTCTCAGAAGGCTTCTCCAATGCTCCACTCCACCCTAGGCAGATTTCATTGTTCTAGCCCTGTGGCTCCATCTCACATCTGACTGTCAAGTACAGGTTGGCCCATCTCCTTGCTCTGCCCCCTGCATCCCCTGCTCATGGGCAAACCTGTCATTTAACACCCCTGGCCCCTGGGGAGACCCAGAACATAGAAGGACGAGTGTTAAGAAAAGGGATGGGGAAAGGGGCTTCCTTGGTGGTGCAGTGGTTGAGAATCTGCCTGCCAATGCAGGAGACATGGGTTCGAGCCCTGGTCTGGGCAGATCCCACATGCCGCGGAGCAACTGGGCCCGTGAGCCACAATTACTGAGCCTGCGCGTCTGGAGCCTGTGCTCCGCAACAACAGAGGCCGCGATAGTGAGAGGCCTGTGCACCGCGATGAAGAGTGACCCCCGCTTGCCGCAACTAGAGAAAGCCCTCGCACAGAAACGAAGACCCAGCACAGCCATAAATAAATAAGTAAATACATTTAAATAAAAAAAAGAAAAGAAAAGGGATGGGGAAAAGTCAGAACCACAGACAGAGGGTAGAGAGAAGAGAACAAGTCTCAGGCTGTAGGTATGTGATGCCTCTGACTGGCTACTATATTAGAACTTTGTTTCCTTACCTGATTCTTTGTAGATTCTCTGAATGGTGAAAATCAACACAACTTTCTTTCCTAGCAACTCGGGCCATCATTCAAGGGTCCCTTTATAGGTATTCTCTTCCCTAAGGATGATCTCAATCCCCTGAGTAATTTGAACAAAAGTACACTCTATGGGAGCAGAAAGGAAGCCAAGGACATAGATCGCAAGTGATTTTGCCATAAGATAACTTGGACCAATAGTGGAGCGCCTGAAAGGTGGGGCAGAGGCTGCCCCCATCTTCACATCTCAGACTCTCCGCGGAGTCACGTGGCTCTCTGGGCTGCCTGTCCTTCTCACCTGGCTCACAGGCCTTTCCTGGGCTGCGGAGATTCCTGGCATGTGTTCCTACAGAGAGACAGAACTGCAGGGGCCCTCCCTACCCTGCCTCTCTCATGAGTCATCACCTCCAGCAGAAGAAGGCAACTCGTTCTCTACTGCAGGGCCTCTTAGTGGAGAGGCTTTATCTTATCTCAGCAGCCCTGGTGCCACTCACTGCACCCACAACAAATGGCCAAGAAGCCAACTGGTAACCAGACCACCTTCCTTCCCCACTGGACAACTCCTGGAAGAATGTGCAGCCAGACTTCCCTGCCAAGGCAGGTCACAGGGCCCTCTCAGTACCTGGCAACATTCCTGACTCTGCCCTCCTCAGCACCCCCTGGAGGACTGTGGAGCCAGAGGGAATCTCCAGAAGGGAGGCCCAGTCAGAGGACCGACTGCAAGACCCCCTGCATGCCCAGATCCCTGTACCTCCTCCGCCCTCTGCCGCATTGACTCGGGTCCTGTGGCTGCGGTCCTCTGCAGAGACCACCCGCCCCCCACCCAGAGGCCCCACAGGAGACAGAATCCAGAGCGAAGCCCTCCCAGACCAGTGACCTCAGCTCTGGGGACTCCACCCACAGGGGGCTGCTGAGTTTGGACTCAATGGAGGCTGCAGCTAAAAGTAGGGCCTTCCAGAGGCAGTGGGGAGTGGGAAGGGAGACAAAATGATCTCATTGGCCCTGAGGCAGAGAAGTCCCATGAATGTCTGTGGGGATAGGGCACAGCTCACCTCCCGCTGAGCTGGATGGGCAGACAGGAGAGAAGGGAGGGCAGTGGGGTGGTATGTCCAGGACGCACTTACAAGCCTAATTTCCTCACAGCGCCAGGGTGCGAGACTTTGCTTTGGCAGCTGCTATAATTATATCTCAAATGGAATAGTAATTCCTTTCTACATGTTGCCACTAGAGCAGGGCTGTTGAAAGGGTGGGAAGAGAAGCAGCATCCTTTCCTCCAGACCAGCCTGTCACACTCCCAGAGAGTTATTCCTGGGCCCTCTCAGGCCCAGCTGTTTTCATTCTGCTTCCTTCCCTCCAGCAGAGGAGGCTTTGGTGGGCTGTCAACACTACGGCCTAGGCACTCACTGCTCGGCTCCAGAGGAGGGAAGGCCAGGCTCTCTGGCCCCATCAGTAGAGGGAACTGTGAGTCTTAAGCCCTCCACACTCTTTCCTGGTCTTCCTGGGGAACCAGGGCTGGCTTGGCTGGTGGCTACTGTCTGTGGTTCCAAACCAGAGGACAGGTAACTATTGCATGTGAACCTGGGAACCCCAGCTTCCCCTGTGACAGCCTTTTGCCTCACCTCGCCCCTGACAATTAGCAACTTCCAAGAAGAGGAGGGGCAGGAGAGAGGGGCAGTTAACCCCTAATCCCGGTGCTCTAGTGATCATTCTTACTCCTGGGCTGGGAGAGGGAGGCAGCCGTGGAGCCTGGACCTTGGTGCCGCTCGTGAGATTAGGTAATTCACACTCTTAAACTGGAGGTCAGGGCTTCCCTGGTGGCGCAGTGGTTGAGAGTCCGCCTGCCGATGCAGGGGACACGGGTTCATGCCCCGGTCCGGGAAGATCCCACATGCCGCGGAGCGGCTGGGCCCGTGAGCCCTGGCCGCTAAGCCTGTGCGTCCAGAGCCTGTGCTCCGCAGTGAGAGGCCACAGCAGTGAGAGGCCCGCGTACCGCAAAAAAAAAAAAAAAAAACTGGAGGTCAGCCTTAAACCCTTAATGTTTGGCCCATCTCCCATAGCTAAGCCTCCTTGTATCTGAAATGTCATCCCTGCAGAAGAGACAAGATGGATTAACAGGAGAGAGGTGATGCCAGAGCCTCAGGTCTTGGGATAACAACAACAATACCGGCTCCTATCTTGAGGGCACAGAACCTATGCCCGTACTGAGCCCTTCCCGACGCGAGCACATTCATCTTCACGACAACCTGTAACGCGAAGGCCCATTTTCACGATGAAGAGACTGAGACTTAGGGTGGTAAATAACTTGCCCAAAGTGCTACAGCCGGCAGTGAACTAAGAGCTGACTGGCTTCAAGTCTGCCCTCTGAGGGTCTGCACTGCGTCCCTTTCTGGGGATAGCAGACTCAACCAAGGGGCTCTGTGGTTCCAGACCCTCTGTGGTTCCTGGAGCCTCAAGGGAGCAGGCTCATTCCCAACGCACTGAGATGGCTGTCCCTGGGCTGGGGGCGGGGGGGGGGGGCGCGGGGGGGGGGGGGGGGGGGGGGGGGCGGCAGAGGGATGCCACTGGCCAGAGGTAGCATCCACGATACTCCTTTTGTGCCACGTGACTCTAGGAAATTACCTAAACCTGAGCCTCGGTTTCTTCAGTTGTCAAACTAGCATGATGATGTATGTGCCTTACAGACACAGGAGCTAGTGTATATAATCCAGCACCTGGGTCAGGCTTTCAGTCTTACTCTTCAGTAAGGCCTCCTACCGCTCAAGCTCTACTTCCCTGTTTGTAAATGAGAAGAATGATTTCCAACCCCCTTCACGGCTTCTCCCTCTCCAGGCTCATCTCTCAGCCCATCCTTCCTCCAGGCTGGGGAGATGGGGAAGGCAGCAGAGTGAAGACCACTGAGGTTCCTCTGCCAAGGTCATGAGTGATTTTTGACCTTGGCCTTGAGAGGCAGGCCCACCGGGGGCGGTGGGGCCTGTGGCCTAGGAAGGCAGAACAACAGTTTATAGCTTTGTTTTATGGGAGGGAGCAGCATCGCCCAGTCCCTGGAGACTGTCCAGTGACCTAACAGCTAGGGAATGGACCCTAGGAATGTTTTTGGCTCCAGGGGGGGAAAGCATAATGGGAGGTTTCTGCCAGGACCTACCGCAGAAACAAACGGTGGTACCCAGAGGTATGCCTCTGAGGCCACACCCCCTCCCAAACTCCACACATACCCCTTGGCACTCCACATATACCCTTGGCACTCACCACTACCAAGCATCCAACCCCCATATATCTCTGAGAGGCGGATGTCGGAGCACTCTTAATGGTAGCACCTCTGCCACCCCCAGCCAGCCCTGGGGGCCACCAGACTAGTGTGGAGGCTGCAATAAGGCTGATTGAGAGCCCAGGGTTGGAGGAGCTGCTGCAGGCTGTCTCGGGATCAAAGCGCCCATAGCCCGGGACTTCCCCGGCGGTCCGGTGGATAAGAATCTGCACTTCTACTGCAGGGGACATGGGTTCCATCCGAGGTCAGGGAACTAAGATCCCACATGCCGCACAGCACGGCCAAAAAGAAAAAGAAAGAGGAAAGTGGCCGTAGCCCTCCGTCCCCCAAGCTCCACCCCCAACCTCAACCTGGCTGGTGGTCAGTGGAAAGTAAAGCAGGCTGCCCAACCCCGCCTTCCCATGGAATTGCCCTCGGCGGGGGGCCGAACCAGATGCCTCCACGTGCCTCTGTCTCAGGGTCCATGCGGGCCACAGCCCTGCGTGGGAGGCAGCTGCTCAAGAGGAGGGCCTGGAAGCCAGGGGAAGGGGATGGGTGGGTCAGGGGTGACCTCAGCAGGCTGGCACAGTGCAGCCCCCGCCAGAACTCATGGCTCCCGTGGCTAAACACCCACACATTGGCATGGGATGCAGCCTGGTGCCAGCCAGAGAGGGAGAAGCGTGTGCCAGCCTTCCAGGATGCCCATTCCGGGAGTGACGTCATCCTCCTCCTTGCCCAGGAGCTGGGGCACCAGGAGGTGTGAAGCAAGCAGAGATCTCAGCATGGAATGAGAAGGGCTCGGAGGGGACCATCCCACCCCGTCACCCCATCATGAAGGGCTCTGTCCTGGGCGCTCAGAGGGAGCCAAGACGAGTAAACAGAGTTTTGAGAATTCTGTAGTTCCAAAATATCACAGGAACATCATGAAAGAGGTGAGTGGAGCTTTATGGATAGGCTTCTGGGCTCATCTCCCCTTCACAAGCCTGCCAAGATTAGTCATCAAGCTTCAAAAAACTTCCTCAGACCCTGAAGAACGTGCCAGCCCCTATCCCCACACCCACTTCAGCCATGTTGTTAACTCCAAAGGTTTCTGTGGTGTCCAAGGACCCAAGTTTGACTTAATGACTCAACGGCTTGCTTGCTGTGTATCCTTGGAAAAGTTACCTAACCTTCCTGGACTTTAGTCTCCTCGGCTATAAAGTGAGAACAACAGCTACCACGCAGGGTTGTTATAGCAATGAAATGAAAAAGAAAAAAGTTCCTGAAAGTGTCTAAACATACAGGAAGCGTGTTTATCCCCTCCAGCAATGGTGACAATAGATACAGCTGTATCATTTCCACACATACACATTTTCCCTTATTACGTTATCAGGTAAGCCGTAGCACCTTAAGACCGATTTGGAGCGCTGTGCAGGGCTGACCAAGCCACCCATCCCCGATCCCGCCGTCCGCTGCAGGCTGGGTTCAGGTTATCATCTGGCCTTGTGGAAACAGCAGGGAGCAAAAAAGCCCCACCCACACGCTCAACCACCACGAACCTGACACAGCCTCTTCCCACAAGCCCAGCAGTCAATGCCCCCTACGTGGGTGGCAGTGCAATGGGGTGCGGTGGGGACTAAGAAGGGAGAGAACTTTGAATTTCCCCTAGAGGCCAACAACCCCCGCCCATGAGCAAAGTCAAGGTGATGAGGAGGAAGGTGGCAGGTTCGGGAAGAACTGAGAAAGTCATCGACCTCATAGAGGGCTCATGTTCGAGCAGAGAAGCTGATGGGTCTGCATGGCTAAGGCATGAGCTTCAAGGGTTCAGGCCAAGGAACCAGAGCTCCTTTTTGGAAAGAGAGAGTGGGGTCACTGAATGAGCAGTTACATGATAATCGTTGGAATAATAATAATGATAACAGCTAACATGTACTGAATGTTCACTGCGTGCTTGGCACTGTGAGCTTTAACGCATCGTCACCTTTAACCTCACAAGAAGCTTGTAAGGTAGAGATTACTGACTGCATTTTATACATGACGACTCAGAGAAGTTAAGAACTTGCCCAAAGACACACAGTGAACAACTGGCAGAACCAGGATTTGAACCCCCATTGTCTGTCTCTATAGCCCATGCTTGTGAGCAGGAAGACATCCAGGGATGATCACCCAGGGTGAAGAGGTGAGGGCCCCAAGATACAGGGGAGGGCTTCCCTGGTGGCGCAGTGGCTGATGCAGGGGACACGGGTTCGTGCCCCAGTCCGGGTCAAAAAAAAAAAAAAAAAAAAAAAAAAGATACAGGGGAAACACTGACCTGACTGTGTGACTGACTGGGACGGAGTTAAAGATGACTCCAGGGTGTCCAGCACTTAGCTCAGGGCCGCGTGCCTGCGAGAGTCTCCAGAACTGTTTGCTGAATGAATGAATAAATGAACAAATGGATTAGAGATGCCTGGCATAGTCACTATAGAGACTCAGAAATCGGGGTTTGAGAGACTTCATGAACCTAACTGGGAACTGACGGGTTGCATGGGGGTGAAGTGGGGCTAGCGCTTTGGAGAGAGGTAACACCCAGAGAAAGAAACAGATGAGTGAGTGTCTGCCTAGAAGAGAGAGAAGGCTTTATGAGCAAGAAGGGAAATTTGAGGGTTTCCCATAGTCCGGTGGATTGGAGAAGAAAGGAGAACAAGAGAATGAGAGGGCAAAGAAGGGGTCAGAAAGAAGTAGGAGGAGAAACAGCAGTGTCACTAGTTGTCACACATGATAAAGAAGAAAGGTTTGGGAACAAAAAGAGACCTTCCAGAAGCTCCCACCTCCTCATTTTCCAGAGGTCTCCCTCCATGTATGAGACAAACTGTCATGTCTCCTGGCTAATACACGACAGCACACCCCTCTCACCTACCTGAGGACGTGGCTTCTCCTCTCCTAGACTATTATCTCCCCTCCTGGTGGGATCACTCTACTGTCTTAAAAAATATATTCTTTTTAAACCTCTCCATCCAGCTACCACTCTATCTTTCCCTATTTACAACAAAACCCCTCCCCATGGGAAATAAAAACCAATGTCTATACACAAAAGTCCACAGCAGAATCATTCATAAGAGCAACAAGGTGGAAGCAACCCACGTCCATGCATGGAAGAGAGGATAAACAAAATGTGGTAAATACACGCAAGGGAATATCATTCAGCCATAAAAAGGAATAAAGTACCGACATATGTTACAACATGGCTGAACCTTGAAAGCATTATGCTAAGTGAAAGAAGCAGTCACAAAAGACTACACATTATATGATTCCATTTATGCAAAATGTCCAGACTAGACACATCCATAGAGACCAAAAGTAGATCAGTGGTTGCCTGGGGAAGAATGGATTGGGGATCGACAGCTAAAAGGTAAAGGGTTTCTTTGGGGAGTGGGTTGCAAATGTTTTAAAATTAGGTTATGGTGATGGTTGCACAGTTTTGTGAATATATCAGAAGTCACTGAACTGTGTACTTTAAGTGGGTGCTGTGAGAAGTCTATCTCAATAAAGCTGTATTTTTCAGCCGCATGGATGGACCTAGAGATTATCAGGCTAAGTAAGGTAAGTCAGACAGAGAAAGACAAATATCATATGATACCACTTATGAGTGGAATCTAAAATATGACACAAATGAACTTATTTAAAAAACAGAAACAGACTCACAGACGTAGAAAACAAACTTATGGTTTGCTAGAGGGGAAAGGGGGTAGGGGAAGGATAAATTAGGAGTTTGGGATTGACAGATGCAAACTACTATATATAAAATAGATATATAAAGATAAGGTCCTACTGTATAGCATAGGGAAATATATTCAATACCTTGTAATAACCTATAATGGAAAAGAATCTGAAAAAGTGTGTGTGTGTGTGTGTATACATATATCTATGAATCGCTTTGCCGTATACCTGAAACTAACACAACATTGTAAATCAACTATACTTCAATAAACATCTTTTTAAAAAATAAAACTGTTTTTTTCAAAAGTTCCTCAATCGTTGTCTGCACCCACTGTCTCTGGGTCTTCTCCCATCCCTTGACCCCAGTCTAGTCAGGCTTTTGCCCACTGCTGAAGTGAAACTGCTTCTGTCAGGTCATCAGAAACTTCCATGGAGCCTAATGCTGTGGTCAAGTCTTACCCTTGTCTTCCTCATCAGCAGCATCTGACTTGGCTTGTTCCCTCCGTCCTCCCAGAAGGACTTTCCTTTCTTGGCCTCCTTGATCTCCCGAGCATGTTCCTACCTCTCCCAAGGCCCCCTGTCGTTTTTATTTGCCAGTTCCTCCTCATCTTGCCAACCTCTGGCTGTGGGGCCCACACTCACTCCTTAGTGCCATCACGCAGTGTCAGAACCTTAACCACCATCTCTACACTGATGACCTTAGAGTCTTCAGCCCAGCCTCTCCCTGAACTCCACACTGGGTCAACATCCCCAATCGGACATCCAATGGGCGTCTCACACTGACCTGCCCAAGGATGTGGAGAAATCAGAACCATCATCCTCTGCTGGTGGGAATGTAAAACAGGTCCTCAAACTGTCAAACATCGAGCTACCACATGACCCAGCAATTCCACTCCTAGGTACATACCCAAGACATAAAAACAGATGTCCACACAAAAATATGTACCTGAAGACGTTACCAGAAATACAGTATCAACGTTCATGAATTACTTACTTTCAAAAATCAGTCCAAGTAAAATCAAGGTGAGGCATCAAACCTGTCTTGCATTCAGATATTCATAGGAGACAAGGGCTTGTTTCTTGCCCTTGGGCTGGGAATTCCTCAAGGTCATGGGGGGAGGGAGGTGAGACCCACTGATCAAAATAACGAAGAAGGTGCGGTAGGCGAATGGGGTAGGGGTGGGAGGATGGGGCCAGGGTGGAGTGGGGTGGAGGAGGGCTGAGAAAGGATTCCTGAATTTTCTCTAAATTTTGCTTCTCTGTGGACGCTCCCTACCTCCCTCATTAGATCAGAATTTTCTCTAGGAGGCTTCTCAAACACTGCGAGCCTTGAGGGATGGGGGTACGTCTCTCACATCAGATTGGGAGCTTCTCTGGGGTAAAAACACGTGTCTCTGCATCATGCTGGCAGTTTGCTGAGGGCAGAGCTAGAAGCCCTCTTCCTCACTATTCACTGCCACACCCTCCCCCCTCGCCAGCGTTCCCATCACGGGGCCACCAACAGCACAACCACCTGGTCCAGGGGCTACAGACAGACAGACAGACAGAAGAGCTAACGGCCATAAGAAGGTGCTGCCAGTGGAGTCTTGTGCCAACATAGGTATCGGCGGCCAAGGTACTCCCGGGCCACACTCTGTGTGGCGGAGATTGGGGGTTTTGCCATCCTGAGCTGAGTCTTCTGTGGTTTTCCCCAAGAAACCACAGACTGTGTTACTGGCCTGAGATTTTCCCCTCCTGCTGCATAATCTTGGGTCAGAGGGGTTCCCCTGAAACACCCCCCAGGCAGAACCACATGTCCTGGTCCCTGAGAAAGACGGTGAGGGACGGCAGGCGTCACGGGGCCGGGATCCCAGGAGCAGATGCGTCTTTGCAGAGGGCAAACAGGAAGATCTCTGCTGGCGGCTTACTCAGCCCCAACTGCTCCTCTCTGCTCACACGGGGAAGCAGCCAAGGCCGTGGGCCTGGCGGGGAACACTCAGGGCTGGCAGCAAGCTTGCTAAGCTTTGGCTCTTCCCCTCCCCTCCATCTCATGATGTTTCCGGGGGGAACTGCATCTAGGGGCTGGGCTCCCCAGACGGAGTAGCCATCACACAAAAATGGCTTCTTTTCTCAGCCGTTTTGGAGTTCGTGTCCCAGCTCTGCCACTTCCTGCGTGTGACCTTGGGCAAGCCAACCTGGCTTTGCAGTCTCAGCGTCATCGTCGGTGAATCGAGGCTAAAACGATGTCTACTTGTGAGGATTAACTAAGATGATGCCTAGAAAGCAACTCTAGCAGTGTAAGGCCTCCAGGAGGCCCTCCCTACATGTTATTTTAGTATTGTTTTTGTTTCTGCTATCCCCTCCCGCTGTGCTTCTGGAAGCTTCTGGTAAGCTGGTCACCACACAAGCATATGGGATCTGTGCAAACCTGGGGTATGTTTGAGGCCTGCTTTATCAGAAGGGAGAAGAATGAAGCCTCAAGGACACCCTCCCTGGACCTAAAAGGGAGGGAGCTGTCAGCTGGAAGAGTCCTCACTGTGACCCAGTCACACAACCCTCCCGGTGGGCAGCACCCTGTGTGTCAGATCTATTCAGGTGAGGGGAAGAGTTGGCCTGTGTCTGCCCTGACTCTTCCAGAGAGAGGATCCCACCTCTCATGAGAGCCGGGAGATGCAAGCTTTCTTAAGAAGCCATACTCCTGCCTTGGAAAGATGGAAAAGCTGGGCCCGCTTCTATTTTTTTCAAGGCAATCAAGGATTTGAAATGACTTATTTTATTTGATCTAGTGATGATGTGATGATGAAAATGCTCTGTGTCTGCGCTGCCCAGCAGGGTAACCACTGACCATGTGTGGTTATTGGGAAGTTGAGGTGTGGGTAGTGTGACCAAAGAACTGAATTTTTCATTTTTCTTAATTGTAATTCATTTCAGTGTAAGTAGCCACGTGGAGCCCGTGGCCGTGGCATTGGAGAGCACAGGTGTGGAGCAGAGGCTCTGAGCCAAGCAGATCTGAGGCAGGCTAGGCATGATGTTCCCCTTTCCTGAGCCTTTTTCTCCTGAGTCACGGAGATCATAATGGCACCTGGCTCATAGGATTGATTTGAGGATTTAAAAAGGAAGTGAATAGAAAGCACTGACTACAGTAAGAATTCGATGAAGACCAGCTATTATCGTTACTTGTGATGATCTCTAAGCTTCGGGGGCCTTACTCATTTAGTCACCAAATAGCTGAACATTTACGATGTGCCAGGCATGATTCTAGGCACTGGGGATGCAAAAATGAGCCTTTAAGATCCTGTCCTCTCCAGGAATCTCTAACCAAATGAGGGAAACTGAGGTAATCAAGGGCTGCCATGCAGTAATGATGCTAACTCTGGCATTGTAGGATCCCAGAGGAGACCTCCAAAATAGTCTAAGGTGGGAGAAGGAGGCCAAGGAAGGCTTCCTGGAGGAAGCCACGTTACTTTCTCTACATTTACTGGTTCAAATTGACCTTATAGCTTCAAAACCCACCACCACTTGACCTTGTCTTTGTAACTTTTTGTATTAGTTTCCTTTGCAGCTGTAACAAATGACCACAAGCTTATTGGTTTAGAACAGCACATTATTATTGTCTTATAGCTCTGGAGATCAGAAATCTGAAATGGCTTTCACCAGGCTAAAATCAAGGTGTCCACAGGGCTGCATTCCTTCTGGAGGCTCTAGGGAATAATCTGTTTGTCTTTTGCAGTTTCTAGAGGCCACCTTCACTCCTGGCTCATGGTCCCTTCCTCTATCTTCAAAGTCATAGCATCTTCAAATCTCTACTCTCTTTCTCTCTTCGCTTCTATTTTTTTCAAGGCAATCAAGGATTTGAAATGACTTATTTTATTTGATCTAGTGATGATGTGATGATGAAAATGCTCTGTGTCTGCGCTGCCCAGCAGGGTAACCACTGACCATGTGTGGTTATTGGGAAGTTGAGGTGTGGGTAGTGTGACCAAAGAACTGAATTTTTCATTTTTCTTAATTGTAATTCATTTCAGTGTAAGTAGCCACGTGGAGCCCGTGGCCGTGGCATTGGAGAGCACAGGTGTGGAGCAGAGGCTCTGAGCCAAGCAGATCTGAGGCAGGCTAGGCATGATGTTCCCCTTTCCTGAGCCTTTTTCTCCTGAGTCACGGAGATCATAATGGCACCTGGCTCATAGGATTGATTTGAGGATTTAAAAAGGAAGTGAATAGAAAGCACTGACTACAGTAAGAATTCGATGAAGACCAGCTATTATCGTTACTTGTGATGATCTCTAAGCTTCGGGGGCCTTACTCATTTAGTCACCAAATAGCTGAACATTTACGATGTGCCAGGCATGATTCTAGGCACTGGGGATGCAAAAATGAGCCTTTAAGATCCTGTCCTCTCCAGGAATCTCTAACCAAATGAGGGAAACTGAGGTAATCAAGGGCTGCCATGCAGTAATGATGCTAACTCTGGCATTGTAGGATCCCAGAGGAGACCTCCAAAATAGTCTAAGGTGGGAGAAGGAGGCCAAGGAAGGCTTCCTGGAGGAAGCCACGTTACTTTCTCTACATTTACTGGTTCAAATTGACCTTATAGCTTCAAAACCCACCACCACTTGACCTTGTCTTTGTAACTTTTTGTATTAGTTTCCTTTGCAGCTGTAACAAATGACCACAAGCTTATTGGTTTAGAACAGCACATTATTATTGTCTTATAGCTCTGGAGATCAGAAATCTGAAATGGCTTTCACCAGGCTAAAATCAAGGTGTCCACAGGGCTGCATTCCTTCTGGAGGCTCTAGGGAATAATCTGTTTGTCTTTTGCAGTTTCTAGAGGCCACCTTCACTCCTGGCTCATGGTCCCTTCCTCTATCTTCAAAGTCATAGCATCTTCAAATCTCTACTCTCTCTCTCTCTCTCTCTCTCTCTCTCTCTCTCTCTCTCTCTCTCTCCTGCTTCTCTCCTATAAGAACTCTTGTGATTACATTAAACCCTCCCAGAAAATCCAAGATAATCTCCCCATCTCAAGATCCTTAATTTAATCCCCTCTGCATAAGGTAACATATTCACAAGTTCTGGAGATTAGGAGGTGAACCTCTTTTCTGTTAGTTTTTTTAACAGCTTGAGTGACATATAATTTACATACCATACAATTCGCCCATTTAAAGTGCATAAGTCAATGGTTTTTAGTATATCACAGATATGTGCAATCATCAACACAGTCAATTTTAGAACATTTTCATCACCTCAAGAAGAAAACCTATACCCTTCAGCTCTCACCCACCTACCCTCCCCTACCCTGGCCCATAACCCTAAGCAACTACTAATCTACTTTCAGTCTTCATAGATTTCTCTATTCTGGACTTTCATGTGGATGGAATCACACAATATACTGTCTTTTGTGTCTAACTTTTACTTAGCACAATGGACTCAAGTTTTATCCATGTTGGAGCATATGTCAGTATTTCATTCCTTTTTATGGCCTAATAATAGTCCATTGTATGGATATACCACATTTTGTTTATCCATTCATCGGTTAATGGGTTGTTTCCATCTTTTGGCTATTGTGAATAATGCTGCATAAACAGTTGTGTACAAGTTTCTCTGTGGTTACCTGTTTCCATTTCTAATGGATATACATCTAGGAGTGAAACTGCTGGGTAGGACATGGACATCTTTGTGTGTGTGTGGCGGGGGGGAGGGGTGGTGGTTTGCATTAGTCTGGCTACAACACTCTTACTTCAAAGTCTTGAAAAAATCTGATAACTGAGGCCAGCCTGTGAATTCATTCACTTGGGTCAGGACAGCAGCTACTGCTGCATGGGGAGGCAAATTCATAGGCACACACAGGGCAGTAGGTGGGATGAAGCAGTGCTGATGACAACCAGAGCAGAGATCAGTCACTGTGAGTCCGCACACACCTCCCCTCTCAAATGTTCACAAGTCATCCAGTTGCACATCATTTTTCCTTGAAATCTCTGCAATGAATCCTTTCTACAAACATTTTCTCCTACTGGAACTTGTCTGAGTGGGCTCCTGTTTCCTGTACAAGACCCCAATACCACCTACCTCACAAGGTGGCTTTGAGAATTTGGTGAAGGCTCAATGGGAAAACTCATATGAAAGTGGTTAGGTGCTCAGCAAATACAACTCAAGCTAGATCTGCTACATTATCTCTAGCTTTTTCAGAAATGAAAGTTGGGGTTTGGGGAGACCCAGATTGAGCACCTCGGTTTTCCCACCAAAGAGAACAGAGTGCCCGACAGGTTGCCTCTTGGAAACCACCAGAGGGGGAACACATGGCACCTCCTTGCCTGCACAAGGCTCGGGATCACAGCATGGACAGTGCCTTTCATTTCTGCTCCCTCTGGACAGCTTACAACTAAAGTCTCTCTCTGGGAGCCTCCTTAAATTAAGGGTTTGAACTCAAGAGAGTTAATATTTTTTTATAAGGAGGACAAAGGTTGGGTCAAATTGGCCAGCCTGGTTAAGTCACAGGCTAGGGGAACTCAGCAGAGGCCAGAAAGGAGAATTATCTGGGCACAGGCAGCTAAACAGCTCTTATCATGGGGCAGGCCACCAGGGGGAAGGAAGGGCACTTAGGGTGGGACAGGGGGAGGGAGATTAACTCAAGTCAAGAGGGTGGAGGCGGGGACTAGAAGAAGCTGTAGGAGGGACCCTCAGGAGGAAAGTGCAGTACAGAGGGCACAGGAAGTGAGGCAGGGCAGGGAGATCACTCACAGCCACCAACATTCATTCATTCACTCATTTAACAAACATCGACTGAGTGCATGCTGTGTGCCAGGCCATCTGGCAGCCAAGGTGATGGAGGAGGCATTACCTGCTTTTACAGCCAAGGCTCCCTAAGTCTGCGGCACCCCGAGAAGGTGGGCAGCTCGCTCTTCTGGTTCCCTTTCCCCACGACACATGGTCTTACCTCCAGGGGAGTCTTCTATCTTAGGGACCAATAAATGGAGAATTATTTCGCTGAAAAACTATCATGGGCCCAAGCTCTTCAGTGTCAATGTTTATTCCTAGAGTCAGCTCCAAAGGCAGGGCAAGAGTGAGGAATATGAACACGGAGCCGTGGCCTGTGAGCTGACACATGTCCCGGGAACCCCTTGTCTCTACCCTGAGGATCTGCTCTCCTCCAAGATGCCTCCCACCAACAAAAAACATATCCAGGATCATAGCCCAGTAGCAGAGAGAAGGAACCCTCGGAGACCTAGGGACATGGTAGGAGAAGGGTCCAGCGTTTGGAGACAAGAGCAACATGGGATAGCAGGGCGAGCTCCAGAGACCAAGACAGGCTCTGAGTTCAAATCTGGACTCTGCCACTCATGAGCTGTGTGACAATGGGGATGTAAACCCTCTGAGCCTCCGTTGCTTCGCCTCTCAGATGAGGATAGTATCCCCCAGGGTAGTTGTAGCAGCTTAAATTGGACAGCATGTGTGAATGTGACCAGCCCCAGTGTCAGGACCCACCTACTCAGGAGGGGAACCCAGGGCCAGGAGCCCATCTCCTCCTCCCTGGGAGAACGTGATCGTTGGCTGCCACAAGCTTTCTGGCTGCTGGGTTCCCATACTGTAGTCTAAAGGGCAGTCGTGGCTGTTTGTAAGAGGGATTACGGCCCCACCCTCAGGCTGCTGAACTTCGCACAGAAGATGGGTTCATACATTTCCCCCTGGAACCTTAAATATGCACAGCACTTATCAGTTTCACTACCAACTCTGTAGGGTAGATAAGAAAGATATCAAGAAACCCATTTTACAGACGAGGAAACAGAGGCCCGGAGAAGTTAGATTTTCCCAGGGTCACTCAGCTGGGAAAGACCCCTGGGTGGCCAGTGAGTTCAGGGCATTTTCCACAAATGGTGCCACTGCTCAGAGGGGACCTCCAAGACCCAACCCTCCAGCTTCTTCCATAGTTGAGGTAGATGGGGACGTGAGAGCCCTAGGCAGGCTCATAATCTGGTTCCCCTCCTCTAAATATTCACACAACGTTTATTCAGCCAACGTATAAGAAAACCCGATTCTTCCTTTCAATGAAAGTCTTCTATTTTTTAAGGTCAAAATAAGGTATTTATGACATACGCTGTATATAACCAAACGTATTCACCTAACTGGATTTGTCTTTTCAGTTTTCCCATCACTCACACCATTAGTCATTTCCACTCATCAGGAGAGAAGTAACTAGCAAAGATATAGTTACAAAATCTTTTTTAAAACGTGCCTTAAAATTTTTTTCCTGGCATTCATGTCAACAAAACATTTCTCCTTTTCTGTGGTTCTGCTTGTTTTGGGGTTTCTTTTCCAGTTGTGAAACTAGGCAACTTCTTGAGAGATGCATCACTTAAAGCCGTAAGGAAACTAAAGCTCAGTTCAATCAGAAGAAATTCATCATTTCACAGATCTGCTAATCCAGAGGTAGGGCAGCCCTCGGGATTAGCTAGGGCCAGTAGCTCAGCCCAGTGCCTGCGATTCCTTTAGCTGTGTTTTCCTCCAAGCCTTGGCTTCACGCACAAGCTGGCTCAGGTCCTAGGAGCAAAATGGCTGCAGTGAATGACCAAAAGGTGGAAACAACTCAAGTATCCATTCACAGATGAATGGATAAGCAAATGTGGTCTATACATACAACGTGATATTATTCACCTTATGAAAGAAGGAAATTCTCACGTGTGCTGTGACGGGGACGAACCTTGAAGATAGGCAGAGTGAAATAAGCCAGTCACAAAAGGACAAATACAGCATGATTCCACTTACATAGGTATCTAGAGTAGTCACATTCATAGAGACAGAAAGTAGAATGATGGCTACCGGGGGCTGAAGAGAGAAGGGGACTGGGAAGTTATTGTTCAAAGGGTAGAGAGTTCCAGTTTGGGAAGATGAAAAATGTTCTGGAGACGGATGGTGGTGATGTTTGCACAACAATGTGAATGTACTTAATGTCACTGAGCTGTACATTTAAAAATAGTTGAAATGATAAATTTTACGTTAAGTATATTTTACCACAATTTTTTAAAAATAGCTACAGTGACCTCAGGATTCACACCACTTTGAAGAGACCGACTCTCTTTTAAGGGAAAAAAGGCTTCTTTGCCAGATGGCCCTAATAAATCAAACCTCTCATTAGGGTCCCGTTCTCTCTTTCCTAAATCATCCCTGTGGCCAGGAAAAATGCTCTGCACTGATTGGTTAAAGTCCAGGTCCCTGACCCATTCGCTGTGTGGAAAGGTTTGGGATTATCCTTAGACCAGTCAGGCCGACCTTTGAGGTAGGGATGGAGTCAACTTCCCCTGAGCCTTATTGGGCAGGGGTTGTGGGGAAGATGGACACGTGAACAAAACAATGGAGGAGGTGGTGAGAAGAAGGGGAAGGGAAAATGAGGCTGGTTGGGTATAGCAGAGGCTGTCGGATATCCTCCAACATCCTTCTCCCTTCTTCCTGGACACAGAACCAGACTACATTTCCCAGCTTCCTTTGCTCTTATGTGGGGCTGGAGAACTAAGTATTGGCCAGGGGAACGTGATTAGGTCTTGTTTCATCTCTAAGCCTTAAGGCAGTGGGCCTGCCTCCTCCATGCTCTTTTTACTTTTCCCTAAACCTTCCACTATGCAGAGGAGAACATGGCCTCTGGAGGATGGAAGATGGCAGAGCAAGTCAATGGAAGGAGCCTGGATCCCTAAACGACTGTCCCCCGAACTAGAACCGCTCACTGCACCATTGTTACATGCAAGAGAAAGAAACTTCTATCATCATTCAGCTGCAGCAGAGGTAGGCAAACAGAGGCCTACTGCCTGTTTTTATAAATAAAGCTTTATTGGAACACATCCATACTCATTCACTTATGTATTATCTGATGGCTATTTCACGGTCCAGTGGCAGAGTTGAGTAGCTGCAACAGAGTCTGTATGACTTAAAATATTTACTCTCTGGCCCTTTACAGAAAATATTTACTGATCTCTACCCTATATCATTATTGGACGTCTTTGTTACAGCAGTCTAACCAGCCCTTGGCTAATGCAGTACAACCAAAACTGCTCACTACAGGAGACACATTAACGTGCTTTAAATTCTGATGGTAAATAACTTATTCCCAGTAAATAGCACCTGCCACATGGTACCACTCACTTCAGGTGACAGTCAACCTCAGGCTTGCTGATCCAGCAACATTGCCCAAGGCAGCCTGTGGAAAACTTTTCAGTAGAGGTTAGTAGACAGGGGACAAATATATATTTTATTCCTACTCAAGGGTTTGTTTTCTTTGGCAGAAGACGGATCAGCTATCATGTCTTAGTTCTGAGCAGAGACAGAAACCGGTCCCATACTTATTTCAGTGACGCTCAGCACCCCAGGAAGCAGCCCTCCGATCCACCCCGAATAGGCCTGTAGACACTGTTTTGGGTGCTTCTCTCAGGCTGGTTTCTGCCTGCCCACACCTGGCTATAGCTGACCCGGGCCCTGGAGCCAGAACAGAGGTGCCTGCTGGTCCTGGGCGTTCTCACAAGACAGGGCTTTTTACATTCTCCTTTGGGGACAGTTCTGACCCATCAGTAAATGTGAGACTCCATGAGTCTTGAAGTCATCTCTGGAGGGAAATGCCCCAGTAGTGCTGAAGATCTGAAGGGTCGGTGTTGATGTAGGCTCTGAGGTGAGGGAGGGAAATTCCTTAGGCCAACTTTAGCCAACTGGAGCCCAAGCACTGGGGAGTCTGATGTGTGGGTTTGAATCTCAGCCTGGCCGCTAGCTAACGATGTGATCTTAGGCAAGTTACTTAACTTTCGTGTGCTTCCAATTGGGTTGATAACCGTAACACCTCTCTCACTGGGCTGTTATGAACTTGACAGGAGATCTTGCTCAGCAAATGTTAGCGCTTGGCTCCAGACTTTTAAACTCCCTATCACTACAAGCTTTAAAAGACTAGATAAAATAGTTTGGATATGCAAGTGCAAGGAGGCCTTTGTGAGGAACAAGTCTGCCAGGAGATAATTCCCAAGGTTTCTGACTGTATCAGAATTCTTGGTGTACAGGGCAGAGCAGGACCAAGGGGAGGAGTGGGAAGGGAGGGAGAGAACCGTCCAGTAGTTTCCTTCCACTAAAAGTTACTGGTCAGAGAATGGATGCTCACCAGACCTGAAAAAGTCATCTCTGGGCCTGATCTTCACGTGAACCTTGAACACTTGAAATGGTTTATCCTCCTAACCAAGAGTAGCATTCCAGCCCACCTAAGCTCTTGGAAAATGCCCATTTAAGGTTGCCGAGAAGGACCTGGCCAAACCTTCCTTATCCTTGAAACTTGGCTTCACCATCACCTCTCCAGGGAGGCCTGGGCCGGGGAAGCCCCCATGCCTCCCCACATGGCACCTTGCCTACTCCCATCATAGGTTCATCTCTTTTTGCAATTTGTTCAACAAATATTTATTGAGGGCCTACCACGTGCAGTTCTTTGTTTATTGTCTGTCTTCCCACTGTACTCCCTGAGTGAGGGCAAGGGCTCTCCACCACCGGCTAGTCCTCAGATCTTCTGAACAACAGTCGTGACTATTCATGACTATTGGTCAGTGAATGACTGAGGCCCCCAGTGCTTTTTGACTCTAAAGTATAATCACAACTAACATAAATTCAGTGCTGTCGGCGTTCCAGGAGTGATGTAAGTGCTGTCTATGTATTCAGTGACTCTGTGAAATAGAGGTTCCCATCCCACTTGCACAGACAAGGAAATGGAAGCTCCCAGCTCTCGCCCCGCCTGACCTCACACAGCTGGTGGCTGAGATCTGTGTGGCTCTGCGTCCTTACCGTCCATCATACGGCTAACCAGCCATGTGCTACCCATGCTGGCTGCCCCTCTGGCTGGAGACATAGATATTCAGATCTTTGATTAGGCTTAGAAAACTAACGCAGTGGACTCCGAGCTTCTGTGTTTTCAAGGTACGGTTGTGCAAGAGAATCCTGGGCCAGCCTCCACCTCCCAGGTCAAGGAGGGTCGGGAGTTGTTTACACTAACATAACAGACTCTGAAGAAGAGCAGCCCAGCTGGCACTCCTGCCTCTGGAAGACCAGATCTGAGATGATGTCACCCTCCATGGGGAGGCCATGTGGCTAGACGATGGGGACCCCAAGAAGTCTCCTTCAGATGACAGCCCCCCTACTCTGAGGCCCTACAAGTTGGGCCTGTGGGACTCCACTCGCTTCCCTTCTGGTTAGGCAGAGGTGAGCTTAGGCTTCCAAACATTCACAGCATTCGCAGGGCCCTCTCCCTGAGTGTCAGCCGGCTGGGGCCCCTCCCAGAAGCCCAGGGCCTACGAACCAGCACCTGGTAAGGCATCCTGCTGTGACCTCCCCTGGGAAAAGGAATGCAAAACACCGAAACTGATCTCCATTTTCTGCAAGTCACAAGTTAGCCTTGGCCCCGGGGAAGGGAGTGGCGGGATGGACTAGAAAATCACAGAGAAGCAAACAGTCCACCAGAGAAAGGGAGAGCCCTCCTGCCTACACCTCTGGAGACCAGGGGGAGGATGGGGAAAGTGCAGAAGCAGGGTTCGGCAGGGAGTTTAATCAATTCAACTCTATTTGAGTTTCTAGTTACCTTCTCAAAGGAGGTTAG
>NW_020173731.1:5586707-5649054 GCF_003031525.2 Neophocaena asiaeorientalis asiaeorientalis | reverse complement strand
CATATTTCGATGATCCCTTGCCTGATTTCCCAGAGGAAAACCAGCCCAGGGAAGGAGGTAGAAAGTAGTCAGCATTCCACTCCCCAGCTCTGTCCTGGGCCAGACCGGGGTCGGGGTGGGGGGTGGGGTGGTGGTGACAGCTTTCCAGAAGAAACAGGATATTATTCAACAAGGTCCCTGGGACTTGATCAGGGGAAGAAGGCAGGAGTCACGAGTGGGGCCTGTGGGCCTGAGAGGGGGCCTGGAGTGGTGCAGTGGCAGGTCCATGGCCAGGGCTGGGTCCTGAGGGGTGGGTTCCATAATGACATAGGACAGTAGAAACAGCCTGACTCAGAAATCTCCATCTGCATGTGAATCCCTCCCCGTCCAGCTAGTGATCCACTAGCTGTGTGGCCTTCCTCCACCCCCATCCATCGTGTCCAAGCCTCAGTTTCCCCAGCTGTAAAATGGAGATAATCTAGTAATTGTGATGAAAAATGTGAACTATGACATGTTATAGCCAATACAGAGTCTAATGGAGAGTAAAGGCTCAATAAATGCTCGTTGTCCTGTGGCCTCCACCCTCTTCTCCCCACTTCCCTCACTCCAGACCCCTCACATACCAAGCCAAGGTTAAGGATGCAGCCCACAGTGAGAGCAGGGTCACATCTGTGGGACCTTCACTGCCCCACACGCCCCTGAATCTTCGAGGCTGCTCTCCTTGGCTTGGGCTGATGTCCACGGACTCGGTGGCCCAGAAATCATGGGCTACACCAAGGCTTGGCAACTGGGTGTCTGCCCCCCTGCGCCCTCCGGCAGCCTGAGCTGTCCCCACGGTCATCGCCCTAGGCCTTGGCACTGTATGGGCAGATGATGTGAGCCCAAGCTTGCCCGGAGTTTGCCAGCCTCACGGCACTCCTGCCAGCCTGCCCCTGCCCCTGGGCCCAGCCAAGTTTCACCTGGGCAGGCTGTGTTCCCACTTCTGTACCTCATCCTGCCCAGAGGGGACGGCTGCTGAGGGAGGGGGGAGATGCTTGGGCCAGAGCTGCCTGACAGGCTGGTGTGGTGGGAACGCTAGGTCTCTTCTGGGCTCTTGCCACCCCAAGCCTGGCATCCAGCCCCAAGCTGGCTGCCCGCCAGCTTCCTGCATCTCGTTTGCTTATCGCTATTTGTTTTGGAGGCTTCTGGGAGGTGAGTCTCCACCTGAGGGAAATCTTTGACTCTGGGGACTTGTGATGGCCGAGACTTTGAACTCTCAAGAAAGCCCAGCACACAGCTGGTCACCTCAGGCCTGGGGGTGGGGACACACTTGACCTCAGGGCCGTCGCTGTGGCAGCAGGCTCCTCGCACGCTTCTCCAAAGTAGCACACGAGCAGAAGAAGCTGAGCCCTCCCAAGAGCTCATCCATGGGACCTGCCCGAAGCAACTCCATCCAGGCACCAGCGTTGCGTGCGTCTCTTTCTGAAAAGAGAAATTGTAAGCATTTTGTATTCTTCCCACAATTCATTTGGATTTGTTTTACTATAAAAGGAGCACCTAGAGGAAGATAATTCAAGTAAATTGTGGACATGTTCCTGTGATAACCCATTAGCAGAAACCCCAAACTTACCCCAGTTTGAGAGGCAAGGGTGAAGAAGTATCTTTTGTAAAATCTCTGCTCGATAAATAACTTTTAAAAGCACAAATCAGCCATTAAAAAGAGTGAAATAATGCCATTTGCAGCAACATGGATGGACCTAGAGATTGTCATATTGAGTGAAGTCAGACAGATAAAGACAAATATGGTGTGGTATACCTTACATGTGGAATCTAAAAAAAAAAGAAAAAAATCATACAAATGAATTTGTTTACGAAACAGACCCACAGACTTAGAGAAGGAACTTATGGTTACCAGGAAGGAAGGGTGGGGGGAGAGGAAGAGTTAGGGCGTTTGGGATTGACATGTACACACTGCTGTATTTAAAATGGATAACCAGCAAGGACCTGCTATATAGCACAGGGAACTCTGCTCAATATTATATAACAACCTAAATGGGAAAAGAATTTGAAAAAGAATAGATACATGTATATGTGTAAATGAATCAATTTGTTGTACACCTGGAACTAACACAACAGTGTTAATCAACTATATTCCAATATAAAATAGAAAGTTTTTAAAAATGTGGTAGAATCGTAAAAGAAGCAGGTTTAACATAGTGAATTTGCAAAGAATAAAGGAAAAAAAAACTCGTTATTCCCTTCACAGAGATAACTGTTTTGGTGTATATTTTGCTAGGTTCAAGCTACCATACTATGTACACTATTGAATACTTCGGTTCATGGTTAGCATTCCAACCTAAGCATTTCCCCAAATCAATCAATGTTCACTGAGATAATTGAAAAAATGTTAATGGCTGCATAGAGTCCACCATGTGGTTGAACAAGTTTTTTTATCCATTCCCTTTTTCACATTTAGGTTGTTTCTACTTTTTGCTCCTATAAAAAAATGTTTAATAAACGTCTTCGCACATTGATCTGAGAACATACTCAGGATTGACATCACAGTGGTGGAATTGCTGAGTCACAGGGCAAAAACCTTCTAAGGCTCCTGACACATCCTGCCTTTGCCGGTTTCTTCCTTTGCTTCTATGAAAACAATTCCCACCTTGAGATCAGGGAGGTTATACCTGAAATTTCAGTAATGTTATGAATTTGTCATTACATGTTTGGATTATAATCCATCTGGAGTAATCATAACACCAGTAATAATACTAGGAAATATTTATCAGGTGTGTTCTGTACTAAGAACTTGACATGCATTATCTCACATACACCTACAATTATGCTACAAGGCAGGAACTATAGCCCTTCTTACTACAAAGAAACAGAGATTTTGAATTTAATCTGGTACATGGGATGAGGTAGGGATTTAGCTTTATTTCCCCACATTACTTGAACATCATTTACTAAACAGCTAACCTTTCCCACCTGATGTGAACATCACATTCCTCACATACTACTAATTTTCTCTAATACATAGGGTCTGTTCCCGGGCTTTCTCTTCTTTTCCGTTGAGCTGCCTGTCCTGATTCCATTCCTCTCTGTATTCATCTCTGAAGCTTTATAATGTGTTTTAATATCTGGGAATGTAAATCCACACTGTTCTTTTCTTCCCCCAAATTTCATGACTCCATTTATATGTTTATTTTTCCAAGCGAATTGTTCCATGTAAATTCATGTGTCAGATTTAAAAACCAAAAAGCCTTAGATATTTTTATTAGAATTGCATAAAAGTTATAAATTTGAGCAAATGGCACTTTACAGTGATGAGTTCTCAACATGGCGTGTTTTACCACTTAGTCAATGCCCCTCGGTGTCGTTTGGCAGATTTTTTATTATGAGTATCATGCATTTCCTGTAAGCTTTACACCTTGGTGTAGCTATTGTAAATGGGACCTTTTGCATTACAGGTCTTCAAGCCTGGTGTTTGCTGCCCAGACAGTCCCAGATTCAAGGGCAACTAAACACCTGGGGACAGCCAAGTTCCCGGCCTGGCCCAGCTCCTGGCCACAACTTTGCCCAGCAAACCCCAGAACCCAGCAAGAGGAGGCTTCACTGGGTGGGTACAGCTGCAGGCAGGAGCACAGAGGGGTTTTAGCTGCTTATTTTAAAGCAGTGGTTCTTACTGTCTGGGGTCAGAGAAAGTTTGGTGAAGATTATGGACTTTATCTCAGAAAGATGCCCAAGTGCTGTCAATACTTCCTGAGGATTCATGGACCCCAAACACATCCAAGGACTGTAATTAACATCCTACATTAAAAGGTTGATCCAGCTATGAATTCCTCCAGGTGGGTGGTGCTGAGAACAAAGTGCTTGAGCCTGCGTGACCTTGGGTGAGTCACTTCCCTCTCTGAATATTTATTTTCTCCTAGAGAATCAATTAGCTGCCCAGTCCTGTGATAGCAGTGTCTGGGAATCAACTGAGCTTGTGTTTGTAAAAGTGCTTGGAAAACTGCAGCTAAATGAGGAAGGTAAGAGACAACAAATGCCAGGAAAGGGAGTATGATGAAGACCAGCTCTGATGGGCAGTGAAGGCGGCTGAGTTTCTTAGAGAGCGTTATTGGCTCCCATGACACCACTGCCCCCTGTGAACTTGGCCTTCGCCCCCAGGAATGTCTGATTAAGGCCTTCAAGGCTCTCCACTTCTGAGGTTACGAGGCTGTTATGCTGACCCAGCTAAAAACCGCAATTAAGTAGATGGACGTTGGAGAAGAAGTGTCAGGGCTTGCCGTTCACGGATATCAGTACCTGGGTTGTTATAAATATTAATAATTAATCCTTTCCTGCGTGCTGGAGGCCAGCAGCCAGGAGCCTTCAAGAGGCCTTGCACAGGGTGACTGGGTGCAGGACCGGCCATCAGGTGCCTGACAGCCCTGGACCAACCCTCCTCTCTGACCCCGCAGGGCCCCACTGTAAAATGAAGGGCTATACTGCATGAAAGTGAATTCACAGCTGAAAAATTCTGCAAAATGTAGTAATACACTTACAATTATGCCTTACAAGAGACTTTAAAGGCCTTCCAAGCTGTTCTCCGGCTCCCAGCAGCTGATGCCACCAGCTTGAACTTCGGGATCCAGACCCATCAGCCTGCATGTGTGTGTGTGTGTGTGTGTGTGTGTGTGTCTTTCTCTATAGCTATGCAATTAGGTCACCAGCATCCTCTTTCTAAATACAGATGGCAAAAATAAAATAAAATAAAATAAAATAAAATAAATAAGTAAATACAAATGGCTGCTCCCTCCTCCCCAGGATAAATCTGGATGGGAGAGGAGACATGCCGCATGGGTCTTCCATCCACGCACCTCCACAGCACCAGCATCTCCAGGGCAGAGGGCAGAGGGCAGAGGGCAGGGCAGCAAGGGGATTCTCCGGAGTATTTTGAACACTCCACCTCGAACACACCCCAAGCGCTGTCCTTCTTCCAGCCTCTCCTTGGAGAGTGAGCCACACGCGGCGTGGAATGGCTCTCTGAGCTTCCCAGTACCTGGCTCAGTGGCTGGCATACAGCAGGAGCTTAATAAAGGTCTCCGAGACAAATGAATGAGGCTTTCTCCCACGCTTTGCTGAAACCTCCTCATATCCTTCCTCTGCTCCCTCTCTGACAATCCAGGTGTCTCCTCTCTGGATTTCTGCTCAAATTGGACAGACCTCCAACTGAAGCATCACCCCTCCCAGGTTTGCGGTCTCTGCTGAGTCCACGAAGACGCTGCCTGTGTGTGCGCTCTCTTACAAGGCAGCAAGGACTCTATCGATCAGCATTACAGATCATCTTTGTTATGCCTGCTTAAAAAAAAGATGCGTACACCTGGCCCAGATGAGCAAAGTTGTGACCTCTGCTTCCTGTAAGGAATCTAATTATTGTCACAATCTCCACCTGGTAGGGAGGGTAGTGAGAGAAACATTCACTAGGCTAATTGACTTTAATTGACTGGTTTGGGGTGAATACTCAGTGAATTCAAAGTTCACCTCTAACGAGCCATTTCGCCTCTCCCGGTGCCCTTGGTAATGAGGTGTCAGGAGTAGTAGCCCTTCTGCGTTGCTCAGGGTTCTGGTGGGGATGGATCCCCAACTGGTCCCTCCATGGCTCTCTGCTCTGGGTGATTGTCTGTCTGGTCCATGAGCTAGGATGGCCAGTCTGTCCCTGCGGTCTCAG
Organism: Neophocaena asiaeorientalis asiaeorientalis; assembly: GCF_003031525.2. Classification (NCBI taxonomy): domain Eukaryota; kingdom Metazoa; phylum Chordata; class Mammalia; order Artiodactyla; family Phocoenidae; genus Neophocaena; species Neophocaena asiaeorientalis. The sequence continues at coordinate 5,643,383 of NW_020173731.1, read as the reverse complement.
GAACATTTCCTGCTGGCATCCATGGCGGGTGTAACCCTTGGCCTGTTCTCTTGGCACACAGACATGTTCCCAAAAGCTCTGCTGACTCTCAAAGCATGGCTGTAACTCCTATTCAGCCCAAGACCCTTGTGTAGCCCTATGGGCCCAGCCAGATTCTTTTTTATTTTTATTAAAAAATAAATTTTGGGGGGCCACGCCACATGGCTTGTGGGATCTTAGTTCCCCAACCAGGGATTGAACCCAGGTCCTCGGCAGTGAAAGCGCAGAATCCTAACCACTGGACCGCCAGGGAATTCCCCCCAGCCAGATTCTTATCGGAACCCTGCCATGGGGACATGAAGCAAGCTGGGTCTCTTCCAGTCTCTTCTACATCACGTGGTGCCCAGAGCTTTGGGAATGTCAAACCGGGCACCCTCTCACCCCTGCACTGCCATAGTTCCCAGCACAGGGCTTCCTCTACTTGAAAACCCTCCCACTACCAGAGTTCTAAAAGGGGATCGGAGCCCAAAGAACCTCTGCTTTTGCCTTTCCCCTCAGTCTATTCAGCTTCCCTCCTCACTCTGGGACTTCCGCCTTGAGCAGGAAGGCCAGGACATCCCCGACCTCGGCCCATCTTCTTCCCGCAATTCCCTGACCAGGCGGGGAGGGCTATTCTTGCTTCACTTTCCGCCTTGCTACCCCTCACAGCTTTGCTGCCAGCGTGGTCCATGGACAAGCAGCATCAGTATCACCTGGGACCCTGGTAGAAATGCAGATTCTCAGGCCCCACCCAGACTTACTGAATTGGAATTTGCATTTCAACAAGATGCCCAGGTGATTCGTGTGTACATTATAGTCTGAGAAGCACAACTGCTCACATTACATCATGGGTGCTTTCTGTCTTGTTTGATGTCAGATACTATAATTTGGTCTTCTTGGCCTGGTTCTTAACATATTCATGGGAGCTCAGCAAGTTTGGGAAATCCTTTTCCTTCTTGCTGAAACCCAGCTTCTGAATGCTGCAGACTCAAAAATCTTGCATTAGTGCCTTGGAAGTCACAAGCTGAACAGCGACTTTATCTTTCCCTCAACATTTTTTTTTTGAATTTTATTTTATTTATTTTCTTATACAGCAGATTCCTATTAGTTATCCATTTTATACATATTAGTGATGTCAATCCCAATCTCCCAAATCATCACATCACCCCTGCCGCTTTCCCCCCTTAGTGTCCATATGTTTGTTCTCGACATCTGTGTCTCAATTTCTGCCCTGCAAACTGGTTCATCTGTACCATTTTTCTACGTTCCACATATATGCATTAATATATGAAATTTGTTTTTCTCTTTCTGACTTACTTCACTCTGTATGATAGTCTCTAGATCCATCCACGTCTCAACAAATGACCCAATTTCGTTCCTTTTTATGGCTGAGTAATATTCCATTGTATATATGTACCACATCTTCTTTACCCATTCGTCTGTCGATGGGCCTTTAGGTTGCTTCCATGACCTGGCTATTGTAAATAGTGCTGCAATGAACATTGGGATGCATGTGTCATTTTGAATTCTGGTTTTCTCTGGGTATATGTCCAGTAGTGGGATTGCTGGATCATATGGTAATTCTATTTTTAGTTTTTTAAGGAATGTTCCTATCCAAGAACATGGTATATCTCTCCATCTGTTTGTATCATCTTTCATTTCTTTCATCAATATCTTATAGTTTTCTGCATACAGGTGTTTTGTCTCCCTAGGTAGGTTTATTCCTAGGTATTTTATTCTTTTTGTTGCAATGGTAAATGGGAGTGTTTCCTTAATTTCTCTTTCAGATTTTTCATCATTAGTGTATAGGAATGCAAGAGATTTCTGTGCATTAATTTTGTATCCTGCAACTTTACCAAATTCATTGATTAGCTCTAGTAGTATTCTGGTGGCATCTTTAGGATTCTCTGTGTATAGTATCATGTCATCTGCAAACAGTGACAGATTTACTTCTTCTTTTCCAATTTGTATTCCTTTTGTTTCTTTTTCTTCTCTCGTTGCTGTGGCTAGGACTTCCAAAATATGTTGAATAATAATGGTGAGAGTGGACATCCTTGTCTTGTTCCTGATCTCAGAGGAAATACTCTCAGTTTTTCACCATTGAGAATGATGTCTGCTGTGGGTTTGTCATATATGACCTTTATTATGTTGAGGTAGGTTCCCTCTATGCCCACTATCTGGAGAGATTTTATCGTAAATCGGTGTTGAATTTTGTCAGAAGCTTTTTCTGGATCTATTGACATGATCATATGGTTTTTATTCTTCAGTTTGTTAATATGGTATATCACATTGATTGATTTGCATATATTGAAGAATCCTTGCATCCCTGGGATAAATCCCACTTGATCATTGTGTAAGATCCTTTTAATGTGTTGTTAGATTCTGTTTGCTAGTATTTTGTTGAGGATTTTTGCATCTATATTCATCCGTGATATTGGTCTGTAATTTTCTTTTTTTGTAGTATCTTTGTCTGGTTTTGGTATCAGGGTGATGGTAGCCTCATAGAATGAGTTTGGGAGTGTTCCTTCCTCTTCAATTTTTTGGAAGAGTTTGAGAGGATGGGTGTTAGCTCTTCTCTAAATGTTTGATAGAATTCATCTGTGAAGCCATCTTGTCCTGGACTTTTGTTTGTTGGAAGATTTTTAATCACAGTTTCCATTTCATTACTTGTGATTGGTCTGTTCATATTTTCTATTTCTTCCTGGTTCAGTCTTGGAAAGTTATACCTTTCTAAGAATTTGTCCATTTCTTCCAGGTCGTCCATTTTATTGGCATAGAGTTGTTTGTAGTAGTCTCAAGATGATTTGTATTTCTGTGGTGTCTGTTGTAACTTCTCCTTTTTCATTTCTAATTTTATTGATTTGAGTCCTCTCCCTCTTCTTCTTGATGAGTTTGGCTAATGGTTTATCAATTTTGTTTATCTTCTCAAAGAACCAGCTTTTAGTTTTATTGATCTTTGCTATTGTTTTCTTTGTTTCTATTTCAGTTATTTCTGCTCTGATCTTTATGTTTTCTTTCCTTCTGCTAACTTTGGGCTTTGTTTGTTTTTCTTTCTCTAGTTCCTTTAGGGGTAAGGTTATATTGTTTATTTGAGATTTTTCTTGTTTCTTGAGGTAGGCTTGTATTGCTATAAACTTCCTTCTTAGAACGGGTTTTGCTGCATCCCAGAGGTTTTGGATCATCATGTTTTCATTGACATTTGTCTCTAGGTATTTTTTGATTTCCTCTTGGATTTCTTCAGTGATCTCTTGGTTATTTAGTAACGTATTGTTTAGCCTCCATGTGTTTGTATTTTTTACATTTTTTCCCCTGTAATTGATTTCTAATCTCATAACATTGTGGTCAGAAAAGATGCTTGATATGATTTCAATTTTCTTAAATTTACTGAGGCTTGATTTGTGACCCAAGATGTGACCTCTCCTGGAGAATGTTCCGTGTGTACCTGAGAAGAAAGTGTAATTTGCTGTTTTTGGATGGAGTGTCCTATAAATATCAATTAAATGTATCTGGTCTATTGTGTCATTTAAAGCTTGTGTTTCCTTATTAATTTTCTGTGTGGATGATCTGTCCATTGGTGTATGTTAGCTGTTAAAGTCCCCCACTATTATTGTGTTACTGTTGATTTCCTCCTTTATAGCTGTCAGCAGTTGCCTTATGTATTGTGGTGCCTCCTATGTTGGGTGCATATATGTTTATAATTGTTATTTCTTCTTCTTGTATTGATCCCTTGATCATTATGTAGTGTCCTTCCTTGTCTCTTGTAGCATTCTTTATTTTAAAGTCTATTTTATCTGATATGAGTATTGCTACTCCAGCTTTCTTTTGATTTCCTTTTGCATGGAGTATCTTTTTCCATCCCCTCACTTTCAGTCTGTATGTGTCCCTAGGTCAGAAGTGGGTCTCTTGTAGATGCATATATATGGGTCTTGTTTTTGTATCCATTCAGCAAGGCTGTCTTTTGGTTGGAGAATTTAATCCAGTCATGTTTAAGGTAATTATTGATATGTATGTTTCTATGACCATTTTCTTAATTGTTTTGGGTTTGTTTTTGTAGGTCCTTTTCTTCTCTTGTGTTTCCCACTTAGCGAAGCTCCTTTAGCATTTGTTGCAGAGCTGGTTTGCTGGTGCTGAATTCTCTTAGCTTTTGCTTGTCTGTAAAGCTTTTGATTACTCCATCGAATCTGAATGAGATCCTTGCCAGGTAGAGTAATCTTGGTTGTAGGTTCTTCCCTCTCATCACTTTAAATATGTCATGCCACTCCCTTCTGGCTTGTAGAGTTTCTGCTGGGAAATCAACTGTTAATGTTATGGGAGTTCCCTTGTATGTTATTTTTCATTTTTCCCTTGCTGCTCTCAATAATTTTTCTTTGTCTTTAATTTTTGCCAATTTGATTACTATGTGTCTCGGTGTGTTTCTCTTTGAGTTTATCCTGTATGGGACTCTCTGCCCTTCCTGGACTTGGGTGGCTATTTCGTTTCCCATGTTAGGGAAGTTTTCAACTATAATCTCTTCAAATATTTTCTCGGGTCCTTTCTCTCTCTCTTCTCCTTCTGGGACCTCTATAATGCAAATGTTATTGCGTTTAATCTTGTCCCAGAGGTCTCTTAGGCTGTCTTCGTTTCTCTTCATTCTTTTTTCTTTATTCTGTTCTGCAGAAGTGAATTCCACCATTCTGTCTTCCAAGTCACTTATCCATTCTTCTGCCTTAGTTATTCTGCTATTGATTCCTTCTAGTTTATTTTTCATTTCAGTTATTGTATTGTTCATCTCTGTTTGTTTGTTCTTTAATTCCTCTAGGCCTTTTTTAAACATTTCTTGCGTCTTCTCGATCTTTGCTTCCATTCTTTTTCCAAGGTCCTGGATCATCTTCACTATCATTATTCTGAATTCTTTTTCTGGAAATCCCCTATCTCCACTTCATTTAGTTGTTTTTCTGGGGTTTTATCTTGTTCCTTCATCTGGCACATAGCCCTCTGCTTTTCATCTTGTCTCTTTCTGTGAATGTGGTTTTTGTTCCACAGGCTGCAGGACTGTAGTTCTTCTTGCTTCTGCTGTCTGCTCTCTGGTGGATGAGGCTATCTAAGAGGCTTGTGCAAGCTTCCTGATGGGAGGGACTGGTGGTCTCTCTCAACATTCTTACTGTAACAGGCCTGATCCTCCCCAAGGCATGCTTCATGAAAATAGGGGTGGGGAAAGAGGCAAAGTTACAGGACTGTGAAAGAGAAAACACACTATTTCAAAAACTGCTCTACCAGTTATCACAGCTTTCACTGAATCAAGCTTTGGTGATGCCAGCATCCCACATGTGGGGTAGAGGGTCCTCTTCACAAGGGTGCAAAGGGGGGACCCTCTCACCTTAGCACCTCGATGGGCCCACATTTCCTGAGCAAGCAGACTGCCTTTATTTTCTAGGCCAATAGGGGATAACCAATCATTTTCCCCCTTTTGTTTTGGCTGCTAGGAAGCTTAAAGTCAAATTTGTGGCCCAACAATAGTTAGTGTTTAATTATGTGCAACCCTCACACTGAACCCATTCCTGGCTCCATCTTTCTTCCTTAATTTTAATGTATGCATTTTATTTTCTTATAAGCTACTTAAAAATCTTTCCCGAAGTCAGGGGAAATAAATTCATGGACAGGTACAATTCTAGGTCCCTGACTACAGTTTGTCCCACTTAATCTTTTTTTTTTTTTTTAAAGGAGATGCTGGTGTTTTTATTTTTATTTATTTATTTATTTATTTTTGGCTGTGTTGGGTCTTTGTTGCTGCGTGCAGGCTTTCTCTATTTGCGTTGAGCGGGAGCTACTCTTTGTTACGGTGTACGGGTTTCTCATTGCAGTGGCTTCTCCTGTTGCAGAGCACAGGCTCTAGGCACGTGGGCTTCAGTAGTTGTGGCATGTGAGCTCAGTACTTGTGGCTCGCAGGCTCTAAAGCGCGGACTCAGTAGTCATGGCACACAGGCTTTTTTGCTCTGCAGCACGTTGGGAACTTCCCGGACCAGGGCTCAAACCCATGTCCCCTACATTGGCAGGCAGCTTCTTAACCACTGTGCCACCAAGGAAGTCCCTGTCCCACTCAATCTTTTTTCCAGATGAGAAAACTGAAGTTCAGAGAGGTTAAACAAACAGGCCAAAGGCAGGGCCCTTGCTGAGTGTCTAAGTGAGGCTCTCAGCTCTCTGTGTTCAGAGTTGACCCCCAGTAGGAAGCCCTTGGACGTGGTTCTCTTGGCAGGTGGGCCAACATTGTGCTGAGAAGGAGCAGAGGGGAGATTCATGTCAGATTTGTTCCAAACCCTGGGAGTCTCCATCAAGCATCATGGGGATTTACCCAGCATGCTCTGGGACAGTCAGCCCTGCTTGAGAGGATTCCTTTTGCTGGGTCCATCATTTCCCTAGTTAATTGACCAAGAAAGTTCTCAAGGGCCAAGCTGGGGCCAGTGATTCTGTGACTGGAGCAGGTGAACTGCCTTGTGGGAATAAGTATTTCAAAGGTGTGTGCCAACCTCATCCCCAAGGCCCCGAGTTCTTGAGACGGGGCTGTGTTCTCCAGATGCTGGGTACTCCAGGTATGATGTTTTCCTCAACTGGAGGTAAGGCTACCTTCCTAGAAAGAGTTTGGGATAAATGCAAAAGCTGACACAAAGGAGCTATTCAGAAAAGAATGAAGAGAGTTTATATGCACCAAAAAGAAAGGATTATTGCTAACTGAAAAAAGCAAATAAAAGAGTAGTACATGTATTAAGATCCTATGTGTGCCAAAGAAGATATACAGACTGCCAACAAACACATGAAAGAATGCTCAACATCATTAATCTTTAGAGAAATGCAAATCAAAACTACAATGAGATATCATCTCACACCAGTCAGAATGGCCATCATCAAAAAATCTACAAACAATAAATGCTGGAGAGGGTGTGGAGAAAAGGGAACACTCTTGCACTGCTGGTGGGAATGTGAATTGGTTCAGCCACTATGGAGAACAGTATGGAGGTTCCTTAAAAAACTACAAATAAAACTACCATATGACCCAGCATCCCCACTACTGGGCATATACCCTGAGAAAACCAAAATTCAAAAAGAGTCATGTACCAAAATGTTCATTGCAGCTCTATTTACAATAGCCAGGACATGGAAACAACCTAAGTGCCCATTATTGGATGAATGGATAAGGAAGATGTGGCACATATATACAATGGGATATTACTCAGCCATAAAAAGAAACGAAATTGAGCTATTTGTAATGAGGTAGGTAGACCTAGAGTCTGTCATACAGAGTGAAGTAAGTCAGAAAGAGAAAGACAAATACCATATGCTAACACATATATATGGAATATAAGGGAAAAAAAAAATGTCATGAAGAACCTAGGGGTAAGACAGGAATAAAGACACAGACCTACTGGAGAACAGACTTGAGGATATGGGGAGGGGGAAGGGTGAGCTGTGACAGGGCGAGAGAGAGGCATGGACATATATACACTAACAAACGTAAGGTAGATAGCTAGTGGGAAGCAGCCTCATGGCACAGGGATATCGGCTAGGTGCTTTGTGACTGCCTGGAGGGGTGGGATAGGGAGGGTGGGAGGGAGGGAGACGCAAGAGGGAAGAGATATGTATAACTGCTTCACTTTGTTATAAAGCAGAAACTAACACACCATTGTAAAGCAATTATACCCCAATAAAGATGTTAAAAAAAAAAAAAGATCCTATGTGTGTGTTTTAAATACACATACTCAGATAGATACATATATGTAGACGCACACACACCACAGACCTCCATACATAGAGACTCCCCACTCGAAAGCCCTTCCCAACCCTGCCACACACAGGAGGTTTAGAAGGAAACACCAAACACCAAACTGTTAACAGCTGCTTCTGGAAAGAGAGACAGAAAGTAGGATCATGGGTGAGAGAACTTTTACTTTTTAATTTTTACTATATATATTTCTATATTGTTAGAATCTTTTTTTTTTACTGTTGATTTCTCCACTTCAATGTAAAGAAATGCAGGTTAACAGAGTGCTCTTGAAAAATTTGTTGGAAACCAATGATATACTTAAACTAGGAACTACTTACATATATAATGAGGAACTGCTTATATGCTCCAAAAACTATAAATCATAAATGCAGAGAAAATGTAGTTTATCAAAGGGTTGAAAACAGAAATAACAAGAAAACATTTTTAATGGATTAGAATACCACAAAAGGACAAAGACCAAATTTACAATTTACAAAAATAAATCTAAGTTAGATGAATTCCTCCATTAAAGGACAAAGACGTTTAGACTGTGTTTAAAAAAAAACAAAACCTAATTATATGCTGTTCATCAGAAACTTATTTAACAAAATTGCAATAAAATTTATAAGTAAACGTAACAAAAGTATTTTATGCAAATGCAACTAACAAGAAACAATATCAGTGACAGTATACTGATTGTGAACAACATCAATGTCAGACAAAACAATTTTTACAAACATCTTTACACAAAGAGAACCATTTTACTAACAAGGATATAATTCTCAAAGCTGAAACTCTCATAAACCTTTAAGTGACAAATAACACTATCTCAATGTATTGAAGGGAAAGGTGTTAGAAATAGGAGAAGAAACAGAAAAACAATAGCAGTGAAACATTTTGACACATTTTGAGTTTTTAACAAACTAAACAGATGAATAATAAGCAAGGACATAATTAAATATGCATATCAAAAGATATACATTATGTATCAGTCAGGGTTGTCCAGAGAAAACTAACCATCATGTCTTACAAAAGAACGTAGATTTTTTTTGTCTCCTGTAATTCATAGAATGTTTCACTGGTCACATATTAAGCTGCAAAGAAAAATCACATTCTAAAATCTGGTCACAAACTCTGAACAAAATGCAATGGACATATTGTTAAGATTTTTTACATTGATGCTATCACTTCATAATTTAAGGACTTTAAAAACAAATGTATTGAATAAAATCAACTGCTGTGAACATTTCCTGTAAACGTGTGGCTAAAATTAAGGAGCACCCAGTGGTATCAAGAGGGCCAGCATGTTGTCTCAAGAGAAAGTCGGGGCAGGTGGGAGGAGGGGGGTTTCCTTCCTGGCTGGGTGTCAAGTGATGGGCAGCCTTAGATGTCTAGGGTTTCAGTAGCTCCAGCAGAGCTGTGAAGCCTCAGAGCCCTGGCTGTGGCCATGGTGTCAGAAATGTAGGAGGAGCCTTGGTGGAGGTAAGCAAGGGTGCCCCTACCGGCCCCTCTGAGTATGGTGTTGAACCCAGCCTTTCAGATGTGGGGGGTTCCCAGGTCGCTGACCTCTGCCCTTCCAGTGTGGGGTGAGCCGGGGTTACGGGGAAGGCGGGCCCTCACACACCCATGGATTCCATCACCTTTCATCATCCTCCTCGCTGTGCAATCCATCATCCAGTATGGATCCATATTTTCCCAGCCATCAAGGCCAATGAATGACAATCCTTTCTTGTTGGAACATAGACATTCTCTCCATTCTTTTCTAATCAACTTCCTTGCATCATCTTTTGCTTTCATCCTCAGTTCATTCTGGGAGGGCAGCCTTACCTGGAGTCTTTGAGGGATATGGGCTTTATCCTGGAAGGAAAGTCACCTGGAAACAAAATATCTCCAGGGAGGACAGGCCTGAGTAAGGTGGCCCTGGAGAAGATGCTGAGGAAAGAAGGGAAGGCCTGGGGTCCTGTGAGGGTCACTGGAAAACCACCTCTTGGGCACACCCTCCCCAAACAGTAACCTGTCTCCCCAAGCAAGCAGGTCTGAAAGGCCCCTGGACCCTAGCCATGCCGGCTCAGCGTCATTCAAGTGTCTTGGGTAAGGCTATGGGTTATCTCACCCTTAACCCATCATTAGGGGAAACTAGATGGTTTGGGGACAAAGGTAAACTTTTGCTGTCTTGTGGAGGCAGGCCAGTAGAGGGTTATAGTCAAGAGCATGAGCTTTGGAGTCAGAAATATTTCAGAAGCCAACCGTGCTTCTTCCCAGCTGTGATCTCTGAGCCTCAGTTCCCCCATGTAGAATGTGACGCTAATGATGCCAGCTTCTCAGGGGGTGTTGTGAGGACTGAATGAAATCATGAGAGTAAGGCATTTAACCAAGGCCCACGTGCCATCTCTCAGTAGCAAACCAACTGCACGGGCTACACGGACAGGGTGGGCTTTCCGGTCTAACAGACCCATGGTGCCACCTTGTGGTTGCTGTCCCTCACAGCATCTGGTTAATCTTTCTCAAATCCAATGACCCTTTTTCAAATGCCTACGAGTAGGCTGTGCTTGGTGAAATTCATTATTGTTTAAACAATAAAAGGCTGTAATGGTAAGTATGGTGTTGATGTCATGCAATGCACCTTAGAAATATCTTAGAAAGTGATGCTGAAGAAGCATCATTTGGGAGGACTCTCCCGGCTCCCCCGTCAAAGAAATCCTCTTCTTAGATTACGACCATCATTGCCCAAATACCCTCAGATGTTCCGAGCTTTAGGGGTGGAGATGCATAAGCAAATAAAAACATCACTCCTCAGTTTCCAAGCTTCTGCTCGCTTTCAAGTACTGCCCTATCACATCTCCCAGTCATGTTCGACTTTCCCCTCCCCTACTGATATCTCTTCCCCGACCACATACCCCACTCAAACCTCCCTTTTCCTTTTCTCCTCCACCCCACTTCAACACTAATGACCACCTCTTCTAAAATTGCACCCGCCCAGTCCTCAGTCCCTTTCGTGCTTCATTCCTCTCAGTGGCACTCAGCAATGACTCCCCCTACTTGTTTCTTCTTTGTTTACTATCTTGCCCCATTTGAATGGCACCTCCCTGAGGGCAGGGATTTTAGCCTTTCTTCGTTGCTGTACCTTCAGCACCTTAAACAGTGCCTAGCTGTAGTAGGTGCTCAGTAATTGTTGGTTGGTTGATTGAAGGAAGGAATGAAAGCAAAGGTGGAGTCTGAGATAGGGGAAACTAGAGAAGCTCTGCATGCCACAGGATTAAAACTGGAAAGAAACCTCATTTCCTAAGGTAAAAAAGGAGTTTCCTAAAGAAAGGGCTGGTTCACGAGTGTGGGTCCAGTGTAGTCACATAGGCCTCACATATAGAAGGAGCTGGCATTCAGAAAGGTCCACCTGGAGTCTAATGCTCTGTGCTTGCAGTCTTGAAATTCATCATGTGTTGCTGAATTCGTGTTTTGTAAGTCAAGTCCAGTGGGGCAGGGGTGCAGGTATGGGCTCAGGGCCTCAGCTCACATGGTCCCGCCTCCTGCCCCTGGGGCACCGAGCCCCACCCAGCCTCCCACACTCTGTTCCCAGAGGGGCCTCAGCATGGGCAGGGCAAGGGTGCCCAGAAGTTTCTCTGGAGAGGGGTTGGCGGCAGCTGCCTCCCAATGCCTTTCCCCCCGTCCTGGGCTGGCAGCCCCATAGCATGGCTGGTGGACAGCCAGCTAGAGGCCTTATCTTGGCAGGGGCGATCCAGGCACCTCAATCAAGGTACAAAGAAAATCCCAGCTTGGAGGTGTAAGATCCTTGGGGGGACCTATCTGCTGCAGTGGAGGCTGTGGGCTCCACTTCTCCAAACCAGCAGTGTGTAGGGCAGGCGCCAGAGTCACGCGTCCCCAGGCACCTGTCACAGGCATGTGTGTGTGTCTCTTCTGGCCAGCTTGAGTCACAAAATATGAATTAAATAATTTCAGTGATCCCACAGATAAGCTAAATGTGCTGCTACTTGCATTTAAAACTGGCATCACACTACATAAAAGATGAATAGTAAAGTTCATGCTAATAATTTAACATTTCAAATTCTCTTTACTTATAAAATTAAATAGCAAACACCACCACAATAAGCAGAGGGACCTTGGAAGAAAGGACAAGGCTTTATATATACCTTTACTTTTATCTATTTATTTATAAACTTTATTTATTTATTTTTGGCTGCGTTGGGTCTTTGCTGCCGCGCGCGGGCTTTCTTTAGTTGCAGCGAGCGGGGGCTACTCTTCATTGTGGTGCACGGGCTTCTCATTGCAGTGGCTTCTCTTGTTGCGGAGCACGGGCTCTAGGTGCGCGGGCTTCAGTAGTTGTAGCACACGGGCTCAGGAGTTGTGGCTCGCGGGCTCTAGAGCACAGGCTCAGTAGTTGTGGCGCACGGGCGGAGCTGCTCCGCGGCATGTGGGATCTTCCCGGACCAGGGCTCAAATCCGTGTCCCCTGCATTGGCAGGTGGATTCTTAACCACTGCACCCCAGGGAAGTCCCATATGTACTTTTAATGGTACTTGTTTCCTGCTTTTTGAACCACATTTTTATTTTGCACTGGGCCCTGCAAATTACACTCAACATTTACATCAAAGTGGTTCTGTTAGGATTAATCTGCGGGTATACCATAAAGGCCTGGTAATCAGTTTCTGATTGTATTTCGATATTATATCTTTGATAGAACTACGTTATCAACGGTGTAAGATAACTAACAAAGGAGCTATTTCTTCCCATTTATGACATTATAACCCTTCATAACTTGGTCTTATTTCATTAAGCTAAAAGGATTAGCATTGCCAGGAAAACATCACATGAAAAATATGATGGGCACAGCAAGGACTGCTAATTCATATTAAAAGTCAGACATGTAAAAAAAATCCATCAAAACCAAAATAAGTTTCCTTCAAGGGTGGGGTATATTCCAACAAGTTTCAGCTGAGATCAGGTTTCTCAGGCGTGGTACTCTGACATTTAGTTGTGAGGGCTGTCCTGTGCACTACAGGATGTTTAGCAGCATCCCTGGCCTCTACCCAAGAGATGCCAGTAGCACCCTCCCTCCAATCATAACAGTTAAAAATATCTCCAGACATTGCAAATATACGCTGGGGGGCAAAACTGCCCCCGTAAGAACCACTGGCTTAGATGGACAAATGAGATGGGTAGTAAAGTGCCGTATAGCTCTTGAGAGCATCACATTCACTTCCCTACCCTCCAATGCCTAAATATCATAAACACAGACTCCCTCCAACTAAGATCAACAAATACAAGCGACATGGATACAGGAAAACTAAAGAATTCTTTTATTTAGTGAAAAAAGAGTGGGCAAATGACAGACAGCTCACATACTGTTAAACAGAACAAAAAGGGAAAGAAAAAGAGTAGAGACATCATAGTGATGGATTTTCACAAAAGGTGACAGATTTAAACTACAGAGCAAGGGGATATTTATAAGCGAGATGTCAAGGTATTAGTGACCAATCTATATCCAATTAGGTTTTCTCTAAGCTCAAGAACATTTAAAACCTCAGACTTAAATTTTAACTCTAGACGTGACAATTGTAAGCACACCACTTCAGTCTCTTAAAACTTCTAAGTGCTGCTCCTGGGTAAATATCTTTTTCTAATATTATTTCCCCACCCCAACATATAGAATATAACATTTCATGTTCCAGTAGTAATCACACACAGGATTAAAAACCCAACTGGCCAAGAAAGCGTTATTCTTTCTATGAAGCGTTCTTTACAAAAGAAAAATGAAAGGAGTGGACATTGGTACCTTTTTTTTTTTGCGGTACGCGGGCCTCTCGCTGTTGTGGCCTCTCCCATTGTGGAGCACAGGCTCCGGATGCACAGGCTCAGCGGCCATGGCTCACGGGCCCAGCCGTGGAATCTTCCGAACCGGGGCATGAACCCGCATCCCCTGCATCAGCAGGTGGACTCTCAACCACTGCGCCACCAGGGAAGCCCCATTGGTACAATTCTTGCTGAAAAACAGCAAGAGTAATACCAAACCACCCTGCTTACTATAGAAAAGGCACGGCTCGCAGAACCAAGTATACAGGCTATAGCAGTAGAATACCCATCGCGAAAGGGCTGGCAACATTAAACACTGTACACAGGTCTGTGTCTCTGGGTCAGGCTAGCGCATGCCCAGGATCTGTCTGCTTTTCAGTTGGTAAGTTTTTTCAATGTCTGACAGGGCTTGAGCGCGAAGCTGAGCAGCATGAAGCCTTTTTTTCAGGTCCTTGCACTTGGATTTGAAGGTGAGCTGACTCTCAGAACTCTCACTCCTCATGATATTCTCCTTACTCTCCCCACTGAAATGAACTTTCTTCTTCATTATCGAGGATGTAAGATCAAAAAGTTCTTTAGAAAAAAAAAGAAAAAGGTTTTTGAGTTTCATGAACAGGAGATGAACTCCTCCATACTTATCAAACTTACCAAAATATTTATTGTCAGTTTGCATGTGAAATCTGGGTACCTGTTTATTCTCTCTGGGATAGGAGTGTTAAACAAAATTCAACTGAGCAAATATTAAAGATCTTACTGGCTTTATTCAACGATTCATAAATCGGGCAGCATCCCATCCAGAAGACAGAAAGGAGTTCTAAGGAGCTGTACAAAAGGAAAGGCTTTTATAGGTAGAAGGGGGCAGGACCAGGAAGTTACACCAGCAAAGGGGGGATTGTCTGTGGCAAGGTCACCGTCCTTTAGGGGACAGCAGGGGTCTATCAGGCAGATGACCTCACTAGTGCTGACCAGGTAATTCCAGATTAACTGGTTTAAGATTCCATTCCTGAGAGAGGCTGAAACTGAAAGTAAGTTAGGTATTAAGTCCTGATTTGGTGACATTTGGTGACCAGTGACTCCATTTTGGATCTGTTGTCTCTTTTTTAACAGGTTAGGGGCATGAGGTTGGCAGAAATCAATCAGCTTTTTAATCTGTAGCCAAAACTCAAGGAACCTATGTTTTATTCTCTCACAATCAACATTCCTCTTAAGGTTAAATGCACTGAGGATTATGGGCCACAATATAAAACTTCTGGAAACCAATGTTATTTATCTCTGTGCTTGAAAGCAAGTGCCATTCTACCTAGAACACATTACTTCCAGAAAAGTATGGAAGCAGAAGCTCTTTTTCATAGCGAGCACCTACAGTTTTGGCTAAATACTTCAGAACACATTTTAAAGCGGCTTAACTGACCAGACACTTCTTCCAAAAAGAACCTAAGCAAGACTCAGCATGGTAAAAGTAAATCGAGTTAACAGTGAGTGAACTGTACTTTTAACATGAAAAAAATAATAATCTACTTAAAGTGGCTACACTATTAGGAACTGACAACTATCTGGGGGTTGGGGGCTTGAAGGTTTGAATTCTAAAATCTATTTGTTTTTCCTTTGCGTTCATTTAAAGGAAATACGTTCAAATATTTACTGAGCTCACTGTATGGGTTGTTGTGGACCAAACAAAGGCCCTATTGTGGTAGGAGGAGATAGACCATAAACAAATAAACAAGCCCACATGAGGAATACTTGAGGATGGTATGTGCTGTGAAGGAAATGAACATGGAGAGAGGGAGACAGAGGTGCTGGGGGTGTTGGCAGTGATGAAGCTGCATAATAAGGTGACTTCTGAGCAGAGACCTGATGAGAGTGAGGAAGTAAGAAGTCTCGTGACTATCTAGAGATGAATGTTCCAGTCCAAAGAAATGGAGACGCCCTGAGGGAGAAGCAGGCTGCACAGAGAAACGCTGCCCTCCGACTGTCCCAACTTCCTATTTCATACACTGCTTCTCTGCAAAGCATTTTAGGAGACTGCTTTTAGGCCTCAACTCTTGTTTCAAATAGATCCACGTTTATTACCACAAACACCTATACATTTGTAAACAGACAGTGACAACTGTAAATCCTACTAATAAGACAGTTTTATAAGAAAGTGTTTAAAAAAAGAATTCGTATTTCACTCAACAGACTAAGTAGAGCCTTTAAAAAGATGCTGTTGCCTACTGTCATGATCTCAATTTATTTGTTTTCCTCATGTCTGAATTCTATAGCCCAAGGATGGGGAGAGGATATTTCCAACTGTCTTGAGTTCACAAGGGCACCCCCTCCCCACCGCTTTGTTGCTTTTCTTAGGGCTCTGACATGCTCAGTACTTTAAAACACCTCCTACCCACATTGGACACCATTCCCACAGCTCATTTTAAGTCTTTGCCATGATTCGCATACCGGTAGATTCTTCTACCTACGTGTCCTACGAAGTGAAACACATCATCCTTCGCCAGCTCTTCTCACCCTTTGCTCAAAGACTCTCAGGGCAAGATGTAAATAAACTCTTTGACTGGGAGAGCCGTCCCCAACAGGACCTTCCATATAATTCTCGGCAACGGGCTTGATGCATGACACTTACCCAGATAAAAATTCCTCCTCACTCTATCACAGTAATCATGATTTAAGTCTAGTTTATCTTTATGGATGGCAGTGTGGAATCTAAGAGAAGCTGAAATAAATATTATAAAAATACTGAAATGGTAGATAGCAATATTGAGAAAAACGAGATTTACTTCCATCACTGGTTTCATTTGTTTCCATCACGTATTACAGAGCATATGCAGGTATTAAGCAGTCACACTTTGACATACACGTTTCAATTGGAACGGGTCTTAGCAAAGATCCAAAAGTGATGGCCTATTCTTCAGTTGGCTTATCACACCTTTTAAGCCATACTTTCTATGCAGGATGTGGCAAATATGAGTTGGTCGTGTGGTAATAGTAAAATGCTAGGATTTTCACTTGAAAATGGAGAGAAATGTAGAGTTTTGAAAATATACCCAGAGAAAAACCTGAAAGGCACAGCATTTTTTAAAAATGAACTAGTTTTTAAAAATAAATATCAAATACTGAACACAGTTTGATAAAGCAAATAAAACCGAAGATGAAATCATCCTGACTCATTGCCTCATGTCTCTGATCACAGTTAAGTCAGTCATTGCTAAAACACAATTTTTATCTCCACTGAAATGCATATATTCAATTCACTCCATCATAAAATTCAAGACTCTGGAAATTTAAAGGGCTGCCAAAGCCACCTTCGGGGCAACGCTGGTGCCCATTTCCTCATTTGTGGCACCAACTTCTGTTCTCTGAGCTGGTTCTCATACCTGGACCACCCGCCAGAGACAGGAACTTCTGGTCCTTCAGCAGGCTGTAATTCCTCAACAGACTTTCTGCTCTGGCCAGCTTGTTCTCTGCCAGTCTCTCACGAACACAAAGCTCACGTTCCTTCTCTTTAAGAAGGGAATGGAACGAGAAAGAAAGAAATTAACAAGTGGCATAAACAATTCACATTTGGTAATCTTACCACTTTTCCTTATCGCTAAGGCTAACAGCCTGACCTCCGATGAGTCATGTTTTGTGAAGGGTTTCCTACTGTATACTCCAGCCAACCAGACTGTTCCCATTTCATAATGCTGTGTGGTTAGTATGTTGTATGTTGTCTTAGGTTTTCTCCTAAGGACTGGCTTAAGCACAAGGACAAAGTCAGCTTCAACCTTTGGTTGTGATTTGTGGGAATAACTCATGGGGGAAAACAAAGAGCTACTGCCATCCCTGCTCTCCGCAGAGAAGGGGCAACAGTTCATTTTCCGGGCGTTACCCGGCTGCGGTACAAACCCTTCTCCCTCTGGGTGAATGACAGCACCCAAATAGAAGGGAAAAAAACCACAGCTCAGTTAGGTGGTACTAACAAAGGCTATTATTTATTCATGGCCCAGCATTCAGAGAGTTCAGATTTCAGCTGCTTTGTGAAATTACAAAACACTCGGGAAAGTTTTAATGAAAAGTTTTTGGTTGTTTGTTTTTTGTGGGTTTTGTTTTTTTTTTAAAGAATTCTTTTGACAGAAGAGACAAAGATTTTCAGGTAAGCACAGGCTGTACCTCCCACAGACAGCGTATCTCACAGTACTAGACAATTATCATTAGGAAGTAAAACATTAACAAACGCATTTAGATGCTTTGTAAGTACGTTTAAATAGAAAAAAACTTATGAAGTCTGCATTGGCATTGAGCTGCAGAAGCGAGATTGGGTGAGCCGTGAGGGGGGAAGGAGACAGTCGCAGCCCGTCTCTTCCCTCGATGTCAAAATGCAGAGCTGCACTGCTGCTGCTGCCTTGCAGAATCCTAAAACCTGGGTAGCAGCTCTCACTTTAGTGGAGTAGACAGAGTTTCAACATCAAAAACTCATTACCACCCAGTCCGTCAATACCCATCAGAGTATTTAAATATCTTGTACCCACATGCTCTGTGGAACTGCCCAAATACATCTAGTCTTACACACTGTAGGATTTCAGACCCAGGCTGTGTTGGAGCAGTGTATCAGAAGGGAGAAGCGCTGGCAAATTCTAAGACCTTCTTTACAATGGGAAACCTCAGGGTCCATATATTAAGAAAGATAAAGAAAAGAGTGACTCTGCAGTACAGTGTGATGGCTACTGTGCTGGGCTGTCACAGTTAGGGCCCAACAATGTGACGACAACAGCTGATCTCAGAGAAAGAGGCTCAACGTGAAGGTGCGGCAAGCTTGATGTGCATATCTTGGTTTCGCAAGTATTTATAAAAACCTTCTAATAGAACACAGACGTGAGATCCTCTGTTCAGATAGATTTTCACATACATTAGAATAAGCTTCCTGGAGCTCTCTGTGCTTCACCCCCACTCAGACTTACGCTCCAGGTTTTCTTCCCTTGCTCTGAGGGCTCGCTCCCGCTCCTGTAACTGTATTTCCTTCAGTTTCAGCTCACTCAATACAGGGCTGGAGTCCTGCAACTTTCCTGGTTCTCCTAATCGCCGCCCTCTTCTCTCAGGATTTCTCCTTTGCTCTTCTGCAACCAAGTCTGCTATCAAAGGATTCTCAAGAATTTCTTCAACAGAAGGTCGATGGTAATCCTGGGAAAAAAATATTCGGTGTTACAGGCACACTACATAATGGACTACTCATCCTGAAAGAGCAGTTACATTTAAAACAGCATATATTTCCAAGGCAAAAGAAAGGACTCCTTTACAGATGGGTCTTTTCTTTTCTTACTTGGCAGCATTATAGTTCAACATCTGTATATACTACAGAGTGATCACCACCACAAGTTCAGTTACCATCCATCACCATGCAACTGACCCCTTTCGCCCATTTTGCCCATTCCCCCCCCTGCCCCAACACACACACATGGGTCTTAAACACCTGAAAAATAAGTTCACTGGTGGCTTTAACTCATGAGGTTCTGGGTCCACAAAGTAATGCAGATTTTAACTTACCTTTGTTCCCCTTTTAACCTAAGAAGGCTCAATCCCTGTGCTGTGCTGGGTAGCGTTGCTAGGGTCGGTCTGTTTCAGGGCACGTACTGCCCTTGCATCTCCAAACTACATTAAGCAGGGTGCTCTCTCACCGACCTTCAATCCTGTTACTTCACCTGCATCCTTCCTTCTCTTTGAACTCCCACAGCATTTAACTCTATTCTTACACAGCCTGATCCCTAGGACATCTCCCTCCCCATCCCACTGACAGATTTTTTTCTACATAATCTCTTTATTTCCCCTCTACTCTTTTTAGTCAGCCCTCCCCCACGATTTCCATCTCTAATGATCTCTAATCTCTCAGAGCTAGAGGCAGAGTAATAAGGTATTATTCCTGGCCCCTTCCTGTACCACCTGCCACTTTGAGGTAGGCAAGGACAAGGGGAACTGAGGATTTGGATCCTTATTGCAATCTCTCCTTGCTACCAACCATCTGTTAGCATGGCAGAGTGGGATGAGACACAAAGAAAGCACAGAAGGCAGGCCTGCAATGTGCCAAGGATACATGTTTTCACTCGTGGTAACAGTAGATTTAGCTAAAGAAATATATTTAATGTTTCTTTAGACTCATTGCTCCACGAGAGGATACACTGCAAAACTTAGCTGAGAGATGGAAACATACAGTATATCATCTTATAAACTTTACCTTTAAATTTAACATCCTTGTAATAATGTCATTTAATTCATCAGAGTAACGATATGGAATTCGCCTGAATTTGCCTTCTCTGATCTTCCCAGCTAGTTCTTTCTGGTTGAAAGCTGTAAATGGAGGCCTGGGGAAAAAAATTTTTTTTTAAATGTAAAAATGAAAATATATAAGAAGAAGCAAACCAAAAGCAGAGTTTAAGGTCCAGTTTGTATTTATGTTTCTACTTCTGGGATCTTCTTCTGTAGCTAAGTTTCCCAACCTTGGCACTACTGACATTTGGAGCCATATGATTCTGTTTTGGGGACTGTCCTGTGCATTGTTTAGTATGTTTTGCAGCATCACTGACCTCTGTCCATTAGATGCCAGTAGCTATCCCTAGTTGTGACAACTAAAATGTCTCCAGACATTGTCAAATGTCCCATGGGAGGCAAAGCTGGGGGGCAAAATTCCCCTTCGCTGGTTGAGAACCACTGCTCTACAGAATACTTTAGAAGGGAAAAAACAGAAAGAAAAAAGGGAAAGAATCAGAACTCTTTCCTGTCCAAACCCTAGACTGCTTCTCTAGATCTTTATTTCATTTCTTCCATAGGCTTGACCTATATGCTCTCCCCTTGAGCTAAGCTCAGACTAACGGAGAAACATCTAACCAGGTTAGAAGCTTGAACAAGTCTAGATCCAGCCTCAGGGATTATATTATTAATTTGTAAATAATTTTTTTAACCTGTCCATCTACCTTAATTTTAACCCACGGTATGATTCTTTCAGACTTGAATGTGCATGGATGCTCAAAAAGCTGACCCTGGTGAAAGGTGACAAATCTCTCTAAGTGTTAACCTCAGACTAAAACTCTGTCTTCATTATACTTACATTAACGCACACAGTTCATACAGCAAGCAACCTAGTGACCAGATATCTGACTTCTCATTGTAGGACATGTGATTCATTTGCTCCTTAAGGGGGGAAAAAAAAAAGGTAAGAAAATAGGAGTTTAAAGTTCATTTTGTTTTAAAACTTATAAAATTAGTCCTGGGACAAAAATGGAACCTTAAAGTTTGGTAATATTCACTCAAGGAAAAGAAGGGAACAAATTTTATATTATAAATATTTTATATCTATAACAAAAATTTCAAATACAAAAGGCTGATTACTCTTACATTAGATCTTGTATCATAACAACAAAAAGATGGTACTTTATACTTTATATTCAAATTTATAATGGAAAAAAGGCAATGATGTTATCCTAATACACTGTCATATATAATTCATTCACTTATTTTTCATTCGCAAATATTTATTATGTTACTACAGGCAAGGCACTGGCAAGTTAAAGGTGAACATGAGATAGCTCTACCCTCTACCCTCAAAGAATTCATAATCTAGAAACTCCATTTTAAAAGAACCAGAGAAAATTCTAGAATAACATCTAGCCCACATTTAAATGAATATAGACATAAATGGCTAATTGAATCATTCATTTATATATTTTTCCCTTAGCCCACTTATATACCACAGTAGTAAGTAATATTCTTACTCCCTATTTTAATTGTTTGCCTTTCTTCCACACGTACAGTAACAACAGTCCACCATGGCTCTTATTCTCAACAGAGGGCACAGAGGCAAGTACTGTACTGAAATCTTCAGAAGTCTTCTTAGTAATTTAAAGTCCAACAGGGGAGTCTGGTACCGCTTCCTGACAATCCCATAGGGAAGGCTAAACTGGTCTATTTACAAGGGCAGGGGGGAACAGGAACAAAAGAATTGTGCAGGTTTCAATTTTTCCAAGAACCACCTCTGGATAATTTTCCTTTATATCAAAGGCTTTCTATTTGGAATCTGATCCAGTGAGAAAACGACACTGCTCTGGCCATGTCTAATCTGAGTCAAAAACAAAATCACTGGGCTTCCCTGGTGGCGCAGTGGTTGAGAGTCCGCCTGCCAATGCAGGGGACGCGGGTTCGTGCCCCGGTCCGGGAGGATCCCACATGCCGTGGAGCGGCTGGGCCCGTGAGCCATGGCTGCTGAGCCTGCGCGTCCGGAGCCTGTGCTCTGCAATGGGAGAGGCCACAACAGTGAGAGGCCCGCGTACCGCAAAAAAAAAAAAAAATCACTAATTTACAAAGTTTTATACTGTAGTCAGATTGGTTAACATAACTAAAAAAGACTGAGAAAATCCTGAAAATGTTTGTGAACAGCTAAAAAAATAAATCTCTCTCCATCTTTATCTGCTCATCTTTCATATACAACACATTAGTGCTATCACTTATTGATTCAAGCTCTTCAAAAGTCACTAGAGAGCCATAAACAGTTCATACCCTTTGACCCAGAAATTTCATTTCAAGAGCTAAACACCAAGGAAATAACCAAAAAGGAAGAAAGAATAATTCATACAAAGACATGCATAGCAGTGCTCTTTAGAATGGTGAGACATTTTGGAAACAAAATATTCAGCAACTGAGGAAACAGGTAAATGGGTGGACTCTGCAGCTGCACTGTAGGAAAAGGCAATAAAAAAAGAATAAGTACAAAAAGTTAACACCGCAAAAATATGTTGTCAGAAGTGAGTGAGCCTCCTGAGCCCTGAACCTCCATGCACAAGAATCACCTAGAAGGTCTGTTAAAATACAAAGTCCAAAATAAAAAGTGGTGGAGGACAAACAGAGAAAAAAAGAGTTGAGCGCAAAGACCTGTCCAGAGATCCAAATTCACTGGATTTGGGGCTCAGGACTGTGCATTTTAAACGATCACCCCAGATGAGTTCCAGCTGGTGTCCAGGACCTATGGCACTTTGGGAAGTGCTGCTCTTGAGGGCAGAGACAAAACCTATCTCATCTTTGTGATCCCAGAGCTTAGCACTTGGTAGTCATTCGATGAAAGCTTGATTTATATTGCTAATACAGGAACTTAATGGTCTGGTGGTCCATTTGGAAAAATATAAATTTAAAATAAAACAGTATTGTTAATTCTTGGCTATTGGATATTACTAAACAAACAAAAAGTTGAGTGTTTAGCATTAAGATGTTTAAAAAGCACCTAAATTCTGAAATACTTACAGGAGACATATAATAAGGTGTGCCAACAAATGTTTTTGCAAAACTCGTATCGTGGTTTAATATCCTAGCTAACCCAAAGTCTCCAAGCTTAACGTTTTGCTTGCCATCCAGGAAAACATTGGCTGGTTTCAGATCCCGATGCAGCACAGTATGACCACCATCACTTCGTCTGTGACATTCCTTTAGGGCCAGAGTCAACTGAGTCATCACTCGAAGAACAAACTCTTCATCCAAGTATTGCCTGAAATCAAAGCAGTAATACAGCCTATAACCTCTGAATAAAACCATAACAAAGATGGGATGATGTGAATTATCTAGTTTTCAAAGTGTACACATAGGGAAATAAATTGATATGAAATATGGGTGCTGACGTACCAGGGATTTTCTAAAGTACCGTGGACCCACCAAACAAACACCAGAAGACTCTTCCGCATTACTAAGTACTCTGTCCCTGATCCTAATACAGGATGCTTAACAGAAGCAAAACTAGGCCCATTTAAGAGATTTTACCTTTCCTTGGTCCCCTTTGTAATTGCACTAGCCAGGTCCCCTCCTTCACAATATTCCATTACAATGTACAGTGTTGTGTTGGTTCGGTCAATAATTCTATCATAGTATCGGACGATATTTGGATGCTTCAGCTCACGAAGTAAATTCACTTCAGAAACAAGCATGTGTTTCTCAGCTTCTGTCATGGAGCCATAGTCCAGTTCCTTCCAAACTAAGATCTGAAATAAAAATTTCCAAGGCACAAATAAACTCATTATACTCAAAACCTTTTTAAAAACTTTTAAAAATTACTTCTCTAGTAAGTAGATCATACAGTGACATCATCTAATGTAGTTCAATGAACCTAAGGACCCCTGAGTTTACTTCCATAATCTTCCCCCAATTTTTCAGCAGTAAATGATGCAACAGAGAGTGACGAGGTACATTAGACCTCCCCCAACCCCCTAACCTCCGTTGCTTAGTCAAAGCTGGTCAAAGCTGGGGTAGAGGTAGTCAAAGTCCTCGAGCATTCCAAGTCAAGATTTCCAAGGTAAGAGAACTTAAACTTAGTAAAGGTCCTTCCGTCAGAGCCAATTTCCTCTCCATTGTTTCTTTGTGTAAAGTCTACCTACACACCTTGGGAAATCTGAATCCAACAATCCGAATAATGGGTATTTTAAATGAATTCTGACTACAAGACATAAAAGTTCGACGTGCTGATGGTCATGACCGAGAGGGCTCTTCTCTAAAAACAGGTCAGGAGGGCTTCCCTGGTGGCGCAGTGGTTGGGAGTCCGCCTGCCGATGCAGGGGACACGGGTTCGTACCCCAGTCCGGGAGGATCCCACATGCCGCGGAGCGGCTGGGCCCGTGAGCCATGGCCGCTGAGCCTGAGCGTCCGGAGCCTGTGCTCCGCGACGGGAGAGGCCACAACAGTGAGAGGCCCGCGTACCGAAAAAAAAAAAAAACAGCTCAGGAGTCAGCTAGCTGTCACCAACTGAAGGCCCTTAGCAGGTCAAATTGGGAAAAAGGAAGAAAATGGAAGAGAAAGGAAAAAAGATGGAAAAAATATATATACCTATAACATAAATATATAAAAATGCGCAATCTCATGTAAATAGCAAAGCGGTGTTATGTATTTGACAATATTCTATTTGGCACATTCTATTAATTTTATTTAAAGATTAAGGACAGATTCACAAATGAAAAATTAAAAAAAAAAAGGAAAAAGGGACACAGTTTCCCATCCCTTGAGAGACCCAGGACCGACACAGACCTGAGGGGAGATGTCTAACTCTTCTGAGCACCCTGCCTTCCAGACGCACAGCCCCAGGCCCCTCGCTTCCCTTCGGCGGCAGAGGGCGCGCCCCCCGCAGTTTGCACAACCGCGGCGGGGGCGGAGACAGGCACCGAGCCCGCGCTCACCTTGCCATCGCTCTTCCTCCGGATCTTCTGGCAGCGGCCGTAGGAGCCCGTGCCAATGGTGTACAGCACCTCGTAGTCCTCCGCCCGAGTCGGCATGGCCAGACCCGCGCAGAACACCTGAACGTCGCACCACCGTCGCGGATATGCCACCACCGAGTCGGAGACCTCAAGTCACAGCGCCAGGCCGCCCCAGTCTCCAGCCCAGTTTAACCGTCGCGGGCCCCCGCCTCGCAGTCTATTGGCCTGCGGTAAGGCCGCTTCGCCTCTCTGATTGGCTAAGAAGAACACAACACCCTGGGCATCTTGGGAAAAGTGTATCGCTAGGCAACCGCGTCGGCGTCGGTGTCGGCGTCTGCTTCCGACGTCTCGGGAGAAAGGGGCGGAGCTAAAACCAAAGAGAGGGCGGGGCACAGAAAGCCGCAGTGCCAGGCGGTTCCTCGCCGCCCTGTTCCTCTGGCTGAGGTCGCCAAGGCAACCGAAGTCCAGAGACCGCTCTTCAGACTTTTCTGCTCACTGCCTCAACCAGCTGCCTTTGCACTCTGACCTCTCACACAACCCATTCTCTGTACGCGCCCTCCTCTCTCAGGTTCCTGTACCCTGAGCCCGGGGCAGGGTTACGCTAAAGTCTGGGTGAGAACTGAGTACAGAGATGAAAAGGACTGTCTCTCCCTGAAGGGTGCGCGAATAAGTGCTGACAGTGCTGCGGGACTGTGTACAGTGCTTGCGGGACAAGCACTTTACATGTATTGTAAAGTAATAAAGCAGGAATTGGCGTTATTTCCGATGAGGAAATGGAAGCACAGGAAGGTTATAGTATTTGCTTAGTTCCAACATCCAGGAAGAGAAGAATAAATGCAAAAACAGTGGATACTCATAGTAATGATTTAAAGTTCACACATAACTTTAGGATGTAGTCCTCATAGAGAGACTATATCTTTGAACACCAAACTTAGAGGCCTGTTTAACATGCAGAGGGTGTGTACAAAACCTCAGGGTGCAATATGGAAGTCCCTGATGTTTTGGAATACCCAGGAGAATATGGTGGCTCTAAGGCAGAGAGAGGTTTACCTTTAAGACTCCTACAAAATTTTTTTTTTTTTAGAAAAGACTACCAAATAGGTTATAAGGGGTGCCAAGCACATAGTTGATTGACAATACTTCATTGAATGCAGCCTTTTCTGGGCATGCACAGAGACAAACACTTTCAGCTCGCCCAGCGAGATGGAACAGTCCCACTTTTACCTGGGAGAGGGGACCTGGAGACCTCCATCCAAAGGTGGAGGAGTACTTTACAAGAAGGCTAATAATTTGGCAATGCATAAATAGGTCAA
The DNA here is from genome assembly GCF_003031525.2 of Neophocaena asiaeorientalis asiaeorientalis. Lineage (NCBI taxonomy): Eukaryota > Metazoa > Chordata > Mammalia > Artiodactyla > Phocoenidae > Neophocaena > Neophocaena asiaeorientalis. The sequence continues at coordinate 5,617,330 of NW_020173731.1, read as the reverse complement.
TTTTCTTTAAATATCTGATCAGCATGGGATTGAAAGTAACTTGATTTCCTATTAATAAGAATTACAAACCTCTTTATGTTAAAAATAAGGAATTTATTACCTGCACTGAATATAACATAATTGGAATTGCCAGCCAGGAGATTTTTAAAGTAACGTTCAAGGGCACTGTCTTACCTCAAGAGAATGGAACCAGTTTAGTTTTCAAAAGTTATGTAAGGAGCCACAAGTGGCTCAGTTAATTGGCTTTATATTTTTTTATTTTAGTACCTCTTAAAGATTGACATCCCTGGAGTTCTTTCGCTGGCCCACCTCAAATCCAACCCTGTACCTTCTCTCTGGCCATTCTTATGCTCTGATGCTTTGCCCCAATTCCCCAAACCCGGCACACTTTCTCAGTTCCCTCCTACCACCACCACCTTTGCACCTGTTACTCCATTTGTCTGGAATACTGTCCATCCCACTCCCTTATCCACTCCCCTACCCCTGATCATGTCTGTCTAGAGGACACAACTTGTCTTTCAAGACTCAGTGCCAACTTTCTCTCCTGTACTCTGGAAAGCCTTTCCTAGCATCCTAGAACAAGCAATTCCTCCATCTATAGTGTTCATAAACCACTTTGTACATAAGTCCACCTTAACTTGTTATTTATCATTATTTGTTTATATGGATCTCACAGTGGCTCAACTTCAAATTCCTTGTAGCTAGCATAAGCCCTGTAATAAAAGAGGCATGCAAAAAATCTTTGTTAAATGAAAATATGAGAAAGCAGCTTATTAATAATCATGTAAGAATTTGGATGAGCCCTCAAGTACTCACGTTTCGATAGCCTCCAGCCCTGTGGCAGAGACTAAATACTGGGTAAAGAGCCATCCCAAGAGTATGGAGAGTGGCTCCTAGGCACATATGTTCATTCAGCAAATATTTATTGAGCACTTTTTATGTGCCAGATATAATGATAGGAATTAATATGCTGAGTGTTCATTAGAAGAGACAGAGATGGTAAAGAGTGACATGGGTATGGCATGACAAACCCTAAAAACATGCCAAAGTTAGCCCATACCATTGGGTGGGAGTGAGGGGCAGGACAGCCTAGACGCTGAGAAGAAAGAGACATTAATGGCTGAGGAGCATGTGGAGGTCGATCAGGAACACTTTAGAGGAAATACCCCTTCCCCCATCACTTCCTCCCTCCTTCCTTCATATTCCACCCATCCTTTAAGACTCAGCTCAAGCCCAGTTTCTTCCCTGAAAAATTCCCTGGCTGCCCTCAACCCACGGTGACCTCCTAAAAGAGCAATTAACTGTGTTCTTTACTCATTTAGGATGTGCCATATAATAGTCTGAATTACTTGCTGCTCATGTATATCTATCTTACCTGACCTATTAAATCGAAAACTCATCCTTCAACAAATATTAATCGAGGCCCCGCCAGGTGCTGAAGATACCCCAGTGAGTGGGACTGACGTGCAGTCTTGGAGGTGGAGACAGTAGATGTACCAAGGAGACAGAGAAATGCAACCATTACAAATTCTGCTAAGAATTAAGAAAACAAAGAACTGAGACAGAAATGGAGAAGACTACAAAGACTACATTGAAAGAGAAAACTAAGAGATGACCAGCTCCATAAGGGTGGGACCAAGGCTTGAACTTGTCTATAACCAGGCTCCCACACCCAGGGTCTGATTCAGTGTCTTCACAATTTTCTTGCTAAATATGCTGATTGTTGTCAGTTTTAATTTAAATTTGGTGAAATCTCAAATAAAGAGATTATTTGCACTATGTCTGTGTGTTCTGCTCACAAGTGCTCTACAGGTGTTCCCAAAGACACCAACACATTTTTTGGAAGACTAATGGGCACCTCCAACTTAACGTGTCCAAACTCATACTCGAGTTTTGTCCCAGACTTGTTCTACTCACTGTTTTCTTCGTCTTAAGTAACTAATGCAGGTGATTTTTTTGTTGTTTCTTTTGTTCACGGCAGTATCTCCAGCACCTAAAACGTGCCTGGAACGTAGTAGGCACTCAGTTGGCATTTGTACATTGAAAGAATGTACCAGCGAAGGAACAAACAAATGAGCCATCATACTCCATTGCCCTCGGCTTCCCTTTATATGTTGCATTAAAGACCCACTAGAGGGCTGTAAATCACCGCATGATAAATGAGGAGTCAGTACGTCTGCACCAACCCACCCCCAGACCTGTCCTGAGAGGTCACTTCGAGATTTGCATATTTAGCATTGCAAATCTCAGAAAAGATGTTTGTGTGTCTTATCTTCACACAGTTACTTGGAGCCATCTGAAGTCATGGATTATGGAAATTCTTTAAAGTGCTTAATAAAGATTTCTAGAAATAAAAGAGAGAGAGAGATTCTTTCGAAAGAGTAGAAGCTAAAAGATGTTAAAGAAAGGTGCACGACAAAGTATGTGCTCAATAAATAACCATGTTCTAGAGGAAAGAATGAGGTGTTATGGAGACTGACCGTAATAGCGACCCACCACTTGATCTAAACAGAAGGACAAGATGAAGCTAAGAGACAGCTTTGGGTTTAATGGCAGGCAGCTGATGGAAGAGGATGACAAGAAATTTTTCTTTGAGACCACATTGTGGCTAGTTCTAGCTCTGTCACATTTTAAAGAGGGATAGCGTCATGCTTGCACCCAAGGGTACAAGTTAGGGAAAGGCTGACTTTTATTCAATACAAGGATCAGCTTTCAGACAAAGAGCCACCCACAAATTTTATGTTTTTTTAATGATATTTGTATATTCAGGATATATATTATCAAATCTCTAAGAATATTGATAATATAAATTGGTTAAGAAGAAAGTTAGAACGAATCACAGATGCTGAAGCCATAATGTGTATCTAAGGGACTTCAGGAGCTTTTAGAGAACACTCCTAATTTTCCCTTCAGGGGGCAGCACAGTGAAATTGTAGGAGCAGTGAGCATACGGTCTAGGGACCCAGGTTCGGCTAGTTCTGTTTTGATGAACTGTATGACCTAGGGAATCCACTTCACCTCCCTGTAAAATGAGGGTTTTAAATGTGATGACCTTTAATGATCCTTCCAGCTTCACATGAAAACTGAAAACTGAAAACCCTCCTCCTGGAAACTCACCAGAACTGCTATCAGAGCCAGAAAGCTTGTCTGCTTAGCCCTTGGTTTGACCCCAGATAACAGCTTTTATTAAGAAGCTATGTCTGCATTAGCTTTCTCAACATCCTCTTCATTCTTGACTTTTATCAGCAACATTTATTGAGTAACGACACAGTGACAGGTGCTGGAGATAGAAAGATAAAAGATCAGCACTTGCCCTCAAAGAGGTTCCCCTGGAAAGGTGAGACGTGTAAATCAGCTCTCCCTATTCAGTGTGATAATCTCTCTGCAAGAGCTTACCTAAATGTCAAGGGAACCCAGAGGGAGGAGCCAGGCTCTGATAGGGATGGCAGGGAGTGCAGGTCAGGGCAAGTGTTCCTGGGGGAGGTGACCCCTGAACTACATCTAAAGGATGAATTAGAATTAGGAGAGAGGGGACTGTGGGTGAAAACATGAAGGCATGCCGTGGCCTGCAGGTTAGCGGACCAAAGGCTGCCTGTGGTTACCTCGTGAGACAGCCAGTTAGGTAAGCAGGATGACCCAGGAGTTGAGGCAATCTTCTGAAGGTGATGGAGTCACAGTGGAAGCTTTGAGCAGACGAATATTACCAGGCTGTGCTCTAGAAAGATCCCCCAGTAACAAGATAGAGAATGAACGTGGGAGGACAGGAATATGTTACGAGAGGTTATGGTAACAACTCAGGAGGAAATGATATCGGCTGAAATGAGGCAATGGAGGAGAAGGAGGGAGTCTAGAACCGTTTGGGTGGTAAATTAGATGAGATACGGTGAGCAACACTATGTAGGGGAAGTCGGGAGGACAACTCCTGGCTTGAGTGACCAGATGGATGGCGGTGTCCTCCACTGCAGGAGACGATGCTGAAGGAGGAGCAGGTTGGGGTGGGGGATACTGAGAGCATGATGAGCCCACAGGCCTATGGGGGGACTGGCCAGTGGGCAGCTGGATGCAGAGTCTCAACAGAGTAGTCTAGGCTGGAGCCAGAGAACTGGAAGTAGGTTGTGACAGAAGCCAGGTGTGGGGATGAATATGCCCCAAGAGTGGCGGAGAAGGGAGCCTGGAGGTTATACTGGGCTGTAAAGGAAGAAAAGTCAGCAAAAGAGACCAAGAAACATGACCAAAGGGGTAGAAGGCAATATGGAAATAATCTCTAACCCAGGTTCCAATAGAGGAGATCGTTTTAAGAATGTGGGAGTGGTCCACGGGGCCGGATGTTGCAAAAAGAACACAGAAAGGATGGGCAGAAATGAAAACTGGATTTGGAGAGCACAGGTGACCTCCCTGAGAGCATTTGCAAGTCGAGTGGGGCAGAGACCAGCCTGCGGGGGTTGCCACTGGACCAGATGGGGAGGGCGGGCAACAGAGTGTGTGTGTGTGGACAGCCCCGCACAGCCTTCCAGAGCAGCTGCGGGCCCGGCCTTTCTGTTTGTTTGCACCTTGGTCCTGTGCCCCTGGAGAATGAGTGACCTCTCCCGGAGGCATTTCCACCCTCATTGTCACCACTCCCATGACACCAGCCTGCAGCTGACGTCACGTAACACACTCATGACATGTCACCCAGAGGAGCGAGTGGTTCCTCACAGCCAACGCCTGCCCCAGGTTCCCAGCTGCTGCCAGCCACTGCCAGCACGGTGGCCACGGCGACCTGAATGCAACCCATGGAGACCTTGGGAGAGGCTGCGTTTGCTTAGCGAGGAGGGTTTGGAAAGAAGTCAGAGGAGGAACTTTCATTTTGACTTTTAGGAGGCAGAACTCAAAGACACCGGCTCGGGCCTGTGCCACTATAGGGACCTCCACGAGCTCCCAGGTGCCTCCCATCAGCAGCCAACTTGAGTCTGGATTCAGTCCGCAAGAGCCCCACGCCCTTTGTGTTGCTTTTCCGCGCTAATCCTTTAACAAAGCCCAGCTAGAGGGTCACCTCCGTGCTGCTGCCTTTCGTTTGGGAGGACACCCCAGGGCAGAGGCAGAAAGGAAAGCCTGCAGCGACAGCCTGTACGGTGACCAGTGACCGGTCACTGAGCTCAGGTCCAGCACCCGGTAAGCCTGTCTCGCTCCATCTCACAAATGCCCATGGGGAATTTACAGATGGGGAACTGGAGACACAAAGATGTTAAATAACCGACTCAGGGTGCTGAGCGGCAGATCCAAACTGAAGGCCTGGTGGCGTCCAGTACGGGATCCAGGATCTTGACGGCTAGTTTGTGTGACTTAACTGGTCTCGTCTAAGGGGGAGAGGATTTTCAACAGCAATGGCAACCACCCAACGTCTACTTTAGGTTCTGTTTTAACAGCTGCGCCTCGAGGCCTGGCATCTGCCTGCTGATCAGACTTCCCCACCCTCACTGGGCCCCAGAGAGCTCAGCTACTGCAACCGTTAGACACCGCGGCAAGAGGGGCTCTGAGCTTCTGCTCCCAAATCATCCGGACCTGAGGTGGATGCCCAGCCTGGCACACAGCTGGGTGAGACCACGGCACTGACCCTGTAGAGTTGGGGGGGAGATGGTGCCAACCTCCCAGGGCTTCACTGAGGGTTGAATGCAATAATGTATGTAGTGTCTGCCCCTCTGCAGATGCCCCAGACAGGGTGGCTATTAGGGTCTTTAGTGCAATTCTCTCACTGGGTGGAACCCTGGAGGACGGCGCAATCCCTAGACTTTCTGCTGACTGCCAAGGCTTCCTGAGGGGCATTTTATCCAACCTGGCCACCCTGGCCAACATGGCTAAGGGCAAACACTTCCTCCACTGGCCTGGCTCATTTCCTTGGCTTCTGTTCTCTCTGCCTGTACGTGGCATCCTGCCTCGGGTGGGTTCTCAAGCCTGCATTCGAGGGTATTTGAGCACATATCTCTCAAGACAAGGCAAGAGGAGCAAGGCCAAGACATGGCTGTTTTGGGGGTGTTTTAAAATCCACTTCCCCATTGATGAGCAGGTGCAAACAGCCCCCAGGTGCCTGCCAGCCTTCTTTTTCTGCTCTTACCTTCTCTCTCTCCCTTGTTTCCTTCTCTTCCCATCCTCAGCTACCCATACAGGGCAGAGAGGGTATCTGAGGAGAGGAGAGGCCCTGGTCCTCGGCCCTTCAGACCTTATTCCCTCCCCCACAAGCCTCGAGTTCCAGAACTGGCTTCACTCAGGTTTGAGACATGATGCAGAGACCTCACTCTTCCTCTCTTCTTTTTCAGGAAACATCTGGAAGCTCCGCTGGGGAGATCTGTCACATGGCCTCTAGTGAACTTCAGACTCCTGCATATTCTGCCAGAGTTCTTTGTTTGTTGAATATTATGAGAAATCATATATATATATATATATATAGCTGTCTCCCAAACACATAGCTTGAACCCAAAGCACAATGTTGTTAGTTAAATCTCTTAGTTAAGAGAACCCGACACCTGAAATCAGAATTCACCACACACAGTAACTGGGAAGGGGATGATTGGAGACACAAACCACTCATCACTTTACAAAAGAATTTGCTACTGATTATTTTAAATACCAATCTTCCCGAGTCCTCCTAAAACACAGTTTAAGTAGAAAATGTTCTTTGCACTTTTGTTTTTCTGGAGCAATGTTGTCGTGCATAGAGACCTAATTTGAGCAGGTCTTAGCAACTGTCAAACATACAACTCTTCAGGTTCAGGCCAGGCTGTTGCATCACCACGTTGCCACCCTCACACTGCCCCTGACCCTGGGCAGCAGCAGAGGGCTGTCCTGGAGCATCTGGTGAGCTGAGGGCACAGGTATACCCGGCCTGATGGATGTGCCCCGTGGAGCCGGGAATGATAACAGCCACTCTTCTGTGCCAGGCACTGTGCCCTTCACTCTTCACCACGTACCCATAACTGGAGTGTCAGTTTATTCGCATTTTTCAGGAAAGAAAACCGAAGCTCAGGATGGTTAAGCCTAAGGTTTCAGGCCACTATAACAGTTCTCATCTGAAAAAGAGAAAGCAGAAATGTGCCCACCTTCCCTACAGATTCTTAGAGGTCTGGCTCACGAGACTCTGGGGAAGCTCCCTCATCCCAGCCCCTCCACTCCAGACCACCTAGAAACCATAGGCTCCTGCAAGGACTCTGGTCGGAGCTAGTGCCTGCAGGGGGACAAGTCAGGGGTCAGCAAGACCCCTGGCTCGGTGGGCGTGCTCATCACCCTGGATGGCTGTATACCAAGGGTAGGCATTTCTGCACACAGAGGGAAGGATACAGGTGGGGAGGAGGGTTGTTTTTTTTTGTTTGTTTTTGTTTTTTGCAGGACGCGGGCCTCTCACTGTTGTGGCCTCTCCCGTTGCGGAGCACAGGCTCCGGACGCGCAGGCTCAGCGGCCATGGCTCACTGGCCCAGCTGCTCCGCGGCACGTGGGATCCTCCCGGACCGGGGCACGAACCCGCGTCCCCTGTATCGGCAGGCGGACTCTCAACCACTGCGCCACCAGGGAAGCCCCGAGGGTTGTTTTTATAAATGAAAAGTCTGCAGCCTTCTCACAGCCTCGCCACAGAAAAAGGGAAGCCAGACAGAAACTGAACAACTGGGCCACAGCAAGCCCTGCCCAGCAGGGAGCTGGTGAGACAGGGAGGACCTGCCCTGGGCACACAAGGCTGGGGCAGGATGAGGCTGTGCAGCATCAGCCATTCACCCGGGGACCACATTAATGTAAGACGTTAACAATGGGGGAAACTGGGTGTGGGGTATGTGAGAACTCTGTGCTAGTGTTACAACTTTTCTACAAACTGAAAACTCTTCAAAAATAAAAGATTTATTTAAAAAAAAAAAGTCAGCCTGATCTCTAAGCTCTGCGAACTGAAAATTTTGTTCTCCTTTACGAAATGTGGATTTCTAACACATCTTTTCAAGTTGCTTGGCAGCATCTTGGGGCTTTCAGTTACTAACTGTGTGCCAATGACAAGTGGTTCCTTAAAGGAGGCCCATCAGGGGTCCTGCCAGGCGCCTTCTCCAGTGGCCTGCAAAACTGTGACACTAGCAGTGACAATAATGTAGCTACTCTTCTGGGGCCTTGACTGCGTGCCAGCCGAGGCACAAGGCACCACAACCTGAAGGCCAGATACTATAATAATCTCTGTTTACAGATGGGGAAACCAAGGGTCCAGGGGTTAAGTGATTTGCCAAGTTCAGACCACTAGAAAATGCCAGAACTGACCTTGGCTTTGCTTCTGCCCGACTCCAAAGTTCGTATCCTAACCACTGCTAAAGAAATAAAGCTGCACTTATTTTAATACATTTTCTAATTAAGAAGCCTCTCCCTACCCCAGCCCAGAGTATACTGTATTCCAAACCCACACACTCTGAGTTCAAGGAATCTAAACCCATGGGCCAGGGTATGGCTGCATTCCCCAAAACACTGTGTGTAGACTATGTGTGAGAGCCTTCCTGGAGCAGCCTCCAGGCTTTCCCAGGCTCTATCAAATATTGGTGAAGTCCTGTGTCTCCAGGAGCCCCTAAGGGCCCTCATGCCGCCATCAGCCCTGTGAGGGGAAGAGGACCAGCATGACACTGTCATGCTCGTGGGGGACACTGTCCCCCTTCCTACCCAAATTACAGGGCACATGGCAGGGTGGAGACAGGACCAAATCCAGACCAGGGCTGCAGTCATCAGACTGCTGCACTGCGTGACATTCTCCAGAAGCCACCTGGGCAGGGACGCCAGGGCGACTTCTGTGCAGGGCCAGGTCACCTGCCGTGGGCATGAGGGGAAGAAAGTGGCCTGTAAGATTTAGATATAGGCATTTAATACAAATATACCAGCACATGCTTGGACATGATTTTTAATGGTCTTGTATCTTCTGACCACCGAGATGAAATGGTATCACGAAAAATCAATGCCCATGGGAGGGAGGAGTTGAGGCAGATACCCAGGCTCCTGGGTGTGCAGGCCGGCAAATGATGGCACCATCCACGGAGATAAGGAGGAGGGAGGGGCAGCTCTGGGGAGGAGCTCATGCCAACCCAGACTTGGAGCCTCTGAAGTGCCTGTGGCCCTCCCACTGGGGATTCTGACACAAGGCAGATAGATGATCCGGGAAGGAGATACATAGAGATATGGGGTCAGCAACAGGTAAATGGTAGTGGCAGCCACAGATGTGGGTGTAGATGAGGTGGCCGGGAGGGTGGAGTAGAGTGCAGGGCAGAGCGAGGTGAGCGGAGGGTCACAGGTGGGCAGACACCAGCCACACAGCGCGTGTGGTGACAGAACTCTCTATCTTCATGACCTTGCAAGCCCCTGTTCTGACGAATCCGAAACCAGCCGAATTCTGCCTACAGTCACTAAATTAGGCATGGTGCGTGGAATTGAAAGCAGTTCTCCAATACATTGTTTTATGTAATTATTGGCTGCTGCCTTCATTAAGATCTACTGATCAAAGCGTTAAAACTAAGTTTATTGAGCCTGATTGAAAGAAAGAAAATTAGAATATAGAAGAGACTCAGAGATGCCCTCCTTCCCCGCAGTACAAGCACCCCACACAGCGCAGTGATGGGCCTTGGGAGGAAGTGAGGGGGGCGGTAGGAACGCTGGCAGCAAGGCAGGAGAAAAGGCCCAGAAACAGCAGCGAGCGCTGTGGGGTGACTCTGCAGCAGCTCAGCCTGGCCCAAGTGGGTCCATGTCCGGAAGTGACCTTCTTTCCTTCCTGCACCACACAAAAGAGGTGGCAGAGAGGCGGCAGTGTTGAAATTTGCACGCTGCACAGGAAGCACCAGAAAGGGAAGTCTGCAAGGGGAGCATTAGCCTTTTTGTTCCTCTGGCCACGTTTTTTTGTTTTGTTTTGTTTTGTTTTTTGAGGTACGCGGGCCTCTCACTGCCGCGGCCTCTCCCGCCGCGGAGCACAGGCTCCGGACGCGCAGGCCCAGCGGCCATGGCTCACGGGCCCAGCTGCTCCGCGGCATGTGGGATCCTCCCAGACCGGGGCATGAACCCGTGTCCCCTGCATCGGCAGGCGGACTCTCAACCACTGCGCCACCTGGGAAGCCCTCCTCTGGCCACTCTTGCTCTTGCCGGCAGTGTAGTGGGCTAGGCTCAGGGAGCCAGCCTCCCAGGGGAGAGCTGGGTCCTGGCAGCACCTGGGGGATGGGGCTTGCACCCTGGCCCCCACCAGGCCCTTCGCCTTGTCTGCCAATCCCAGGGAGCAGGTGCAGCTGCTCTGCTGGTGTGGTCTGAAACCCACTGCCCTGGGGACAAGCACCTTGGCCCACCTCCTCAGCGGGTCTTCTCATGGTCTTACTTTCACACTGCCTGCAGCATATTTTCCTTACAGACTTAAAAGTCATGTCAACAGACCACCTCTAGAAACTAAAGAAAAGGACCTACTTTTGGAAATTGTGCCTGGAAGCCCAACTGCTAAATATACCTCTGTTATAAGTTGAAATATGTCCCCCCCCAGAAAAGATACGTTGAAGTCCTAACTCCTGGTACTTCGGAATGTGACCTTCCTTGGAAATAGAGTCCATAATTGTGGATGTAATTAGTTAAGACAAGGTCATTTCAGTGGGCCCTGATCCAATATGACTGGTGTCCTTATTAAAAGGGGAAATTTGGAGACAGACAGGCACACAGGGAGAATGCCAAGTGAGGATGAAGACAGAGAAATGTGATGCTTCTACAAACCAAGTCACATCAAAGATGCCTGCAGGGCTTCCCTGGTGGCGCAGTGGTTGAGAGTCTGCCTGCCAATGCAGGGGACACGGGTTCGTGCTCTGGTCCGGGAAGATCCCACATGCCGTGGAGCGGCTGGGCCCGTGAGCCATGGTCGCTGAGCCTGCGTGTCCGGAGCCTGTGCTCCGCAACGGGAGAGGCCACGGCAGTGAGAGGCCCGCATACCGCAAAAAAAAAAAATTATATATATATGTCTGCAAACCACCGGCAGCCAGGAGAGGGGATGGAACAGATTCTCCTCTCAGGCCGTAGAAGGAACTGGCCCTGCCCACAACTGGATCTCAGACTTCTGGCCTCTGGAGCTGTGGGACAGTAAATTTCTGTTGCTTAAGCCGTCCAGTTTGTGATACTTGTAACAGCAGCCCTAGCAGGCAAGCACACCTCTGCCCATATTACTGCGTGGTCAGGCCACCAGGCCCCACCTCTCACACCTGTGAAAAGGTGGCTTCTTTTGAGAAGGAAAGGAGGGAGCTGAGTGTCCCAGAACAGAATCTTCTGGCTTCTCTATTCAAGTTTCTATTCCAGATTCTCAACAAGTCACGCTCGGCCCTCTCCAGGGCCTGTCCACGACTCTCTGCATTTGGTCGTTCACGTCTTCATTCATCCATTGTCCATCTGTTTATCCCTTCACCATGTCTTTCTTGCCCACATCCTGTGTGCAAACTGCTATTCTAGATGTTTGGCAACAGTGGGGAACGAGGCAGACAAAAGACCTGTCCTCACGGCACTTTCATACGGTCAGGGGACAAGACATTAGTCAAACAGTGCTGAAATCAGGGTTAGTTCTGACAGTGGTAAGAGCTGCAATGACAGAAACAGCAATTAGCTGGGGTCTTGTTGTCCCAGCTAACCATGACCCTGACCCCCACCTGCTTCCACCAATTGAAGACAAGCACGGCTCAGTTATAGATAAGCAGCCTCGTAGGGCTCTGAAGGGTCTTGCCGATCGTGAAAGGCTGTGTGTCTTGCGTCCAGACAGGGATGTTAGTTTGTGTCTGCCCCATCCCTGCAGCCGGGTATTTCGGGAGAGGTGCTTTCTAGCCAAGGTGGCAGGGACACATAACTCCTGCAGTGGCTGGATTTCCTAGATAAAGACCATGAGGTGACAACACCACAGGGCTGTGAGAGACTCGGGTGGTCTCTGCTGGAGGTTGGGGGCCCTAAGTGTAGTTCAGGGCAGTGCAACTCGAAGGGTCACTCCCGGGACCACTAGTGCCGCCGGCCCCAGATCTACTGAATCAGGACCTCTGGCGTGGGGACCTCAGGAGTTGCCACACGCTCCCCCAAGATGAGAAATACTGGTATCAGGTACAAGCATGGCAGTCCGGACAAATGGAGTCCAGCGTGAGAACTGGCTCTCTGCTTTCTGAGGTTTAGTTCTCCTATCTTATAAGGGCATAAAAATAGCACAACTTCCAGTACCGACTTCTAAAGTTATACGGAGGGTATTAATCAGTGCATGTAAGTGCCTGGGACCTGGCACGAGTACAGTAAACAGCAGCTAGTTTTTCTTTCATTATGATGTTGTTCTCCTGTCTGCATATGGAGAGCAGGCCTACCTACCCTAGCTTTGGAGCGCTGGGAGTTGGTCAAAAACCTCAGCGTGACCCGAGGAGGCCTCTCTTGAACAGGCTGGCTGGCTGGCCAGGTGCTTTTTGCCACCCAGCAGGACTGGTGAGTCTGCTTAGCTCACTGTCTTGTGACCCTGAGGGCTTATAGGCAAGAGTTGTCAGGAATCTGGCCTCGACTTGCTCTAGGAAGTATGGCCTCAGATAAGGCTACACACGCACGCTGTCATCACGAAACCAGACAGTGCAAAATCAGTGCCTGGTGCAGGATCTGAAGAAGGAAGGCTGTGGGCACTGGAGGAGGAGTGGGTGCAGGAGGGCGAGGTGATAAATAGGTGTGTGTGAAAGGGGAGGGAGCCATGGATTTCCCGGGAGGAGCCAGACACCAGGCAGGGTGGGAGCACAGTCTTGGTGTTCATGTTGCCTCTTTGACTTCTTGGTTAGGGCCCTTTAAGCACCTCTGTTCAGCTACCCAGGGAGTAGGAGGTTGCTTAAAGCTGTAATAAAGCTCTGTGCTTGAACCAGCTCTGCCACTGCTAGAGACAGCTGCCCTGAGCAGTTAAGAAGAAAACCACGGGACATGTATGCACACACTGAGCTAATTCCCAGAATGTGCATTTCCTGCCCCGCCCCACTCTTCTGCTGGGAACTTTTAACTGGGTGATGCTGGAGGGGCCCCCCATGGCATTAAGACTCCCAGGGCTGGCCACATGGTGCAACTGGGCAGAGTCCGGCCAGCCTCCTCTGGCACAGGGCGGGAGGCGGGGCGCACACACCTCTTCAGAGGATGGAGGCCAAACAAGGCTCTTCCTCAGCTCCTTCCAAGGATTCCCTGGGAGGTAATCTGGTCGCTGGGCCACCATGCCAAGGTCACCCTGTCCCAGAGGGGGAGCCACAGCCCAGTTTGAAGTCCTTGCCTGCTAGGACACAGCCCTGGAGCAGCTGGGATGTGGCGGCCTCACCTGCATGCACAGGTGGCACCTTCCTGGTCTGTTCCTGACTTAGGTTTCCCTCTGCAGTGGGCTTCCCGACCCTAATCCCACCCCAAGCCCTGCAGAGATAACCAGCAAGCCTCTGGCATTCCATGGTGTGCTCTCCTGCCACCCCACCCCACCCAATGAGGCTCACAAAATAGGGCGAGAAGGCTAACACCCCAGCAAAAGATATGCCAGGCCAGGGACAAATCAGAGAGAGAGAAAAACCGTCATCTATTCCTGTTGACCTTACATTCAGGTATGTATTTTTGCCAATGATCCCGATTTTTATGACATGATTTATATGTCTTTTTGTTATCGGGATTCTTGAAAAACCACTTAAAATTGTTGATGAAAGACATATTTTTTAGTGGTAGTCCACTCCTTATTTCAAACCGGGTGAAATATAATTATGGGAAGAAAATGATCGCCAAGGCAGGGCACAGTCATGTCTAAGATACATGGAGAGTGCTGGGGTCTTGGTGAGTCGGCCACTGTGCCCCTTCAGCTTCGGTCCCTCTCTCCCTGCCCCCCTCTTCCCCTAGTCCCCGCCCACAGAAGAGGGTCCAATGCTCCTTTGCTCCTCCAGGAGCCCCACAGAGGCAAGGGAAGAAGGTGTCCCACCTCCTGTTAGCCCTACCCCTGCCCCCATTAAACAAGGCTTCTTGACATACCTGTCCTCACGCAGCTTCCTGTGGCCCTCCCTGCCCAGCTCGACCCAGGCTCTGCCATCCTGTGGCTCCCAGACCTTCTGGCTCTCTCCCCTCCCCACACAGGGTTCTTTCCTCTCTGTCTTCCTCTCTGTCTGACCCGAAGGCCCCAGCATCCTGTTGCATCTGATGCCCTCTTCCACTGAGAGCCCTGCGTGGACTGCCCACTCCTGCTGGTAATTACCCCCAAGCCTGAATCTGCAGCCATGCCCACATCCGTGTGATGGCCTGGAAAGCCTCGGGGCTTCAGGCTTTTCATGTGTCGCTTCTGTTCCGAGTGGCAGTTAAGCACAGTGCCGGATGCCGGAGCCTGCCCACTTGGGTGTGGGTCTGACACTTACTGTGTGCCCTTGGGCACATCTTCTCGCCTATTTTTGTGGTTGTTATTTTAATTGTGGTAAAACACACGTAACTTAAATTTGACCATTTAAACCTTTTTTTTTTTGGCGGCACGCAGGCCTCTCACTGTTGTGGCCTCTCCCATCGCGGAGCACAGGCTCCGGACACGCAGGCTCAGCGGCCATGGCTCACGGGCCCAGCCGCTCCGCGGCATGTGGGATCTTCCTGGACCGGGGCACGAACCCACGTCCCCTGCATCGGCAGGCGGACTCTCAGCCACTGCGCCACCAGGGAAGCCGCATGTAAGCTATTTTTAAGCGTACAATTCAGCAGCATTAAGTACATTCACATCGTTGTGCAAATCCCCACCACTCATCTCCAGAATCCTTTTTGTCCTGCCAAACTGAAACTTTGGGAAATTCTGTCACATGTACAACATGAATGCACCTTGAGGACATTGTGCTAGGTGAAGTAAGCCAGTTACAAAAGGACAAATGCCGTATGATTCCACTTATATGGGGGTCACTAGAGTGGTCAAATCCATCCAGACAGAAAGTGGAACGGTGGGTGTCAGGGGCTGGGCAGAGGGGGAAGTGGGGGGCTGTTGTTTCAGGGGTATACAGTTTCAGTTTTGCAAAATGAAAAGAGTTTTAGAGATGGATGAACAGCAATGTGAATGTACTTAAACACTATCGAGCTGTACATTTTAAAAAATGGCCAAGATGGTAAATTTTATGTTGTGTGTAATTTACCACAATGAAAAACTCTTAAACTAAAAAAAAAAAACAAAAACCCAAAGCTGGAAACTCTGTACACCCCTCCCCTCTTTTTGCCTGAGCTTCCTCGTTTGTAAAATAGGAATCATCACGCTACCCAGCTGATAGGGTTGTCATAAGGATTTGCTGCGTAATATATATAAAGGTTTCACATCGTGCCTGGCTGTCTGAGTGCGCTCGTGTCCGCTATTATCATTATTAATGCTTCAGGTTGAGCAGGGCAGGAAGGGGACGAATCCAAAGATCTATTTTTCAGAGAAAGGGGACGGAGATGACAGGATGACATGGTGGAGGTGTGTTTTGGGGGAGGGGAGTCTATTCTGGGATGTTGGGACTATGCCCCTCAAGAAGGAGGAATTCCTCAAGGCTCGTTGACCTGAACATCTGGGTCCCAGCAGAACTACCAACGTCTCCCAGTTACGTAGACTCTAATCATTTTAAGCTTATGCACAGCAGGCTGGAATTTCTGAGGCTTTTACCTAGCAGAAGGGTGAGCTGAATTCAGTTTTGGTACAAACCAGATAAGCCGAGTGCAGGAGAGTTTTCTGAATTTCTTAACAGAATAAACGACCTCCAAGTCCTTCGGCAGGCCTTTCTGGGAATACGGTGGCAAATTGTCTCACCTTCGAGTTGAGTACATAGATCCTCATAGCAATTTTAAAACATGTATTCATTTTTAAAGAATTACGACAATATAAAATGTAATGACATTTAATAAACAACTGTACTGACAGGAAAAAAATCACACCCTTGTGAATCCAGGAAGTATAGTCCCCAATTATATTGGGGTCCTACCCCAGGGAATCCTTGGTCCTGGACTCTGCCCCCCACGCTGTCCCCCCTCTGTGACTGCAGGATGGCAACTGAGCAGAGTCCCCCAATGTTGTGGAAAGATCCAGCTGCAGATGGGCAGCAAAGACTAATGAGGGGTTTTACAGCATCTGCTGGACCAAATGTTTTCTGACATTTGTATTAACTCTCTTGGGCTCTCGCTCCAAGGCCTCTAATGACCTCATTTCCCCTAACTTTCCCCTCTGGCCGGCCCCAGGCAAGCACAGCGGTCTCCTGAGGGAGGGACTGGGGAGTGGGGACCACAGCCTGCTGCTCTTACACCCAGCGTCCAGGGTGTGAGCGTGGATGCGGGGGGCTTGCATGGCTGCCTAAAAGTAAGAGCTGCGGGACCCCTCAGCACCTCACCCCTTCCCGCTGCCCTCCATCCTTAGGCAGTGGCTGCAGCAGTAATGCTGGGAGCGCTGGAGACATCGGTTTTTCTTCTTTCTTCTTTTATAGCTTTTTGAGGCTTAATTGACATACAATAAACTGCACCTATTTAAAGTATGCACTTTAATAAGTGTGACAAAAGTAAACCCCATGAACCCACGAGATAATGAACATATCCACCCTCCCCTCCAATTTCCCCCCTCCCCCTCCATACCTCCCTAATCCACCGCCCCCCGCAGGCAGCCATTGATCTGCTTTTTGTCACTACAAATTCATTTCATTTTATAAAATTTTACATAAATGGAATGGTACATTATATACTTTTTTTTGCTCCAGATTCTTTTCACTCAGCTTAATTATTTTGTGATTCATTCATTTTTGCATATATCACTGGCTCATTCCTTTTTGTAGCTGAGTAGTAGTCCATAATTTGTCCATCTAACTGATGATGGGCATTTGTATACAGGTCTTTGTGTGGACATATGCTTTCATTTCTTTTGGGTAAATGGCTAGGAGTGGAAGAGCTGTATCACATAAAAGATACATGTTTATTTAAGAAACTGTCTCACTGTTTTCCAAATTGGTTGTACCATTTTACATCCCCACCAGCAGTGCATGTGAATTCCAGTTCCTCCGCATTCTTGCCAGCATTTGGCACTGAAGGTCTTTTTTTTTTTTTCAATATATTTATTTATTTATTTATTGGCTGCATTTGGTCTTTGTTGCTGCGCGCAGTCTTTCTCTAGTTGCGGCGAGTGGGGCCTACTCTTCATTGAAGTGCACGGGCTTCTCATTGCGGTGGCTTCTTTTGTTGCACAGCTCGGGCTCTAGGCACATGGGCTTCAGTGGTCGTGGCGCACGGGCTCCAGTAGTTGTGGCGCACGGGCTTAGCTGCTCCGCGGCATGTGGGATCTTCCCGGACCAGGGATCGAACTCATGTCCCCTGCATTGGCAGGCAGATTCTTATCCACTGTGCCACTTTTTTTTTAATTAAAAAAAATTTTTGGCCACGCTGTGCAGCATGCAGGATCTTATTTCCCCAACCAGGGATCGAATCCGTGCCCCCTGCAGTGGAAGCGCAGAGTCTTAACCACTGGACAGCCAAGGAAGTCCTGGCACTGAAGGTCTTTAATCACAGACATTCTAATAAGTGTACTTTGTGGTTTTGATTTCCATTTCCCTAACTAAAGATTTTGAGCATCTTTTCATATGCTTATTTGCCATCTGTATATCTTCTTTGGTGGAGTGTCTATTTTTAACATTGGGTTGTTTGTGTCTTTATTATTGAGTTTGGAGAATTTTTAAAAATATAATTTAAACATGAGTCTTTTATCAAATATATGCACTGCAGTCTGTGACTCGTCTTTTAATTCTCTTAATGGCGTCTTATGAAAAGTACAAAATTTTGATTTTAAGAAGTCTAGTTTATCAATTTTTAATTTTATGGATCATGCTCTCGTGTCATGTCTAAGAAATCCTTGCTTAACAGAAGGTCACAAAGGCTTTTTCTTATGAGTTCTTCCAGATATTTTATAGATTTGGTTTTACATTTAGGTTTATGATCCATTTTGAGTTAATTTTTATATATGCTAAAAGGTATGAAACCAAATTTACTTATTTGCATATGTATATCCAATTTTCCCAGCACCACTTGTTCAAAGGCTATTTTTGCTCAACTGAATTGCCTTTGCACCTTTTCAGAATATTACTTATGCATTGGATTCTAGGACTGCCTAACAAAGTACCACAACTTGATGGCTTAATACAACAGAAATTTAACTCTCTCCCAGTTCTGGAGGCCAGAAGTCCAAAACCAAGGTATTGGCAGGCAGCATTCCCTCTGGAGGCTCTAGGGGAGAATCCTCTCTTGCCTCTTCCAGCTTCAGACATTCCTTGGTTTGTGGCAGTGTAACTCCAATCTCTGCTTCTGTCTTTACCTGGCCTTCTCCCCAAGTATCTCTGTGTCTTCCCTTCTTCTTATAAGGATAACTGTCATTGCGTTTAAGGCCAATCCTTAATCCAGAATGTTCTCATCTTAAGATCCGTAACTTAATTACGTCTGCACGGACCCTTTTTCCAAATAAGGTCACAGTCACAAGTTCCAGGTAGACATATGATTTTCATGGAGGGGGACAGGAGTCACCACACTACTGGCATCTATGTGTGGCTCTATTTGGTTACTATAGCTTTATAATAAGTCTTTTTTGGGGGGCTGTGTTGGGCCTTCATTGCTGCATGTGGGCTTTCTCTAGTTGCGGTGAGCGGGGGCTACTCTTCGTTGCGGTGCGCTGGCTTCTCATTGCACTGGCTTCTCTTGTTGCGGAGCACAGGCTCTAGGTGCACGGGCTTCAGTAATTGTGGTGCATTGGCTCAGTGGTTGTGGTGCACAGATTTAGTTGCTCCATGGCATGTGGGATCTTCCCAGACCAGGAATCGAACCTGTGTTCCCCTGCATCGGCAAGCGGATTCTTAACCACTGCGCCACCAAGGAAGTCCTATAATAAGTCTTGAAATCAAGTAGTGTTAGTCCTCCAACTTTGTTCTTTTTCAAAGTCGTCTTGGCTATTCTAGGTCCTTTGTATTTTCATGTGAATTTTGGAATCAGCCTGTCAGTTTCTACAAAAAAGGACTAGTGGGATTTTGGGGAAATTGTGTTGAATCTATTTGGGGAGAATTAACAGCTTAACAACATTGAGTCTTCCAAAGTATAACCAAAGTATATCTCTCCATTTATTTAGATCTTCTTTAATTTCCCCCAGCAATGTTTTATAGTTTTCAACATACAGGTCTTTCTATCTATTGTCATGTTTATCCCTATTTCATATTTTTTGATGCTATTGAAAAGGATATTGTTATTTTAATTTCAATTCTGCTTGTTCACTGATAGTGTGTAGAAATCCAATTGATTTGTGGATATTTACCTGTATCTTACAATCTTACTAGACTCACTTATTAGTTTTAGTGACTTTTTTGTAGAGTCAATCAGATTTTCTTCATAGATGATCATATCATCTGAGCATAAAAACAGTTTTACTTCTTCCTTTCCAGTTTGGATTTCTTTTCTTTGCCTTATGCATTGGTTGGAATCTCCAATGCAACGTTGGTAAAAGTAGTGAGCGTGGACATTCTGCTGTGTACCTGATCTTAGGGGGAAAGTATTCAGTCTTTCACTACTAAGTATGATGTTAGTTATAGGTACGGTGACCAACTGTCCCAGATTTCCCAGAACTGAGGGATTTCCTGGGGTGTACCACTTTCAGTGCTAAAACTGGGGTAGCCCCAGGCAAACTAGGACAATTGATCACCTAATTGTGGGGTCAGTTTCAACGATTTTTTCTCCTTATCATAGGTTGTATTTTCCTATTCCTTTACAGGAGTGGTAATTTTGTTTTGGATGCCAAACATTGGGAGTTTCACTTTGATGGGCGCTAGATATTTTTGTATTCATATAAATGCCCTTGACCTTGTTGCAGGATGCAGCAGTTTTACCCTTTCAGGTCTTTAAGATTTGTTAGGTGAGATGAAAGCAGTATTTAGTCTAGCGCTAACTGTTTTTCACTACTGAAGCAAGACCCTTCTGAGTAATCTCCCCATAAATTATGAATTTCTTCCCTGGGTAATTTGATAGTTTCAGACTTGACTGAAGTTGACCTCTACTGTACCCTATTTGGAGAATATGTATTAAATAACACCATCTCAGAGAAATGGGAGATAGAATTTGGAGACTAAGATATACCTTTAGAAATAAGATTGAAATAAAACTCTGAGGATTTAGGTGACATTATTCTGAATGTTTTGGCTTACTTACAGATTTCTGCATTACCTTTCCTGAAATCAGCTTCAGAAGGTCCTTATCAAGATCTGTTCCCTCGAAGTTTATTCTACCAAAACCTTGAAAAGAAGGACACATCCTTAATACTACAATACCTGAGACAGAAGTATAAATGTGGGAATATTATTCTGTACTTTGTAGTAATGGGGATGGAAACTGGGAAAATAAAATAAAAAATATAAAGTCAAAAAAAAATTATGAATTTTTCCAGTCTGGTGGGAGTAGGAAGTATTCCCAGCCCTGTGTGAGCTCTGGGCACTCTTTCCTTCATCTTTTTGGGTGGTTATTTCCCCAGCCACGGGTAGTTGCCTTACACACATATGCTGATCTGCGCTCTGCTGAAAATTTGATTTCCAGGGTTTTCTCTGTGTAACTCTCTCCTCTTAGATACTCTCTTGTATGTACTATAGCTGCCTGGGTCTCCCCAGACCCCCAGCTCCTTCTCCCCATTCATAAATACTGCTGGGTTCCACCTCGGTTCCCCTTCCCTGCACTGTGGCTTAGACATTCTCTCAAGGCTGTAAACTGGGGCATCTCTTGGGTATCACTGACCTTTGTTGCCTGATGTCTGATGTCTTAGAAGCCTAATTTCTATGTCCCTCCATCAGGCTAGGAGCTCCCAGCAGGTGTTATGCTTGCTCTTATCAGGCTGGGTGCTGCTCAAGCACAGGTAAGACCTGAGCCTCCTCCTTCCTCTTTACCCTTTCTTCAAAGCATATTTAAGTCCATCACATTTTACTGCCTGGTTATTCTCCCCCAAATACCCGTTTGCTTTCATGTGTCACAAGTTCTGCTTCAATCCCTTCAGATTGCCCTTTCTTGCCTTGATTGTTCCTGAGGCCACACATCCTCCAGGAAGTCTTCCTGGATGGAGTGAGATAGATGACGCATCTCCTTGCCACACCATCTGCCCGTGAGTTTATGAATCCTTTTTCCCTTGTTTACCATTGTCACAGCAGCTCCTCAGAACTCCCATCCCCAATCTGCACACCTTCAAAGGGTGCCCTGCACTTGCATTCCCCTAGAGTCGTGCAACACTCAGCTCTAAGGAAGGGTTTGAAAGTAGACACTCCATGGGCTTCCTCATTTCTAATCTCCAATCACATCATCGCTCTGCTTGGAATGCTCTTCTGCACATTCTCCTGTCGAAATTCTACTCAAGTCCCAGTTAAATGGGGCCTCAGTGAAACCATCCCGGGTCCTACAGGGTGTGGTAGTGATTTCTTTCTCTGCCCTCCCATGATCTCATCAGAGTCTGCCTTTGAACACCGCTGGTTGTGTCCGGGCCTTTCTCCCTGACTAGAGTGTGCCTTTCATGAAGACAGGGGCCATGAAATACTCATTTCTGTATTCCTGGCTCTTAATACAGGGCCTGGCCTGGCAGGAGCTCAGTGATTGAGGAGTAAATGACCAGATGAACTGAGGTCAAGTGGAAGCTGCAGACAGCAGACATCCTCAGCCCTTCCGGGAAAGTCTCGGGTGTAGCAAATCAGAGTTCTTTAGGGGCTCAAGGCAGGCTGAGGAGGGGGGCACTTTGGGCCATTAGGGTACATGGGTCAGCTCCGGGCAAAGCCAGGGGAGTGGCAAGACTCAGTTCAACGTCCAGCCCGTCGTGTTGACATCATCATGTTGCTGGACGTTAAAACCTTGTAGAGGAATGCTCAGTGAGTTTGTGAAAGAGGACACCCACCGCGTGCACCTGCACATGCTTGTGTGTGTATAGGGACCACTTAGGCAAACGCAGGAATTACCACACAAGGTCACATCCACGTGTAAATGCGCAGATGTGCACTTGGATTGCCAGGCGTGTAGAGATGCACGCGAGGCTTACACGAACACACACACACACACACACACAGGCTCAGCAGTCTTTGAGAGCCCACGAAACACAGCGAGTGTGATCACAGTTGTTAAAGGGCAGGGAAGTGAGAGCCCGGAGCATGGGCTGTCTCCTGACAACCAAAGCCAAAGGATGCTTGGAGGGGCTGAACACTGAACGCCTTCTTTTCCTCTTTTCCAGAAAGTAGTCTGGGACTTTAGCTAGACCCTTGCAGCTTTGCCCCCGTAAGGAAACACAGCGTCTGGTGCTGCTGGAAAGAGCAAGGGGGCGTGTGTGTGTGTCCACTGCCCAGGAGCTCCCCAAGGGCAGGGAGCCTGTCTTCTACAATGAGGCTGAGCCTGTCTTGAGGGAAGACCCTGCCTCCCTTGGGCTCCTCCCAAGGGAACAGGCATTGCTTCCTCCTCACCTTCCCACACCTGGAGGGCCCCGGAGCAGTGGTTCTGAGCTGGGTTTCTCAGTGACTTGTTGCACACTCTCCCTTACAGATCTTGGGAAATCCTGGCTGCCGAGGCCCCAGCGAGCCACCAACCTTCGGGATTCAATCACTGGAGGCCCGGGCAGTGATTCTGTTCAGTCCCCGCTGCAGGGCCCCCAGGGCCGGGGCGCTCAGGTGTCCTGGCAGATCGGAATCGCTAGGGAGTTGTAGAGAACCTGAGGTTTCCTCCATAATTTACATCCTTGCTCCTCCCTGGACGGGATCACATGGCCCCGGACAAAGTGGGTGAACCCTATGCCGGGGGAACCTGATCTCCTAGGTCGGGTAACAACAACAAGGCGAACAATGCAAGGATTACCCTGAACTCTGGCCAGAGCTCAGGGAGCTCCGGAGCCGCAGCCGGCAGGAGGCCAGTGACCTGATAGGGCCGCTTAAGCTCAGCAGTGGCCTTTCACTTGCTGGGGGTGGAGGGTAATTAGGGAACAGGAAGCTGAATGCTCTGGGAGCCTTAGGAAAAAGAAGGCGGCTCTGTTTTGCCCAACCTCACTAGCCTGTGGGGCTGCTGAATGAGGTTACTCCGGTGTGGGTGCCTCACTCCCCCACCCTGTCTCTGCGGTTGACCGAACTGGAGGGTCTGCTGATCTCGTGCCTGTTCCTTGTTCTCTACCTGTGCTCCGGGCTCATCCCCTCCCCGTGTCCCATGCCTTGGTTCTCCTGAATCCGCACCCTTCTCTCTCCACTGGCTCCATTCCCTCAATGTATAAACACACCTGGGACTTGGGTATCTTAAATTCCCCTTTGTCCCTCACCAGCCCCCTTCTCTCCTTCCCTTCTTGGATCAGCCACTGGAAAGAGACTGAGGGCAACACGCCCTCCACGCTGCACCCTGCCCACATTCCACTTGTCTCCATCTGCTCCACTGACACAGAGACACCCCCATGATTTATATACCCACAAACTCTCTTGGGCACCTGAATGTTCCACAGGCAGACTCATTCATCAAACGTTTGTAAAATACTTTCTTTGTGACAGACATTGAGCAATAAGGTGAGTACAATGAGGGTTAAAGAGCTTATTTGATGGTAAACAGATATGTAAACCAACACTTACTAATCTGATTATTAAGGAATGTAACTGAAATCTGCCCAGAATATTATGAGAACCCAGGGAAGTGCATCAAACTGGGAGGGGAGGAGCAACCGGTCACAGTAGTCTTTCTGGAGGAATTGGGTTGGAACTGAGTTTTAAAGGATGTATAAGAAGTGGGTAGAAGAAATTGGGATTCTGGCTGCAGGACTCTTTCAATTTTAAGTGACAGGACTAACTTAAGCAAACCAGGACTATATAACTTGGCCGACCAGGTGAAGTGGCTTCAGAGCCTCAAAAATAGAACTACCCCATGACCCAGCAATCCCACTACTGGGCATATACCCTGAGGAAACCATAATTCAAAAAGATACATGCACCCCAGTGTTCATTGCAGCACTGTTTACAATAGCCAGGTCATGGAAGCAACCTAAATGTCCATCAACAAATGAATGGATAAAGAAGATGTGTCGCATATATACAGTGGACTATTACTCAGCCATAAAAAGAAACAAAGTCGAATTACTTGTAGTGAGGTGGATGGACCTAGGGTCTGTCATACAGAGAGAAGTAAGTCAGAAAGAGAAAAACAAATACTGTATGCTAACGCATATATATGGAATCTAAAAAAAAAAAAATGGTACTGATGAACCTAGTGGCAGGGCAGGAATAAAGAGGTCGACATAGAAAATGGACTTCAGGACATGGGGTGGGAGGGCGAAGCTGGGGCAAAGTGAGAGTAGCATCGACATGTATACGCTACGGAATGTAAAATAGTTGGCTGGTGGGAAGCAGCAACATAGCACAGGGAGATGGGTTCAGTGCTTTGCAATGACCTAGAGGGGTGGGATAGGGAAGATGGGAGGGAGGCTCAAGAGGGAGGGGATATGGGGACATGTGTATGCATATGGCTGATTCTCTTTGTTGTGCAACAGAGACTAAAACAGTACTATGAAGCAATTTTACTCCCATAAAGATGTATTTAAAAAAAAAAAAGCCTTCAGATCTGCTGCTCTTCTTGTCTCTCCATGTTGGACTCATTCTCTCCTAACCAGTTAAGCTTCCTCTGTGTTTCAGTGGGCAGAAGGAGCATGGCCACAGGAAGTTCCAGGCTTACATCACTTCAGTTTGTTGGCCCCACAAGAAAGAGAAAACTATCCCAGCACCCATATATGAAATCCCAGAGAAGGGCTCTGATTGGTCCAGATTGGGTCATGTGCCAATCCTGGACCAATCACTGAGGGCTGGGGTACTATGATTGATGAGGCCTGGATCTTCTGCCCAATCCTGGGGCTGGGGAGCAGGATACTGTGATTGGTAGCTCCACCAGGGCCACACAGAAAGAGACAGGGGAGGCAAGCCAAAGGAGGGGATACTGAAAACACAAAAACAACAATATTCGTAATAGAGAACTTTCTAAACAGAGAGAATCGCATGTACAAACCTATACAACAGCCACTACTAGGAATTACTAGTAGTTTCCTATAGCTGGATCTAAGGATGAACTTGGATGAGTGGCAAGAAATAAACCTAGAGAGGAAGAAAGAATTTGGGGGGCCATATGTGCTGAACAACAGAGTTTAAATATTATCCTAAAAGCTATGGGGAACCTTGGGAAAATATTACATCATGTATTTATATGATCAGATTCTATATTTGGGAAAAAATCCTCTTGGCCCTAAAACTGTTCTTTTCTTCCTTATTTCAGTTAATGCCATCCCCATCTTGCCAGTTCCATGAGCTGAAATCTGGGGAACTTGGGGCTGTCTGTCTCCCTCAGCCGAGTTCTCCCTGGATCCCCTCCACATTAGCCATTCCTTTCCATTCTATGACACTGTCTTAGTTCAGGCCCAGGTCTGTTCTTGCAAAGACTACTATGGTGGGCCCTGCTAACTTAGACCAAGGCATCCACTCTTGGGAGGTTTCTGTGACCCAGCCCAGGCTGGGTTAGACCTAGTTCTCTCTGCTTCCATCCATAGTACACACCCTGCTCATAGCAGTCATCTCTGCATTATAACTGTGCGCCATCTGGCTCTGACCATATGCTCTGTGTACATAGGCTCTGTGGATGCCTCAGGAGCATGACCCTGTTTTTCATTTCTTACCCCAGCTGCGCTGATGGTGTCCAGCACACTATAGACACTGGGTAAATATTTGTTGATCAATGAAAAGACAAATGAATAAATGAATCCCACCTCCTGCCACTAAGGCAAATTTAAACGCACCCATAACTGAAAACAAAACAAAACAAAAAACATTCTAAGGCCTTAGCGAGGCTCTTGAAACAATGGTGTTTTCCTCCTGAATTTCCAGGGCTCATGCTCTGTTTTCTCTATCCTTCCAGCTCCTCTTTTCACTTTCCCTCACTCTATGGAACCGTGAACAGGGAATGTTGCCTGTTAACAAAGAAGGTTGCCCGTCATCTCAGTTCTACAAGGATCAAGCCTTTAGCCACTGCAGCCACCCACTGACCACATGCCCTTAAGGGAATTCAGGATATAGAAAAGCAGGATGCATTCTGTGCTTTGGATACTGGCCCTAGATAGTTAAGATGCAAATCTAAGGAATAATTTCAAATGATCCCAGATTCTTGCCTCTTCCCGTGCATAGAAAAGTACTAAAATCATTAATTCGAGATGTCTGTTCTTTGTGATGAGCAATAATCTTTAGGTGTTCAACTACATGTTTGTTTGTTTGTTTTCCAGCAAAAAAACTCCTCTATATCCTGGCTCCTCCCTTACCACTTCAGAGCAGTTCCTCAGAGCTACCCGAGAGGCTGTAGTCTCCTGGGCTATAGTCCTCAGCAGGTCCCCAAATAAAACTTAACTCACAACTTTTAGGTCGTGCGTTTTTCTTCAGTTGACAGAACTTTCTATCTTGTCTATCACTGCACACTGAAGTCTGCTATGTGTGTGTGTGTGTGTGTGTGTGTATACAGGAAATGCTTTGTAACAAATCCCTCCAACCATTAGTGGCTTAAAATATTACACACGCATTATCTCAGAGTATCTGTGTGTCAGGAATCTGGGCACAGCTGAGCTGGACCCTCTGTTTCAGGGAGTGTCACCCAGCTGTAACTAGGTTTCTGGGGCCTGATCCACTTCCGAGCTCCTTTACATGGGTGGTGGCAGGGTTCAGTCCCTTGCTGGCTACTGGCTGGGGGCCACCCTCAGTTCCTTGCCAGGTCAGCCTCTCCACCATGGCAGCTGGTTTCATCAAAGTCAGCAAAAGACAGAGTCAGCTACATAATTTTTTGTAACCTAATCACAGATGTGACATTCCATCACCTTTGCTGTGTTGTATTTGTCAGAAACAAGTTACTAGGTTCAGCTCATACTCAAGGGAAGGTTGTGAGTACCAGGGGATGGAGTCATTGGGGACCATCTTAGGAGTCTGCCTGTCACAGGGTGTAGCCATTAAAATCATGAAACTGTTTGAATGTCACCTTTGCTCTTTCATACTGAATAAAAACAGAGCTCCATCAACACTTTTGTGTTAACCCCCTGATTAAATCAATTTATTTATTTAAATAAATACTTTGCTGTCTAACGTTAAATTGAAAACCAAATGATTTCTAACTTTGTTTGCTGACCTCCTTATGGGCAAAGTGAGCTGACATATCTTTTGGGGCTAAGATGATAATTCGGGGTGTTGTGTTTGCAAGCAAGAGGGCTAATAAGTTGGCTCCAGTAATCGAGCTATGGGAAGGGCCTAGGGACAGCCGCAACAAGACCTGCAGTGTCCCCAGGCCTCTCTCTGCACACCTTGTGTCTGCATTGTCCCTCATGGCCACCCACGGCTCCAGGCTCCCTCTCCCAGCCTGGCCAGTAGAATAAAACTGAGACTCATGCTCTCAGGCCTCGAGGTCTAAATTGCTAAGAAGAGGCTCTGTTTTCCTCAGTTTGACTCACATGCCCATCTCTGGACCAGTCAAGGGCAGTCAGTGGTGGTGCCATGGCGCTCAGTTTGGGGCGGGTGTTGGGTCCCAGGGCAACCCCTGTGCTGGGCAGTGGTGGTTCTGTCAGAGCGTGGCTGTCTCCATGGCACCATGTGATTGGAAAAGGCCAAGCCAATTTTCTGGAAGAGGGAGGAGAGCGGGACAGATAAGACGAAAGCTCCGTCTTGCCCTCCCTGTGTGTCTCTCTCACAAGGCGCTTATCTAAAGGGAATAAAACTTGGGTGGTGGGGCAGGAATTGAAATCTGGGATCTATCCCCACCCACTAGTTATATGACCACAGGCTGGTTCACTTCTCTCTAGACCCTGGCTTCGCAATGCATGAGGAGGGATTTATAGTACCTGTCATTCTTGCTCCAGAGAGAGGCTGCGAGTGGAAGCTGTAGAGGACTGAATGGTGTCTCCCCAAAATTCATGTTTACATAGGACCTCGGAATGTGACTTTGTTTCAAGAGCATCTGGAGATATAATTAATTAAGGATCTTGAGATGAAATGATCCTGGGTTTAGGGGGGCTCTAAATCCAGCGACTGGTGTCCCTATAAAAAGAGAGAGGGCACAGAGAGACAGAGGAAAAAGGCCACGTGAAGACG
Source organism: Neophocaena asiaeorientalis asiaeorientalis (assembly GCF_003031525.2). NCBI lineage: Eukaryota > Metazoa > Chordata > Mammalia > Artiodactyla > Phocoenidae > Neophocaena > Neophocaena asiaeorientalis. The sequence continues at coordinate 5,589,230 of NW_020173731.1, read as the reverse complement.
GAGGCAGAGATTGGAGAGGCGCGCCTACAAGCCAAAGGATGGTGAGCACTGAGGGAAGCCACCAGAAGCCAGGAGAGAGGAACAGGGAGGTCTCTGCCTCACAGCCCTCAGAAGGAACCAATCTAGCAGGCACCTGGACTTCAGATTTCTGTCCTCCTGAACTGTGAGAGAATAAATGTCTGTTGTTCTAAGCCATTGAGTTGGTGGTAATTTGTTATGGCAGCCGTAGGAAACGATACATAAGGTTAAGATGAAAAGCGTGAGAAACACACAGCATTATGGGATCAAGAATGTTATTACAATCAGCACAGTGATTCCACAGAAACCTATTGAACTCAGAGATCTTTTTTGCCTGGTTCTGAGCGCTGCCCGGATCTCTTCGTTATGTTGTCACCACATCTATAGCCTTAATCCAGCCGTAGCCACCTCTCTGTCATCTGTGCAGGTGTGACCTGCAGCTTGGAAATCATCACTGAGCTCAGAGGAGGAAGTTATGTGGACAGCTCTGGACACTGACCACTGAGTGCTCCCCCACTTGCTGCCACTGTTCTAAGCGCTCCATGAGGGCACCGTGCTCTCGGCGTTTTTTTGCAGATGGAGAGATTGAGCGCCGCAGTGAGAAAGTGGCAGCGCTACGAGCAGAATCCAAGGGTCAGGCTTCAGAGCCTGTGTGCATGAACTGCCTCACCGTGCTCCCTCGGGCAGTGAGGATCACCCCTTCCTGATTTATTGGGGACAACACAGCTATTACCAGAGCCTTGGGCTGCCAGCCTGCCCTGCCTCCTCCCATCTCTGCCCCCTCATCCAAAGCGATGGCAGACTCTGAAAATCCCCGTGTTCTCTAATCCCGCTCCACCTCAGGCCAGCCCGGCCTTTGGTCTCCTCACTGGATGCCCAGCCCCCAGTAGCAAGGGAAATGAGCTGGTTAGAAATGGGAACCATGGGCTTCCCAGGTGGCGCAGTGGTTGAGAATCCGCCTGCCGATGCGGGGGACACGGCTTCGTGCCCCGGTCCGGGAAGATCCCACATGCCGCGGAGCGGCTGGGCCCGTGAGCCATGGCCGCTGAGCCTGCGCGTCCGGAGCCTGTGCTCCGCGACCGGAGAGGCCACAGCAGGGAGAGGCCCGCGTACCGCAAAACGAAACCAAAAAGGACGGTTGTTTATAGTATGAGAGCTGAAACAAGCTTCCACCTCATCTGAACGTGCACATCAGCCACTCAGAATTTTCACTGCCCTTTACTTGTCTCTGAATGACTCCGAAAGTACTGGATGTATTGATCTTGGGGTTGTAAATAAGTTCTAGCAAATAGGTGGGCTTGCAAATAATGGAATCTGAAATCAAGGAGGATCAGCTGTATTCAGTTGTGTTATATTTCTCCTGACTAGAAGCTAAGCTCCAGGAGACCTTGTCTGCTTTGTTCACTGCCACATTCCCAGCTCCTTGGTACAATGCTTAGCACACGGGAAGTATTCAGTACATGATTGCTGATAGAAAGAAAAAATAAAAGGCAGGAAGGAAGGCGGGAGGATGTGAGGGAGCTCCTCTGGGGGTGGTGGAGGAACTTACCACGTTCTTCGTCTGGCCACCTCCCCACCCCATGCTGTCAGGTAACACCCTGGTCTCAGTTCCCCAACCCAATGTCTGACCAAGAGTTGATGATCAGATTCTTTTATTCTCCCCTGGACTCTTCTGGGAGGTGAGAGCAAGGAGCTGCCTGACCGTCCAGTTTAGTGTCTGCGGGCATTTGCACCTGCTTCTGTTTAGCTCTGATTTCGGTCTCTCGCAGGCAGAGTGCAAAGTCTCCTGGGCCAAGAGTCAGAAACCCTGATTTATGATATCAGACCTACCACCAATTAGCTGTGAGACTTTGGGGGGTCATTTCCCCTCCTTGGCCTCAGTTTCCTCGTGTGTTTTAAAAAAAGGATAAGGTCACTTATCCTCTTGTCTTTTGTGACAATCAAATAGCATAAGTGTATATAAAAATGCAGTGCAAACTGTAACGTTCCCTCTAATGGCATGTATTATCAGTGTTATTTTACCCCTGGTCCTCTTGTCAATGGAATATTAGATTACAAGTGGCTTAAACCGATCCTTGTCTCACACATTGAGAAGCCTGGAAGGAATTCCAAGATTCAGCAGCTTGACACTGTCCAGGCTCTGGGTTGGCATCTCTACCATGCTCTTGACTTTGTCACTAGAAGGCTGTAGCCACTCCAGGCTTTAGCCTCTCACACCGCCAGTCACCACAGGAAGGTGCGGGCAGTGTGGGAGCCGGTTAGAAACGTGAACCAGCTGTTGTCAAGCTCAGGTGCTTAATATCAGGTGGGAGGGCACAGGCACCGGGGAAGTTGCTGATGGGGAGGAGGGAAGAGGCTCCCTCATCTATTTAATTTTAATCAAGCATGAAAAACTCTTTCTCGGAAGCCCCCAATAGACTAACTCTCAGATTCTATTGCCCGGGACTGGGTTACACTAATAAGCTGATTACTGGTACAGAATGAGATTCCAAACCAATCATGGTT
>NW_020173731.1:5566995-5586472 GCF_003031525.2 Neophocaena asiaeorientalis asiaeorientalis | reverse complement strand
CTGCCACATGTGCTGCCTCGTCTTCTCCTGGCCCTCCTGTACCCCCTCCTGCACCATCTCCTGCATCCCCTCCTGCATCCCCTCCTGCACCCCCTCCTTCATCCCCTCCTGTATCCCCTTCTGCATCCCCTCTTGCATCTCCCCCTGCATCCCCTCCTGTATCCCCTCCTGCAGCCCCTGTTCCATCCCCTCCTGCATCTCCTACCACAGCCCCCAGCCTCTCTCGCTGCCTCCTTCCAGGCTCTGCACTGTGGGCCCTGTCTTGCTCCTTCTTTCTGGCTCCTGCCATCCCTCCCAAGACTTACCATTTTCTTCTTCCTTTTCTGGGACTCAAAGTCCACTCCCTTTCCTTTCTTCTTTCTGACCCCCCAATACCTTCATACAACCACCACCACCGAAACGGTGACAGCTACCGGTACCCCTGGTTGATAAAAGGAAACGTCTTTCTCTTGTGCACTGACTTTCTCAGGAGATTCAGGAAGCATTTCAGGATCTCATCAGGCCTGGTGGGTGGATGTGTGCTGTGGAATCAAGTCAGAAAGCCTTTCCTCAATAGCGACCCCCAACATTTACACAAAACTTGAGCATTTAGCTGGCCCTTTTCATCTAGCTTGTCCCTCATGAGCACTCGAGAGGCAGACAGGGCAGGCATAATAAGCCCTTTTGTCAGATGCAAGGCTCTAGGAAATCAAGGAGGCTGCCCAGGGCCGCGGAGCTCCTAAGAGTTGGATCTGGAGGGAGAGTTCCTGGCTCTGGCCCAGGATTGCGTGCCCCTTCCATCGCACCACGACCCCAGACAACTCACAGCTGGCCTGTGTGAGTGTCCATTTTAGATTCCAGACAAGCAGGAGTTTGCCAAGTGAACAAGTTCCAAATAACAAAGTCCACTGCGTGTGCCAGGAAGGTCTAAAGCGATGCCAGGCGCAAGGGCAGAAACAATGGTTATTATGTTCCACTCACATACAACTCCAGGGGTTCAAAGATCCCAGTCCCAGGTCTTGTTCCCTTTGGTCTCACAACAGCTCTGTGAGGTGGACGTAGCAGGGCTGGTTACTGTTGCAGATGTGGAAACAGAGGCAATGTGACCTCGCTGGCTACAAAGAAGCTGAGCTGGGACCTCACCCTAAGGTTCCTATTTCCCAGGCCTGGATTCTTCCCCTCACAGATGCATAGAAATCATAAATCGATCTGAAACAGTCAAACAACCAAAAAACAATCATAAACTTGCCCAGGCTCAGGGCTTCTGGGCTAGACAGACAGCTTGTCAACCAGTTTCTCAGAACAGTATGGGAGGCAATCAGAGCCTAGAAAGCAGTTTCGAGGAAATGGGGCCAAGAGAAGAAAGGACTTGGCAAGAGGCTAGGGGCAGGCCCGCTGAACCAGCAACCCTGACTCAGCCTGGACACCCCAGGCCAGAAGCCAGGGAGCTCCCCGAGAGCAGGATGGGGCTGAGGGGCCTGGGGTGGGGGGGTCTCCAGGGTTCGCCTGCCAACGGCAAAGGTTCACTCTGAATCCTTGCCTCGGCTTCAAATCTCCTTCTCCAGGAAACCTCCTGGGATTAACCCCTTCTCCGAAGCCCTTCAGCAGGGCCACAGCTAATCTCAGTGATGCCACCTGGGGTGTGTCAACATGCTGCTGGAAGGGTGACAGAGCTGTGTCCTCTCTCCTCTCCTTCACCCCCTTTCCAGTCCACCCAGTAAACACACCCAGCAAACAACAGCTGACTGGCCCCACCCCACTGTCCCGCTTTCCCGGGTTCTGGTGCTGGTTCCGTGGTGTGACTGGGCAGGGGGCGGGCTGAGAAGATGTCTCAAATAACAAACAGCTGCAGTCAGTGAGGAAGGGAGAGGAAACAAAAGAGATGCACAGGAGAAGAATGCAAATGGTGTTTTGTCCACAGAGCTTCTTGCCGCCCCCTGCCCCTATGGGGAGCCAGTTCCTAGGGAAATCTGGTAGCCCCTAGACAGACCTCTTGGGTGTCCCTCACCGTAGACCCCTGGCCCACTGTCTTCAGCTGTCATTGCAGTGGATGGCTCGGGTTTCCTGGGGACTCACACTCACCTCAAGTAGGCACCCTGAGTCTTTCTGCTTTTGGCCTGGGGGCTTCTTTACTGTATGTGGGGGGAGTGGCTGGAGGACACTCATTGCAGGGGCAACCCTCAAGTTTGGGGACGTTACCAGCCACAGGGCCAACCCCTCACCAACGGGGGGTGGGTGGGGCAGGAGGTGGTGAGTGACGGCCCGCCTCCGGCAGAGCTGCGTTGCCACTGCCTGTGATGGTGGCCTCAAAAATGTCCCCAATATTACTTTTCCTCGTTCCTTTTCCTTTCCATGCCCTCTGCTCCCTGTCTCATTCCAGGAATCATCTCCCAAATAACTACCTGCACCCAAAACCTTATCTCAGGCTTTGCTCAAGAGGGACCCCAAACTAAGACACCCCTCAGATGCATGGTTATCTCTGCCCGTCTGGGCAGCCAGAGCTCCCGGCAGCCTTGCCCGCCTCCTCGGTGGGTCTGGTGTGGTTTTACTAAGGGCAATAAAGGAGAAGAGGCTACAGCCCGGTGATCCACTTCCATTCCTGCAGCAGTTTCACCTGCAACTGTTCCCCCGTCTGAGCCATTGCACGGAACTCCCCTGGAAAAAGAGGAAATCATAGCGGCTAAGAGGTCAGACTCTGAGGCCAGACTGCCGGCATCTGAATTCTGGCTCCGCCACTGCTGGTTGGGTGGTCTTGGGTAAGTCACTTAAACTCTGTGTCATTTCCTACATCTGTAAAACAGCGATAATAATAGTACCTACCTGCGGGGTTGTGAAGGTTAGAGGAGTTGTGTGGGACATGCTTAGAACACTGCCTGGCTCACGGCAATGCTTTTTGTGTTTGGGACTCTTATCTCCTCCATAAGGGCTCCTTGTGCAGTGCCTTGGGGAGAGGGACAGAGCGGGGACCCTGAGGACCCCCAGGGGCCTGGCTCCTTTCCGTTCCTGTTTCCTCCCTGGTGGTCCTGGTGGCAAGGCTGACTTCATAAACCAGTGACCTGCACTTGGTTAAATGCTCTGTTGTTTCCCATCTTGAAAACCTTTACATTTTTGAACCACGGGCTCCACATTTCATTTTGCACTAAGTCCCACGAACTGTGTAGCTGGTCCCGCCTGGTGGCTTGAATCTCGGGGAGAGGCCTCTGCAAATGATGAGGGTGAAAGGAACCCTGTCCTCTGGCCAAGCTGGGCTCAGCTTCTTCCCTCCCCTGAGCAGAGCAGAAAATGCAGGCACAGTGGGAGCTTTTATCACAGCCAGTGTGACTGACAATGGCTCCTGGGGTGAGACAGGCCTTAGGGGCCAGCTGGTCCAACCGCTCCGGAGTCATGATCTCCTGCCCGGCACCCCTGGCACAGGCTTACCCAAGCCTCTTTGTGAATTCTTCTAGTGCCAAAAAGGACTCCTTTCATTGTCGATTTTAATTGTAACTGCCCCTCACCCTTGTGGGGTGTTTTGAGGTTCTCCAAACCTTTTCACAAGGATTATCTCACTGGATTCTCACCAACCCTCTGACACGATAGGAGTTTTCTTAGGCGTAGAAATTGAGGAAATTGTAACTTCCAGATTAACAGCCTTTGTTGCCCCACTCAGCCTTTCCCTTCCATCTATCAGCAATTGAAATCTCACTTCCCCTATCAAGGGAGAAGAAAAAACTCCTTAATTCTTTCTAGGACTAAATTGTTTTCCCCCCTGGGCTGTGGGGAATATAATGCCTTTTTTTCAGATGTGCTTTCTTTGAATAACAGTCATGAAAATGGCATGAGCTAAGCAGACTTTCAATGAACTGAAACTCAGAAAACTGAGCTGAGGCATTAGACTTCTGTTTAACGATGGTGGAATAAAGCAGGATCACAGAACCTCATTCCGTTTCTGCCCAAAGAAATAACACAGAAATTTTAAAACAAAACAGAAACCCAACAACCTCAAACAGCTGAAGAGTCCATCATACAAGGAAAGTGGGTAGAACACATGGCCCTTCTAAAAGGGCCAGGCAAGGAAAGAGGCAGAAGCTTCTAGAACCATGTGGTTTCATCCCGCCCCAGACTGGGGAAATAGGTCCCTTGAGAAAATCCTGAGCCCTTCACCCGTGTCCTCGGATTCGAAGGGCAGCCACCAGAGGGAGTGGGAAGGGCAAGGAACTACATGAGAGTGGAGGTCCCCGGGACCCGGGGGCCTGCGTGGGCAGGAAGGGTTGTCCTTGGCTTGCTGTCTGCCCGGTGGGTGCAGGGTTGACGTGAAGAGCTGGAGCCCCTGGAGGGGCTGCACAGGTAGAATAAGCCTCACATGCTGCCTCGCCAGTGAGCACACCCTGCGCTGCCCAGGTATCTGTGGCTGAGCACGTGGCCAGGCTTGCTGCTTCTCACCTGCTCAGTAGGGCTAGTGCTCTCCTGCTTCCCTTACTCAGGTAAAGCAAAAGCCTTTACTTTCATTTCCTTCCCGTCCGTGGTTTTCAGATTCTCTGTTGCTCTGTTCTGTGCCCACCACCTCTCCTCCCTACCCGACCCCAACCATAAATACCCTTCAAATGAAAAACCCATGGGGCCTCCAAATCTGGGTAAGACAGGTAGCTCCAGCGGGGACGGGCAGGTAGGCCTCCTGTCACTCCTCTTCCTCTTTCAGTAGAGAGTAAGTCAGTCTGAGTCAGTGCCTTCGCCTGACACACCACGTTTCCTCACTATTCAGACAGGATTCAGATCTATTCCAATGACTATTCCTGATCTAAAAGGCAGTGGATTCTGCAGGTTGAGTAGTCAACTAGATCATGTCTTTGCCTCCAAGGAGAAACTGCTATATAAATTCCACATTCATTAACTCACTCAGTCCCTTGCCTTTTTCAGTAGTTCTTTAGGAAAACAAAGCCAGGATCTCCTCATTAGAAGCCAGCCCAGGACTTCTCTGAATAGTACCATGCCCGGGCAGGCACAGATGTATCTCCATGTGTCATCACCGGCCGATAGCTTCTAGGTGTTTCCAAATCTCTTCTAGGAGACCTGTTCTGCACTCTCATCTTTGCCCTTCATCCTCTTTCTTGTGGAGTTCCACCTTCTGATGTCAATACTCTGAAGAAGTTCTGTGAGTAGTGGACTGAACAGCCTGCTAGCTATCAGGCTGGGAAATCAAAGGCCCTTAGGGCCAGACTGGACTTTGAAACATCACCTTTATATCGCTTCTCCACTCCAACCCTCAGCAGAGCCAGGCCTCAAACCCATACCTGCTGTCCCGGCTCTGCCTAAAGTTCCTCTGTACTTTACCATGACACCTCCATAACCACAGGCAACATTCGATTCTAATCTGCCCACTTCCTTCTGGTACCCAGATTTCCAAGAATTGAGTATACCGCACTTAGGACTGGAAGATAAAATGTCAGTTCTCAACATATAAACCTCAGAATCTTCTGCACCTAGAAAGGAAAAGGTTTTCAAAATTAGTGCAGCTTCCTATATCTTTAGGATGCTGTCAATGCAGGCTTTTATATTTAGGATCATATAAATTATTCATAGAGAACTGTTGGGCTGGTGGATAGCTTCTAACTACTAGAAATTATATTTCCCTCCCTTTTGATAATTAGTTCAAGGTCTTCACCACAAGTGACATCATGTCTCAGAAGCAAAAATAGGTCCCTATTAAGACTATGTAATGTCTTCTTTCTAACAGGTCCTATTTCCTCTTTAGGCCCTAGTCTCCTCACCTTTCTAATTGGCTCTCTGACCACAAAGCCTTTTCTTGCTACTGTCTGGAGCCTTAGATAATTAGATATGGTCTGACTAGGTGAGGTCAGGAGCTTGGCTATGCTGATTGCATTTCAGTTTACCTGGGCCAAAGGACCCAGGGCTCTGGAAAATGAGATGGTGGGTATTATAGCCTATGCCGCAGTGATACAATTCTAATGAACCGAACAGGTTATTTGGACCTTAGGCACAGCTAGGTGTAGGAATAATTTATACCCTTTGCTAAACCTAGTTGGGGTGGGATAAAACAGCCTCCATTACTGAGCATTCAGCACGATGTGCTTCACATACACCATCTCATTTAACACTGAAAATACCTCTTTGAAAGTTTCCCATTTAACACATGAGCATGAGGTTGAGAGGATAAGAAACTTGCCAAAGGGGTTGAGATTCAAGCTCATGGGACAAGTCCTGGGTTCTGCTGCCTCTCTGCGGGCTCCTACTTGGACAAGCCCTGGAACCCAGAGGCCACCATGATGGAGGGCCATTCGGGCACTAGAGGTAGTCATGAATTTACTACCTGCTGCCAGTTTCATACCTGGAATTCAGAAATGAAAGGAATCATTATGAGATTGAAATCTCTATCCACTTCAGTCCGAAACAAAGGCATTCTCTTTATGTTGTACTCTACAGGGCAAAAATACATTTCATGTCCATATCCAAAAAGATAAAAAGCATGGATTTCCGACTTTTTAGTGGCTAGTTGTATCTCTGCAACAGCTGAGGGGAACACATATTAAAAAGTAATCTTCGGGCTTCCCTGGTGGCGCAGTGGTTGAGAGTCCGCCTGCCGATGCAGGGGACGCGGGTTCGTGCCCCGGTCTGGGAGGATCCCACATGCCGCGGAGCGGCTGGGCCCGTGAGCCATGGCCGCTAAGCCTGTGCGTCCGGAGCCTGTGCCCCGCAATGGGAGAGGCCACAACAGCGAGAGGCCCGCGTACCGCAAAAAAAAAAAAAAAAAAAAAAAAAAAGTAATCTTCTAGGGTTTGGGAACTATTATGTTTATTTTAAAATCGGGGGAAAAGGAAATTATAGAAGCTTTTAGGTCCATTACCCCTTTAACAAGCATACCTAATCCTTTAGATTTAACTGTTATTTACTAAAAACAGAAATCCAACGGAGGCAATCTGCTGTTTTGAGGAAAACATTTGAATGGAAATCAAAAGACCTGGTTGTAGTCCCCACAATACTATTAAGTAGCCATTTGAGGCTACCAGCAATGGACCAAAATTGCACCAGAATGAAATCTACCATCTCAAAACAAGGTGATTTCTAAAGTTCCAGTAGCTCTGAAATTCTAAGGGCTAATGAGTTACACATCAATCAGTGCCAAAGATAATATAAAGGTTACTCCCAAACAAAACCTGCATTGTTTTAGATGGGTGTTCCTTTGATTAATGTGACTTATACGAATGAGTGATGGATCAACAGATCTAATCCTCTTAAAGTATTTGGAAACTCAAAAAATTTCCAGCTATTGAAATTATGGGCAAACTTGTCGAAGTGAGAGAGCTCTTCTAGACCTATGTAGCGTCCTTTAATCATTCAAATAGCTGAGGAATTTTTTTTTTACTGTGATAACTGATCTTCAAAGATGGCTCCCAATGAGCCATGCCTCCCGGGGTTCATACCCTTTTGTAGACCCTCCCATATTGCCCTGTGACTCACTTCAGCCAAAGTGACATTGTGCCAGTCCTGGCTCTAAGCCAAAAGAAGTCTTGGTTGCTGCTACTTTTGTGCTTTGAGGGAGCCCCGAACTGCCATTCTTCTCACTGCTCCACACTAAACATATGAGTTCAACAGACCCAATACGGGCCCAGATGCCTCATTTCCAATGCCATCCTTTGTCCCTATTAAAAAGTGTACATATCAGGGAAAGAGAAAAAGCCCTATTGTGGCCTCTAGATTCCTTGATTACAAGAGGCTCCTTGTCACCAATATTGAACTGTCCCTTTGTCTGGCATCCTGGAGATGCCTAATGGCTCGGAGGCATATTTCTCCTGCTAAGAGGGCAAGAGTATGTAAGATGGCAGCTGGGATCCTCTAGAGGTGAGCCCTCAGGAATGGCAGTCTGAGGACAGTTCACATGGAAGTCGACCTCCTTAAGACCACCATGTCTGAATACTCCCTGGGGTCCTCACGTTATCAGGGGTGTGCGTACCTGTTTGTAGACAGCGGACTTAGGCATTTTCTTTGTTTTTTAACACTCCTGGGTTCCTCTTTCTAGTACTCCAAGCTCTTCTAATCCCCTCCCAACTCCCCCTACTTCTAGGTATCTATTTTCTTTTCCCTTAGCTGTCCATCAGCTGATCCTGACAGAGTGTTAGGTGTTAGTTAACGAATAAAAACTGAAGACCTTTTCAGGGAGTTTTGCACCAAAAACGAAACAAAGGCATGAAGATGCAGCAATGGATATTTTAGGGGAGGTATCCTAGCCACGTGATTTCTCAATGACACCACTAAGACAGCTACTATAATCGCAAGGACGGCCCAGTGTTCCCTCTTCAGCAGTGAGAACTTTACCACCATCTCTAGAGTGAATCTCACACCTAAAAGGCAGAAAGTATTCCAAGGAGAGGCAACAGAAACTTTCCAGGGGAAAACTCAGGAAGGAGCTTTGTGATATGTTCATGATTTCTAGAAAGAAAAAAAAAAAGTTCCAATTTCTTCCTTTGGAAAATGGGTTTACTCACCTAATGAAGAGTATTTTTCTGACTAGGAAAGGAGCCTGTCTCATTTCCAGTGGTTAGCCAACTCTCCTCTCACAATACATTTGTGCGTGTGTTTATATGTGATCTGGGTAACTGATACTTAGTTTAACGTTTCTCAAGCCTCTAAGAGTTAAGAACAAGGTTATCCAAGTCCTGAAAGGTAAAAATTTATTGATTTATATTGTATCAGCCTGTTATGATATGGTCACACCTGCTCACATGGCTGACTTTTTCTTATAGCCAAAAGAGGAAATTTTTTCCTTTTAAAAATACATTTTTTCAGCAGGAAGAAACATTTTCTAAAAACAAACATTTTCCTATTAAGTGGAAGTTAAAAGCAATGGCTTTTCTTTTTTTCCCAACTCATGCAGAATAGGGCTGGTCAGCAACAGATCTCAGAGTGCTTCAAATCTGCTTTCAGGCCTTTGCCCTCAGTCTGTTGTCTTCCACAGAAACCACACTAGGGAAAAAATTACAGCCTCACCAAAACAGCAGCCTAAATCCAGATGGAAAAAGAAGAGGTAGGCTGAACTGTAACTATTTAACTTATTTGGTCGATTGTGTAAGATATTTAAATGCATTTAAAAGTTTCAGTGGGATCAAACATACTGTCCAAAAAAATACCTAAACAATAAATGTTTTCAGTGCTCAAAACAAAATCTTAGAGATGCCTGTTATCAGTTTACTTCATTTTGAGAAATGAAAGCAAAGAACAAACTTTAGAAATATGCAAGCTTCCCATGCACTTCAGGAAAGATCTGCTGTTGTCAAATTCTTCAAATCAAAAGCACGCTCTGTAGGACAGATATTAATGCTTTCCCACCCTTTAAAGGGTCAGTGATGGGAATTTCCTGAGAGCAGTGAGTTTACTCAACACTAACAGTTACATTAAAAAAAAAAAGCACAGGGGTTTTCCCTGGTGGCGCAGTGGTTGAGAGTCCGCCTGCCGATGCAGGGGACACGGGTTCGTGCCCCGGTCCAGGAAGATCCCACATGCCGCGGAGCGGCTGGGCCCATGAGCCATGGCCGCTGAGCCTGCGCATCCGGGGCCTGTGCTCCGCAATGGGAGAGGCCACAGAGGCCCGCGTACTGCCAAAACAAACAAACAAACAAACAAAAAAAAACAGCACAGGGCAGCGGTGTGTTGGACAGCCCCTACTGGCTCCCTATAGCTGATTGTTAAATTTTAGAGTTTTGCCAGCAGTTGCTAAACAGTTGTTATTAAAATTAAATTATATAAGCTTACAATGAGTGCTGAAGCTAAAAGTGGTTCACTTTAATGAGTATAATTTGTACAAGGGTAAGAAATAGTTTAACAGATCATGTATCAGATTGAATGACAATAAATTTGAGAAATAAGTGGATTACGATGTAATTCCATTTTTAAAATCATGGTTGAACTGCAATCATAGATTGGCTACAAGAGTTCAGCAAAAATCAATTAAAGTATCCTGGGAGAATCAACTGGCTATATGGGATTTACAATAAAGTATATTTTATTATTTGTTAACTGTGTTTATATGTCCTCGCTATCAGCAAAATTTTAACAAACGTATGCACACTTGAATACAGAATTTTTTTTCTAGGAGAGCAGTCTATTCAACATTTACCAGTATACCACTGGATGGGGAAAGTGGGAAGGAGTGGGGGGAATAGTTTAAAACCAAAGGAGGAAGTACAATGTTTTTTCATTTGGATTTTCAGTTTGCCCTCAGCATCCAACTGCCATGATACACGTCCACAGATGTTAATGCCTAAATATCTCCAGTAAAATACAACCACCCATCCCCACTACTAAGAATTAAAAGCACTTTACTTGAAAAAAATCAACTTTATTTTTTCTAGGTTAAAAAAAATAGAACCAGCTATTAATTTTTGTTGAGAAAATGCTTCTTTTGGTGTTCACATCTAAATTTCTGAAAAGGTGATCTGGTTACGAAAATAATCCCAAATGCATTCATAAACCAGATCCACATGTGACCAGCCCTTTGCAAAATTTAATTACAGTTGCCACAGCCTTTACATTCATTCTTATCGTATATTACAACATGCAGATACACAAAGAAAGACAGGTCAACAAGCTAAAGTAAACATTATGGCATCAGGAAAATGAAAATCCACCTGTATAAAATAAATACAACTTTGTAATAACTGTAAAGAAGATGAAAGCACTTAACACAACAATGGCAATTCAATGTACAACTGCTTCATTACCCAACCATGAAATGAGTTACTGTAAAATGCACAGACTCCTTACATGTAACGAATCTGTCATGTGTTCAACAGTTTACACAATAAAAATAAAGCCACTCAAAATATGTGTGCGTACCTCGCAACTAGATTACACTGAAAACTTTTTTTTGCTCTTTTAACTGTTTTAAAAAAATATTAAATGTAAAAATCCTCAAATGGAAATTTGCAGAAAAACCCTTATTTTATTTTCCATGTAGCTACAGTCAGCCTCCCCCAACAGTTCAGCACCCTCAGCTTATCCCCAGGGTCCAGTTCCTAATCGTTGGGTACCAATGCAAAATGATTACAATAAAGCACCAACCAGCGACTGTTCCAGAGAACACCTGGCCCCTCTGTGACTGAGAAATGTCCCATTTAGGTGGTTTTGGTCCCAAAGGTATTAGTCTCTACTGTCTCATAAAGTGAACCAGTATACTTGCTGCCCAGGGTGGCTTTGACTTTGCCTTTCATGTTAACAGATGTAAAATTCACAGCACTACATTGCAAAAAAATAAGAAGAACCATTTTTATCCATCCTTTGTGGACCAGAGCTGACATACTCATAATGGTAACTCTGGAAGGAGGTCCTATGTAATGAAGGAAATAGCTGACTCTTCCTATTCAGCAATGCAAATAAAATTTTCTTAAATATAAAAAGAATCCAATAAGGCTATCCATGATTAACTTTCTACGATTATAACCAGGTCCCAATAGTTCAGAACAGTCTGTAGGGAAGTGATTGTCAAGAAACGTTACTAAGACAAATCCACCAGAAGTGAGTAACGTGAGCAAAGAATGAGAGGCATTCTTAACACCGATCCAAACACTATTAACGCTACAGGGATGTTCTGAGGTTTACATCTGGTGATTTAACGTTTCATTTTCACAAAAAGGCTCGAGAAAAATTACAATACCGCCAACTCTTGATTATTCATGGATTCCTTTTCTGGCCCATGGATTATTTAGGCTTTTGTGTTTTCCTCTTCCTGAAGCTGTCTTTCCAAATCTTTTCACTACTCATTAACAGTCATAAATATATAGGCAATAGAAACTAATAAACTCAAATCATTTTTTTAAATTAATATGCATCCCTAGAAGAAAAGAAGTTTGATGATAATAAAAACTCAAACACCTAAATACAATTAGAGTTTTGGCTTACTATGACTTATTACTGGATTAACTATCCAGTAATCTCTAGTTCTTTTACTGTGGAAAATTAAGGGTTGGTTGTAATATTAACAACTACTTAATAATATGACAGATCTGAATTCATAGCTAGCTTTAAAAAAAATCTACTATTTAGATTCTCAACTCGTTTGCCCACCCAAAACATCATTTTCCATTCTGTAATTTTCCTTTACCTTCTACTGGCATATAGGTTTCTCCACAATATCTGTATATTTCAACACCAATGAGAGTTTCTGAAGTTAAGCATGAACTGCTGGGGTGGTCACTTCTGTAGTCACTGCGCCTGCCTGTGGCCAAGCAGGTGCTCCCCTCACTGCGACTCGTTGAGACCAGGGTCCAGCAGGGAGTTCTCAACCCTCTCTGCTGTGTGAATCTAAGCAGATCAGCTGAGACCAAGAAGTGCTGAGATTCTACAAGGCATAAAACTGGCACAGTTTTATTTTCTTTCCCCTTGACAAAATGTATATTTTCTAAACATCCTTTGATCTCACTTTGCAAAGAAAATACAAATTAGGACTTTTAATTCAGTTCTGTACAGTGGCATATTGCTGCTTCCCTGATTGCCATATAAAAACATGGATTCTCTCTTTACATTCTCTAGTACAAGCAGGAGAACTCCAGTTACTGATAACGGAAAGCACTATCAATGCTCTCAAACATTTTGCCAACAGAAGAGAGAGAACATGTTGATGAAGAATCAAAGAGGGATAGGGCAGATCAAATACACATCTATTTACAACTCACAGATCTATTTTCAAAAGTTAACTCACACATCTACTGGTATTTGTCACTCTACAGACTGTTGAAATGACGGCGCTTGAAAAGTAAAGCATCTTACATAATAGTCTGTTTAACATATACAGTGTATTAAACAATACCACGTTCCTTTGGAGCACAGTGATGGCAAAAGTGGCCCTAAACCACATTTATATATGCATGTATGCATTCCTCTCTCTTTTTTTTTTTCTTGGATGGGAGAACTGGCCACGCTATCTGTGGCTTGCTTAGCAACGAGGAAAAGGTCTATTGGCTAGGACTGTGCATGCCATACTCGACAGTGAGCAACTTATCCTCCAGATGGCTGACTAATCTCTCAAATGAACAATTTCTATTCATCTTGTCAAGTAGTGTTTGCTGGGCCTCGAACAAAAGCATCTTTAAGCTTCTATCCGTCTTCCTATCATTATCCATACCTCTATATTGAGATTGGCTTCACCTAGTCACTGTCACTGTAAAACACATAAGGAAATGCTTAGGTTTCCAAAAAACTGCATCTTATAACAACCATTACCAAACTAAACACATTGACACTGTCTTCTGCATTTCACCAGTAGTAGTCTAATATTCAATGAGGTATTTCAGGTAACGCATCATTCTATTTCACATAGGCATTGAATCAACCCTAAAGATGAAGACGCTGTGGGCTTTGATTTGGTGTTGCTTTGCCTTTCCCACATAACTGGGAGAAAATTCACATCTTTCCAGTTTTTTTTGGTTTATTGAAAAAAAAGATAACACTAGCCTTTACTTTTATTTTCTGGCTACTTCTCAAAATTGTCATTTGTACGATTAGTGGCGATAGGGGAACCTACAATGCTCACATCACAGATAACTACCACTGACTCACTAGGATCTAAACAGTTTTATAGTCCCAAGCCAAAAAATAGCCTCTCTCTCAACACTGGGAGTGCAGGTGACGGGCTGATGGCACGCCAGCACTTTTTGAGAAGTGTTTGGTTCTACTATGAGGTCAATCACGTGAACATAGTGACACATTTAAGAAAAAGAAGTTTTCTAGAAATAGAAACTTGACTTTATCCTTTCCAAAGGCAATTGGAAGAGACTGAGAGGCCTTTTTGCTGGTCTCTCTCCTGGTTACACCACTCTGACATGGGCAGCTCCTTGATGTGCTAAGGGAACACAGGTTCCGGGGGTGCCATGTGAGAACTTGTCACCACTGGAAGCCAGCGCCTGGCTTATCTCTTATTTTTCTAATAAACTAGTCTATTTCACCTTAAACTGATCATTCAAATGTCTTACCTTAATTTGTTTCAACCATCCCCATATGCGTTTAATGCTAATATGCAAAATGGAGAAAAAAAAAAAAAAAGGCTCTGAGTGGGACGGAAGCCTCAGTGTGGTTGGTGCCCAATGCAGGTAGCGCTGGAGAGCGCCAGAGCACAGATCCACGTGCAGACAGGCAGCCTCTCAAAAATCCCACTCACTGATTACGCTTATGTTTGTTTTTAGGTTATAGTACTAATCCTTTGCTATATATGCATCTGATAAAAGTGCATTTTGTAAAAGACAATCATCAACCTATGATATGTCTTCTATACAAGAAGATAAATCAAATGACCCACCCCTCATACAAGGGGAAGCACTAGTGCATGTAAACACAGCATTGGACTGAGCTGGTCTTTCTGAAGAACACATTCTAGTACCAGAATATGTCCAGTGGACACTGCTTTGTCCCCCAGAGTATGCTTGACACTGAACTTCATGTAGCTATGGAGGACTGGAGTGTCGCTGCGAACAACAGGGAAAGAGTTCTTCAGAAGGTGCCAACCAGTTCCCCTCGAGGTTACCAGTAACACAGCAAGAGTTGGTGGAGATGAGGGCACTCTACAGCACTGCCTAACAGAGACTACTAGCTAAAAGGAATGGATGCGTACAACTTTCTGAGCTTGAACTAGATTAACAGGTATATCTGGTGGCAACAGAATTTGTCTCAGAGAGTCTTCTAGGATGATTTTATGATTTCCTCTTCTCCAAAAGTGATGTTTGCTTAAATGTGTGGTGGAGTGTATCTTTTTAAAACATGAAAAGTCCTTAAAACATATTTGCAGGTCATTATATTATTGATCCTCATTTTAGTAGAGTTTTAAAATATCCCAAAGGGGGATAAATATTAATCCATCCATTGAATTTCCTTTTCCTTTTTTTTTTATATTCTGATTTGTACATGTAAAACAATGCACGCTTATGAAAGTCCAAGCTCCTGTGGTGACCTTGACCAAGTCAATTCCTAAAACAGGCAATGGTAAAAATACTGAAAGATGCTGTACCACATATAGCCTGACAAAAATGCAAAAGACTGTATGAGAAATAGCCACGTATTGCTGAGCGTCATTTCCCTGGAAACAGCTTCCTCACGGCCCTTGGGAGGTGGAAAAGCCCCTAAAAGACAAGACAGAAATATTAACTTGTTTTACTGTGGTGGTAGGTGTCCTAGAATAAAAGTTGAACATTAGTTTAACTAGAGTTTTTTGCTCTTGTTTTCTTTAAAATATCTTCTGTGACTTCTTGTTGCTCTTAAAGAGAGATATCATTTGAAATACAATTTTCAAACCGCTAAGCCTTTTCCTGCCTTTATTCTCTGGCTGGTACGCTCCTCCTCCACCTCAGTGAATGGCAGGCTCCTTGCATTCTTCCAATATCAGAAAAATACCACCCATCTAGTCTCCCCTTCCCCCGTCAGTCACTCTTATCTCCGTGTTTATTTCCTTCTTGGCACTTTCCACAATCTGTATTGATTGCAATCTACCTTTTCTTTTTTCTACAGACTGGTTTACTCTCTGTCTCCTGCTGGAATATAAGCTGCATGACAGAAGGCACTATGGCTGCACTGTTTTCCACTGCATCCCTATAGATTTCCACAATGGCCAGGACACAGGATGTGTGACTCAATTAAATAATTTCCAGGGAATTCCCTAGCGGTCCAGTGGTTAGGACTCTGTGCCCTCTGTGCCAAGGGCCTGGGTTCAATCCCTGGTCGGGGAACTAATATCCTGTAAGCCATGTGGCGAGGCCAATGAAAAAGAAAATATTTCCAGAATAGCATAATTTATACTAATTCTTCTGTTTACAAATTAAATGTTTTTGCCACAAAAGGGGTTGTAAATTTCTGATATTATTTTCAAAAGGCAATATGGTTTATGGAATATGTCTTAATAATAAAAAGGAGAAACACAAAGTAAACAGATGTCTGTAAATTCTCTTCTGGAAAGGAAGGCTAGACACTTTGGAGCAATACTACCTAAGGTCATCCTGAAAACACTCTTCAGCATTTCAAATAGCCTTTGTCCTTGCTGATAATCCCCTACGATAAGCTGATTCAAGAGAGGATTTGCTTCTCACAAACAATTTACAGAGAACGCTTTTAAGTTTCAAGGTCTGTTATACAAATAGCTTTCTTAAAAAGAGTTTCTATTATTGTTGCTACTATTTAGGCCAAATATCATAAAGAGATTGAGATTGAAAAAGAAGACAGATCTTGCTGGCCTTTTAATCACTTGATGCCTTCTTAGATATCCATCCTATCTCATCTTGAAAGAAATTTCTAGAGTAAGACCAAGGAATGCACACAGCAGAGAGAGGCATCTTGTTCAACTAGTCTTACTAGGAATTCTAATAGCATACACAATGTCTTACTTCTGTCATATTAATATGCACTACTCCAAAGCCCCAGGGTCGGAAAGTTGAGGAAGGAATCCTATCGAGGACAAAGTGAAACAACCCTAAACATAAAGAAAAAATCCTTAGAGGTAATTAACAGTATCAGCCTTTGCTTATTAGTATTAGACCTTCTATAGTCTGATTCAATATCTACTTTAATTCTGTACCAAAAAAGTCTAGGTGGGAAGAAAATTGGGCCTCTACTAATCTAAAACCCCATGGCTATTCTCAGGCCCAGGACAACTTTCTCTTCATCTTTTTATCCCTATTGCAGGGTCTAGAAAATAGACCCATGGCACAGCTAACTGAGAAAGCACTTTGGTATGCCTGGTGTTCTACCAATGTTATTTCCTTCTTTCCTAACTTCCTTTTTTTCCTCCCTCTCCCCTCCCTGCCTCCTAGGTCTTTTTCGCTCATTGTAGTTGTCACAGAACGTAGAGAATATTGAGTATAGAAAAGGGATCTTAGGGTAAATGTCTCCCTAGGAGAAAAATGTAATAAGGTTATATCCATGAAAACTTAACATGTAAACTTTATCCCTCCATGTAAAGAAAAGAATAAAGCTCGTGCAAATGCAGTTATTGATTTATTTGGCCGCACAACATGCGGGATCTTAGTTCCCCAACCAGGGATTGAACTCACGCCCCCTGCAGTAGAAGTATGGAGTCTTAACTCCTGGACCACCAGGGAAGTCCCTGAAAATGCAGTCAAAAGTGATCTGAAACAACTGTATGGTGACGGTATCAGTCAAACAATCAAGTACAATGCCAACACATGAATGATACTTGCCGTCTCATAAAACAGACCATATAATCGCAAATGTATGCTGGCCGTCTTCCAGACTGTGTACTCTCTTGAACTAGATCCATTTATACAAGGGATACTCACCATTTGATCTTTCCACACTGGCTGATGAAGAGCCTGAATAAATTTCACATAAATTTGTCTTTATAAAAATTCTAAGCTGAAATTCTTAAACACAGAAATACTGTGATTCCTTTAGGGTATCTGAAGAATCGAAAAATGGTTATCTCCCCTAAAGTACATCTTTGAAACTATCATAACATCAGGAACATGTATAATAGGACTCTGTGTACCTGTTTCATAAAAATGTGATAAGAGGTCCTCTTTTTCAATAAAACGCTGATAGAGCCAGTCAGCAAGGTTATCAGTCTCCAGGGGTATATCTTTAATTGGAAAGATCCTATCAAGAGTCAGAAAAAAAGCAAAAACTACTTTAATTCAGAAGTCAAAATCATTCAGAACCACAACTTAGCTTTAGATTATCCTATATCTACAAATAATTATTGAGAAATACCTGTCTCCCCATGTTTGTAGGTTTAAGTAGGAATGGTTTTCGGAACAGGTAAAGTTGTTTTTTTTGTTTTTGTTTCTTTGCGGTACGCGCGCCTCTCACTGTTGTGGCCTCTCCCGTTGCGCAGCACAGGCTCCAGACACGCAGGCTCAGCGGCCATGGCTCACGGGCCCAGCCGCTCGGCGGCATGTGGGATCTTTCCGGACTGGGGCACGAACCCGTGTCCCCTGCATCGGCAGGCGGACTCTCAACCACTGCGCCACCAGGGAAGCCCAAGAGTTTTCTTTTTTATCATGAATAAGAGTTGCATTTTATCAACTTTTTCCATCTACCAAAATGCTTATATAATTTCTCCCTTTATTCTGTTAATGTGATTAATTAAAGGGACTGATTTTGAATGTTAAACCGAACTTTCATTCCTGGAATGTATGGTCTCGGTATATAATATGATGCATTTAAAATATTTTGCTGGGTGAATCTTATATTTATAATCATGTAAGAGATTTGCCTATAAATTTTCCTTTCTTATAACATCCCTGGTTCAGGTTTTGGTATCCAAGTTATGCTGGTCTCATAAAACAAGCTAGGAAGTATTCCCTCTTTTTGATGCTCTGAAATAACTGCACTTAATGTCCTTTAATTTTTCTTTTTAATGGCTATAGGATCTGAGATAATGTCCCCTTTTTCGTTCCTGATATCAGTAACATGGACCTTTTTTTTCCCCTTGATCAGCCTTGCCAGGAGCTGATCAAGTTTACAGTGTTTTCAAAAAACCAATTATTTTTGGTGTCATTATTCCTTCTATTGTATGTTTTCTATTTCAGTAAATTCTCCTTTATTATCCCCTGTCTTCTACTATCTTTGGATTGCATTTACTTTTCTTTTTCTAATTTCTTGAGATAGATATTTAGATCGCTGATTTTCAATTTTCTTCTCTTCTAATGGAAGCTTTTAAGGCTATAAATTTTCCTCTAAACACAGATTAAGGTGTATCCCATACATTTTTATAGATCATATTTTCATTATCATTCTGTTAAAAATATTTTCTAATTTCATTGCAATCTCTTAATACACGGTAAACATTAAATTCCTCTACTCACTATTGATGGGCAGTTTCTCATCTTTTGTTATTATAAACAATGTTACAATGAATAACACCGTGCAAATGTCCATTCATATGTGTATATCTACAGGATAAAACTCCAGAAGTGAAACTGCTAAGTCAAAGGCTAAATGTGTTAGTAATTTTGAAAGATGTTGGTACATTGTCTTCATAAAGATTATACCACTTTATACTAGCAATTTATGAGAATGCCTCTCACAGAAAGATTTTTAAGCTGGAGAATAATAAAATCAGAAGGCTCTGATTTAGGTATAGAAGATGGCTAGCAGTGTTTCACAACTGGGATATGCCAATTTGGGGACACATTCTTGGGAATCCATCTATGAGCTCTCTTTAAGAAAACAGATATGTTTTCATTTTAATATTAACCTTAATAAAAATATTCTGAATCATAGATAAACATGTGAGTAAGTACTGCCATGTGACTTTGGTGCCTATGTTTATAGTCATTTTGGCACAGTGCAGTACTACTTTAAAAGGCCAGAGAAGTTAATGGGGGGCATACTTAAGAGCAAAATCTATTCTTTCACCTCTTAAAAGTCACCTCTCCCTGTGATCTTTAACATCCATTACAATAAAATGAGAGAGGGGCTTCCCTGGTGGCGCAGTGGTTGAGAGTCCGCCTGCCGATGCAGGGGACACGGGTTCGTGCCCTGGTCCGGGAAGATCCCACATGCTGCGGAG
>NW_020173731.1:5542524-5566118 GCF_003031525.2 Neophocaena asiaeorientalis asiaeorientalis | reverse complement strand
GGGGCCCCGTTACCAAAAAAAAAAAAAAAAAAAAATGAGAGGAGTTCTGCTTCTTGTAATTGTAGAGTAATTCATAGGTAACAGTTATAAATTCTGGACAAAATGCAAAAAGTAATTGGTGGAAGGCACTGGAGAGTGACTAAAGGCAGGCAGATTGGAGCAGAGTCAACACTTGGCAGACAGGAATGGCACTGGTTTTCCAGTTTTTATAGCTTTTAACCTGAGAATAGTTCCCCTACGTAAGTCTTACTGGTTGAAGAATCGGAGGACAGAGATTAGGGTGACCATAGCAGTTGTAAAGTGAGGAATCCCAGAAAGAAGTAAGCACTGAGTGGGAGCCACGACTTCTGAGTATAATCCCCACTTAGATCTCTGGGTAACCCTTGAACTATGTATGTATGAGGCAGACTCCAGCAGAATAAAGCCAGCGGACACAGGGAGATGCCCAGAGCTATGCAGGAAATATAACTATTCAGGAAATTTAATCATTTGTTTATTTTTCTTTTTGC
Organism: Neophocaena asiaeorientalis asiaeorientalis; assembly: GCF_003031525.2. Lineage (NCBI taxonomy): Eukaryota > Metazoa > Chordata > Mammalia > Artiodactyla > Phocoenidae > Neophocaena > Neophocaena asiaeorientalis. Next base: position 5,565,609 of record NW_020173731.1, on the reverse strand, counting down.
CAAATTAAATGTCCTTAATATTTGGATTTTTAGGAAAGTCAGTTAACATCATCCTGATACTAGTGGAATGTTTTGTTTGTTTGTTTCTTCCGTGGAAGTGTTTTTTGTTTTTTTTAAAATTGTAGTATAGTTGATTTAGGGAATGTTTTAAAATTAAAAATTAACAATTTAAACTTAAAAATCAAATTTTATTTTTTAAATGAATGGTATTACAAATTACTGACTTTTTACTTTTAGATAATTTAATACTGTCTTAACACAGTTTTGTAATATAAGTAGTGCTCTTTAAACTATTTACCTCTACCACACTAGGTACAGCCCAATGGTTTGGGAAATTATTTGTATTATTATTATTATTTTTTTTTTTGCAATACGCAGGCCTCTCTCACTGTTGTGGCCTCTCCCGTTGCGGAGCACAGGCTCCGGACGTGCAGGCTCAGCGGCCATGGCTCACAGGCCCAGCCGCTCCGCGGCATGTGGGATCTTCCTGGACCGCGGCACGAACCTGTGTCCCCTGCATCGGCAGGCGGACTCAACCACTGCGCCACCAGGGAAGCCCTGTATTACTTTTTAACCTCTAAAAATATACTATTTCTATAAATATAAAAGCAGGTCTAATCAACCTAAGGATAACTAAGAAAGAACCATAGAGATAAAGAATATCCTTGGGCTTCCCTAGTGGCGCAGTGGTTAAGAATCTGCCTGCCAATGCAGGGGACAAGGGCTTGAGCCCCGGTCTGGGAAGATCCACATGCTGCGGAGCAGCTAAGCCCGTGAGCCACAACTACTGAGCCTGCGCTCTAGAGCCTGCAAGCCACAACTACTGAGCTTGCGTGCCACAACTACTGAAGCCCACGTGCCTAGAGCCCGTGCTCCACAACTAGAGAAGCCACAGCAATGAGAAGCCCGTGCACAGCAACAAAGACCCAATGAAGAGTATGAATGAAGAGTAGCCCCCGCTCACTGCAACTAGAGAAAGCCCGCGCACAGCAACAAAGACCCAACCCAGCCAATAATAAATGAAAGAAAGAAAGGAAGAAAGAAAGGAAGGAAGGAAGGAAGGAAGAAAAAGAATTTCCTGATTTCCTGAAATAGTACTTAAAGCAGCTTTATAAGGAGAAAAGTGACATTGAATATAAGGCTGAATTAATAGAGGAAGTTTGGGTTTACCAATTAAACTCCTGAAAGAATGTGGTGAGGTTGGTGAAGTACCTATTGCTTTAAATGGGGTGAGTGTGGGAGTGGGGCTGTGTTTTAACCGAAAACCTACCCTTCCATTCGCCTAGAGCAGCTGGGACATTCTCTTGCCTTAGGAGGCAGCCAGGAGGGCAGACCAAATGCTCCCTCAAGAGCAATCTACCTCTATTACTCTGATTCCTTGGTCACCATGGGATTAAAACATTAAAACAACTAATCTTCTAATATGGCAGAGTGTCAAATGTACTGAATACCAGTCCTCTTGGAATCAAATAAAAGGAGTTCTTGTGGGATATAAATAAATAACAGAAACAAATCTTTCCAATACCAATAGCTATCCAATGAAAACTTAGCTCTTAATTTTCAAGAAATAAAAATTATTATCAGTAATCCAGAATGTGCTCTTAAACACAGAGTATTCCACAAAAATCCACAGTATTAGATTTAAGAGCACTAGATAAATTATACTTTCAAAAAAAAGATATAAAATAATGCTTAGCTGGCACCTTATACATTCTCACTAGAATTTTCATGCCACAAAGACTCCCAAACGTGAGCTAACAAACACCATGGCTAAATCCTCAATTCAATTATGTCAACTACATATTAGGAGCTAATAAGCACTGAAGAAGATAAACTGTTTGTGCTTTCTAAGACCTAATAACCTAGCAGAGGGATCAGACAAGCAAAAAGTCTAAAATCAGAATGTGGTAAATGTTAAATAAGGAGTTTAAACAATTTCTGTGTAAGTTTAAATGAAGGGGTGTGCATGTCTACTTATGACATAGGCTACATGGAAAAGGCATCACTTGAGCTGTCCTAAAAGAGTCAGTAGGATTAAAAAACTTAAAACAAATTTTTAACAGAGTAACAATATGCATATAGCTTTCAAGAATCAGAGCAGTACAAGGTTCACAATGAAAAATAATAGACTATTTTTTCCCTCGTCAGATCCCTGTTCCCCAGATACAACCCCTTTCAACTTTCTTTTGCTGTTCACTTCCACATTGCTTATAAACATGCTAGACTGTCCAATTTAAAGTGTATTCATTGACTTCCTACTAAGGAAGATAAGGATTTGGCTTTCTTCTACCTTTGTCCTCTGCTCCTTTGGCTTCCTCCTCCTCCTCTCCTACAGATAATAATTCCTCCTCAGTGCCAACGCTGTCCTTCATAACTATGCTTATTAGTTTATGTTCTATTTATTTTCTTGTGTGTCTGTTTCCTCTATCAGACTGTGCTATACTCATCTTTGCATACCCATGTGCACATCAGTGCCTGCTCCTTTGTGGGAACTCAAGTTTGCTGAACTGAATTAAATGCAAAGTAATCCGCCAGCATAAAACATGATGAGGTGCCATCTGGAGACAGCCACAATACCACAGGTACAGTTAACTGACACCACCAGGGCTGGTATGACAAGAATAACTCAGAAATGCGGAAACTGCTTGTCACCAAAAATAGATTTATGGACAAGAACAGATCCTGTCAAATTTAACGTATCAGAAGATCTCCCAGCACTCAATTCCCAGAAGTTTTGCTTTGAGCCATCATCCTTAGGTAAGCTGCTCAGGCCTCATCCTCAACATTCTAAAACGTAATATTTGTAGCTTCCTCCTGCATCCACTAGAAAGGTTTAAAAAAAAACCCACTCAGCTATGTGAAAAAAAATTTCAGCAACTCAGATATAAACTTTTTTCCACTTTAATAGAGGAATAAACCAAGGCTCTAAGGTAGCAAACCTAGGGTCATATAGGAGAGAATTTTGAGTGACTTTTTAAGGTTTCTGTAGAAAGGGAGATGGCAAATACTCAGCACCTAGACTACTGCTTCCCTTCACAGTCAGGGACAATTGAGCCTGTTACGCCTTCCCCTTGAGTCCTGCTCCTTGGAAGAGTCAAAGCCATAGCAAACTAACATGCCACTTGAGGGCATAAACAATGAGATGGCATTGTTTACACCTCAAATTTATTTATTGTATCTTTTATCGTATTACGTCCTTTGAGACACAGATGCTTGCTGAATGAACTGAACTATCCAGTAAGCAAAATATAAGGTTGGTATATTTGCTTAAGAGAATCACTATTATGTTTTCCATGAGTCTAATGACATTTAAAAATTTTTCTTAAGGCTTTTTTTTTTTAGAGTAGTCTAAGGTTCACAGCAAAATTTAGGGGAAGGTACAGAGATTTTTCCATATCTCCCTAATGACTTTTAAAATAATTTTTATTTTGAAATAATTTCAGACTCAAAGAAAAGTTACAAAAAATAGTACAAAGAATTCATATATATGCTTCACCCAGATTCCCCAAATATCATTATTTCCCATATTTACTTTATCATTCTTTTTCTCCATATATGTATTTTCTGATGCATATATTTTCTGATATATGTATATATATATATGTATATATATGATCTTTCCTCAATTTTTGAGAGTAAGTTACAGATGGTGTGCCCCCTGAACACCCCCATGAGCATTTTCTAAATACAAGAACAGTCTCTTATATAACCATGCTGCAATGATCAAAATCAGGAAATCAACACTGATACTATTACCTAATCTACAATCTACAGATTTCACTCAAATTTTGCCAAGTGTCCCACCAATGTCTATAACAAAAAAAAGAAAAGAAAAAAGACAGAAACAAAGGAATAAAGAAACAAGAAAAGAAACAAAAAAAAAGGTACCATGCTTTAGGAAGAGGAGAATAGCAGTGAAATAAATAACACAGGGTGAAGTATCAATATCAATAAAGGGAATCTATTTTTTAACATCTTTATTGGAGTATAATTGCTTTACAATGGTGTTAGTTTCTGCTGTATAACAAAGTGAGTCAGTTATATGTGTACATATATCCCCATACTCCTCCCTCCCACCCCTCTAGGTGGTCACAAAGCACTGAGCTGATCTGCCTGTGCTATGTGCTGCTTCCCACTAGCTATCTATTTTACATTTGGTAGTGTATATATGTCCATGCCACTCTCTCACTTCATCCCAGCTTACCCTTCCCCCTCCCCATGCCCTCAAGTTCACTCTCTATGTCTGCGTCTTTATTTCTGTCCTGCCCCTAGGGTTCATCAGAACCATTTTTTTTTTTTTTTTTTTTTTTAGATTCCATATATATGTGTTAGCATACGGTATTTGTTTTCTTCTTTCTGACTTACTTCATTCTGTATGACAGATAGTTTTCTCAGAGTATATGGCCAGTAGTGGGATTGCTGGGTCATATGGTAGTTCTATTTTTAGTTTTTTAAGGAACCTCCATACTGTTCCCCATAGTGGCTGTATCAATTTACATTCCCACCAACAGTGCAAGAGGGTTCCCTTTTCTCCACATCCTCTCCAGCATTTATTGTTTGTAGATTTTTTGATGATGGCCATTCTGACCAGTGTGAGGTGATATCTCATTGTGGTTTTGATTTGCATTTCTCTAATGATTAGTGATGTTGAGCATCCTTTCATGTGTTTGTTGGCAATCTGTATGTCTTCTTTGGAGAAATGTCTATTTAGGCCTTCCACCCATTTTTGGATTGGGCTGTTTGTTTTTTTGATATTGAGCTGCATGAGCTGCTTGTATATTTAAGAGATTAATCCTTTGTCAGTTGTTTTGTTTGCAAATATTTTCTCCCTTTCTGAGGGTTGTCAATAAAGGGAATATTTAATAGGCAAATATACTCCAGGTAAGAAGTAATGAAATCTGAGCTAGGCTATTGCATTGAAATAAAAAGAGGGAATAGAAACAAACATTGCAGAGGTACCTTTCACAGGAAATGGTGGCTGGATTTGAGAGAGAGGATAAAATTTTAAAGTGTAAGAGTCAAAGAACTCCAAAATTTTTATTCTGGGTGAGGGCAGAATGATGTCACCATAAACCCCAATTGGAAAGCCAGGAGAAACAAGTTGGTGTGAAGGAAAATGAGTTCAGTTCTAGACATACTAGGTTTGAAGAAGCAACAGGGTATCCAGATGGAGGCAAGGAAGTTAAGTGAGGATTTGGAACCCGGCAGAAAGACTGAGAGCTAGAGGTACACCTACAGAGGATCCACTGCTACATAGTCTCCTATTATGGACTCAACCTCCACAGGAAAAAAAAAGAGGACTAAAAACAGGCTCCTAGAGAAGGTCTATACTTAAGTAATCTCTGTGTGTTTGTGTGTGTATTCCTGTATTAAATGGAAGGTTAGACAAAAAGACCTAGCTAGCCCTTTCTACTTCTCAGATCCAATCCAATGACTTTATGTAACTAAAATATAAATAATGATCAGTGAGAGTTATGCTTAACCACTATTCACTTAAAATTTAAACTCTAAGAATTTTTTTGAAAATTTGGGGGACATAATATTTCCAACAAAACTTAATTAGAAAATGAAAAGCACTTTTTGAATACCAATGGCAGGCATTTGTCCTTGACTCTAGAGAAATCTGAAAGTGAAAAAAGACATGGTGAGCCCCCAGAGGGCCAACAAGGTGGGATAGAGCACTTCATTTCCAAAGCTTATTATGTCCAGATTCATATATTGAAAAATGACTTAGCAAATCAGATTTTAGGTTATGTCTTGGTTCTATGTTAACATTAAAAATTTCTTTCATGTATATCTATAACTTCTTATAAACATTTAAGAAGAAATTAAGCATATCTTCTAACTAGAGGATAGAGATTTTATCTTATTTGAAATGATGATTCACCTCTTTCAAATCTTCAACTTCATTACAGAAACACAGAATTCAATCCATAATACAGTCAAACCTCAATTAAGACCACTTATTTAATACCACCAGCATCCTGAATGGTGCCAAATTAAAACGCTTGTTTTCTTAAAGAAAAGGGAAAACAACTGCTGGGGCAGAAAAGAAAAAAGAACCTGGGGGTGGTGAACATAAATAAAATCAGTCAAGCAGAACTAAAAACTTGAAGATTAAATTTAATGTGTAACTTTCCATTTTCCAACTGGAAGCTTTGAATAGTGACTTATGACTAAAACATCCAGCTTTTTCCAGGGAAAAGCTAGGGCCCAGAGGCAAAGCAATAGAAAACAAGAGATGACAAGAAAAGCAGACAGGAAGAAGAGAATCAGAAGTAGAGGTGAAATGAGCAATAATTGTAAGTGCTGATAGACAAAAGGCCCATAAGAAAAACTGAAGACAGGACAATGTTTCCTTCTCCTGGGGAAAAAAGCCACTTTTAGTTCAAGAGGCAATCTAATGACCTCACTCCCAGGTAAGTAATTTGGGGGCCAGGGCTGAGGGTGGTAAACCTCTAAACCGGCATCATTAGTACCTGTGTATACCACTTAGGTGTGAACCACTTTAGTGTTACTCACAGTTACTGGGAAAAGGTGACGTGAAACCTCATTATGTTGAATAACTGATTTTTACTATATTAATTATATTCTACTTTATTCTAGATTTTATACTAAAAAATTATTATAGAAATTTAAGCCTCACAAAAATTATGGATGAAACACTAGAATATGAAAATCTAGATTATATAATTTGAGCATTTCAATACCTTGATTTAAAGGGGTAAAATCTATTTGGTATCTATTAAATAGTATGCATTTTAAATGTGAACTTATTAAATTCTTATAACTACCTGACGAAAATGCTTTTGTTGCAATTACTCAAATGATTATTAAACCAAAATTCTAAATTGTGGGCAATTTCATTTTTCAATTAATACATTCACACTGTAAAAAAAAAAAAAAAAAAGGCCTAAAATAGTACAAAGAGAAGTAAGATTCCCTCCCCAGAGGCATTCACTGTCAACAGTCAAATACCAACCATCCAGCAGTCACTGCGCTGCCTTTTTTGGGGGGATGGGGGGGGACAGGGGAGAGGTAGCAATTACTTTTTGGATTTTTAAGCGCTGCATGCCAAATATACAATTAAATTATAACTAAGCCTTTATTATACTGGTTTTTAAGATGCCTCTCAGTTTCAGAGATGTTAACATGTGAAAAAACATGTATCTTAATGGGTGAAATATGGTATATGATGTCTCGCTGATTGTGTTTTTCAGAATTTAAATGCAGTATCTAAGAAGTAACACTACTTTATGGGATGGGCTTCAAATATCACCTTTATAACTGTCAACTATAAGAAATATAATTAGAAAATCATCAATCATACACACGTTCCCAAGTAAATGTGCTGGCTTTTCTAATCTTTCCATTGATCTGACCCTGCGCTCATACCACACTGCTTTAATTACACTAAGCCTTGACATCTGGTAGGAAGAATTCCTCTGTCTTGTTCATCTTCAACACTATCGTAGCTATTCATTTATCTTTACTCTCTCAAATGAATTTTAGAACCATTTGTCAAGTTTCCAGAAAAACCCTCCTGGATTCTGATCATAATCCTCCTGGATATAATGTATTTGCAATTATGTTAAATTTATAGATTAATTTGGGAGAACTGACATCTCTGTAATTTTCAGCCTTCCCCTCTATGAACACAGTATCCCTTTCCACTTATTCAGGTCTTTTATGTTCTTCGATGCAGTTTTATGTTTTCCTTCATAAAAGTCTTCTACATTTTTTCTTAAGTTTTATTGGTAGATACTTTATAGTCTTCTTGCTTCTCAGATAAGTATCTTTAAAAAAATTACATTTTCTATTTATGTCAGTAAAAAGGGATAATATTGATTTTTTTCTGTGATGATTTTATATCAAGATTGCTAAACTCTATAAATAGAAGGTGAACTCAGTTTCTCGGGTTTTCTATGTAGACTATTGTGATGGTTAATTTTTTTTTTTTTTTTTTGCGGTACGCGGGCCTCTCACTGTTGTGGCCTCTCCTGTTGCGGAGCACAGGCTCTGGACGCGCAGGCTCAGCGGCCATGGCTCACGGACCCAGCTGCTCTGCGGCATGTGGGATCTTCCCGGACCTGGATACGAACCCGTGTCCCCTGCATCGGCAGGCGGACTCTCAACCACTGCGCCACCAGGGAAGCCCTAACTTCGTTTTTATATTTGAAAACTCTAATGGTTTACACCTATGAAAATATGTTACCTATTTACTTCCAATGGATATATAATTTGAGTAGTTTTCCTCTTTAAAGGCAGGCTTTTGTGGCAATTGTGATCTTCCTTGGGACCAACTACTCCCTTAGTAACTTAGTTGCCATGTGTTGAGATCTTTGACGAGGAGATAAATGGCTTATAAAGCAATCAATTCTATCCAGGTCCTATCAGCATCATTTTTTGATATGAATACCTATACACATTTACCTCAAACACTTTAAAAAAAGAAAGGTCTATATTAAAAAAATCTCAAGGAGCTGTTGCAGAATATTCAATAAATGGTTTTGCTGTTGTTCATGCAAAAGACATAGGCATATTAAAATATTAAAAATTTGGAAGTGTAAGTCATTGCTAAATTATCAATTCAATCATTTAGAAAATCTTACATGACTTAATGATTTAAAAACAAATTCCATTTCTATTAATACAAATCTACTTACCCCAGTTGAGTACATATTTATCCTTGATATTTGCCCTTTAAGTTAATTACTTTCACTCAAGAGTGTTAGGCGATCAAATAATCATAGTGCCTCTAGAATGCCATTTTTAGAGACTTTTATCACTCAGTGAAAATAACTACTTCAAATGATATTTTCATATTAAAAATTCAGCATAAGAATGATTTTGAGCCAACTGTTTTCACTATCAATTATAATTTAATATTAAAACATTCACAATGTCCTGAGATAGTACTTTATGTTGGCTTTACGCTGAGTACTAACGTGTAATTCTTACCTGTAATGTACATGTGTGACTACTGGTTTCCTGTATCCAAGGATCCAGGTTTGAATATCTATGGGTTCAGCTTTGGGATAAGCTATGGTTGTATCTATTATCCACTGGAGGCCTTTTGATCTGCTGTCTGAGAACAATATAAAATTGGATCAATTTTTATATTATTTGCAGCAAATAACCTAGTATAGAATTATAAAGCATACTGATATGTCCTTTGCTTTAAGAGAATGAACTTTGGCGTTACTGTTCTATATGATGCACTTCGGATGAAATTAAGCATCTCCTATTACATTATAAAATGGCTGAATCTCAAACAAATTAAACAACAGAGTGCTATCGTTTATTGGACATGCATCATTTAAGCATTCAATACAATTATGCAGTATCAAGGTCTAATTTACATTTTATCACTCATAAAAACTGGCCTACAAAAAAAGTCAGTAGCTAAAGTATCACATCACAAAAGCGAAAAGCAGACCTTAAAACAAAAAACTCCACTCACTAAATATAACACAATATAATACAAACACCAAGTTTTCTGATACTTGGGAGGCATTAATAAATATCGAAATAAGGCAAAAAAATTAAGCATTTTATTGATGATCATCAGTTGCTGCTCTTGTTCAAAACAAACAAAAAACTCCTTCCATTTTAGCAAGAGTTATATAAAAATAAAGCAATAAATCTGTCTACCCTTTGGTAGGTACAACAGGTAACTACCGTTGTGAGAGGGGCTGGGGAAGTTCTGTTTACTTTGGTCCTCTGCGCGCTGTTTTTATTCCCAGCACGGAGTACAAAGTTGAGCAAGAAGCATGGACATATATACACTACCAAACGTAAGGTAGAGAGCTAGTGGGAGGCAGCCGCATAGCACAGGGAGATCAGCTCGGTGCTTTGTGACCGCCTGGAGGGGTGGGATAGGGAGGGTGGGAGGGAGGGAGACACCAAGAGGGAAGAGATATGGGAACATATGTATATGTATAACTGATTCACTTTGTTATAAAGCAGAAACTAACACAGCATTGTAAAGCAATTATACCCCAATAAAGATGTTAAAAAAAAAGAATTGAGACGGGAATTCTCAAAGAGAATGCTGATAGCTAGACTTTAAAGTGTAATGGTCTATCCTTTGTTTGAAGTATTTAAAGGATCCCTAAAAAAATAAAACTTATTTTTAAATATAAGGCCAAATGTACAGTAGGAATCAATAATATTTTACTTAAAATATCAAATAATTAAAAACTGGCCTTAAATTCTTTTAAAATTTTAGACAACATTCTGAAGGGGAACAAATAATCATATAAGACATAAGCTTAAAAAATTTAATTTTTAAATAACATATTGCTAAAGGAACAGAATGTATGTAAAGAGACACATTTTAACAAGCTACCAGTGATGTACATGCTACAATGTTTAGGGGTAAAGTACACCGATGTCTGCAACTTACTTTGAAATGCATTAAAAAAAAACAACCAAGATGGACTAATAGATGGATAGAAGGATGGGGAGAGATGTGATAAAGCAAATATAGTAAAGTGTTAATTATAAAATCTAGTTGGCCAGCTCATGGATATTAACTGCAAAATTATTTCAACTTTTATGTATGTTTGAAAATTTTTATAATAAAATGGTTGGGAAAAATCACCAGAGTTCAGTTTAATATCTATTAAATCATACAATAAACAAAAAAATACTAATCCTTTTAAAGTTAATTAGAGGGACTTCCCTGGCGGTCCAGTGGTTAAGACTCCGCACTTCCATTTCAGGGGGCACAGGTTCAATCCCTGGTCGGGGAACTAAGATCCCACGTGCCGCACGCGGCGGCCAAAATAAATAAATATATAAAAACTTAAAGTTAATTAGATACAACTTTATTTTTATATGTGTAGGGACTGACCCCACATTAAAACAGACATGAAGGCATGGTTTGTGTTTATATGGAATAAAATACTAAATAGTGAGTATGAATACTAAAGAAAATAAAACACAAAATGTCCATACCAAAGCAGAGAAGCAAATGGTAAAATCTAAGTAAAACTAGTTTGGGGGTATACGGTTTTCTAAAATTTCTTATGATTTTCCTGAACTGCTAGAATAAAAATTTTTTTCTTGATAGGTAAGAAGTGGATTTATTTAGAGAGATACACATTCCATAGACAGAATGCTGTCCATCTCGAAAAGCAAGACTGGCCCTGGGAGAATAACACTCTACAGACAGAGTGTGGGCCATCTCAGAAGGCGAGAGGCCTAAATTTTAACTAAGTAATAAACAATTTCACTTTGGTTATAAACAGAGATTGCTTCTCTCCAAAAGAAAAAACCATTTTTCTTCCCTCTTGTGTAATCAGTATGACAAGTGCCCATTCATTTCTCTGAGATCTAGACCACAGGGTATTGACTGGGTAAAACTACTTAAAAGCAGCGGTATTTATTAGTGCAATTAATCCTATTTGGAAGACCTCTGCCTTCAAGCTTTGGCTTGGCTGACATTGCCACAGTGTCTCTCCAGCAGTGAAGCTATTCTGAACCTTCCTTTTCTATTAAAAGATTCTTTCAATTTGTCTTTTTAATAGATGATGAAACATTAAGAGAGCTGACTGCCAGGCAGCTGTTTGGAAAAAACAAATGAAAGGAAAGCTCAGCACAATCTCACGGGCATTATTTCCATGTTTGGTCCTTACCATCACCTAAAATAACACATATTTCTGAGGGCCAATCATTCCCATTTTATTTTATCTGAAGAATATTAAAAGAAATAGCAAAATGTTGTTACGGAAACAGGCCTAGTAAGTTTCTTTCAGCTTTTTAATTTATAATTTATCACCAAACTTTCATAGTGTCTTGGATAAAGTAGTTCAAAACAGTCTTCATGCTGTTGGCACAAATATCTTCTGCAAATATGCACAATTCACTAGGCTATCTCCAAGACAGTTGCATCTTTTTTGTTCAGTTTTGTTTGTTTTTTAAAATAAATAAATTCATTTATTTATTTATTTTTGGCTGCATTGGGTCTTCGTTGCTGCGCGCGGTCTTTCTCTAGTTGTGGCTTCGTTGTAGTGCCTGGGCTTCTCATTGTGGTGGCTTCCCTTGTTGCGGAGCACAGGTTCTAGGTGCGCAGGCTTCAGTAGTTGTGGCTCACGGGCTCTAGAGCATAGGCCTCAGTAGTTGTGGCACATGAGCTTAGTTGCTCCGTGGCATGTGGGATCTTCCCGGACCAGGGATCAAACCCATGTCCCCTGCATTGGCAGGCGGATTCTTAACCACTGCACCACCAGGGAAGTCCACAGTTGCATCTTTGAGTATGGTTTACTTTTTACTGGCCAGAAAAGTAATACATACTCACTATATTTTTTTAATTCAGAAAAGTATTAAGAAATGGAGAAAAATTATCCATAATGTTACAACTCAGAGAAGCAATCACTGCTAATATTCTGAAATCTTTCCTTTCACTGATTTTCTACTGCCTTATTATTTACATATTTGAGCTCATATTGTTTACACAAGAGTTGTATGTTTCTCCCACCCCGTTAATATTATAAAGCATAAGAATTTTCCAAGCCAATAAACATCATTTGTAATGGCTGTGTTGTATTCTGTTAGATGGATATTTAATAATTACTTATCTGTTCTCTCTTCTGGCTATTTCCAATTTCTTGCCATTAGAAATAATGCTGTGATAAACTACTTTGCCAGTATTTCAGATCATTCCCTTTTGATAAGTATTATTTGCAATAGAATAACTGAGTAATTTATCAACATTTTAAGACTCTTAGTAAATACTGCCAAACTTCATTAAACTCATTCTCTGTATTAAAAACAAAAAAACTTTCTAAATTTGATAACTGCAAAAAATATAAATAATTATAATTCCATTTGCATATCTATGACTAGTTTCTCAAATCTGTCATTTCTATTCCTGTATCTTTTAATCCAGCAATTCCACTTCTACGAATTAATACTACAGACATGTTCCACAAATCTGTAAGGATATTTACAGGAATGTTGACTGCAGCAGTGGGAATGGCCACGAGTAAGGTGTACAGTAAGGGAGAGATACCTTCGACTTTATACATTCCTATATTATTTGAATAAATTATTGTAAGCATGGACTACTTTTGTAGAAACATTAAAAAGTTATATTTTCATCTTCTCCCTCAGTATTATTTCTGTTTGACAAAAATTATAAATATAAAAAAGAACAATGTTATCTTCTGGAACTCCAGAAAATCCTTTAATTCCAAGAAAAGAAAAAAATGCTAAAAACCATCATACCTAATTCCTTAGCATCTCCTCCTGCTGGACTTCCATTTTCCTGTCGTGCTACAAGTGCACTCAGAATAATTTTTGTTGCCCCAATCCTTGGCAAAGTGACATGTGTAAGAAATGGCAAGTTATTTTTCTTGGCAAATGCCTGACTGGTTTCTCGCCTCTTCCTGAGGAAGCCCCCTTCTGGAAACAGAACAATCCATTTTCGATCTCTGTTCCTGTAATTATTTTCTAGGTGCTTCTTGAGAAGAAGAAGCTGTTGGTCACGATGAGATTTTCCCTAGAAGGTAGACACACATAGAGTAAGTACAGTCACATTTGAAATTTAAAGGCTGTAAAATTAAATAGAAATAACTGCTTCTAGAGTAAATCCCAATCATAGGCTAGAATAGTGATTTCCCCCCCACTTACTTCCCCTTTTGACCATACTGGAAAAAGTAAGTTATTAGCACTTACATAAATAAACCCTTCCCCCTGCAGAAAAAAATTGCTCTAATTGTACCCGAAAAGTTCATTCATTCATCATCAGTGAGTATTTACTGAGTACCTACTACTTACTTGCCAGGCACTGTCCTGGAGATAGAGAAATAAGAGACCCTCACGAAGCTTACTTGAATGGGGAAGATATATAATACATATGTATATGTGCATATGTACCAATGCAACTGGTGATAAGGTTAGGAAGAAGAGTAAGAGACTAGAGACGCTCAACAGGGTCAGGAAAAGCAGCTCCAAGGAGGTGAAATTTGAGCAAAGAGCTGATAATGTGAGGGAATAAACCATGTGAAGATGAGTGGCAGAGTACTCCAGGTGATGAGGAGAAAAAGGACAAAGGCCCTGAGGTGGGAACATGTTTGGCATGTTCAGAGAACTGTGGCAAGGTCAGTGTGGCTGAAAATTGCAGAGAGAGGCAGAGGACATATAAGAAAGGCCTTGAGCTTGGTTAAGTAGTAGTTTGGAATGGAACATCATTAGATAGTTTTCAAAAAGGGAGAGTCATGATCTTATTTACTTAAAAAAAAAAACCTGCTGGCTCCAGTGACAAAAAGACTATAAGAAATAAGTTAGGAGACTCCTGTAGAGTCTGGACAAGGGAGTTTGATGAGATTCAACTGTGGGATATCGATGAGAGGTGCACACATTCAGGGAAAAATCTGAAAGCTAACAGGACATTCTGATAGACTGGATCTTAGTTGTGAGGGAAAGAGAGGAAAGAGGATAACTTGGAGACCGAAAAGAGGAACCTAGAAGCATTTTTAGGAAAGCCCAAAACCCATGACTAAATATAAGGAGGTTCTTCCTTTCAGTATGGTCAATTTGCTAATAATTTTCCAGCCAACACAATTACAGAAGCTCCCCAAAATAATTTGTACACTTTCAGTCTTTAGACTAAATTATTCTAAATGCAAACTAAGTAACAATTTTCTTAGCTAATTTACAGAATTGAATTGATTATAATTAAGCTTTACTTTTAAGTTCCCTAGAGTACATGTAAAATATTTTTAATATTCTTGGAAATATCTTGTCAAAAATGTTTAGTAGCAAAGTCCCAAGAGATTTTCTTTAACATTAATACTTTTTTTCTCTCCCCTTCCCCCATGTTATAGATTTTTATTACTATCAAACAGGGAAAAAATTTTTGCTCTTCAGAAATGAATTTGTAAATCTCTCCTGTCTTCGCCTCCAGTGACACTCTAAGATATTAGGTTAGTTTCTTCCTTAAGTTGTTCTGATCATTGTTTATTTTGTCTCAACCTTGTTGTGGCCAATCCCCACTCCCAATTCTTCCTAGGGTTCCAGTGCCTGCTTTTTTCCATCTCTCTGCTCAGAAAAACCAAGGGTGTTTCCAGAAAAAACTAGACAATTACACAGAACATGAAAAACAAAAATATGTTCTGTATATAAAACTGTCTGGAGGGGACTTCCCTGATGGTCCAGTGGTTAAGACTCTGTGCTCCCAGTGCAGAGGGCCCTGGGTTCGATCCCTGGTCAGGTAACTAGATCCCACGTCAGGGAACTAGATCCCACATGCATGCCACAACTAAGAGTACTCATGCCACAACAAAGATCCCGTGTGCTGTAACTAAGACCTGGTGCAGCTAAATAAATAAATAAATATCTAAAAAACTGTCTGGAGCAAAGTATAATATATGTGTTTGGGGAGACCTATTTTCATAGAGCTTAGAAGTTTTTCTACACACTTCTAGCTTATTTCTGAATTTGTGATGCTCAGAAGACGCTTAATTAGATTCACCAGCAATTCATTATGTAATTACTATGTGTAAGGTACTGCACCATCCAGGGTGAAGTGGCTAAATATATAAACACCAGATAAGTGTAGCATTATCATACATAAAAACTCTTGATATCATATTTTGGTTATCAATTTTTGAGAAAATAAAGCACGTAGCATACCAGGGAAACACTATAATGTAGTGCTGACTTCTTTTATTTTTTTTTTTTTGCCATGCTGCGGGGCATGTGGGATCTTAGTTCCCCAAGCAGGGACTGAACCCGCAGCCCCTGCATTGGAAGCGCGGAATCTAACCACTGGACTGCCAGGGAAGTCCCTGTATGCTGACTTGATGAGAGGGTATTATTCTTTTTCCTATACTAAACTATCCCTAATGCTTACGACCCATTCCCAATCCACCTTCCTCCATCAAACCCGTACTCATTCTTTAAATGCATGCCACATATCATCTTCTCCTCTAAGGTTTTTCTGGATTTACAGAAATTTGACGTACTCACTTTTCATACTATGAATTTGCAAAATATTTCCTCTTATTTATTTATTTAACATTCTCCCGACTGGTAATCTTATTTATTTAACAATCTCCCAACTGCTAACATAGATACCTTCTGTATCATATAACGGTGACTTGTAAATAAAAATAACAGTGATAATATAGATGATGATAGTGGTAGTCATGATGAAGTTGATGAAAGTAGCAGGGACTGTTCTGAGCGTGTAACACGTATTACTTCATGTAATCCACACAGCTACTCTGTGAGAGGAGTACCCATTATTCTCATTTGAAAAATGAGGAAACTTTGAGAGGTTAAATAACTTGCCCAATTCACACAGCTAAGAAGCAGAAGAGCTGAGAATGTGGCAGGCGCTTGGTAAACTGTTTAGAAGCGAGGAGGGTAGAGATTAAAATATTTGCATTTTAATGTTTATGTATACTCAAATTCAGACTGAAATAAATGTTTTAGGGAAAAAGATTCCCAGCTCCCTCAGATAACTAGAGCTGGCTCTATCTATTATAACTGGTTTTGTGATGCCTCTTTTTACAATAAAGAATCAGATTGATCAGGCTATCATTGTGGAAAAAAATGCTCATTACTTACCTGTCTGATAAAGAAGTCTCCGTGAATTAGAGAAACAATTCCAAAGTTTGTGTACTTAAAAATATGATCCATCAACCACATCATTTGAGCAACAACCTAAAATATTTAAAAGCAAGAAATAAATGTTGAATAGAAAAAAAACCTGACTATAGTCTAGCCAGTCTCTAAATTTTAAGTATAATCATCCAAGCATAATTTTAATTAACCTATCTTAAATCTAATGTTACTTCTACAAATAAAGCACTACATGAAAAATTACAGGTCTTCATGCATTCTTTAGAAATGTGTTGTATAATTTCCAAGGATTTTGAGATTTCTCTGCTGTTTTCTGCTACTGAGTTCTAATTTGACTTCATTATATTAAGATAACCTATTCTGTATTAGGTCAATGTTTAAAATGTATTGAAGTTTGTTTTATGGCCCAGGACATAGAATATCATTGTATATGTTCCACAGACGATTAAAAAGAACGTGTATTCTGTGTTTTGGGGTGTAGTATTCTACATGTTTTGATTAGATTTTATTGGTTGATGGTGTCGTTGAGTTCCAGATCATTGTTGATTTTCTGTCTATAAGTTCTATCAGGTGCTGACAGATGGGTATTAAAATCTCCAACTATAATTTTGTATTTATCTATTTCTCCTTTCATCTCTATCAGTTTTTGCTTCATGCATTTTGAGGTTTTGTTGTTTTGTTTATGCATTTAAGATTGTTATGCCTTCCTGGAAGATTGGTCCTTTTATGTAACGGTCCTCTTTGTTTCTATTAATTTTCTTTCCTTTGAAGGTTACTTTTTCTGATATTAATATGGCCAATCTCACTGTTTTCTTTGATTAATGTGTTCATGATATATATATATTTATATCCTTTACCTTAAAACTAACTAGTTCAGTGTATTTGAAGTAAGTTTTTTGTAGACAGAATATTGTTGAATAATATGTTTATCTACTCCACCAATCTTTCTTTAACTTGCTGTATTTAGACTATTTAAACATAATATATTTATTGTTATGTTAGTGCTTAAAAAAAAAAAATTACAGGTCTTGATTCCAAGTCTTGGATTCCTAGGTCACAGGTATATACATATCACTGGGTAACAAATAAAACTGAATTAACTTCTTAAATTTGAACTTAAATGATTTCCAATTTGTTCTATGTAAACAAAACCTTTGGAAATTCTTATGTAACTTGTAAAGTTATTTTGAAACAATACAATATGCCTAAGTTATCAAATGAGGGCTCCACGTTTAATTAATAAGCACTAAGGCTTTATAAAATGTGACCTTAACTTAATGGCTAAAATATTAAAAGTCATAAAATATAAAGATGTAAATATAAAATTTATAAAAATATAAAATACAAAAATATCCAAAATAAAAGAACATTAAAGAATTCATTTAGTCAATAAATACACTGTAAAATTTTTAAAAATTCATTTAGTAGAATGATTTACACATTCTATTATATCATGAAGAGTATTTGTTAGTTTATACAAGGCCTTACTCTTTGCCAGCATAAAAATACTCAGTTTCTTAAACACAAAAATATTATCCACTGCTGATAAGAGTTAACAGCCATATCAAGAGCAGAAGACTTTATTTCAAGCAAATTTCAAAATTAAAAGTAAGTGTAAACAGGATCTAGTAAATGAATTGGTTAATTGTTCTCCCCTGCTGAGATAACAGCATCCCTTGTTATAAGCCTTAAATAAATAAAGTGAAAACTACAGCCTCCACCAAGAAAGCAACAGAGCTCCACTTTGGTTCCTATAGAAAAACAAATGTAAACTTCATCTCTGAGCACCAAATTGTATGAACTAACATATAAGGAAAAAACTAAGCATTGACATCCATGTGCTGCTTTTACAAAAACATTATAAAAGCCCACAAATAATATTCAAGCTTCTGATGTAATTTTTCAGTATCACTGAATAGTTCATTTACATGACTCCTATTCCAACAGTTTTACCATATAAAATAACTTAAAAAAAATAAAGATACATACATGAAAGACTGATTCCCAAATCAATTAATGCAGAATAAAATAATCACCAACATCTCATTTTTGAATCTTGTTTTGCTTTGTAACGATAACCACTTTGTTTAGATAAATTGAAATCTGAACTAGATGGAATTTGCTGGAAAGTGCCCCAAGAAACAAAACAAAAAGCAAGTGGAGTCAACCTGTAACACCTTTGAGCTTTATACACAGAATGAAGTGTGGCTGCAATTTATTGCTCTCTGGGTTTAATACCAACACTAAAGTAACTAGCTTTTATGTTTAATCTTACATTTATAGTGGATTTACCGCCTCAGTTAGAAGGGTAACGTAAAAAAAAACAAATTCAGTAAGACAGCCAAGCTAGCTTCTGAGATTTGTATGGATAATTCTGTCCTAACTTATTTTAGGGGAAATATTACAAGTCAATAAATATTTATTACATATCTAAAAGTTCTATTGATAGAAATAAAAATTCTTGGTTTTATCATCAATTGCCACAAAAGGGCAAGACTCCTCACTTCACAGATACTTATTAAAAAGGTACCAGCACGTTTAGAAAATATAACTAATCCTTTGTTTCATATTTCTGAAAAAATGAGGTCAGTAAACACAAGCTGCCTGAATCAACTCTGTCAACGTTTCACAGGCTGTCACTCAGAACGTTGTTAGGTATTCCCAAGGGACAAAATTGCTCTACATCAATTATTCTTTACCCGGAAGCACGAATTTTCTACATGTCAAAACATCTGGGGAGGCTTACATGAATGGCTCCATTCTTCATATCCTTCTGAAATTTTAGTGGAGTCAATGGTTTTCCCGTTTAGAAGTCTACAAGGACAATTTTGGCTGTCACAATGACTAGGGAGTTCTACTAGCATGTAGTAGGTTGCAGCCAGGTAAGGAAAACAATGTGCAGCAGGACAGTGGAGAACAACAGTGCCGTCCTACCAAAATGCAAGCAGTGCCCCCACTGAGGAACAACGACAGGCACTACAGGAATTCCTGAATTCAAAAAGCTATGTTATACTCACATCACCATTAAACTAGTATTTTTAAACTGGTCCACAATTTAGCATTAGCTTTCTTTCTTTGAAAGTGCCCATGGAGTATGCAAGTAATCAAGTAAACATTCCTACTTGTGAATGTAAATTAATATTGCCCTATACTTATTACGCAGAAGGCAGAAATTTTCATGTTTCCACCTTTTTATTTCTCAATTACTCCTTTATGAAACAAGATAAAAAATTCTTCAAGGTTTCAAATTATTTTGTAGTATTAGATAGTAACATTAGTATAATTAATCTGAAAATAAAAACAAAATAACTCTGGACAGAAAAATGAACCAAAGACCAACTAACTAAAATCTTTTTACAAGAGCAAACAAATAAACCAAAATTTTTTTTGTCCACAGTATCGGTGAATCTCAGATTACCTGATACCCTGGTTAATACAGTTCTCATCTCTGCCAAACTGGAGTTAGAGTAACAAAGTTAGGCATATTTATAGTCACCGTTTTAAGCACTCTTTGAGATTCAAAAACCAATAGAATACACTGTAGGCCCTCAGAAAAATCACTATAAATGTAAGTATCTTATCGGTAAGCATAAAAATGTTCTCCTTCATACAAAGCCAAACAAACTAGTTTTTACACAATTTTCACATCAAGAATTTAGGGGACAGGCAGTAAATATTATTATAATGCAAATATATCTACACAGTGATATAACAATTCTGAATATAAGAAAGGACTGAATTTATTCTACATTCTAGCAAAATTATGCCTCTGCTTTTCAGATAAACAACAAAAACAGATTCCATAATAAGCAAACATATTTTCCATTTCCTGTCACCTCATTTTCTGACCCCTGAGCTGCTGAATCAAACTGTGGGACCTAAACACACCAGGCGTATCCTTGCCTTAGTGTTTTGGCCAAGATTATTTCACTAAAGAAGAGGCCCTTGCTTCACTACTCTGCCTAACTAAATTCTACTCACCCTTCAAGGTCAAGTTTACGTCCTCTCCCCTCCACAAAGTTTTCTATATCCACCAAGTACATGGTGAGCTCACTTTCCACTGAATATTTCTCAGTTTGCAATTAAGTATTGTTTGCTATTCCCTCTCTCCACCTACCACTAGATTATTAGTTGCTTTAAGGGGATAGTATCTTATAGGATGGTATTCTATATTTACAGTCGGTGACCATAAATATGAAACACTTATAAAATACCTATTGTTTTGTTTCTTCACTATTAGGTTAAATATTAATTCCATTAATTTTATATATTTTCTATTTATTTACTTTTCTATGAACATAACTGCTTTACCTACTCTTAAGGTAACAATTCTTTTAATGTTAAGGACTGACTTTATTTTAAACCCTCCCAGTTTACAGGTATGTTTTAGTTAGCAATATAAGCAATGTGAAATCAACAGTTCAAACACAGCCCTAGAACACTGAATAAAATGGCCCTAATATCTTTCCTTTCAATTTGCTTTCTAAGTGAAATCCAAAATAATAGTTACCTTACTTTCTTTTGGCTAAAGATCCCCAAGATCACCTAATTCCCTGTCCAATTTTACTCTTCTACCTTAAGCAAACTGCCTTTTGTGTTTGTATTTCTCAAACTGGCAATCCACCACTCACCTCAAGACAGCCCCATGCTGAACCATATTAACTTTGCTTCCATTTCAGTTATCTTTTTTAAAAAACAGCTTTGTGGAGATATAATCCACATTATCCCAGTTATTTTTCTTTAGGTCTATAAATTCCTCTCTTAGAATAATTTAGAGTTATATACATAGCATATTTCTCTTTTTAAATTTTTCTAAATTTTCATGAAAAGTATACATATTAAAGTGTAAGTCTACATTCCCAACTGTGGTAAGATCCGTCAACTGATTCTCTGTTAACCTCCCCTTTCTGCAGTCTATCTCTGCCTTCAGGATGGCTTACCAGTCCTTTGTCCTGGAGGCACATCATCAAAGTACACACATCTCCTGTTGCCTGATGATTCACCAACATTACTGCTTCATCTTTTGAAATTGCTTTAATATCTTCCCCCCATTCCATCACTGTAAGAACAAAAAGTTTCAAAGCTGTCATTTAAAAAATTTATACATTTCCAGAAGACTTATATTAGAAACACTGGTGCACATTAATGATGATACATCACTTAGCTAAAACTTCTAAAAGTTTAGAACTAAGTTTATTTCCTATAAAAATCAGGATGTTCATATTTTATAGAGACTCAAAATATCCGTTAAAATGTAAAACGGCCATACCTTCAATTTAGAAATTCTATTTAAGAGTTTATCCTATAGAAACATTTGTCCAAACAGGCAAAGATATGCACAAAGGATATTTATTGCAACTTACACGTTCACCAACAGGGGAATGGATAATTTTTATATAATGGAAGAGTATAAACCCATTAAAAGAATGGAGGATATCTCTATACACTAACCCAAAAGGACTTCTTATCAAGTAAACAAAACATACCACAAAACAGTATATATAATATAATCCCATCTTTTCAAAGGAATAAAATTTACATGCAACTTAATACATTGAAAAAAGTCTGAGGAAATGAATTCAAAATTTAATACTGATCGTCATTGGGAGGTGGTTCCCAAAGCCCCCTTAAATACTTTATAATAAAATATGCAAATATTATAAAATGTGTAAGCATTTTCATCTTACAAGAAAACTAATTAAGGATGTTACATTTATTAAAAATCTCCAGATGAAAAGTCAATGCACCAAAGCCTATATGTACACTTTAAGGAAAACAGTGATACCTCCAGGTAGTTACACCTCATTTTATACCAAATTTACTACACGCAAAAAAATAAAACTGAGCATCAGTGTCAAACATCAGGACTCTACAAAGAAGGTTCTAGGTTCCTCAAATGTCTGATGTGAATTACCGGAGGCTGAATATATGTTAGCATTCACTCATCTCACTCACTGCTATAAGGAAAGAAGTTGAGTCACCCGTGTGTAATAGTTCTGGATGAAATAGGGATGGGAGACCTGTTGCTCACCTGTTTTACCTCTGCCAGCCTCCCTCCTTCACAGTCACCTTTCACTGTCACCCCAATACAGTGGAGCTGCTCATAAGAGTTCATTTGAGAAAAGAGTTCTGTTAATTTTTTTTTTTTATTAAAAGCCATTTAACGGCTTCCCTGGTGGCGCAGTCGTTAACAATCTGCCTGCCAATGCAGGGGAAACAGGTTCGAGCTTTGGTCTGGGTAGATCCCACATGTCGCGGAGCCACTAAGCCCGTGTGTCACAACTACTGAGCCTGTGCTCTAAAGCCCGCGAGCCACAACTACTGAGCCTGCATGCTACAACTACTGAAGCCCCCACGCCTAGAGCCTGTGCTCTGCAACAAGAGAAGCCCCTGCTCGCCACAACTGGAGAGGCTATGCGCAGCATGGAAGACCCAATGCAGCCAAAAAAAAAAAAAAAAAAAACCACCTAAAAAAACAAACAATTTTTC
>NW_020173731.1:5521306-5541597 GCF_003031525.2 Neophocaena asiaeorientalis asiaeorientalis | reverse complement strand
ACCAAAAAAAAAAAAAAAAAAAAATACCAGCCATTAAAGCAAGCTATCTATGCATTCATTTTAAAGATCTTAAAGATTTGTATTAAGGGAATTTCAGCTGGGCTGAACATATATTCAGTTGTGGTACCTACCTGCAAAGTGAGGTATTCCAATCATTCTCTCAGAAGTTATTACTAACACACAAATAGCTTACACTGTACGGTGAAAGTTTTTAAGTTTTTTTTTTTTTTTTTTTTGCAGGCGGACTCCCAACCACTGCGCCACCAGGGAAGCCCAGTTTTTAAGTTTTTAAAATGAATGCAGAATGGAAACTACATTACAGATGTCAAGTAATCCTTAAGGAATAGATGTAGAACACTGGGGACAGCCCAGCAACACCAACTTTCCTTCCCAGCGGCCTTTCCTCTCCCAAGTTGCCAATGAAGTTTAGCTGACAAGGTAACTTTACTGAAACATACTTGAATAGCTGATATACACTGTGTGTGGGAGCAGGGGGAGTATAAATTGGTACAAGAGTTTTGGAAGTCAATTTGGCGATATATATATCAGAACTAAGAAATGTGAAAATCCTTCTACCTAGCAATTCCACTTCTAGGAATTCATCTTACAGATATACTTATTCATGCGTAAAATGACACATATGCAAAGCTCTTTATTGCAGCATTGTTTATAAGAGCAAAGATGAAAACTAAAAATAGAGACTAGCTCAAATTCATAGAAATTTCTAAAATGGTGGTTGACAGGAGGGAAAACTGGGGAGTTGTTTAATTTGTATGGAGTTTTGGTTTTGTAAAATGAAAAAGTTTTAGGGCTTCCCTGGTGGCGCAGTGGTTGAGAGTCCGCCTGCCCATGCAGGGGACACGGGTTCGTGCCCCGGTCTGGGAAGATCCCACATGCCGCGGAGAGGCTGGGCCCGTGAGCCATGGCCGCTAGGTCTGCGCGTCCGGAGCCTGTGCTCTGCAACAGGAGAGGCCACAACAGTGAGAGGCCCGTGTACAGCAAAAAAAAGAAAAAGTTTTGGAGATTGGTTACACAATAATGTGAATATACTTAACAATACTGACACTTAAAAATGGTTAAGATGGTAAATTTTATGTTGTGTGTCTTTTGTCACAATTAAAAATAAAAAGGGAGACTAGTTAAATAAATTATAATATATCCATGCAATGCAATATTATGTAATCATAGCATTTTTACACTAATATGGAATGATATACTATAAGTAATAAAAGCAAAGTGCAGAACAGCGTGTGAAGAGAGAACATATTTACTAAATGAAAACTCCTCATATCACATCTCTGTTGACAACTCTTCAATGAACGTGCGCGCGCACGCACACACACACAAACACACACACCCACCCACACACACACCACCATTCTTTCATTAATTCATTCTTCACTCAATAAATCAGCATCAGGCACTGTGGATATAAAACAAATAAGAACAAAAGTATTATTCTAATGCAGTTAAAACACTCAAGAAAAGTCTAACTTGGTTCTATAAGTATTAGGCTATTAAGAGGTAATGTGGAAAGTCTTCTAGTTCCACATCATCTATATAAATAGATGTTTCATAACCAAATAGTCCTTTAATGCAATTTCTGCTACATGAATGGAAAATACTAGATACCTAGGCCTGTGCAGTAGGAAAGCATATGTGTGAATATAACTGCAAATAAAAATAAGTTTTCTACTTAAAATGTATCTTACTTGCTTTATATAAAGTAGATAAATCTAGTGTGTTGGTTTAAATCTCAAAATAAAAATTGAATTTAGAACTCTCTGTTCTGGCTTAAATAGTGTCCCACCAAATTTACATCCAACCAAAACCTGTGAATGTGACCCTATTTGGAAACAGGGGCTTTGTAGATGTATCAAGTTAAGATGAGGTCATGATGGATTAGGATGGGCCCTAAACCTATATCCAATATGACTGGTATCCTTATAAAAAGAGGGAAATTTGGACAGAGATACACAGGCAGAATGCCACGAGACAATTGAGGCAAAGACTGGAGTGATGTGTCTACAAGCCAAGGACTGCAGACAACCAACCAAAGCGAGCAAGAGGCAAGGAAGGATCCTTCCCACCAGAGCCTTCAGACAGAACACAACCCTGTCAGCACCTCAGTTTCAGACTTCTAACCTCTGGAACTGTGAGAGAATAAATTCCTGTTGTTTTAAGCCACAGGAACTTTGCTGGTGGTACTTTGTTATGGCAGCCCTCTGAAACTAATATACTCCACCCTCCTCAATTTTCCCCATCCTTTCTCTTTTCCATTCTATTCCCCCCAAATTATAGTTTTTTTCTAACCAACTACAGGAAAAGAACAACAGCACTGTATTTTAAACATCCAGAACATTATCACAGAAATCTACCATTACGTATTATAAAGGGTTCTCAATGTTTATTTCTATAATACTTTCAGGGTATAATCATTAAGAGTTAATCCAATACATATTTTATCTCTCAGCCATAACTTAGCTGAAATTAATTTTCAAACTACATGTCAATTTGCTAAGACTCACACACATACTAAATCAAACAAGTGAAGGTAGAAGGATCAACTTTTTAAAATTATCCTGACATAGCAATAAAGTCATGCTGGATTTTATAATAATCTAAATTTTATTCAACAATAAATTTCATTTCCAGTATCTATGGTATTCTTCTTTTACCAAACCATTATATATTTCAAAGATCACTGTTAGAAAGTTATATGACTAACAAAATCAAGATTAAAAAATGCTTGTAGAGAAAAAGCATTTATTTTATGTATGAAATAGCTATGTTCCTCAAATCATACCCTGCTATCCAAACCAGTAAGTATAATAATGGAGCCAGTATCTTAATCAAGGAATAGAATTATTCTCATGTTAAAGAACAGAAGCTATGGATGCCTGCCAGTTCTTACATTGTACTTGATTAGAAGGACAAAAATATTTTAACACACTGTTCTGTGAAAGGAATTCTCAAAAAAGAACTGGGTCAGGTCCACTACTTCCAAAGGGAATGAAAAACAACTGAGTAAGAACTGGAAGAAAAGTTCCCTAGTTGTAATTGAATTTTTAAAAATTCTTGTTAAAAGCCAAAGATTATCACCTACTACACACACACACACACACACACACACACACACACACACACATTAATAAACCTCCCCCCAAAAGTTTTAGACTAAAATTGATCATGACCGTTCACATCTCAAAAAGAAAATAAAAACAATAAACCATCACAATTTCCTTTAAAACAGTGATGCTAAAGCTGTTATACTGACCCACAAAACAGAATTAATGCAGAGAAGAAAGGTTGCTTTATACACGACCATAATAGCTTACTTCTCAAAGTTCAAAAAAAAATGCCTGCAAGCTGATGCCGCAAACTATTTTACCATTCTGTGACTCACTTAAGAAACATTAATATCATTATGCTACTCAAACATATTGTGAAGATGAATGAGATATAAATGACAGAATCACAGACGTCCTGGGCAATTAGATTACATGACAGTTGAAGTTACTTTTGAAATCACTATTAACTAAAAGAGTCATACAACTACCGTGTCACGTAAGGTTAGGTATTCTAATATGAATAGTAAAGATTAGAGAGCAAAAAAACACATAAAAGAATCTCACGTAGCTCAAGAACTGTGGCTTTCAGTAACACACATTGGAGGCAGAGTGGGTTGGACTCATCCAAAGTTAGGGGTTAGCAGAGGAAGATAAAAAGGGAGTGAGGACATGAAGGGTAGCCGTGAGAAAGTAGTTTAAGGTACTGATTAATGGAGAGGAGACTGGTGAGGAAAGGAACCAAGCAAGGGGGTAAGTCACTAAAGAAAACTGAGGGAGGGCTACTATAGTAGAGACACTTGAAGCCATCCCCCATCTCCACCTATACCCATCCTACTCAAACCCCCATAGATAGGGCCCAGACGTTGTGAGAAAGCCCCCGGGTGAATCTAATGTATGTCTGTCTGTAAATAAGAACCACTGGAATTTTAGCCCTGACGAGTTTTGTTTTATTTTCTTAAAACAAGTATACTGAACATACTAGGAAGTTGTGGTCAGTGCCTTTTGGCACTTTAATTAATTTAATTTAATTTAAGAGGTTAAATTTGAGGGGGCAAGGCTCAAGGTGTAGCTTTTGGAGGGGTTGCTTAACTAAAAGAATAATAGTAGCATATATTATTAAGTAGATAGATAATTAATAGCCAACATTCATAGAATGCTTACTATGTGTCAGGCATTAATAATTAGTAAGAGAAAATAATTCACATTATTTTCCTATGTAATCTTCACAAAATCCCAAATGTACAGACACTGTTATCCCCAATTTACAGTTGAAGAAAATGAGACACAAAAGGTTAAGCAGTATCTTCAAAGTTACACAGTTAGGCAATAGGGGAACTGGGATTCAAAACCACTGTATCATGCTGTCACTGCTGGCAGGCTACACCAAGGAACCTTGAGAACAGTAACGGGTAAGTTGCCCACACAGCCCCTGACGTTGCCCATGATTATGCCAAGAAGTGGGGTGGACAAGCCAAGTCCCAAAGTCCTCAACAAATAAGGTTAGTGGGCGGCAACAATATGGAATGGTGCAGAAGCCAAGGATCAAGAGTTTTTTGCATGACAGCTGAATAATAAACAAGTCTAAAAAGGCAAAGAGTATCTAAGAAAAAAAAAAAAAAAAAAAAAAAATCAACATTGTCTTTGGGCCCAGGATACAGGTATCTTAAATTTAATGTGCTCGATACTGAACCAGCTCTTTACCCTAGTCTGCTCCATCTCAGCGAAGGACACCATCATTCACCCAGTCAGTTCAAGACCAAACCTAAGACCACTTTTGATTCCCCCCTTTCCTCAATTCTCCATATTTAATCCATCTCTAAGTCCTTTGGACTCTATCTCCAAAACACATCCTGCAACCTCTTGTCTCTCCTTCTTTACTACTACTACTCTAGGCCAAGCCATCAGTACCTCTTTCTTGGACTTCTGAAGTGACCTCCTAACTAGTCTTCTCACTTCCACTCTAGCCACCTGCTTAAAAGAAAACTTTAAAATAGTTGCTAATTTCAAATACCAATATAATCTAAATCACCACTGGCAAGAATGGAAAAAGAAAGAGCAAGAAAGTCAAAGATAATAAGTGATAATTAACTCTAACTGGTATTGAGATTTGCTTTAACTTAAACCTAGACAGTTTCCAACAGGGGAGATATTGGTATCTCGGGAGAAGCAATTCTTCCTGCAGTCATCAGCATTGCAAAACTTTTAGCACACCTGGCCAACATTCTCTGTTACAACCCTCAAGAGCCTACACATTTCCAAACATCCCACCCCCACCTCTATCCATTTAAAACCACTACGTTAGAAAGTTCAAAATGATTTAGGTCAATATAATCCTGTGGTAAAATCAGCGTGAGGTTAAATAACAAATGAGAATAGTACAGCCAACATGAGGACTAAGTGAACATGCGCTTATTAAAAACAAAGATCAAGCCCTCTGATGCCTAATCTTTACCCACTCAGCCCCAGGATATGGCAGCAAGAGTTTGGAGGAGTCTTCTCTAGGAAATCTGATCAGCTCAAGAGAAAAGATCTAAAAATATTGACATTTAGGATTCTCCAGTGAAGTATTCCAATCAGATTATCCTACAATGAGGCTTAGTGTGGACAAGACGCAGCCACAAACAGGGCTACCAATCAACTTTATAGTCCCCTACTCTTAAATAAGAACAGATGGTCAGGTATTACCAGATACCCAGAAAAAGCCTTTAATGTGAAAGACAGAAAATAAAGCAGCCTATTAAATAAATTGATTTTATAGTCAGAAATCTTCCAAAAAATAATTCTTCTGGCCCAGATGATTTCACTAGCAAATTCTGCCAAACATTTTAAAAAGAAATAACACCAATTCTAAACAATCTCTTCCAGAAAATAGAAAAGAACGGGAAACTTTCAAGTTTACTTTATAAGGCCAGCATTACCCTTATACCAAAACCAGAAACAAACAAACAAACAAACAAAACTATAGACTTATATCCATTAAAATCCTCAATAAATGTTAGGAAATGGAATCCAATAATATACACTGCAACCAAGTAAGGTTTATCATCACAGGAATACAAGGATGATTGAATATTAAAAATTAATCAGTGTAATAGTCCACTATATTAACAATCTAAGGAAGAAAAACCTCATGATTATATTGCTATGGTCTGAAGGTCTGTGTGCCCCTAAAATTCAATTGTTGAAGTCCTAATCCCCAAAGGTGATGGCATTAGCAGATGAGGACTTTGGAAAGTGATTAGGTCATAAGGGTTGAGCCCTCATGAATGGGATTAGTGCACTTATAAAAGAGATCCCACTGAGCTGTCTAGCCCATTCTACCAAATGAGGGCACAGTGAAAAGGCTATGAACCATGAAGAGAGCCCTCATCAGAAGGTGACTATGCTGGCACCTTGTCTTGGACTTCCAAGCCTCCAGAACTATGAGCAATAAATTTCTGTTGTTTATAAGTCACCCCGCCTGTGACATTTTGTTATAGCAGCTCAAACAGACCAAGACACACATGAATTGACGCACAAACAGCACTAAACAAATTCCAATATACATTCATGAAAAAAACTCTCAGTAAACTAAGAACAGAAAGGAATTTCCTCAATGTAATAAAGTGTTTCTACACAAAACCTATAGTTAACATAATATTTAGTATTAGTTATATATGAGTGCTTTCTCCCTAAGATTGAGAACAAGGCAAGGATGTCCAATCTCACCTCTCTTATTTAACATTATTCCAGAAGCCCTAGCCAGTTCAATAATGCAAAAATAAATAAATGAATAAATAAGAAAAAGAAATGAAAGTCATACAGGTTGGAAAGGAAGAGATAATTCTGCCCATATTCACAAATAGCATGACTGTCTCTGTAGAATGTCCCAATTAATCTACAAAAAAGCTCCTATTATTAATAAGTGAGTTTAGCAAAGTTACTAACAGTAAGTATCAATCATATTTTTATACTAGTAATGAATGATAGGAAATTTTTAAAAATTAAATCCCACTTACAATAGCTCAAAAAATATACTTAGGTATAAATCTAAAACACATGGACAGGATCTGTACGCTGAAAACTACAGTCCTGATGAAAGAGATTAAAGAAGGCCAAAATGAAATGAATACCATGTTCATGGATTGAAAGATTCAACATATTAAAGATATCAATTCTCCCACAAATTGATCTACAAGTAAAACACAATTCTAATCAAAATGCCAAAAAGAACTTTTGCAGATACAGGCAATTGGATTCTAAAACTTATAAAGAAAGGCCAACAAACCAGAAAAACCAAAATAACTTTGAAAAGGAAGAATAAAGTTGGAGGAATCACACTATCCAATTTTAAAACTTACTATAAAGCTACAATAATCAAATGGTATGGTATTGGTGAAGGATCAGACACACCGATCAACAGAGCAGAAAAGAGAGTCCAGAAATAGACCACACAAATATGGCTAAATGATTTTTGACAAAGGTGTAAAGTCAATCTAATGGAGAAAGAATAGTCTTTTCAAAAAACAATGTTAGAAAAATATGAAACCTAAACCTATACCTTATACAACAATTAATAACTCATAAAAGAAAAAAAAATCAGTAAATTGCACTTCATCGAAATTTAAACCTTTTGCTCAGCAAAAGACACTGTTAAGAGAATGAAAAGACTGGGAGAAAATATATGCAATCACATATCCAACAAAGGATTTGTGTCTTTGTATCCAGAATACTTATAGAACTTCCAAAACTCAGCAGTAAGATAACAAACCACCCAAGTAAAAACCAGGCAGAAAACTTGGACACCTCACCAAAGAGGATATAAGGATGGCAAACAACCATATGAAAAGATGTTCAACATCATCAGCCACTAGGGAAATACAAATTAAAACCATGATGAGCAACCACTATACATTTACTAGAATGACTAAAATTAAACATACTGATAATACCAAATTTTGATAAGGATGCAGAAAAATTGGAACTTGTAGACACTGCTGATAGAAATGCAAAATGTACAGCCACTCTGGAGACAGTCTGGCAGTTTCTTATAAAGTTAAAAATACACTTACCATCTGACCCAGGAAACCCACTTCTGGGTATTTACCCTAGAGCAGGGGTTAGCAAACTTTTTCTGCAAAGGGTCAGCCATTAAATATTTTAAGCTTTGCAGGCCACATATGGTCTCTGTTGCAAATTCTTCTTTTGTTGTTGTTGTTTTTTACAAACCTTTACAAATGTAAAAGCCATTCTTAGCTCATAGGGCCGTATAAAAACAGGCAACAGGAAAATTTGGCCCATTGGGCATAGTTTGTTGACTCCTATCCTAGAGAAATGAAAACTTAAGTTAATACAGAAACCTGTACATGAATGTTGTACCAGCCTATTCATAACTGCTAAAAACTAAAAACAAACCAAATGTCCTTCAGTAGCTGAATGGATATAAACTGTGGTACATTCATACAATGGAATACGACTCAGCAACAAAAAAGAACATTCTAATGATATATGCAACAACTTGGATGACTTTCAAAGGCATGCTGAGTGAAGGAAGTCAGTCTCAAAAGGTTACATAATGCATGAATCCATTTTATGACATTCTCAAAAAAGACAAAATTATAGTGAAAGAGAACAGATCAGGGATTGCCAGGGTTAGAAGTTGGGGGAGAATGTGATTACCAAGGATAATGATGACTAAAGCATGGCAGAACTACAGATAATTCTTGCTCTGTTATTTTTCTTTCTTTTCTTTATATTTTTCTGTTTTCAGCATTTGACTTATTACTTTTGTAATTCAGGAAGGTTTTTCTCCCCAGATCAAAGTATTAATGGAAGGGCTTCCCTGGTGGCGCAGTGGTTGAGAGTCCGCCTGCCGATGCGGGGGACGCGGGTTCGTGCCCCGGTCCGCGAGGATCCCACATGCCGCGGAACAGCTGGGCCCGTGAGCCATGGCCGCTGAGCCTGCGCGTCGGGAGCCTGTGCTCCGCAACGGGAGAGGCCACAACAGTGAGAGGCCCGTGTACCGCAAAAAAAAAAAAAACCTATTAATGGAAGATACTACTACTGGGCTGCACTCTTTTTGTTTGTTTCTTAAATGTTCATTTTCTCACTTTCACTAACTAAAAACCTCTCCCCCTGAGTAGTTTGGTTCAAATGTATTTTATTAAACCACTGAGAGCTGAAGTAGCTAAGACTTTACATCTTACGTTTCTTTTTATAGTATGTTCCAATAAAAGTACTTCACTCTATGCAAAACGCTCAACTTGCTCAAAGTTTTGTTTTCTCAACCTTTTAAATAGCTTCTTACATTCACGTGTAAGTTGACCAACAGAACACTATACTAAATTCAGAGATGGAGATTTAAATCAAAGGTACTTTAATTTGTTTCCATTGGGAAAAGTGTAAGCAGTGGGATTAAGTACTATCTGCCTTAGGCTGCTAAAATGAGTAAATGGAAGAAGGGAAATTCTAACTTCTCCTAAAGGTAAAGGATTGCACCAAATTGCTAGGAAATAAGAGGGCAATGTAGGTACTTCTCTGCTTTGCTACTAGAGCTCTAAGTAGTTTTAGAATCAGACTATTACATATGGTAGGGGTTTTGATTTTAATGACATTTACAGCTAGAAAGGAATTTACAGATATCTGAATCCAAGTTCCTCACTTCACAGATATTTTATCAAATACAAGAAACAGAACTCTACGGCTGCTTCTTGACTGACCGAATTAGTTGCAAAGAAAAACATACAGATGGTAAGGATAATTAATTTACAGCACCTCCTGCTCACTATCCCCCAAAGCACTTACTGATGTATTCATTCATCCAACTAGTTTTATTCTCTTCATAGAGAAACAGGATTCTGCCACTGCGGGGGACATAAACGTATACAGGGGTTCTATCACAAGGTAATTAACTCATTAAATTCAACTATAGGAACTTAGCAAAAAAGAAAGAAAGAGAGAAAAAGTAAAAGGTGAGAGAAGAGAGAGCATGGAAGGGCAGAAATAAAAGACTGAAACTGAGAACATTTTAAATAGTACAAGCAATTTTGCCAGCCTTTCCAGTCCTCAGATCTATGCCCTGGAGGAAGCTTGAGACTGGAATTGTGAATCTGCTGTTCCTCATCAATTCAGCTGGCGTGTGCCTGTCATCAGGCCAGCATCTTACTGAGGCAGCAGCTCGCTGAGCTGGATGATTTCAGTTTTTTTAAAAATACATTTTCTTCCAAATAAAACTTAAGCAAACTTTTTAATTGATGCAATATGATCCCTGCCCTCAAGAGGTCTGCTCACTTATTGGGAATAAAAGATAAATTGGGGATTAATGCATTACACATGAAGATACGTACCACAGGAGGCAGGGAAAGAAGAAATCATTGGGAGCTGAAACATGAAGGGAAGAGATACCAAAGACATGGGGGAAATGGCCTTGAACAGACAGTTGCTACTGGAAAAAATGGAAAATGAGGTTGTATCTGTAAATAAGAGGTCAGATTACAGAGGTACTTTTAGAAGTCAGATACTACAATTTAGGCCAGGAGATATAAAATCCCTTTTCTTGTCACCAGGCAAGTGACATAAGTGAGGAAGTGTGCTTCCTATATGACAGAAGAGAGCAGTGGGACTGTGTGAAAAACAGAGTGCATGCCCCACCCCCAAAGAGGGCAGCTACCTATCCAGCTCCAGGCTGTTGCTGATATCTGGGAATGTGGCACCGGTTACCAGACCCTCCAATTTTTTAAGAGTAATTGGAAATTTGAGAGTTTTTATGAAAGTTAAATAAAGAGGAGATTAACAATGGAGGAAGGTTCCTGGGCAAGCAGGAAGGAATGGAATCTAAGCAAGGGGACTGGCTCTTGATAGAAAGGACATCCTGCAATGTAACAGGAAGAATAAAGGAATACCAAAAGATGTAGCTTAAGAGGTAGGCTTGGGCCAGGCTACTAGAGCACCAGAATTCTGCACATTATCTCACAAACCACAGAAACCCAGCAGGAAAGGAACTGACAATATGTGGGATGGAGGCAAGGGATGAAGGGCTGCAGGGATTTGGGAGAGTAGCTAGTTGTTAAGTGGGGGATTTTTTTTTTTTTAAGGTGAGAATGTCTTTAGTATCTTTATATCCTGGAAGACTAAGAGCAAAGATAGAAGGAGATAGTAATCAGTAACGTGAAGCAAGAGAGATGGGATGTTAGCTTTGGGAAACAGACTTACCTACAGATGAATGAGGGTGCGAACAAGTTGGGGGAGGAGGACAGAGAACAGGGGAAGACTCTCCACAGCACAGTTCCAGAGCACTAACCAAACCCATGGCAAAGAGGCAATGAGAGGAGTTAAAAAGTTAAAAAGAGAACTGCTCAGAAATTCACCACGAACGTAGATATCCTAAGTGGCGCTGAGCTAGACAAAATTGGGGATACCCCTTAAAATGAAAGAGCAGAAAGCACATACAAGCATTCATGCCAGCCAACTGTCCAAGAAGCCTGAAGCAAAGAAGTTCATGGTTGGAGCCAACATACCCTCTGGGGTGAGGCTTGGCCATATTCCTAAGCTTTGAAACCTAGGATACTGAAAGAAGAAAGTACTAAGAATATGATAAAATGAGAAACGATTTAATTGTACCACATATTAGGAAAACTTTCTTATTTTAAAGGACTTTCACTCATATTCTCTCAATTGCCACAGCAGCACTATAAGGCATAACAGGCCATATATCAATCTTATTTTTTTCTTTATGTGGGTGAATAATGTTTTTTTAACATCTTTATTGGAGTATAATTGCTTTACAATGGTGTGTTAGTTTCTGCTGTATAACAAAGTGAGTCAGCTATATATATACATATATCCCCATATCTCCTCCCTCTTGTGTCTCCCTCCCACACTCCCTATCCCACCCCTCTAGGTGGTCACAAAGCACCAAGCTGATCTTCCTGTGCTGTGCGGCTGCTTCCCACTAGTTATCTATTTTACATTATATCAATTTTATTTAAAGATAAGAATCTGAGAAGATACTGTAAAAGATAATACTGTGAGTAAGCGCTATAAATCTGACTGAAATCTAAGTCTGTTGGACCCTAAAACCAAACTATGGATAGCCCCTGTCTAATGAAATTATTAACCATTCAATTAAAAGGGAAGTGTGCTGTTTTCAAGGTATAATGAAAATAGCATGGGCTTTAGAGTAGAAGACTTTCATTCAAAGACCAGCTCCATCCCTTGCTAGCTCTGTCACCCACATTAAGCAAGTTACTTAACTTCCAGAAGTCTTCCTCTTCTCATTTGTGTAATGGGGTTGATATTACTTCCCTCTCAGGACTGCTTTCAATATTTATAGGAAGCCACACGTAAGCATTTGCTAAAAGGTCTGGCACATCAGGTACTTGATCAAGGTAAGTTCTTCATCTCACTGGAAGGATTACCAGTTATCTATAGTTTACATAGAAGTCAGGCTCCTCACAACAGAATTAAGTAAAAGGGATCGGAAAAGGCTTTTATTTTAACAGTAAATCTTATTAGAAGATAAATAGTTCCTAAAGGAACCAGAGAAACTAACTCAAAAAACATACGATAAATTGAAGAATCTAAGTCACAGGAAGAAAACATTATTTCTAGTTTGGTATTAATAGGAGACATGACGTAGAGGAGAGAGTAAATAGACTAGAATACACTAAGGTGTAAAGCTCTTCTCACTGAGCATGGAGCTCAAACCTGGAGTCCATAGGGTCCATAAATGGACTTCAAAGAGTTGTAAACCTGTTGAAACTGTTTGTAAAACTGTGAGCACGTGCAAAGGTGCTGTGGTAAGCCAAAAAATGCTTCCCTACCCCCACTCCACAAGATACCCATGTCAAACCTCTGGAACCTGTGAATGTTACGTTATATGGTAAAAGATGTGATTTAGTTAAGGATCTTGAGAAGAGGAGCTAATTCTGGATTACCCAGATGGACCCTCAATCAGTGACAAGTGTCCTTACAAGAGACACACAGAGAAGACACATAGAGAAGAGGAGGCGGCCACAGGACCCTGAGGTAGAGCTTGGAGTGATGCAGCCACAAGCCCAGGAATGCTGAGAGCTACCAGAAGCTAGAAGAGACAAGGAATCTCCCCCTAGAGCCTCTGCAGGGAGTGCAGCCCTGCTGACACCTTGATTTGAACTTCATCCCTCCAGAAATGTGACAGAATTAAGGTCTGTTGCTTTAAGTGCTTCTGTAGTCACTTGTAATGGCAGCCATAGGAAATTAATATAGGTGTACTTTTCTGAGAGGAGGGTGCAGAGCTTTCATCAGACTCTAGAAGAGGTTCTTATGAACCCCAAAAGGTAAAAGATCTACTATGTAGAAGATTAAGCAAAACCACTTATAAACAAAGGAACTAGAAATTTTTTTAAAACCTGCAGAACAAGTAGTTACTTGGATAAGGTCCCATAGTTAGTAAATATTGAAGTAAGAAAATAACAAGCTTTCCTATGATATCTAATCCAATATTCATTTCACTATCTCTTGGAGTTCAACCCGACAAATGCATTAAAAGGCAGTGATTCCCAAACAATTAAATAGCCTGTTAAAAATATAGGTTCTCAGGCTCCATCTCAATATATTGATCAGAATCTCCAGGGTAGAGAAGTTCATATATGTACATGTTAAAGCTCCTCTGATAATGCAGATGTGCAGACAAATTTGGGAACTACTACTATCAGGCAAGGATCAGTAAACTTTTTCTCTAAAAGGTCAGATGGTAAACATTTTAGGCTATGCAGGCCAAGAGGCAAAATTGAGGATATTATATAGGTATTTACATAACAAATTTGTTTTCCAACACATTTCTACAAATTTTTTATTGACAAAATTCAAAATATAAAAATAACTGAATACAACTTTTTGCAATATTGGTCTACTGATGAGTAGAATAAAATTCTTTCTTGCGAGGGGTAAGATTTTACTTAATTGGGGTTCAAAGTTCGTGTTTCCTATCATCAGCTCAAAATCAGTTGCAAACCGTCATCTATAAAAACCTCCTGAACTGGAGAGGACTTGCAAAACAAACAGGCAGTGGGCTGGATTTGGCTTAAGGGCTGTAGCTTGTCAACCTCTGCACGAAGGTATAAGGAAGAAAAAAGAGCCACAGCCCCTGCCCTGAAGCAACTGACGAGTTAAAGAGACAGGAACAGCAAAGGTGAAATCAACAGTGAAAAACATGAAGCAGAATTCTGAATGTTTTATGTTGTAGAGCAGTGAGTCCTAACTGTTTCAAGTATGAAGAGTCTTTTTTAATGTCACAAAATGTGACAAGCCCTGGGCCTGGCAATATGGGCACTCAGAGCACAGAGAAATGATACATGAAATCTGAGCATTTCACCAACACTTGTCTTACTGTCCTAGATTAGTAGCCTAATAAATAGTTGGCTTTATATCTTGTAACATTTACCCCCTCCATCATTAATAGACTGTTTCTCAAAGTGAGTGGTACAGCAATCTGAAATTAATTTAAATTAAAAAAAAATGTGGCAGAGATCTATGCTAGTAGTTTTTTTTTTAGCAATGAGTGAAAAGATCTGTAACAAAAATCAACTGTAAAGTCTATAATGCTTTTAAGGGATTTCTTATTAATCAGAACAGCAACTACATATATTTGAAAAATATTAACATGTATTTATAAGACCCATTATTTATACAACCACAGATGTTACTTAATATGTGTATGGATTCTTGACCCCCTGAGAGAACTCTGAAGCACGGCCGAAACTCTCAGCCCAAAGGTTCATAACCACAGTTACAGAGTAGATGCCAAAGAGGTTCAGAAAGAAGGAAACAGTAGAAACTGGAGTAGGGGGCAAGGACATCATAGGCTTAGACAAGGAGATAAATTTTCAAAGAAACTGAAGAACAGATTTTAGGGACAGGAAGAATATGAATGAGAAAATGCAGAGGGGCCAAGGGAAAGCAGCCTTACTGAATAAGAGTTGAGAACAGGATCAAATTATGGAGGCCCTGCCTTGCTGCCTGCCTCTGTCACCAGAGCCAGCATCTAAGTGCTTTCCATGTTTCATCGTATCATGGAGCCCTGATTAGCTTTCTCTCATTCAGTCTTAGAATAGATTCCTAAATACCTGAGGCATGTAAATAAATGACCCTGGTTTCATCAGGTACAACTCTAAGTGGATTGAAAGCTAAACTTTTAAATCTTAAAAAAAAATTTTAAAGCCTTCCCTTGACCCAATTTCTCTCCTGCAACTATCACTCTCTATTCCTTCAGAGCCACGCTTCTGGAAAGTCATACATTCATGTTTCCATTTTAGCTCCTCCAGTCACATTCATCTCCAACCCACTCCAAGCTAGTTTCCACTTCTACCACCTCAATGAAGCTGTTCTTGCCAAATCAATGAAAGGCTAAACCAGCTCTCATCTTACAAAAGGTAAACTCTCAGCAGCTCTCATGGAGAGCCCCAGCCCTGGAACACTGCTGACTCTGACACACACTTGTAGGGCAGGCATTCATTCTACTTCTCTAGCTGCTCCTTCCCAGGCTCTACCACCCTCCTCTCCCCAACCTCCAAATGTTGGCATGCCCTCAGTGTCTGACCCTGGGCTTCTAATCATTCAGTACTTACAATCTCTGTAGGTGAACCCACCCATCGCCATGGCTTTAAATACCATCGGTAATTTCCCAATTTATCTTTCTAGCTCAGGTTTCTCTTCTGAGCTCTAGACTGCATATCCATGTCTACTTCAGAGCTACACTTAGATGCTTCTCACTCAGCCTGTGCTCAATTTTCATCCTTCCTCTTGACACTGCTCCTTCTGTGGGCTTCCCTATCCACCCAGCATCTCACACCAGAAACCTCATGGTCACCCCCATCACCTGCGCATGTATTCCATCCTTTATGTTCAATCCCTCAGCAAGTCTTGACAGATTTCCTCCTATAAAACTCTCCAATTAGTTCACTCCTTTCCATCTCCACTGCCGTCACCCTTGGGCCAAGTAACTATCTCCTCACCTGGGGAAGCTGAGACTCTTCCAGAGGGTATCGCCTGCACACTCTCACTTCTCTCTAGTCCATTTCCACAAAACAGGCAGAATTACAGATACGAATCTGATTTCATCGTTACGGTTACAAATTTCAGATACGAACCTGGGTTCATCATTCCCTTGCTTAAAATCCTTGCATTGTTTCCTCTTAGGATAAATTTCAAAATCCTCAGTAAGGACTACAAGGCCTCAGTGGACTTGGCCTCATCGGCTCACCCCCACCAACACCAACACCCCTACTACTCTGCTCTTCATTCACTCCATGCTGCAGCCAACCTGGCCTTCCCTTTGTTCCTCAAACATGACAAACTCTTTTCATCCTCTGTATATGTGGCCCCTCCCCCAGCATCACCTGGTCCACTCATACTTGAAGTCTGAGTCTCAATATCACCTTCTCAAGGAGGCCATTCCTCCCTGACACCATCATCTCCAGAACAAGCTCTCTGTTACTTATTCTTATAGCCTCTATACTTGTTGTTTTCACACTTGTGATTACACGGTTATCATGTGACTCCTTCTGTCTCCCACATGAAAAAGTCAACAGAAGCTGTCCTGTTTTATTTGTCACTGTTTTATTTCCACCACCAGCATGGTGCTTGATGGAGAAGGCACTCAAATATTTGGTGTTAGAATAGGTGACTGAATGAATTAGAATGTAGTTAAACATAAATTGCTCTGAAGCATTTCATAATTTACAAACATAAAATTCAGTTAATATTTTAGTTAGACTATGGCTTAAATTACTAATAATAAATTATTTTTATTTATTGATTACAGCACAAGAACTATATTGAGATATACTATTAGCTAAGTGTGAATATCCTCAAATGTATTTCTAAAACTATTCCATAAAGTTAGCTTTTATTCATTTAGACATACCTTTCCCCCAAAGGTTAATATAATTGTTTTCCTAGGCATTAATATAATGATAATAATAATGGTAATAATATTATTATTTATAGAAACATCATGCTATTCACTTTACATTTAAACTTCACAAGAGATAAATATTATAACCTCCATTTTTAAAGATGGTGAAACTGAGGCTCAGAGAAGTTAAGTAACTAGTTCAGTAAGTTAAGTAACTAGTAACTATAACTAGTTATACAACTAACAATGGGTGGTAGCAGGACTCAAACTCATACTAACTCATAAGTCAATGTTTTGGGACTTCCCAGGTAGCGAAGTGATTAAAAATCCACCTGCCAATGCAGGGGATGCAGGTTCGAGCCCTGGTCCAGGAAGATCCCACATGCCGTGGAGCAACTAAGCCCGTGCGCCACAACTACTGAGCCTGCACTCTAGAGCCCATGCTCTGAAACAAGAGAAGCCACCGAAATTAGAAGCCCGCGCACCACAAGGAAGAGTAGCCCCCGCTCAAGGCTACTAGAGAAAGCCTGCACACAGCAACGAAGACCCAACGCAGCCAAAAATAAATAAATTAAAAAAAATTTTTTGTAGGTCAATGTTTTTTTCTAATATGTCGTGCTGTCTCCAATATCATACTTATTTAGCAATAACTATTATTTGTTAAAAATACAACACCTGGGCTTCCCTGGTGGCGCAGTGGTTGGGAGTCCGCCTGCCGATGCAGGGGACGCGAGTTCGTGCCCCGGTGCGGGAGGATCCCACATGCCGCGGAGCGGCTGGGTCCGTGAGCCATGGCCGCTGAGCCTGCGCGTCCGGAGCCTGTGCTCCGCAACGGGAGAGGCCACAACGGTGAGAGGCCCGCGTACCACAAAAAAAAAAAAAAAAAAAAAAAAAAAAAAAAATACAACACCTGTATATAAGTACTTGAGGCTTAAAACAGCTTTAAATGATTATTTCAGCTTTAAAATGACTGTCTAATTTAGCCTCTCATATACAAAAACTAGTTCTATCCCACCCATAAAAAACAGCCTGTGACTCATTCAAAATGACATCCTTTTTCCTTATCCATGTAATCCATACTTTATTCTACAACATAAATTTAGCTTCTAGTTAATTTTCTTCTCTGCAAAGACCTCAATTAACTTTAAAATTAAATTAACTTTAAAAAATGGAACCATCACATGAGCGGGAAATCTGTATATTGAGCTCCATTTTTCAGAAAACTTTTCGCAGGAGCATTTTGAACACATAGTTCATAGCAAACTCAACTATTCCCAAAGCCATCCATCAAAGTAGAAACTATGCCAAAAATCCTTTTGGTAGAAATTAATCTAAATCACACTCTCTAACACAGCATTATACAAATCAATAACTTTGCTAACTGGCAGTAGGCAGTCAATAAGCATTTGATTGGTCAATCACACAAGATACTTCTACAATAAAGGTCCTGTTTTCTTGACAGAGCAACAGGAAAGAAATATCGTTATTCCTAATCACACTATTTCTAAGACAACTCCTAGTGAAATACATAGCTAGTAAGCATTTCCTCAACACAGAGGTAAAAAGGGGTGATTTAACCCAATTATGAATGCTAATTCTTGAAAAACACGGTTTTCAGTAAACACTTTTAAATCCAAAACAGCTTTAAACTAGTTCTGATTAGTGAACTAGCCTCATTATTGAAGTCATTATACATATCAAAAAGGATCATGAATTTTTAAAGAATTAAAATACAGCAAAATATACTTAACATTAAAACTTAGTACAAAACTACAGTAATAAAGAAAGCGTGGTACTGGCATAAGGACAGACATATAGATCAATGGAACAGAATTGGGAGGCCAGAAATAAACCCATATGGCCAACTGATATTCAACAAGTGTGCCGAGATCATTCAATATGGAAAGAATAGTCTTTTCAACAAGCAATGCTAGAACAACTGGATATCCTCCACATGCAAAAGAATGAAGTTTGGACCCCTACCTTACACCATATAGAAAAATTAACTCAAAATGGATCAAAGATCTAAACATAAAACCTAAACTCTTAAAAGAAAACATAGGTGTAAATCTTCGTGACCTTGGATTAGGCAGTGGTTCCTTAGATGACACGAAAAGCACAAGCAACCAGTGAAAAAATAGACAGGGTATAGTATATCAAATACAGAAAAAAATCTTATAACTCAATACTAAAAAGACAAATAATCCAATTTAAAAATGGGCAAAGGATTTGAATAGACATTTCTCTAAAGACATATATAAGCACATGAAAAGATGCTCAACATCATTAGTCACTAGGGAAATGCAAATCTAAACCACAATGAGCTATCACTTCACATCCACTATGATGGCCAAATTAAAACAACAACGACAACAAAAACCCAGAAAATAATAACTATTAGTGAGGATATGGCGAAATTGGAACTCTTCTACACTGCTGGTAGGAATGTGCAATGGGACAGCTGGTATGGAAAATAGTTTGGCAGTTCCTCAAAAAGTTAAACATAGAATTATCATATGACCCAGCAATTGGACTCCTAGGTCTAAGAGATTTGAAAACATATGTTCACCCCCAAATTTGTATATGAATGTTCATGGAA
Source organism: Neophocaena asiaeorientalis asiaeorientalis (assembly GCF_003031525.2). Classification (NCBI taxonomy): domain Eukaryota; kingdom Metazoa; phylum Chordata; class Mammalia; order Artiodactyla; family Phocoenidae; genus Neophocaena; species Neophocaena asiaeorientalis. Next base: position 5,522,054 of record NW_020173731.1, on the reverse strand, counting down.
GCATTATTCACAACAGCCAAAATGTGGAAACAACCCAGATGTTCATCAACTGATGAATGTATAAACAAAATGTGGTCTATCCATACAATGGAATATTATTCAGACATACAAAGGAATAAAGTACTGACACATGTTACAATATGGATGAACCTTGAAAACACTATGCTATGTGAAAGAAGCCAGACATATAAGGCTAAATATTGTACAATTCCATTTATATGAATGTCCAGAATAGGCAAATCCATACAAAGTAGAGATTAGAGGTTGCCAGGGGTTGAACGGAGGAGGAAATGGAGAGTGACTGCTAAAGGGTTTGGGGTTTCTTTTGGGGTAATGAAATGTTCTAGAATTAGTCAGCCCTGATGGTTGCACAATATTGTTACTATAGTAAAAATCATTTATTTGTTAAATATAGTGAAATTTATGGTATGTGAATTCTATCTCAATTTATATATGTATATATAAATTTTTAACATATATAGTAAAGTTATATTGATCATAGTTTAGTCTTTTGATGATTCAAAAACATCTTGATGTGTTTAAATTTACAGGTGTTTTATCCCTTAAAGTATCAAATAATGTAAACTCCAAGTTAATAGCATATGCAAAATGTGTTTATATACCTGATTCATAATGGTTTCTTAAAGTTTAATGAGTAATAAAAAAGTTTGGGGCTTCCCTGGTGGCGCAGTGGTTGAGAGTCCGCCTGCCGATGCAGGGGACACGGGTTCGTGCCCCGGTCCCGGGA
>NW_020173731.1:5467041-5521174 GCF_003031525.2 Neophocaena asiaeorientalis asiaeorientalis | reverse complement strand
GGCCCGCAAACCAAAAAAAAAAAAAAAAAAAAAAAGAAAGAAAAAAGTTTGGGGAAAAGTGTTTTACTAGCAAAACTTGATCAGATCTACCAAACCTTAAGAAAAAGTATAACCTCATAACTAAAATTTATGCATGCTTTTTACAATACTATTTTAAAATTATCTGCACTATAATTTAAAGAAACAGAAATCAACTAGACTTGCTTTGTTTTTCATATTCAAAACATGAAAAGCAAAGAGAATAACCAATTTTTAATAATCTAGATTTTTATATGACTATATTCAAAAGAAGAATTGAGACATTCTACTAATTAACGAGTGCACAAATAACAGGAAACATTTCACTGGGCTAGTAATACGGTACATGAAACTTGAAAAACCCGTGACCACAGTTCTTACTAATGAAACTTTATTTTTCAGTTTTCATCGCAGGCCTCTGCTACATGAAATCAGCAGCTGAGGTCACTAACAAGCTTTCAGTTTTAATGGTAGAACTCGTTAGTATATAGGCACTATTAAGGCATATAAATGCAAAACTATCATATGCCCAGCAGAAATAGCCTAGTAATTGTTACTTGAGCATTTTTTTAATGAACATCATCTGAGCCTCTGGGGTCCAGGCAGGTAATGTAAACGAGCAAAGCAGGCCCAGAGTAAAACAAGGAAGGCGTGGGCTCTTGGGTGAAGTGGAGAGCACAGGCCCATCTAAAGGAGGCGGTCATCACTTAGCTCCAGCAAACTGCTGCTGGATGTGAGAGCCCCACACAGCCAGATTTCTAATTTCTCAAGAGCTGGAAATCTTGGTTTTATCTTTTGCATTTTGGGAAATCCCCCTAATTTTGAAATGTTGGCAACTAATTAAAAGAAAAGTTGAAATACTGCGAAGATCAAATAAAGCCCATCAGCTGCTGAATAGGGCCACTAGTTTGCAAACTCTGAAAAGAAACTCTTGTAGCTAGTTTGTAACAGATAAACTATAAATATACTATATTTAATAGAGATAATACACTTTTTATTTTACTAATATATATACTTAATATATTTAATCATTATAATATACTATAAATATATTTTCAAAATTTGGGGGCACTAGTCATCCTTAAAGTCTTCAAGGTGGTCTATAGACCAGACCCTAGAGAGCAGTAGTAATGTTACATTTCATTCATATTCCTTACTCAAGTATCAAAGGTAACTCACTTCTTCCATTCATTTTGGTGACATTTTCTGACTGTAGCCAAGTGGAAACAGAGTGGATATCTTAACTATACTCCAGTGATAAGTATTCCAAGAATCAAAACAGTTTGAGAACCAAAACCCAAAACAGTTTAGGAGGAAAAAAACCTTGGGGAGACTATTTCTTGCTTTTGGACAGACCTTAAAGAAAATTAATTATGTAATAAAGTTGGTCTCCATTTTATAATAATCAACTAGTAATGCATTAGAATGGAGACAGAGTTGACTGAATTATAATTACATAGCTGAATAAAAGTCTTATGTTGCACTTTCTGGCATGAACACAGTAGAGTTATAGACGTGAATCTTCCTGGAAAATATACATAGCAACAAGGAGAAAGAGGAAAAGAAAACCTCACAAAACTTTTCCAGCAAGCCTAGGAGAAAAAGAAAAATATAAAAACTCCAAAATACATGAGATCTGACTGAGATCAAACAAAGCTGATATCAGACAGAATCTATATTGGGAGTGGAGAGCAGAGACAGAGACAGAACGTGTGGCATGTGATGAGGAGGGCCCAATAATGGCAGATCTCAGAAAGCTACAGCAAAACCACACATTCTTAAGGAGAGGGATGTACACTGGCATGCTGTGGCTGTGTCCCTCCAGTCACAGCTGCAAAGGAAGGAGTGGGAAGTCCAGAATTGGTGGCAAAAAGCCTCCTAGACTCAGTCTGGTTTGGAGAGGCAGAGGACTTGTGGCAACACAGAGAACACACCCATGCGCCATATGTAAAAAAAACTCTCTCTGAGGCAGAAATCTGGAAATATACCTTGGCCCCACCCACACCTCCTACAAATAACTGAGGAAAATCCAATTCACTAAATCACAGGGAATAAAAAGGTAACTGGCACAGCACTGACTTGGAGATACTATAAGAAAAATGGTAGAAACGAGCGGCATAACGTACCAGCTGTCAAACAATACTGCTAGAAAAACATTACAATGGAGAAGATAAAAACTATAACTAAATATTCTTGCATGAATTTAAGAAAATCAATGAAGCCACCCCACTATGAAGAAGCTCACAAAGCATAAATAAAATAAGAACTCAAGGAAGAACTGTCTAGACAACAGGAACAAAGGAAGCATGAATTGGCAGAACTCAAGAAAGAAACAGAAGAAAAAACAAAAGCATCACAGAAATGAAGAAGAAACTGAAAGCAGAACAAAGAGACACTGCAGAAGACACAGTAAGAGACATTAAAGACAGAAACAAACAAATGAAAAAGTGTTTAAAAGGATTAAAGAGAAAATAATAAACAAAAAAGATATACAAAGGGAGATCCAACAGACATATAATTAGGGTCACCAAGAAAGAAAACCAAAATGATCAAACAAAATAAATATTTAAAGTTATAACTAAAGAAAACTTTCCTGAAATAAAAATAGATTTGAATCTACGTATTAAAAGGCACACATGTGCCAGTATATCCTACACCACCATATCCTAGTAAAATTACCAAATATTAGAGACAAAGAGAGAATCCTTTGGGGCCAATAGGCAAAAAGATCAAATCATTAATCATGGGAAAAAATTCAAGTTGGCTTCACACATCTCTACAGCAACATTTAATGCCAGAATACATCTGCACAACACCTGTAAGATACTCAAGGAAAGAAAGAGTGAGCCAAGGATTTTATACCTGCTAAGCCATCCTAAGTGTAAAGCAACAAAAAGAAGTTCTGAAAATGCTGTAAGAATAATATTCCCATATTATTTTCATGACTCGTTATTGAGAAACCACCAGAGGACAAACTTTAACCAGCCGCAGGATAACTGGGAAAAACTTCTGCAAAAGTGCTTGGGTGAGCATTATATATATATTTAACTGAAAAAGTAAGACTAAAACAGAAAGAGATAAAGGTGATAAAATAGAACACAAACATTATAGGCTATAACAATGTATAAATTCAAATAACAAAAATTGGGTGAAGGAAGAAAGTGAGCAGGAAGTATAATAAACTTACTGCTTACCTTGATGTTAACAGCTGGGAGTCAATAGATAGCCTTAAAGTTCACAAATCAAGCAGTAGAAGTAAAAGCATACATAATAGTGCAAATGTAAATACAATTGTGAATAAATACTATTCACTATTGAGTAAAACTGGGTGATGCAGAAGAGAAAGGGGAAGAGAGAAGAGAGTATTTTAAAAGAATTTTACCTTTCTTCATAGAAAACAGCTAATAGTTACTATGAATAGAGAACTAAAAATATCTTATAAAGTAACTAATAAGACAAAAATACAAACCTTTCTAAATATCAAAAGAACAAAAAAGCAAAGAAAGACTACACAGTGAAAGACTTAACATTTATATAATTAAAAACAGAAAACACAAAATACAATGACAGAGCCCAGACAAAACATGTCTGACATATCAATAAATGTAAATGGATTCAACTCATATTGAAAGAGATTTTCAAATTGACTCATAAAGCAAAACCTATCTCCATGCTGATTTAGAGATACATCTAAATCAAAATAATTTAAATAGTTTGAAAACAAAAGGATGGGCAAAGATATACACGGCAAATGTAAAAAAAAGAAAGTAGGAATTATTTGACTCAGCTCTTTCTGACTCCAGAATCTAAGTCTTACCTATAAACAAAAACTGCAAATAACATTTCATGTGCTTCTGTAATAGTGCATGTATAGGGTATGTGTACATGAATGAATATGCCTTATATATTTTTAAAAACTATAACAAATTACTCAATTATATACAGTTTTTGAAATAAGACTAGATATCAAATTTCTGAGTTTAAAGAATTTAGTAATATTTACCTTTAATGGTATATAAAAATTTTTCCATATAAAAATCAAAACACTACTGAAAACTCCTCACCTGGATTTATGTCAAGATAAGCTGTTGATCTAAAAGCATGCAGTAACTCCTTATTCTGATGACAATCTACTGTCAAGCACTCAAATACTAAAATTTGAGTTGTTCTCTGAATCTTAAGGAAGTGGCATTTTATGAAATTTATAGTATACTACAAATTATTCTGTTGAAGCAACAATTTTTTTTTAACCTCTTGCAGAAATCCACAGCTATAATATTGCTTTCAGGTGTTAAAGATCTGTAGCTTCAGAAAGAGATTTCATGCCTCAGAAACAAAAATATGGGTAGTAAAAATTAAGAAACATTCTAGGAATATTATATAAAGGTCAATAACGGCTCTATAAATACAAAAATACACTTGTGGCAGCATCAACTCAGTTAATGCATAAGAGGAAGTAACTGTGAAATCTGTTTCAATTTCAACATCAATAATAAAATGGGGGATAATAATAGTATCAACCGGATAAGACTGTTGTGAGCATTAAATGACTGAAACACTTAGCACACTGCTTGGCTTATATTGCAATAAATGTTAGCTAATATTATCATCACAAAGATATAAATTTCAAACTGATGTATTATTCAAATCTTTTAAATCTATTATAATTACTGATGATAGAATTAGCCCCACAGAGAAATATTTCCCTAATGGAAAAAATAAAAGAATGTAAAGCTGCTCCTTTCCTAAATGCCCTACTCCCTCTCTGCTACCACCTACCCCTGGGGCGAGATCAGGAGCCCTTCCTCTTCCATCCCATGGTACACATCCATTAGAGCATTATACCAGGATGTGTTCATTGTTGTTGGCACTGTCTTCCCCACCAAGGCTACTGCGAACTCCTTAAAGTCAGTGATTATGTCTTTATGCATCTCAACACCTCCAGGGCACCTGTTCCCACACATAATATAAGCTCAATTAAGGTGTGTTAAATTAACAAATGTGGTATTGTAGGTTTTTTGTGTGTGTGCGCGCGCGCACGTGTGTGAAAAACATGATCCAGTTCAGGGTTTATATTCTGTGGATTGCAATGATCTTGATTACAGACTGAGCTGCCTTAGCTGCCTACCTTCCTGAAAGGTCTGTTATCAAGATCAGGAAGGCAGGCAGCTAAGGCAGCTCAGCTGGGACCAAGAATGAAAGAAGGGATCATTCAAGAAATATTTAGACACTTACAGAGTACCCTGTGAGCACCAGGCAATGAACTGGGCTCTAGGGTTGTAAAGAAGACCACATCTCTGTCTAGAGAGCTCACAGCCCGGTGGGCACGGAGCAGGTAAGGATCTCCCTCCTACTAGTTAAGTAGAGATGCTAAAGTTAAAGCTAGATCAAGACAGCTGATGCCCAGAATTCTCCTAAATTTCAGTGCTCTTTCCACGAGAACAATGCCTTTCAAATGTTGACAGGGCTCATAGTAAAAAATGTATTCTGTAGCACTGCCCAGTACAGACATGTACACTTCTGGTATTTTCTATTTAATTATTTTCTATTTCACTTTTTTAAAATGTTCATCTTGACACATTAAATTGGTTTATGACTCAAAGGTGGAAAAATACTGCTCTAGAAGGTATATTTTAAAACTCTCTCTAAAATGTCAAAGTCAGATATAATTCCTAATAATTAATTTTTCTCACACAACGAATGTCCCAGCAAAAAAAAGTAAAACACTATCAAATAATCAAATAACCCCCAAAGACTAACACAGAGCCATGACAGCTGTCAACTGGGGAGTGGGAGGAAGCTAAACCTAATCTCCATCAGCTTTCTCTAAAGTAAATACCCGATCTAAGGGAAAGAGCTATTGCTAAGCAAAACACAGGGGGCTTGGTGGCAAGTCCCCTGGCACCTCAGCTCTCTTCCAGACAGACTGTGGCCCAAAAGACTCTCATCATCCTACACAAGAAATTCTGGAGCTTCCACTTACATTGAATATTTTTAAATTATTTTGTGTAAGAGACTTTAATTAAATGTGTTTGGATGGGGAACAATGAATTTATTAAAATAAGTGAATGAAAATCAAAATAAACATCTTATTTTAACAAAATCTCTCACTGATATTTGCCAATCTTCACTTAAATTGAGGGCAGGGGAGTGTACTGATTTATCCCAGATCTGAATGAAGCATGTAGAAGTGAATCATTAATTAAGGTAATAGGTTTTTTTTGGTTTGCTCTTGAAATAAGAGAGCAAGGCAGTATACAACTTTTCCTCAACATAAGATGCTTATACAGCACTTCCCACTAAAGGAAATATGATAACACTACCTAGCTGCATATTAGAGATGAAGAAACCCCAACATTCTCAGTTATTTCAAGAAATGTATTCCCCTGAACAGATGTAAAGTCAGAAACACGCAGAAAGACCAGAAAATCCCTTTCCCTCCTCTGTGTCCACAGACAGTACTCCAGCTCTGAGAACGCAGATTGAGTACAAGAACGTCCAGTCAAGCTCTTGGGCTTTACTAGCCTCACCATTCCCCATGCAAGAAGCATGTCTGAGTTTAAAGGACTCATTTTTTGTGACATTTGCCTCAAATTAAAGGACAATTTTATAAAACTTTAATAAATCTTCCTGTCCTCCCCAAAAGAAATCTGTTTAGAACGATGTTGAGAAAAATATTCTTTTATAAAGATAAAATGCATTTTTTTCTAAGAAAAAGGAGAATGTCATACCTGTTATTTATCAGCTCCATCCAGTAGAACTTTCTGTGATGAGGGAAGTGTTCTATTATCTCACTGTCCAATACAGTAGCCACTAGCCATCTAGTACCGAGCACTTGGAATGTGACTGGTGTGGCTGAGAAACTGAGTTTTAAATTTATTTCATTTTAATTAATTTAAATTTAAATAGCCATATATGGCTGGCAGCTACCATTTGGGGCTGTGTAGATTAGATAATTAACTTAAGTCCTCAGCAGCAAAGCTGAGCAATTGACTTACCTTAGACAGAATGACACAATTTGAAAATATATTCTATACCAATATTCAATTTTCAGCTTCCTAATTAATATTTAGTTAACTAACATTTAAAGTTTCCTCAGAAGTGGCTTTTCAACAAAGTTTGGCAATTTTTATTCTAGAACGTGAACACACTAGATCTGCTGAGCAGGATTCCTTTGGCAACGTTCAATTTTCCATCTGTGAAACTTAAGCACAGGGAAAGGGGAAAAAAAACAACTTAGGCCCACCCTCCTCTTGATACAAAGGTAAGAAATAAAACACATAATCTATACAAAGCCTAATACAACCTCCTAGACCCTTCTGGGAACATCTGCTCACCAACCCTTGCTTATGTTTGCTTCTTTAGACCCAGTCGTGGCTTTCAACAAGTCATTCCTACATTTGCTTGACCTTTTGACTGTGCTCTGTTATGACCAGACCCTCTAGAAGTATTCTGCTTATAGAAAGACCATTTAAAATGTACATACTAAAATATCCTATATTTAAATGAGACCAACTGATCAAATGGTCAAAAAGCAGTAGCTTGAAGAAGAGCAGATGCTTCAGAGAGACTAAAATATGCAGATCATGCCAAGACCACCTTCCAAGCAGGTGGCAAAAGAAAATACGTAGTTCTATAGGCAGCAAGGATGAGACTCCCCAAGAAAATATGCTTAAAAATACACTGCAGCCTTGCTGTGGCCACAGGATAACTAACTTTAACTTCAATCAGCACCACTGCACTCCTTACAATCTCAAGGTAAATGCCAAATTATTTTTTTCAAGCTTCTCATCATGCTAATACTTATACGCAAATATTCCACAAACACACACACAGGCACAAGTGTTTCAGTAATTTCATTATTTTTAAGTAGAGTGAACTTCTAGAACTTGTATCTAAAAATACTATGAGCTCATTTAAAACAAGCAAACTTAAGTATACTGTGCAAAGAACAAAGCCACTCATACCGCATAGCATACTGGGGAAAGCTCAGACTATACAGAGCAAAGCAATTCTATGACAGCAGTGCAGTTCAGGTAAGAATTCAACACCATAGATGAAAACTTCATTTTTTTTTTCTCCCACTACTACTGCTACCACCAGGTCCCAAAAAAAGGACTCAAAGTTCACCTACTGTATCTAAAGAGCATTGGGATCTCAACAAGACACATAACAAAGAAGCAATGCCTACACTATTTCCCAGGCTTCAGGTCTTGCAGAATAATAAATGGCATTGACAGGAGAAAAGGCTTCATCTGGGGCAACTAAGAGCACTCTGATCTAGCAAGAGACTGTCAGACTCCATAAAAGCTGTGTGCTGTCAGCCCTCACATGTGTGGATAAAATCTGGAGATGTAGCCTGGGCAGGAAAGAGGGAGACAGAAAATTTTCAATGGGGAACTGCAGTGCAGTTCCACCCTAAGAGTACCCTCCTCACTCTTCCAAGATACGACCTAAAGCACCTGCGGCACTAGCGCTAAGGAGCTTATCAGCTATAGAATTCTATGATAAAGTCTCAATGTCTAAGACAAATGCCAGAAACCTCAGTGCCTTTTTCTTTATCCTAATTCTTAGAGGAAAAAAGTCAAATAAATATAATAAACAATACAGAATTTTCACAGCAGGGGCATAAGTTCTCAAAGCACATAAGGCTTATAAACAGAAAAAAACCACTACTTATTCAGTTCTTTAAAAGTTCGCTTCAGAATAGAATTAATAAAAATCTACTAAAAGACACTCAGAAGATAAATTAGCTTAACAGGGATAAAACTTAATTTCTTATACTTAATATTCTAATATAGAATTATGAGATAAAACATAGATTCTAGTAAACAAAAGAAACACGTAACAGAAAAGAAAGCCATTTTTTGCTTGGCTTCAAATGTGAACACAGTACGACACACTGTGAAAAAACTTATTAAACTATCTTAGCACAAATGGGGCTCAGTACTTTTTCTTAATGCCCAATGATTATGGGCTAAATATCTCACCTCTTCATTTTCAAAGCCCTGAAGCCCTATAAAACTCACTCCTACTCCTCTAGGAGAGCTTTCACATACTGGTTTTAATAGACGTCAATCATTTTAAAACAGTATTTAAGGAATTTACCAATATATAATTATGAAATTATACTTCTGAAAATATCATTCTTCCTAAATTAGGATTCTGGAAAAAAACAACTCAATAGAATTGTTTTCTATTTATTTTTTCAATAGTCAAAGCATCTTCCACCCAAAGTGTAATATATATATATATATATATATATATATTTTAAATCATGGCTCCTGATTTAAGCATAACATTACAAAATTTTTAATATGCATTAAAAAAGTGCTCCCACTCTTACCTGTATATCCAGCATACCATCCCCAAGAAGCCACCATTCCTAAAAGCCATTTGTACAAGATTCCTTCAATATACCAGAACCGCTTACTGTCCAGCAGTCGAAGGGGCTGAAGCACAATTACATAGCAGATGTAGGAGGAAATAGCAACCAGGTTGTTGGCGACCATGAAGGCAAATCTCATCAGGGCTTTCACCAAGATCCAGCCCAGCCACGGAGCTTCTTCCAAAGTCACAGCCATTCTCACATTGGAGACTGTCCTGTCTTTCTGAGATGAAAAGAAAATTCATTTAAAAAGGAAAATGGATTAAACACATCTAGATAGTCACCAACAGAGAAATCACCTCCAGCACAAAAATAAATGAAAAAATCGAGGGTCTAAGCTTTCCTAGTGTATTACCTCGGCGATCTGTCCGGGAAATTCCAGAGGGGGACAGAGAGCAAGGGAGGAGGAGCCGCACAAGGTCAAGGGAGCTGTTCACGGAGGCACAGCTATGTCATAATATATTTAGCAAATGATAACACTATTCCCACCAACTAATCTGTGGCCGGCCCGCACCGCGTCTGACTGCAGTCTTCTGTTGGACTTTAACGAAGAAAAATAGACCCACTTGCTTCACACACGCTCAGTTATCTCCAAACTGACGATACGAGTGAAAAGACGACTAAAACGGGGACCTCTAGATCAAATCTCCCAGACACTGCGACCTCGGTACCCTCACCACGACCCTTCCTGCACTGATTCATTCCTTTAAAAGGTCTCTCGCGTTAGCAAAAAGAGTTAAGTTAAAATTGTTCATTTGCGGCAAATCGGGTTTTGTGTTCCTTTTTTTTTTTTTTTTACAGAAAAAAAGGGGGGCGGCAGAAAAGAAGGCAAAAGGGTGAGAGGAAGAAAGTGGGCGATAATAAGGAAAAAAGGATTAAGGACAGGAGTAGGGGGAGGGGAGCAATAGCAGAAGGAGGTGGAGGCAAAGGGCCAGGGATGAGGAGCACCGGCCCCGACCAGAGGGCAGGGAAACCAGGGATGATGAAAGAAGCAGGGAAGAGGAGGCTGCGGCGTGCCCCGCGCCCCGTCCACGGCGGTGCCGAGACTCGATCCCCAGGGCCCAGCCGCGTTCGCCGGGGCTGACGGGGAGGGGCGGCGGGGAGGAAGCGGCGGGAGTCGGGACTGCTGCAGAGCCGCCCCCAGAGCGCCCTCTAATGAAGGCGCGGCCGCCGTCGTCCGCCTGCTCAACCCGCCGCCTGCGCTGCCGGCGCCGCCGGCGCCAGGGATCCCGCTGTCCGCGGATCGAGGCCCTTGGGGCTGCCTGGCCCCTAGGCCGGGACTTGCCTCAGCCCGGGACCGAGGAAGAGGGCCACTCGGAAAGATCTAGGAATGAGCACCAATCCTTACACCACACGAGTGATTTGGTCCAAATTGAGAGCCACTTTTTAGCCAAAACAGCCGTTTTTCATTGTTAAGGCTTTCTCTCCTGACAAACGCGATCGCTGCCCAAACTGGAAAGCTGTCTCCTTGAAGACTGAATGTCTTCTTTTCTTTCCTAATGAAACCTAGTTGCTCTCATGGCTTTTCTTCTGAATCTCCCCAGAGTATTAAGGTCTAGAGTTTAAAATCAATTCATGTTAAGTGCCAGAACTCTTGTTCCTGGAAAGCACCTGGAAGCACATTAATGACAATTATGATGCCCCATCCATCCTCTCGCCCCCTCCGCCCCCAAAAGAATCCAGTGGGAATGGGCGGTCCACACAGAAACACTGAAATTTAGTTAGTCAAGGAGGGGAAAGCACGTAGGCAGTGACAGTCATTGAGTAAGTGCTCAAAATTTTGTGGCCGTAAGTACCCTGGACAGGCCTGGTTATTCCCGAGGTACTGTAGCTGCATTCTGTTTCAAAGGTTGGACCACCAGAAGAAAAATAGAGAAATAGCTCAATGGCCTGCCCATCTGAACATTCTCATATGGCCTACCTAAATTTCAGTATTAAAAAGAAAAAAAAGTATAAAATCTTGTTATATCCCTTAAATGGGGGTAGGGGGTGCGCATTTTTTTGTGTTCCTAGTGAACTGCCATGTTTAAATCAGAATGCCACTTATTCCGCCTATAAAATGTTTATCACTGTGTTTGTTTTGGACTCTCAACGACTTCTCTCTCTTTCTCTCTCTCTCTCTCTCTCTCAACCCTTAACTTCAGCTCCTCTTTGGCTCACAGATGAAGAAAAGAAAACTCGCCTTACGAACATGTGAAAAAATATATTCTATTTCTATTCCCTTGGGTGATGAGGAAATATGAAAGCACAGAGCCTGGCTGAAATAATTTATTAGATTTCTTTCCATTTATTATTCATTTGTTTTTATTTATATATGTTGCTTATCTATTTCACCAATATTATATTCTAACTGTACAGGGCATAAAAAGGCATAGACCTTGTCAGAGATCTTTCTATATAAGATCAAATGATGTATAGCAATGGAAAAGTTAAATATGACCTTTCTATTCCTTGTATTTCCTCTTAGAATTTAGGTACCAGGCAATAGAATCTTTAAATAAATCTCATGAGAGAAATAATATATGTACTGTAGATTATTGTTTAAAATATATCATTATACTTTTAAGTGGGTAAGACAGGTAAGGCATATATTCTTCCAAGAATCAAGGATAAACTCCCCTAAGATTCCATTAGGTCCATCCCATTCAGCATTCCTCACATACTGGCAAACACTGGCTGACACCTGGAGAGAGATAACCTACCATGTGATCTGTACCCGGTTCCTGGATCACAGAGCATCTGCCAGAGCTTCAGATACTCCAGCACTTGCTGAGATGTAATTAGTACCAATCAGTCATGCCCAGAAAAGGGCCAGAGGTTGGGCAAGACCTTGCACAGTGGGTGTCAAACTTCAGCATGCAAAACATCACTTGTGGTGCCTACAAAAAAGATCCTTGGACCTCATACCAGAAAATTTTAATACTCTAGGTCCACAGGGGCCTGAGAACATGCTTTTTAAAAAGTGTCATAGGTGGTTCTGATGCAGGTAGGGTATACAGACCATGCTTTAAGAAACTCTGACCTAGAGGTATCCTGAGATAATCACATCCTTTTCTTGACCCTTCATGATTTTAAATCATTTAATCATATCTGTTCTCATCTGTATTAGTTTGCTAGGGCTGCCATAATAAAATACCACAGACTGAGTGGCTTAAACAACAGAAATTTATTTTCCCATGGTTCTGGAGGCTGGAAGTCCAAGATGAAGGTGTTGGCAGGGTTTGTTTCTTCTATGGCCTCTTGCCTTGGCTTGTGAAGGACCATCTTCTCCTTGTGACTTCGCATAGTCATCTGTCTGTGCATGCAGGTGTCTGGTGTCTGTCTCTGTGTCCCAATCTCTTCTTATAAGGACAACAGTCCTTATGCCAGTCACACTGATTAGCACCCACCCTAGTGACCCCATTTAATTTAATTACCTCTTTAAAGGCCCTATCTCCAAATATAGCCACATTCTGAGGTACTGAGGGTTATGGTTTTAGTATATGAATTTTAGGGGGATACAATTCAACCATAACATCATCCTTCTACTGTGTACACTGCAGAATTCTGCCATTTCAGTGGCTTTTTATGGGAGAGATGTGGAAACCCTAATCTTGAATCTTTCAGCTAGTCCACTCTTGACTGGCTCCAACTTCATTAGACTTATCTTCAAGCTAAGCACATTGTGTTTCAGGTGTAGGTATGTCCTGTTTCATTGCCCAGGATGAATGAGAGGGCTTATCTTTTTAACTTTCTTGACCACAGCAGCGTGTTCAGTTTCCAGACAATTCAGTGCCTACCATGGATAAGGAACTGCATTTGGTCTAGCTTCTTCAGGGAACAATTGTTCAGGGAACAATTTCAGATGACACTTATATTTATTTCTTGTATTTCAGAGTTCATTTAAGATATATGTTTTGTATTCTTTTACCTTACATATAATACCTCCCTCTTGCCTATATGGTTTTTTTGCCCCGCCAGCTTTCAATTTACTGAGACAGCCTCCTGAGATTTTTCTGTTGCTTATTTTCACAATACCACAGGCAGACAGATGCATATATGCTCTGAACGACTGTAACAAGAAGTTTGGGATGGCCAGTTGTCCAGGGTAGAAGATCTATAGAAAGCAAGGGCCTTCTTCAATGACTAACTAGCCTCCAGTCCCCTATCCAACTACCTTAGAGCCAGGTTTATCAAAACACAAACATAAATTAAGAATTTTGCCATCTTCCTATAGTATAGCCCAATAGGGGAAGAAGGAAAACAAGGAGACCCCACCCTATAGCCACAAGACTTATAGTTTCAGTTTCAACAGCCCACATTTGAATCACAAGAGGATGGTCCTTTGAAAGAGAAATATGACTTCTCGCATTTCCAAGAGTCTCCAGACATTTTAAAACAATCTAACCACAACACCTGGGAAGGTTTAATTCCACCCATCTGGTCCACATACATCCAACAAATTAGGTTATAACCAGGGAGGAGCTCCCTTGGGCAGAAGAATCCTCCTGGGCTCTCTCTTTTTCCTGGTGGCAATTATAAAAACATTTCACCTACCTTTACCGGGTTCTGCACTAAAGCGCCAATGAAATATTTCCTCATATTTCTTCAGGGGAAACCCAACCAGCAGTTTTATAAACATGCAATGATTTGATACCAGCCTCCCACATCACTAGAAACAGTTGCAACCTAGAAATTAGCACCCAAGACAGTCATGCATTCTGACTGTTGTCAGCTTTAACTTCAAACAAAAAGGGAGATATATATATACCTAAATATATATAAATATATGAAATATATAATATATAGTTTTCTTCTATATTAGTATCCATAATCATTTTACATAAAATATGTTAGGACTTATAACCTTAAAATGTTTTAGACAAGACTTGACTACAGTTTTATTTAAGCCATTTCAGCAACTCTTGTTATTAACAAGGTTGACCCTAAACAGTTTTGTGAAGTAAACAATTCTCTCTTCTTCTCTATGTCCCTCTCCTCTTCGACTAATTTCCCTTTTCCCCTCTTGATACTGAAATGGTACCTAGTTTCCAAGGGGTACTGAAGACCCCACCTAAGACCTCCACCCCCAACAGACAACACTCTTTAAGCTAGAACCTTCTTTCTCACCTATCCAACATTGCATTTCCTTAGTTCAGCCCAGCCTTTCCTGCCTAGTGTGGTAAACTAATCCCTGCTGAGTTGCTAATGGCTAAAACCCACATTCCCTCTTCCTGAAGTATTAACATTTTATAAAGGACTTCCTTAAAAGCATTTCTGTTGGTAGATTCCCAGGTACTGTAGTGGAGAAGTATTCTTGTAAGATATTTTGGAGAGGCTATTTCAGCAAGTTCCTTCGCTGACAGAACCTACGAAATCATGTAGTACCCCTAAGAATAAGACAAATTCAGATTTAAAATTGTCTTTTCCTAACATAATAACTAAAATAATGACATGTTGTTGATGATTATGTTAAAATAGTAATAATAGCTGACACTTATTGATCACTTTCAACACTGCAGGCCCTGTTCTCAGTGCTTGCTTTCCATGCATCAACTCATTCATTCTTCACAAAGACCTTATAAGGGCCTACATTTTACTGGTGTAAAGATTAAGTGATCTGCCCCAGGTCACTCAGCCAGCAAGTAGCAGGGCTGCGACCGGATTCCCAGTTCTCAGGCTCCAGAGCCCATTCTCCTGACCACAAACTACAGTGCCTCTCTAGGAGAGGCTGGTAGAAAAGCCACTCTCCACCAAAAGGGTGAGAGAAAGAGAGATTGAGAGGAAGTTTCAGAGGATGCTACTCTTCTCCAGCCTCATCTCTTATCACTCCCTTCTCACACCGTCTTGAAAGGATGCACTGTGCAACTTCACACATACGAGCGCATGCATTTTTTTGTTCATGCTTTTCCCTTCTCTGTGCTTTTTTTTGGGGGTGGTGGTGCTGCACTACACAGTTTGTGGGACCTTAGTTCCCCGACCAGGGATCAAACCAAGGTTCCCGGCAGTGGAAGCGTGGAATCCTAACCAGTGGAAGCATGGAATTCCCCACCAGGGAATTTCTCCTCTCTGTGTCTTTTTGATTCTACTTATCTTCGTGGTCCAGCTAAGATATCAAAGGATCCATACCCCCAGCCCCACCCCCAGAATTCATTCTTCCTCTGTGTGCATTCTTATATCCCAATGCTTACCATACTGTAACAGGCTTGGATGTTTTATATTTCAGTTCTCTGCTAAAATTAGAGGTTCCATATCACCTGTCTTTCTCATTTTTTTCCAATGTCTAGCTTAGTGCCTTATATTTGGTAGGAAAAAAAATTGAATTCAATGTTTACTTAATTTATTCAGACTAAATCATTTCATTTTTTTAAGTTGACAGTAGGATACCTTGAATGGTGACATCATCATCGTCATCATCACCATCATTATCCAAACCATGGCCAGAAGCAATAAATGTTGCTAATACTTCATCTTAAGATGTATTTCAACCTTTTAAAAATGATTGTTTCGGGCTTCCCTGGTAGCGCAGTGGTTAAGAATCCATCTGCCAATGCGGAGGACACGGGTTCGAGCCCTGGTCCGGGAAGATCCCACATGCCGAGGAGCAACCAAGCCCATGCGCCACAACTACTGAGCCTGCGCTCTAGAGCCCGCGAGTCACAGCTACTGAAGCTCACACACCTAGAGGCCGAGCTTCGCAACAAGAGAAGCCACCGCAATGAGAAGCCCGCGCACCACAACGAAGAGCAGCCCCTGCTCTCTGCAGCTAGAGAAAGCCCGGGCACAGCAACGCAGAGCCAATGCAGCCGCAAAAAAAAAAAAAAAAAGATTGTTTCAGTGGCTAGAAGCACCTCAGCTAAATCACTAATTGTACAAAATAATATTACCCCTTTTATTATTAAAATATCTTCCTTCCTCATTCTCAAGCTATCATCTACTCCAAATCCATCCTAGATGATGTGGTTGTAGTATTTGGCTTAAAGTACCATTTTTAACATTTTATTTTCCTGCTCAAGTTTTGACATTGCTTTTACACGTCCTAGCAAATCAAGTGTGACTCTCTCTGTCTGGTTTACTTCAGGACCTCAACACCAGATTCCTCACTCGTTATCCTAAAGTTTATCAACCAACGGGCCATGCACGCTGCTGTGTCTCAGTGAGGTTCCCAAGGCAGAGCTTGGCACTCTAAGGTACAAACTGGTGGCCTCCATTTACCCCAACCTATTTTCACCATTGTCAAGGACTGCCGTGAAATGAAAGGCTGGGAAACATTGTCAAATTCTACTTCAGTTCTCATTTACTTCCTAACCAGCCTTCTCTACTTCTTTTTTTTTTGCGGTATGTGGGCCTCTCACTGTTGTGGCCTCTCCCGTGTGCTCCAGACGCGCAGGCTCAGCGGCCATGGCTCACAGGCCCAGCCGCTCCGCGGCATGTGGGATCTTCCTGGACTGGGGCACGAACCCGTGTCCCCTGCAACGGCAGGAGGACTCTCAACCACTGCGCCACCAGGGAAGCCCAGCCTTCTCTACTTTTAAACAAACACATTCCGTAGCTTTGCTTTGGCTATTCCCCTACCTGGAAAGCCATCCTTCTTTCTCTCTGACCATCTTTTAACAACCACGGGAAGGCTGTCTTCTTGTCCTTCTTCTTGTCCAGGACTCCAGAGTCCCTTCTCTGAATAACTACTGCATTTATATAGAGAGCACCCCACAGTTTTGACTTAATTCTTTGCTCTCACACATCCCTTCTGCATGCTTGTTGCAGTGGATAGCACAATTACCTGCCTGATTCTGAGCCTGCAGTACAGGGAGGTCTCGGCATATAAACTGTACAGATTGAGAAGTTCCAGGTGCATAATTTCACATTACCCCACTCAGACTGCAAACAAGTTCCAGCCCCTCCTTCTCACTTCTTTCTCTGATGGTCCTTCAGTAGCTTGATCCTTTCAATCATTCTGTCCTTCCACAGTCCATCCTCCAGTTTAAAGCCAAATCTACTTTCTTCAGCCTCTCTAGACCCTCAGAAAAGTTAGGTCTTTTCAGGGTCCTGGATTCTGCTTAGCTTCCAGACAAAACCGCTCTCCTTACAGCTAACCTGAATTCCACCTTGGCAATTTCCCTGGACTGTGTCCACAGAATTTCCCAGCACTGACTTCCTTCTGGAAAGAGTACCCTATCTGCTTTGTACTAGCTTCTTCTCCCTTTCCTCTGACCTCATATTTATCCTCAGGAGATCCCATGGAGTCACATGTCTGAAGCTTTCTTTCACAATTCCAAGTCCTACCATTGACAACGGACTCCTAACTTGTCTGGAAGCTTTTAACTCATAAGTATCCTATGTTTATGGGTTTTCCCACAAATTAAAAAAGAAAAAGAAAAAACAACACTTTGTTCTGTCATTGGGGTGGTGAAATTTAGTGATATTTGTTAAGGAAGAGGAATTCCCCTGTGGAAGAGGAACACAGGATAATTTCACTTATGAACAGAGGAAAGAAGGTATGGGGAAGTTACATGGCTTGTTCATCCCAGAGAGCACCAGAAACAGCTGCTGTGGTCTTAAGGCGACCAACTCCTGATTTACCTAGGACTTTCATCATTTTAGCACTCAAAGTCCCACAGCCCAGGAAACTACTCAGTTCTGGCCAATGGTTGGTGACCCTCTATGGTGTCCTGGGTCCCCATGCAGTCCCTTAGCCAGGTTACAGAGGTCCAGCTTCCCTGCCCAGCCTACCTTTTCTCTGCTCCACCTGCTCTCTGACGATTTGATGCATCAGAAGTTAACAAGTCATTCAGGTCTGATAGCGTGTTTAATGTTTCCTCTAAAGCGTTATTACTTGTCCTTATCTGGGTTAAATTTCCCCTCTTATTCAAGTCTTCAGCAGTGCAGCTTGGCTCTTTCCGAAGTTCTCATCAGCTTAAATCATAAGGGGTTTGAGCAGAAATTTTCACCCTGCTCCTTTTCAAACTGTGTGTTTAAGATTGATTTGTCATCTTGGGGACTGAGCCGGTTGGCTGAGACTGTTGTAATGAAAATCATGCCACCTTGCATTTTCCCAGTGCCTTGCAGTCAACAAAGTGCGCTCTCTCTCTCTCGCTCTCTCTCTCTCTCTCTCTCTCTCTCACACACACACACACCCCTTGCTTCGTGTTACCAATAACCCCCTGAAGTAGGCAGGTACTTACTGGTTGAACGAAGTAAATAGGGTAAGGAAATAATTTCTTTACAAGTGGTTTTCTCTTGAAATGTCTTTAAGAAACAGTTTATAAAACATGCTTTCAAATCCTTTGTGTCTCTTAACTTCTGTCTTCAAAGCATAAAGATCTAAATTATTAAGAATCAGCTACTGGCAACCACACAGCCTGGAGAAACCCCAGAGTAGGGCTGGGGGGATCCCAGCTCCTCCCTCCCAGCACAGCCAGCCGCAGGCCCTGGAGGGAGGGTTCCACCCTCCATCACCCCAAAACCTGGCAGGCCCTGCCTCTCTACTTCCTCTCACCTAGAACATAATTTCTATGGGGAAATGCAAACCCACATGCTCTTGAAAGAGAACCTGATTGTAAATTGGGAACCGTCGACAAAGAATCCCTCATCTCTTGGTTTCCTATTATGAGGTCTTCTCAGCACAAGTTCCCGTTTTAAGTACTGTGAATTAAACAAGGCTATCGGCAAAAGAGTGAGGCTAAAATGCTGCCTCTTCAAGTGTTAGGGGGAACACTGACTGAAACTGCCCACCCTGGCCAGGCAAAGACAGTAACAATTTGCATGAATTATTTTACGACAGGAGATCCTGGTAAGGAACACGGTACTAACAAGCCACCACCAACCAGAAGAATACGGGAAAGGTCAAAAGGAGAGAGGAGACGCCAGTCCACGTGTCCTACCAACCTCCCAGAATCCGCCTGGCTGGAATCCATCTTGGCTGAGTGGTTGCACGCGCCGCCAGGAAGAACCCTGAGTCAGAATGGCTGGCCAGAGACAACCAGGAAATTAATCCCATCACCGTAAAACCCGACACTGCAAGCCACGTGAACCCACCCTTACCCTCCTGCTCTCCGCCTGGGCGCCTCTTCCCGATAGTCTCTTGCTTTGTCAGTAAGTGTGTCTCCTCGGACAATTCATTTCCAAGTGTTAGACAAGCGCCCACTCTCAGGCCCTGGAAGGGGTCCCCCTTCCTGCAACAAAAGGATGGGATTTTTAAAGTTTGGAGCCACTCAACTTATAGTAATTCTATAGTTTAAGTTCTTACATGAGGTTTTGGTAAACCTTCAGCAACTCCACGTCATGTTGAATTGAATGACATTCTTCTGAAAATGTACCTACTCTATTTCAATGTTTTTAAATATGCCTAATCATGAGAAACATCTGCAGTTCTTTTTAATTTGAGACTTTAGTGTATATAATCATCTCCTGGAGAGCTTGTTAAAATGTGGATTCCTGGGCCTCATCCCAAAGATTCTGATTCAGTCTGTCTGGTGTGGGGTCTGGGGATCTTCAGCATTAAAAAGCATCTTCACGTGATCTGAGGCAGGTGCTCTGAAGGTCCCTACAAACCTTGCTATTTACTGTGTGGGCTGCCAACACCGGTGTCACCTGGGATGGATTAGAAATGCAAAATCTCAGGCTCTGCCCTGATCTTCCGAATCAGAATCTGCATTTTAATAAGATTCCCAGGTGGTTTGTGTGTACATAACATTTGATAAGCAGTGAGCTGCAATACAACAAACAACATACATCACCTCAAAACTTGAAACCAGGTGAGAGCTACCAATGGATAACCTGGAGCAAGCCTTCTTCCATGGGGGCCTTTAATGTGTGCTCAACAAATATTCATTAGATGAATATATTTTCATGGAATAGGTACCATGGAAGTCCCATTGTGTAGACTAACTTGCAATCATGAATGAACCAGAGGTCTAGGTAAGTGTTTGAGTATATAAACAAGACTTTTTAAATGTATTAATCAACAAGTATTTACTTATTAGGTGTTTTCCATGTGCCCAGAATTTTGCTTCTCCCATTCTATTTGGGGGAAAGAAAGGTAATATAGAAAAGACTTATAGAAGATAATGAAATGCCTCGACGCTATGTGGACATTTGATGTTTGCAATTGGAGTTCTAACAAGGGGAAAGTATACTGACTGGAATAGTCAGTGGAACCTCCATGGAGGAGGAGGTGAGCGGGTGGGTAAAGTATGGGAGGTGTTATGGAAGCAGACAGGAGGCCTTCCCAAGAAGGAAAGAGAGCAAGGAGAGTAAAACTTAAAATGAGCTTGATTTGTCTGGGAGACAGAGAAGTGAACTGCCCTATTATGGCAAAGGTTTTAGGGGAGTGAAGGACGGAAAACAAGAAGGTTATGTAGGAGGAAACTAAATTGTAGATGGTTTGGAAATCAGAAGTAGAATGTGCTATAGCATGTGTTTGGACAATGCTGGTTATTTCCCCCAATCCATTTTTTTCTTTCTACTTTACAAGAAGTTTTTTTTTAATTGTAGTATAGTTGACTCAGGGGATTCTTTTTTTAAGTTGGGCTCATAGCCAGCCAAGACGTAGACTACATTTCCCAGCCTCCTTTACAGGGCAGTGTGATCATATGACTATCTTTTGTCCAATGAGATATAAACAGAAGTGTTTATATCAGCTGTGACTTCTCTAAAGTACCTTTAAAGGATGGGGGCACATCCTTTTTTACATCTCCCACTTTCCTGTTAACTAAATAGGGATGAGGGTAACTAGAGCTCAAGTAACAATTTTGGACCAGAAGCTGGAAGTCACAGGCTAACATGAGCAAACAGTGACATAGGAGGAGTCTGGGTCCCTGGTGATCAGGCCATTCTAACCCCAGACTGCTTTCCTCTGGTCTCTTTAACATGAGAAAGATGTAATTTTATATCTTCCTTAAGTCACTAATATTATACTTTGACTTTTCTGTCATGCACAGCCAAACCTAACTCGAATTCATAAAACATGTAATTGAAAGCCAAAAATGCAAGTGTTTATGCATCAGGCACCATCCTGGTTCCAGGTCCCCAGCCCTATGACCCTAATAGATTAGTTACCTAATCTAAGCCTTTGTCTTCTCATATGTAAAATAGGGAGAACATTCCTCAAGGGTGGTTATGAGGAGCAAATTAGATTATATAAAGTATCTAGCACAGTGCTGGTGTACAGCACGCTCTTAATAAATATACTCTTTCTAATTATATACAGGGACATAGCAACAGACCAATATGGGACACAGTGGCTGTGAAAAGTCAGAGGGTATCTACATCTAGAAGATAAGTTTGGCAGTAGTGGACTTCATGGTTTAAAAGGTGAATAGACTACAAGCAGGCAAATGCTTCAGAAAGTCTTCAGGCTAGCCTGTGGCATTAGCATTGGAACTGAAGCAGATACTTACTGAGCCCTTTTTCTGTCCCAGGCACATTCTAGGAGTTAAAGCTACAATGACAAACAAAAACACACACGTTCTTACACTCACAGTGTCTACAGCCTGGTATGGGAGTCAGACATTAAACTACTAATGAGTAATGATATGACCGTGGTAGGTGCTGAAAAGGAAAGAAACAAAATGTTCTGAGAGCTTGTGTTAGAGGCGAGTAACAGAGTGAGGTAGGATTCAGCTGAGATGTGAAGGATGAACCTGAGTTACCTAAGTGAAAGGAGGCAGAAAGTACATCCCCAGCAGTGAAATGAAAGGCAATGGCCCTGAGATGGAAAGGAGCAGCATAAGTTCTCATGAATAAGATAAAGCCAGTGTACCTGAAGTGGTAAGCCCACAGGGGAGCCTAGTATGAGATGAGCTGGAGAGGAAGGCAAGAGACAGGTCCTATAGGGCCTTGTAGACCATCATAAAGGGTTCTGTCCCAAGGATGATTGGCTGCTGGCAGGTTTTGAGCAGAATCCTAGGACGGCAAACCATCCCGGTTTGCCTGGGACTGAGGGATATGAGACTTCAGTGCTAAAACTGGGACAGTTCTGGGCTAACCAAGAGGTTGGTCACCTTAGTGATCTAATTTTTCCTAAAGATTACAGTCTGGCTGCCATATGGAAAACCAAGTATAGGAGGACAGGAATGGAATTAATAAGAGCAGTTAGATTGTTGGAGTATCCAGGCAAAAGAAGACAGTAGCTTGGGCTGGGGTGGTGGCAGTGAAGTTGAGGGGAAGAGGATGGATTTGAGAGAAATTTAGGACGTAAAATTGGCAGGACATGGTGAGAGGTTGGAAATGCTATTTCCAGGACCACATGGATTAACTCAAGACTACATGGATTAACTCAAGTTATTTCACTTTCAAAAGTGAAATCTGGACTGCAAATCCCACATAGGAGCTCCTCTGATTATATTCTTCTAAGCACTGAAATACTAGGGTAGACCCAAAAGGACATCACCTTAGCCAAAGTACAAACTATCTAGTCTAAGCCTTGGTTTCAAGAATCAAAGGCTATAAAGAAAACATTATGGCTCCTTAACTTGCTGCCTTTAGGCAAGGGCCATTTAAATCACCTTAGATCAATGTGTTCCCCAAAGAAAACAATCTTTTTTATAGCCTAACAACTACACCTAACCCCAAAATGAAGCCAGGAACTCTTTCACCTCCTCTAAAGTACTTTTCCTCCTACTAGAAAGTGGTCCAATAGTTACCATGAGCTATTGATCTAGGTTTTATTTGTATGAGAACTTGTGGTCTGACAGTATTTCCAAGTAATCATTTGCTTCTCTTACTTCTTAACCGATATTTCTAAACTGATAACATTTAAGGAAATTTTTTTAAGTTTTATTGGAACACAGCTCCCCTCCCCCCATCTGATTACATTTTGTCTGTAGTTGCTTTCATCCTACAGTTGCAGAGTTGAGTAGTTGCTTTTGAGGTTTTTTGGGGGGGTTTTGCTTTTTATTTATTTATTTACTTACTTTTGGCCATGCCACCCAGCTTGTGGGATCTTAGTTCCCTGACCAGGGATCAAACCATGGTCCCCGCCATGGGAAGCTCAGAGTCCTAACCACTGGACCACCAGGGAATTGCCAGGAAATTATTATTTACTTATAATTGTCACTGTAGTTTTATGATCATTTTAACATTCTTTGCAAGATGTTCTACCTTTTTAGTAGGAAGAGCAAACAGTACATATAACTTTTTTTTAACATCTTTATTGGAGTATAATTGCTTTACAATGGTATGTTAGTTTCTGCTGTATAACAAAGTGAATCAGCTATATGCATAGGTATATCCCCATATGCCCTCCCTCTTGCGTCTCCCTCCCACCCTCCCTATCTCACCCCTCTAGGTGGTCACAGAGCACCCAGCTGATCTCCCTGTGCTATGCTACCTCTGTACTGCTCTCCATAGTGGCTGTATCAATTTACATTCCCACCAACAGTGCAAGAGGGTTCCCTTTTCTCCACACCCTCTCTAGCATTTACTGTTTGTAGATTTTTTGATGATGGCCATTCTGACCTGTGTGAGGTGATACCTCATTGTAGTTTTGATTTGCATTTCTCTAATGATTAGTGACCTTGAGCATCCTTTCATGTGTTTGTTGGCTATAACTTCTTAATTGCTGCCTCTTTTTTGCACCATAAAACTAATTGGTAGCTTAGGAAATGAAAGGTTAGGATTGTGAACCAAGCAAATAATGATGAAAAAAGCTTGATGTTGTAGAATCAAAATTTATACTTAAACACAATTATGTTTTTTTTCCCGTTTATATATAATCTAAAGTTTCTAATAAACCTGCAGGAACTTCTTTGTTAGTGTTTATTACACCTGTAAATTGTATAAATGTTTTCTTAGCAAAGTAATAAGTAGCATATCTTAATATTACTAAATTATACTCTATAGGAGCTCAATTATTTTACTTTGCAATAATTAGCACTTTTAACTTAAATTAATTTCATTATAAAAACACTAAAAATAGGGGCTTCCCTGGTGGCGCAGTGGTTGAGAGTCCGCCTGCTGATGCAGGGGACGCGGGTTCGTGCCCCAGTCCAGGAAGATCCCACATGCGGCAGAGCAGCTGGGCCAGTGAGCCATGCCGCTGAGCCTGCGCGTCCGGAGCCTGTGCTCCGCAGCGGGAGAGACCACAACAGTGAGAGGCCCGCGTACCGCAAAAAAAAAAACAAAACACTAAAAACAATGTTAATGAAATAATTCTGAAAATCTTATGGCGGTGACCAGGATGAGTTTGGATGATTTGGGGGTCAAATATGTGTGTGGCAGGAGCAGGCATGTTTCTGTCTGCCTTTTAAAGGTAGCAATAAATCCAGCCTCCATACCTGAGGATAACTAATTCAGTCAAAACAGCTAAAAGGCTGCCCCAACATCTAGGAGCTCTAAGGAAGCCAGTTTGGGGATAGAGTAGCACCCACCCAGCCACAACCCACTGTCAGGGTCACCTTGGACCTCGTCACCACCCAGACTGCTTCAGTTATGAAACCTGAATCTCCGTATTCCAGCCTCTGGCTACAATCTCCTGTTCTTCGGCTTGATCCTCTCACTCGTGCTCCCCTAAAACTCCCCAGTCTTTCCTTTTCTCCCTCTCCATCTCTCTCCACTAGGCTTCTCTTACCTCGCTTTTCACTTTAATTGCTCTCATCGTTCCCCTCAACTTGCCCTTCCCATAGTCTTCAAATTACACCTGCCCTGCAAAACCTGGGATGGTTCCTGAGTCCATTTTTTGGTCATACTCCTATGGGGGCTGTTGGGTTCAGCTGAAAAAAAATCACACAGCTCTGAACGGAAGGGTGGTATTAACACGCTATGGATTCCAGACTCAACCAGGTGTCCTGAGCCACTTGGAAATCCTTTCATGTATCCCTGATCAGCTTCCCATCCCATTCCTCTTGTTTCAAATACAGTCTCCTCTTTACTTTAAATTTCTGATCTGCATTCTCTCCCCTCAGACTCATTGGAAGGCCTCATCAGCTGGAAACCTATCTGCAGCTACCTTTATGTGCTGTTGATCATCTAGAGAAGTTTTAATTTATGTTTCTTAGACACATTAAATAAAAGAGTTACTAGGAATTTCCTCATTTTGTGTTACTATTTAAAAACCATCAAACTTCTAAGTAGTGAACAGGACCTGTTGAATAAATGCTGTTTCTAAGAGGAAAGGAGGAAAAGACACAGACTTGAAGGTTCTATTTATATGTATTTAAATTGCTATATATATATCAATAAGTAGATACTGATATTATATATACCTATATATATAAAACAGCTTTATAGATTTATAGTAAATATATATAAGCTTTATTGAGATTTAATTCACATACTACACAATTCACCCATTTAAATTATACAATTCAACCATCTTTAGTATATTCACAGAGTTGTACAGCTATCACCAAAATCAATGTTAGAACATTATTATCATCCCAGCAAGAAACCCTGTATTCATTAGCAGTCATTCCCTGTTTGCTCCCAAATTCCCCAATCCCGGGAAGCTGTTCCCCTGTATTCTGCCTCTATGAATTTTCCTATTCTAGGCATTTCATATAAATGGAACCACACAATACATGGCCTTTTGTGTTCAGCTTTTTTCACTTAGCATAATGTTTTCAAGGTTCATCCATGTTGTAGAATGTATTAGAACTTCATTTCTTTTTATTATCAAATAATATTCTATTGTCTAGTTATACCACATTTTATTTATCAGTTCATTAGTTGATGGACATTCGGGCTGCTTCTGTATTTTGGCTATTATGTGTAATGCTGCTAATGAACATTCATTACAAGTTTTACATGGACATACTTTTTGAATTTTCTTGGTTATTTACCTCGGAGTGGAATTGCTGGGTCATATGGTAACTCCGTGTTTAAACTTTTGAGGACCTGCCAAACTGTTTTCCAAAATGGCTGCACCAATTTACATTCCCACCAGCAATGTATAAGGGCTCTGATTTTTCCACACTCTTGCCAACACTTGCTTTTTTCCCTCTTTTTGATTATAGCCATCCTAATGGGTGTGAACTGGTACCTCATTGTAGTTTTGATTTGCATTTTCCTGTTGGTTGATGATGTTGAGTATCTTTTCATGTGCTTATTGGCCATTTGTAAATTTTCTTTGGAGAAATACCTATTCGGATGCTTTGTCCTTTTTAATTTGTGCTAACTGTCTTTTTACTGTTAAGTTGTAAAAGTACTTTATGTATTCTAAATACAAGTCCCTTCAGAAGATCTGAATAGCCATTTCTCCAAAGAAGACATACAGATGGCCAAAAAGCACATGAAAAGATGCTCAACGTTACTAATTATGAGAGAAATGCAAATCAAATCTACAATGAGGTATCATCTCACACCAGTCAGAATGGCCATCATCAAAAATCTACAAACAGTAAATGCTGGAGAGGGTGTGGAGAAAAGGAAACCCTCCTACACAGTTGGTGGAAATGTAAATTGCTACAGCCACTATGGAGAACAGTATGGAGGTTCCTTAAAAAACTTAAAATAGGGCTTCCCTGGTGGTGCAGTGGTTGAGAGTCTGCCTGCCAATGCAGGGGACACAGGTTCGTGCCCCGGTCCGGGAAGATCCCACATGCCGCGGAGCGGCTGGGCCTGTGAGCCATGGCCACTGAGCCTGCGCGTCCGGAGCCTGTGCTCTGCAACGGGAGAGGCCACAACAGTGAGAGGCCAGTGTACCGCAAAAAAAAAAAAAAAAAAAAAACCACTAAAAATAGAGCTACCATATGATCCAGCAATCCTACTCCTGGGCATATATCCAGAGAAAACCATAATCCAAAAGACACATGCACCCCAGTGCTCATTGCAGCACTATTTACAACAGCCAGGACATGGAAGCAACCTAAATATCCATTGACAGAGCAATGGGTAAAGAAGATGTGGTACATATATACAATGGAATATTACTCAGCCATAAAAAAGAATGAAATAACGTTATTTGCAGCAACATGGATGGACCTAGAGATTGTCATACTGAGTGAAGTAAGTCAGACAGAGAAAGACAAATATATGATATCGCTTATACGTGGAATCTAAAAAAATGGTACAAATAAACTTATTTACAAAACAGAAATAGAGTCACAGATGTAGAAAACAAAGTTATGGTTGTCAAAGTGGGAAGGGGGAGAGGGATAAATTGGGAGATTGGGATTGACATGTACACACTACTGTATATAAAATAGATAACTAATAAGGACCTACTGTATAGCACAGGGAACTCTACTCAGTACTGTGTAATGACCTATATGGGAAAAGAATCTAAAAAAGAGAGGATATATGTATATGTGTATGTATAACTGATGCACTTTGCTATACAGCAGAAACTAACACAACATTGTAAATCAACTATATTCCAATAAAAATTTTTAAAATAAATAAATAGAAGTCCCTTATCAGACAGGTGATTTGTAAATATTTTCTTTCACTTTGTGGATTCTCTTTTTACTTTCTTGATGATAGAGCACAAAAATTTTAAAATCTGATGATGTCTGCTTTATCTAATTTTTCTTCTGTTGCTTGTGATTTTGGTATCATATCTAAGAAACCATTGCTTAATCCAAGACCACAAAAATTTACACCTTTGTTTTCTTCTAACAGTTTAAGTTTTAGTTCCTAAATTTTTTTGTTAATCTTTGTATATTGTGTGAGGTAGAGGTCCAACTTAATTCTTTTGCATGTAGCTCTCCAGTCGTCCCAGACTATTCTTTTCCCATTGGATGGTCTTGGCGCCCCTGTCAAATCAATTGACCTTAAATATGAGGGTATACTTCTGGACTCTCAGTTCTGTCCATTGATCTATATGTCTCTACTTATGCCAGGACTGTGCTGTATTAATTACTGTAGCTTTGTAGTTAGTTTTGGAATTGGGAAGTGTGAATATATCAGCTTTGCTCTTTTTTTTTCAAGATTGTTTTGGCTACTCTGTGTCCCTTAAAGTTCCTTATGAATTTTAGAATCAGCGTGTTGATTTCTGCAAAGAAGCCAACTGGGGTTTTGATAAGGATTGTGTTGTATTTGTAGTGTCCTGGGAAGTACTGCCATCTAAACAATATTGTCTTTTCATTTGTTTAGGTCTCCTTTCATTTCTTTCAACAACATTTTGTAGTTTCCAGAGTACAGGTTTCACATTTCTCATATTAAATTTATTCCTAGTTATTTTATTCTTCTTGATAATGTTGTAAGTAGAATTGATTTCCTAATTTCATTGTCAAATTTTTCATTGCAAGTATATAGAAAATGATTTTAGTTTAGTATTAATCTTGTATCCTACAACCTTACTCATTAATAGTTTTTTTAAAGTGGATTTCTTAGGATTTTCTATCTATAAAGTCATGTCATCTATCCCCTGAATGTTCTTAAAGACTGCAACAATTGCACTGTGGCGGGGCTGAGCTGGGGGGGTGGATCTTCAATCCCTTCAACATAGTGATATAGGGGCTTCCCTGGTGGCGCAGGGGTTGAGAGTCTGCCTGCCAATGCAGGGGACACGGGTTCGAGCCCTGGTCTGAGAGGCTCCCACATGCCGCGGAGCAACTGGGCCCGTGAGCCACAACTACTGAGCCTGCGTGTCTGGAGCCTGTGCTCCGCAACAAGAGAGGCCGCGACAGTGAGAGGCCCGCGCACCGCGATGAAGAGTGGCCCCCGCTCGCCGCAACTAGAGAAAGCCCTTGCACAGAAACAAAGACCCAACACAGCCAAAAATAAATTAATTAATTAATTTAATAAAGAAATAGTGATATAATTTTTTGCTGAAAGCTTTTCCTTTTTCTAGCTAGAAAGGATGAGTTTCTCAACAAGAAAATTCACTACTAATTCTTTACACATTATATTTCAACTAGATGCAGCTGAAAAATCCAGTTTTGCTCTTTACCCCAAGGGTTGCCCTTATCAACCTACCTAAATATATGATATGGGGATTTTACTGGTGGTCCAGTGGTAAAGAATCTGCCTTCCAATGTGGGGGACGCGGGTTCGATCTGGGTTGG
Organism: Neophocaena asiaeorientalis asiaeorientalis; assembly: GCF_003031525.2. Classification (NCBI taxonomy): domain Eukaryota; kingdom Metazoa; phylum Chordata; class Mammalia; order Artiodactyla; family Phocoenidae; genus Neophocaena; species Neophocaena asiaeorientalis. Next base: position 5,491,843 of record NW_020173731.1, on the reverse strand, counting down.
GGAACTAAGATCCCACATGCCGCAGGGCAACTAAGTCTGTGCACCACAACTACCGAGCTCGCGCGCCTCCACGAGAGAGTATGCGTGCCGCAAACTACAGAGCCCAGCTCTTTGGAGCCCGCATCAACAACTAGAGAGAGAAAAAACCCCACATGCCACAGCTAGAGAGACACCCGAGCAGACCGTGCGCCTTAACAAAAAGATCCCTCATGCCTCAACAAAGATCCTGTGTGCCACAGCTAAGACCCGTTGCACCACAACTACCGAGCTCGCGCGCCTCCACGAGAGAGTATGCGTGCCGCAAACTACAGAGCCCAGCTCTTTGGAGCCCGCATCAACAACTAGAGAGAGAAAAAACCCCACATGCCACAGCTAGAGAGACACCCGAGCAGACCGTGCGCCTTAACAAAAAGATCCCTCATGCCTCAACAAAGATCCCGTGTGCCACAGCTAAGACCCGACACACACACACACACACAAATAAGGAAAACAAATAAATTAAATAAATAAATATTTTTTAAAATAAATAAATATATGAGATCATGATTCCAAAATAGTGTCAGTATTCCTCTCTTTCATTCAGAAGGCAGCAAGGTTTAATGGAAAGATCTCAGTCTCTGGAGTTGGAAGACTGATTTCCAGTCCAGCTCTGTGCCTATTAGCAGTGAGACTGTGTCTGCCTAACTGACTTCTACATGGTTACTGTTGAGAGCCCAGTGAGCTACTTCTTCGGGCTTCCTTCTGTGAGCTGGCTGTTTCCCCTGCAGAGGACTGGGCCTCAGAGGGGTGGCAGTGCCCTAGAACAGAGGAAGCAGAACCAGCTGAGCTGTACCCTTGGGAAATACTTACTTCTTTTCTTTGGTTTTGTTAGGGGTAATTCCTTTCCTAGTTTAAAACTATGATGACATTCCACCTCATTGAGAAATGCTCTCACTCTAAGGTGGATCTACCTTTGGTGAAGGTATATCCAGGTCTCACCCAGCCTACGTACCTGCTGGCTGAAGAGGATCTGTGAGATAGATGGGAAAGTCACAGTAGTGATTAGGAAGAACACACAGGCTGTGGTTTACCTTAGTCACAGAGCCATGGCTTTGTCACCAGGACGGGGGGACTGGCAGGGGGCATTCCATTCCTTAACATAATGCTCATTGCTTTAGCTGCACCACTGCTTCCTTCCTTAATGTGTGATTAAGAACTGACTTTATGAGACAAACAACATGTCCATTGTTAGGCTCAGTAGCTTAGTGGCAAGAGTGTGGCCCTATAGTCAGTTTGCTTTTGATTCAAATCCTGGTTCCATCCCTTAATAGCACGTGGCCCTGGCAATCTACTTAACCCCTCTATGCCCCCATTTCCTCATCTGTAAAAAGAGTATATGGTAATTCACAGAACTGAACAAATATGTATAGTCCTTACCATGCGATAAGCATAATATACATTTTAGCTATTAGGAGAAGGAGGAGTATTCTTCAAGGCATTTAGTTGATTAAATTAAGACAATTGTTTGAAGTGTTTTTCAATCTTTAGTATGCGTAATAATCACCAGGAATGATTTTTTAAAATGAAAACTTTCAGGCTCTACCCAAGAATTTCTGATTCAGTGGCAGGGCTCATGAAGTTGCATCAGTAGCAAGCAATATACTCCAAGATTCTGAGTCAACTGATCCGTGGGCACTTTTTTAAATGAAATTTTATTTTAATACAATTTCAAATTTACAGAAAAATTGCAAAAAGAGCACAGAGAACTCTCATATATACTTTACCAAGGTTCATCAATTTTTGTAGTTTTCTACATTTGTTTTATCAATCTCTCTTTTTCTCTATTTGTCTCTCTATGTAAAATTTTTTTCTAAATCTTTTAACAGTAGGTTGCACTAAGTGTCCACCAACAGAGGACTAGATAAAGAATATGTGGGAATATTACTCAGCCATAAAAAGGAATGAAATAATGCCATTTGCAGCAAGACGGATGGACCTAGAGATTATCATACTAAGTGAAGTAAGTCAGACAAAGATAAATATCATATGATATTGCTTATATGGGGAATCTAAAAAACGATACAACTGAACGTATTTACAAAACAGACTCATAGATATAGAAAACAAACTTACGGTTATCAAAGGGGAAAGGCGGTAAAGTACACACTGCTATGTATAAAATAGATAACCAATAAGGACCTGCTGTATAGTACAGGGAACTATATATCTTGTGATAAACTATAATAGAAGAAAGTGTAAAAATGATAAATATATGTATAACTGAAACACTTTGCTGCACACCTGAAACTAACACAACATTGTAAATCATCTATATTTCTATAAAAATTTTAAAAAGGAGAAAAAAAAATTTTAGAAAGGAGAGTAATTTGCATCTCATGCCCCTTTACTCCTTAAATCTTCAGTCTGTATTTCCTAAGAATAAAGATATTCTCTCTACATGAACACTCTTCAGTTATCAAATTCAGGAAGTTTAACCTTGAGAAGCTATTTTTACCTAATATATAATCCATTTTCCTATTTTATCATTGCCTTAATAATGCCTTTTATAACAACTATTTTTGCCCAAACAGGATCCATTCCAAGTATTACATATAGCATTTAGTGTGACCTCCCTTTGTCTCCTTCAATCTGGAACAGTGCCCCGGCCTATCTTTGTTTCTGTCATATTGACATTGTTTGTAGAATACAAAACAATTATTTTATTGAACGTTTCTTATTGTGGATTTGGCTGATGTTTTCTAGTGATTAGAATTGAGTTATGCAGTTCTGGCAAGAATCCTTCATAACTGATATGTCCTTATCAGAATATCCCCTCTGGAGACACATGATATCCATTTTTTTCTTATGAATGACATAGACTACACTTTGAAAATACTTGATTACTTTGAGAAGTATTTGTCTAGCCAATTTCTGTTCTAAAAGGCCTTAGAACCTAGAGTGGTCAAAAAAGGAAACAAAACCTCTACTCTTCTGATACTTCTGATTGTTAGTTAAGGGGCTTATCTGTCTATTACCTTGGTACTTCAGAAGAAGATCACATAACAACCACAGCTGCTATTACATTCAAACCTACAACACACCTTCATGCTTCACTTACACAACTCCCCGCTCCACCCCTTTTTATTCTTAGTAACTCTGGATCATGACTTTTATTTTGTTGTTTATACTGATAAACTATGTGATTTATCATATGACATAACTAGACCTATCCTTGCTACTGAGGGTTGTCTGAGACTAGTAGAAACAATTTAATTAATTTCTTGCGTCACACATTTTACAATGATATATCAGCCTCGTCTTCAATGGTGTGCTTGAAAGTACTCACTTATTCTTCCTTTATCTCTAAAACACACTTATCAATGAACTATAACTAACGTTTTACCTTATTATTTATATTTCCATGTAAAATCTCTAACCTGCTGTCTCATTGTACCTACTTCATCACTGACTACATAATTCTTCTAGCATTCCTTCATTAATGCATTCATTCTACAAATAGTTCAAAGACTAAGAAAGAATGTGATTTAAGCCTTAAAGAAGCTAACATTTATTGAATATCAGCTTTATGTCAGCCACTATTACATATATTACCTCACAACAACCAGAGAGGAATGTTTTTGTTACCAACATTTTACAGACAAGGAAACTGAATTAAATAACTTAACTTTACACCAAACCACTAACAAGTGATAGAACTGAGACTTAGTCCTACATCTGATTAACTCTAAATGTACTCTTCATGGGTACTACCTATAAAATTGCAATGGTAAAGACAGAGCGAACAAAATTAAATTTACAAATTTCAGAAAGCCTCTCAAAATTGAAAGTGCAACTTAAGGTGAAATGAAAGCACTACCTTACAAATGGGTAGGAAACTTACGGAAGTTTTACCCCTTAGGGCCCTTCAGGGTAAAACCACAAGTTTCAAAATAGATTCCTTTGAAAACTTTGACAATAAGGTTGAAGTTCCTGTGTTCTCTCCCATCCTACCCACCTTCTTCCTTTCCATTTGTTACTATTATTGTGCTTTTATACTCTGCATAAAATAATGTGACTAAAAATACAAATTAATGCAAAAATAGCATGCTATATGTAATACTGTACAACTTGGTATTGTCACTAAATATGTTTTCAAGATCTAGCATTTCTAACAAACATTTGTCTGACACACGATGTTTAAATACACATATGTAATAGATTTATTTTAAAGACTATATAGTATGAATATGCCAAATGGTATAATTTTTTACAATTTATTTATGTATTCTAATGGAAAATATTCAGGTTCATGATGGGTTATTAGGGAAGCTAAAGTGATTGGAAAATGCCTTTAACTTTTGAGATTAGCATTATGAATAAAGCTCCCAAAGCCAGAGGACAAAGGATGCCTGGAGTTGGCATTTGGTGTTAGGAAGACCCTTTGGCTTGAGTCTTACGATCTCAAAGGGGTCTCCAATTAGACACTATTTCAACAATAACTATGTATTAGGAAAAAGAGACAAATGTCAAAGTGAATGGTAAGTTAAATACTAATATTATATATTCTCTCACATGTACACATTATCTTTTTTACTTATTTAATTATTAACAAACTTTATTTTTCAGAGCAGGTTTAGATTTCCAGCAAAATTGAGCAGAAAGTACAGAGAGTTCCCATATAATCCTTGCCTTACACATGTCCAGTCTCTCACACTGAGTTTTTAATCATGAATTGGTGCTGAATTTTGCGAAATATTTTTCCTGCATCTATTCACATGTTCATATGATTTTTCTCTCCTGGACCGTTGATGTGATGTGTTACCTTAATTGATTTTCAAATGTTGATCCATCCTTGCCTACCAAGGATAAATCTCACTTGGTCGTGGTACATAATTCTTTTTGTACATTGTTGGATTCAATTTGTTGACTATTTTTGCATCTATGTTCATGGTCCATTGTTGGTCTATAGTTTCCTTTTCTTGTACTATCTTTGACTGGTTTTGATATTAGAGTAATGCTGGCCTCATAGAATGAGTTTAGAAGTGTTTTATTGGCTTCTGTCTTTTGGAATAAATTGCAAAGAATTGGTATAATTTGTTCTTTAAATGTTGAATAAAATTCCCCAGTGAGCTCACCTGGGCATGGTGCTTCCTGTTTTAAAAGGTTATTAATGATTGATTCAACTTCTTTAATAGCTGTAGGCCTATTCAGATGGTCTGCTTCTTCTTGTGTGAGTTTTGGCAGATTGTCTTTAAAGGAATTGGTCCATCTCATCTAGGTTATCAAATTTGTGGACATAGAGTTGTTCACAGTGTTCCTTTAATATACTATTAAAATCCATGGGATCTGTAGTGATGTTTCCTCTTTCATTTTTGATATTAGTAATTTGTATCTTCTTTCTTTCTTTTTCTTAGTTAGCCTGGCTAGAGGCTTATCAAGTTTATTAATCTTTTCAAAGAACTAGCTTTGTTTTTTATTTTTCTATATTCTTTCTCTAAAACTCTTCATTTCTTTATCTAGATACATTTCTGATCTATATAATTTTCATTCTCTCTGAATAATTTTTTAAAACAGTTCTGGCAAGGCAGGTTTACTGGCAACAAATTAGCTCGATTTTTGTTTGTCTGAGAAAGTCTTTATTTCTTCACTTTTGAAGGATAACTTCACAGGGTACAGCCATGTCAGCCATCTCTAGTTGACTAATGAACCCATCAAAGGCATTCTTCATTTCTCATGTAATTTCCCTGTTTTTAGTAAGGTGCTTCACCCTCTGACCTCAGCCACATCAAGGATCCCAGAGCATAAAACCTCTCTGAGTCAGCCTCACCAGCGAGTAAACCTCTATCTAGTATTCCAGTGGGATGGGGGAGGTGTACACTTGTACCTAGGCAGGGACAGCAGGCTATCTTGGAACTCTTCTTTATACAAACCTTCATTCAATCCTTTGGTTTTCAGGGCCACCCCAATCCAGTACCTCCAATTTCCTTCTGGGGTACTGCATGGTATTTGTTTGGCTCTTGTTATCTCCCAGAAAGCACTAGTGTTTCTGCTTTCTCCTCTTTACTAAGTCATTTATTATCACCTATCCCCTTTCCATCTTCCAAAATGTTGTTAACATCTCTCATTTGCTGTGGTATTTTCACTTGTTCTCTTTGTCCTTGTAGATTTGTCTCTTTTTTTAAGTCCCCCCCGCCCCAACTTTAACCTTTTGAGATTTTGGAAGAACACAGAGACAAATAAATATGACTAATTCGTTAGGTTATTCAGAAGCCTATTTATTTTTCATGTAAGATTACTTTAAAAAATTATGGCTAAGGGACCCAAAAAACTTTAAGTTGTAGGGTCTCTTTCAACTTTCAAGTAGGTCTGATAGCTATGATCTTCACAAACTCTTCCTGGAGACAGAATCCCAAATGAATTCTAGATCTGACACAATATCAACATTCTCATATTTTTATATGCAAACATAAATTAGTGGGTAGTTATCTTCTTTAAAGAGGAATTTGCTATGGGAAACAAATTCCCTTAGGATATTTAAAGTAAAATTTTATGTATAAAAACTCAATTTATAGCTTAGAACATAATCATTATATATATATTATAGTATACTTATGTCTTTCTGCTAGCCAAGTCACTCAGCATATTCTTTAATTTGGAAGCTGGAGTTTCGTAAATGGTACAATCATTTAAATCACATTATTATAGCCTCAAAAAGAAGTGGATCATACTAAGCAAAGTAAGTCAGACAGAGTCACTTATATGTGGAATCTAAAAAAATAACACAGAGGAACTTATTTATAAAACAGAAAGAGACTCATAGAAACAGAAAACAAACTTATGGTTACCAAAGGGGAAAGGCGGGGAGGGATAAATTAGGGATTTGGGATTAACATATACAAACTACTATATATAAAATAGATAAACAATAAAGACCTACTGTATAGCACAGGGAACTATGTTCAATACCTTGTAATATCTATAATAGAAAAGAATCTGAAAAAGAATATATATATATATGAATCACTTAGCTGTACACCTGCAACATTGTAAATCAACTATACTTCAATAAAAAAAAAGAAAAAAGAAGTGGAAGCTGCAAAGGAAAGGAAGACAGGCAGAAAAAAAAAAACAACAGGTTTTAAGAATGATTGGGCAACAAATAGAGACAAAGTAGGATGACAGCCACAGGTGAAAGAAAGCCATCCAAATACCTGGGAAAAGGTACTGCTGGGAAAATAATGGTGGGTTCTCACTCATGGTAATGAAGGGCTTAAAATGGAAGATTGGAGGAAAAAATTGCTGCAGACATGAATCTAATATGATGGTTATAATCAAGTGCATGATTGCTTTTGAACAGTTTTCCAAGTTACAAGATGTGCTGGGTTTGAATAATGGGTTGTGCACCAAGAGTTCCTAAATTAAAATAGTGACGGCCAAGAGAGAGGACTCATAGATTTAAGAGGAAAAACGTAATCAGGGACTTCCCTGGTGGTCCAGTGGTAAAGAATCCACCTTACAATGCAGAGGACGCGGGTTCGATCCCTGGTCAGGGAACTAAGATCCCAGATGCCACGGGGCAACTAAGCCCGGGCACCACAACTACCGAGCTCACGCACCTCAATGACAGAGCCCTTGAGCCGCAAACTACAGAGCCCACGCACTCTGGGCCCGCGCACCACAACTGGAGAGAGAAAACCCGCACCACAACTAGAGAGAAGCCCACATGCTGCAACAAAAGATCCCGCATGCCTCAACGAAGATCCCTGCCTGCCGCAACTAAGACCCGACGCAGCCAAAAATAAATTAAATAAATAAAATAATAAATAAAATTTAAAAGAAATAATAAAAGTAGAATTAGTGAGAATCAGAAGGAAAGAATCCATTGGAATTCTTCCAAGTTGATTTCAGAATTTCAAAAGCATTGATATCCCAAAAGAGGGGAAAAAGGCATGTGGAGTCGTTGACAAGGAAATTATAGCATCTGTGATGATATCAGGAACAAAACAAACAAAAACAGAGAGATAAGCTCCTCATAACAATATTAACATAATAACTAATGTTTATTTAGCATTTGCTACATGACAAGCACAACGCTAAATATCATAGCATTATCACATTTAATCTTCACAGCAACACTATGAAGTAGGAACTATTTCCTACCATTTACAGATAAGGAAACTGAGGATTTGTGACCTTAAATAAGTTGTTCAAGGTCACACAAACTCAGGTCTGTCTGACTCCAGAGTTGGAACATGTGTTTCTACCAAATTCATGTTATCAGTAATAAGTACTATTTAATAAATATCATTTATGTGTCAGGCACTTTATATACTTACCTTTATTCCTCACTACAACCCTGTGAAGTAGATTTAAATAATACCTAGGTATTAGTAAGGTATCATTACCTTATTAAGTATTAATAGTAGTCTTACAACAATTCTCTGAGGTAGCTATTATAGATATTTATAGGATATTACCTTATTAATTATTAATAATATCTTGAGGAGAGTTACATTCAAAAGTATGAAAAACTGATATTGAATTCCCTCAAAAGCAAACCACATTTAGCATCTCTGTTTCCCCTTCTTCTCCTCCTCCAATTTCTCCTCCTTCTCATCCTTCTCCTGTGAGAATGAGCAATGGGAGAGAGCAGATAGGGTATGGATGTTGAAGCCAGACAGGCCTGGCTCTGATAGACTTGGAATCAGCTCCCAACACAAGAAAACAGCAACTACAAAGATCTTATGAGCGACACAGCTGATGCTCCAACTCCTTCTTCACCTTCCTTTTAGTGTGCTGTGGATAGAGCAACTTGTTTGCTGGGGAGTCGGGTGATATCTCAGCCTTCTAACATGTATCAGAGAGGTTAAAAGGGAAAGCATGGAAAGAGGTAGTGTTAAAGAATTGATATAATTCTTCCTAAGAAAGAGCTGAATGTTGTTCTTTGCAAATAACAAACCTGAAAACCCAGAAGAATAAGACAGCAACTTCCCATAGGGAATGAGTTCCTAGAATTAGGGGATATGACAGGAAAGACTTTGGTTATTTTGGAAAAAAAAAAGATATACTTCTAATGTTAGGCAACTTGTCCTCATTGCTTAAGGGATGGTTTGAAGTTGTAGTTTGAAAGTTATCCAAAATTGTTGCTTTTTCTCTTATCATTGCTTGCTTCGGACCACTTTATATCCATTTGCAGGATTCCCAATGAGTGGGCAATAGAAGACAGAGGAAGATGGACTCATGTCCCAATACATACTTCGATAAAATATTTGATAAAAGAATGGGGAAGGGGAGGAAATCACTGGTTAAAATTACTTTTCTAGGCTAGTTGAGTGATTCAAACACCCATGGTTAGAAGAACACTTGGAGCCAGGATGGGGATTCTGTTGGTTCATTGTTTGACTAGGGTATCAGCTAAACACACCTTAGTTTACAGATTGTTTCTTCCCTGGTGGTTTATAACATAAAGATTAGAGCACATGCAGCCATACTCATGGATAAATGGAACACAGGATGAGGATATGAGAACAGTTATCAGGGGAGTGCTTCTGAGAAACGCCTTCTTCTATTTTGACCCTCATGCATCACACAGGCTGTAATCAATCTCCCCAAAAACCTTACCCAAAACTCTATACCAGGGGAATTCTGAATGAAAAGGAATCTGTCCTTCTTAGAAAGAAAGCATAGTACTTGTCTGGACTCAGTTACTGAAATGATAGCAGTAATAATGTTGAAAATATAGACACTCTATTAAGTGTGCTAAAAGTGGAAATTCATGGAAATAGCCTATGTGATCTTTGGTCTACCCATCTAACATTGAGGAGCAAAGTTCACAGTCAAATGGTCTTCATCTCCAGTTCTGATAAAAGGAGTATCTAGCCAACTCAAATTGTGGGCTAACTTCAGAGTTCAACTCTTGATTTCATGAGTTTAGAAAACCCCTAATTTCATCCCTTTATCTTAGCAGATTCCAAGATGCTTCCATGGGCAACCATGATGATGTCATGAAGAGCTGGAAAGTTCACCTAGCCCCATTTTCCATCCACAAGATCAAGAGAGCCTCTGTTTAGTGGCCTTTACCCTGTGTCAGCCCTGGCCTTTCTCTCTTCCTCTGTAGTTCCCAGCACATCACAGCTAGGGTTGAGGGCTTATTCCTATACCCAGTCCTAGCTGCTCCTCCTCACACCCAGTTTTGGAGTCCTTCCTAACTGAGGCAGGGAGTTTGTCTTTATTTGGGCTACTCTAACAGAGTGCCATAGACTGGGTAGCTTTTAAAGAGCAGACATTTATTTCTCACAGTTCTGGAGGCTGGGAAGTCCAAGATCAAGGTGCCGGCAGAGTGAGTGTCTGGTAAAAGCCCACTTCCTGGTTCGCAGACTGCCATCTTCTCACTGTGTCCTCACATAATGGAAGGGGCAAGGGACGTCTCTGGGGTCTCTTTCATATGGGCACTAATCCTATTCATGAGGGCTCCTCTTTTATGACTTAATTGCCTCTCAAATGTCCCACCTCCTAATATATCACATTAGGAGTTAGAATTTCAGCATATGATTTTTTTCAGTCTATAACAGAGTTCAGTATTTATAGGCTTAGTCTCTCCCTACAACCTCATTTCATGGGGCTAAGAAGGAAGTCTACTCTCTAAGAGTCTGGCTCCCTACTTATGGCTGCTAGGTGCCCATGTGACTTTTCCATTGCCCAGTTTCTTTGGTTTCTGGGCAGACCTGGGACTCAGCATTCTTAAGGAGTGGTGGAAGGTGATTGTGCTGACATATGAAGCACACCTCTCTTCATGGCCTTGGTCCCACCACCCCTAGTCCTGAATTTTGACCACTTACCTTGCCCAGGATCTCAATACTGAGGTTGAAAATTAAAACTCAACACAGTTGTTGGAACTACTTGTTTCATTGCCAGGGTCATGGTTCTCCAGACTTCCAGCTGGGGTTACAATCTTGATTTCCTCTTGTTGTACTCCCTGCCCACCTCTGACTTACCTCCCAGTGCCAAGTTTTCTGAACTGTGATGAAGGTAACTAGGTCTCGTGGGCATGTGCCTGCTCTACCCAGCTGGACCTCTGTCCAAAGCAGTGTGCTGCATGCAGCAAAGGAAGACCCAGAGGTAAATTTCCCATAAAGCTTTCTCAGGACGCTTAAACACCAGGGCACCTGTATTCTAGGTGGGGAGAGAAAGCCAGGTTGTTATCAATAAGAATTTTTGCTGGTAAATTACCTACATTGATCCCAAAAGAAAGGGATATGAATCTCCAAGTCACCAGTATTTTGTTGTGATTTCTTTACTCATTCTAAATGAATATTCACTTCCATACCTGTAATTTGTATTATTTTTCTGAAAGAGCAACCCCTAAATTGTATAAGCTTCAAGCCCCACAAAATCTGGATCTGCCCTTAGGAAGACCCATGGCCAAGCCCCATCTCCAGACTATGATTTCATTGATCTGGGGCCATAGATATCCACTGAGGTCAATTTTCCCCCCTAATGGATTTTTAGCAATGTCTGGTTTTGGTTATCACAATTGAAAATGAGGGGAAATTTGCTTTTGGCATCAAATAGCTAAAGGCCAGGAATGTTGCTAAACATCTTTTTTTTTTTTTAATAGGATCAGTATTTTATTTTTTAATTTTAATTTTAATTATTTATTTTTTGGCTGCATCAGGTCTTCGTTGCTGTGCCCGGGCTTTCTCCAGTGGCAGTGAGCGGGGGCTACTCTTTGCTGCGGTGCAAGGGCTTCTCATTGTGGTGGCTTCTCTTGTAGCGGAGCACAGGCTCTAGGCATTTGGGTTTCAGTAGCTGTGGAGTGTGGGCTCAGTAGTTGTGGCTCATAGGCTCTAGAGCACAGGCTCAGTAGCTGTGGCACAGGGGTTTATTTGCTCTGCAGCATGTGGGATCTTCCCAGACCAGGGATTGAACCCATGTCCCCTGCATTGGCAGGCATTTTCTTAACCATCATGCCACCAGGGAAGTCCCTGCTAAACATCTGAAAATGCACAGGACAGCTCCCACAAGAAAGAATTATCCAATCAAGAATGCCCATGGTATCACAGATGAGAAGCTTTGATCTAGGATGGGGCTCTGAGCATCAGCATTTTTCGAAATGTTTCCAATTATTTGAATATTATAAAAATAATTTATCATTATTATAGTAATAATAGCTAACCTTTACTACCGAGTACTATGTGCCAGTCACTGTTCTAAGTTAACTAACTTGGTTAGTCTTTAGAATAGCTTGTAAGTACTATTATTGTTTCCATTCTATAGATGAGGAAATTGAGGTACAGTATATCAAGAAATGTGTCCTAAGATTCAATCCCAGACAGTTGGGCTCCAAAGTCTGAGCTATTAACTGCTATTATATACCTGAATATCCTTGACTGACTCACTTCATCCACAGAGATCTCTAGAAGGGAAGGAGAGCCCCAGGTGGTTCCTATAGCCACAATCCTCTGCTCCCATCACTTGGAAATGAAAATAAAATGCAAAAAGGACTCAAAGTAGGTACAGCTGAGATGGGGGACGATGTATAGAGCCATTCTGAACTGTGTGCCACAGCGCCCTGGGTATTTGCCCCAGTTCCCGATATGTCTACGACTAGTTCAATTTGCTGGATGCAATTTCTTAAAATGAAAGTTTTATCCAGAAATGACAGACCCATATTGGGGTACAAATTCCTTAAAAAAAAAGTGCCTTGCCCATTAGACGGTAAACAGGTAATAGTAATTGTTGCTACTATCACCATCTCTGGAGCAGTAATGGGTTGTGTGGCAAATGTCCCTTTTACAGATGGCTGCCTTTAATTGAAAGCCATGCCAAACAGCTGTCAGAAGTGCTGACTACCAGACTGGGAAAAGTACTGCCAAATGGGAGGAAAGCAGACAAGTTCGGTGGCAAAATGGGAGAAATATATAACCTGAAATGACTCTCTCTTTAGTCACTCTTAGAAAATGCTGAAGTGGAAAGTACCAGCACTTTGGGACTTCTTGGTTCAATTTCAGAAAACCAAGATGAAGAAGACAGTTTCTGCCTCTAGCACAGCAGATGAGGTGGGGATAAGACAAAGGCACAAGAACTTCTACAATAAAATAGGCCATGGAAAGGGGCACAATAAAGGGCTCTTCCAAGCTTGGAAGAGAACCCCAAGCCGCATGTGAGAAGCACAGCTATGGCCAATTCCTTGATAACCAGCCTGGGGAGACGCTGAGCAGAGAATCTAGTAGCTGTGCCATGCTTGGACTTCTGACTTACAGAAACTGGGAGATAATAAATTTGTGTTGTTTTGAGCTGTTTGTAATAATTTTTACACAATAGAAAATGAATAGGATGAATTACATTGGTTGATTTTCAAAAGCTTAACCAAGTTTACATTCCTGGGATAAACCCTATTTGGTCACCACACACTATCCTTTATACACTGTTAGATTTGATTTGCTAAAATTTTGGTCAGAATTATTTGTATATGTTTATGAGAGATATGGCTTGACGCAAAAGTGAGAAGAAATTTGAAGGAGAAAGACACGGAGGTAAGATGAGAAAGGAAAACATTACAGATGAGAGAACAACATAGTAAAAAGTGAGCAAGTGTCAGACAAGGGCTGGATGATAACCACATATGGGAAGTCAAGGGGTGGGGAAGGGCTAGAAAACTGGGGAGTAGAATGCATCCTTAGTTTAGGAGAATAATCAAAGATCCACTGAAATTTGTTGAGATGAGCAAGCCAGAATCAGTGTGTGGTTTGAAATGTACTAAGCAGAACCTGAGGGACAGTAGGGAAGCCCTTGCAATTGTCTGGCTTGAGGTCAGGAGAGCCTGAACCTTGAAGGGTAAGGGAGAGGAGAAGAAGCAAGCACTAGAAGAGATCTAGCCCCTTGGCACTCAGTCTAGTTGTTAGACGGCTCTACTCTCTCTTTGGACACCTGAAGAACATCATCTGGTGATTGGAACCAACCACTGAAGGCAAATCTGAGAACTATTGACCAGCTGCAGGTCCAGCTCCCTGTGTTCCTGTTGGATCCAGGCCTGGCTGGTTGGTCCCAGAAAGTACACAGTTATTAATGGTGGCTCTAGAGGCCCAACCCAGAAGGACTCCAAGAAACTGGTTTGAGTCTGCTGTTCACTCTGGGATGGGAGGTAGTTCAGTTTAATTGATGAAATAGGGGAGAAAGGAAAAAGGGAGCTTGGGGAGCAGAACTGTGATCTCTCAGTAAGGGCTTGAAGCATCTCTCTTGGGTTTGTGGTCCTAATGCAGGATCGGAAGCAGAGGCTGATGGGAAGGACTTCTCTGGAGGGTACCACCACCAGCCCTGGAGTTTATCCCACGTCAGAGGTTGGAAGGGAACGGAGCAGGCTTGGGGGAATGTAGCACGTTGGACATTTATTCTTGAGTCTTTGCTGCATGCAAGCTCCCTGTAAGAGACTCTATATTTGTGACCACATTGGGCAGTTATCCCACAATGTCCTCTAGGGAGCTGCCTCTAAATTCATTCTTTCTCCAGAAGGATAGCTTTTACTTTCACAGCAAAGTCAGGTTCCTCTAATAAAATGCTGGCATTACCTGGGGGGTGGCAGAAGGGGGGTGCTTAGTACGTCGGCTTATCTGACCATCTCCTCAGGGGCACAGTTTTCCATAGGGAGAGGTAACATACGGAATGGGCTGAGGTGGACTGATGAGGAGAGGTGAGAACACACCTGAGAAGCTGAGTCAAAGAAGTAGGGATGGGGATTGTCTGGCCACTGGGGTGACACTGGCAACAAGATGAGACTCCAATTTACAGTTTTGCTCCAGGTTCATCCTATAGCCTTATGTAGCACTCCCTCCCACTCCCTTCTGTGGTGGTTTGAATTATGTCCACTAGTCCTTTGATCTGCCACCCCTCAACAGGTGAAGAGAGCTTGACCTTCCTTCCTTTGATAAGGAGCCAGAGTTAATGACTCCTGCTAATGGAAAGAATATGCCAGAAGTAACTGTGTTACTTCTGGGATGAAGTCATGTGGCTTTCATTTGGCCACTCTCTCTTGGATCACTGGCTCTGGGGGAAGCCAGCTGCCATGTCATGAGGAGAGGTCCCTGTGGCATGGGACCAAGACATCCTGCCAACAGCTGTGTGAGTTCAGCCATCTTAGAAGCGGATCCTCCAGCCCCAGTCAAGCCTTAAGATGGCTGCCGCCCCATCAACATCCTGACTCCTACCTCATGGGAGCCCCTGAGCGGAACTATTCTCCATTAAGCTGCTCTCGAATTCCTGACCTAAAGAAACTGAAATGATACATATTTGTTGTTTGAAGCCACTACATTGTGTAGGCATTTGTTATGCAGCAATAGGTAACTACTATACATTCCAATGGGTCTCAATCAGCTGTTTCAGGTCAATATAATTCAGTGGCTCTTAGCATGGAAGGACCCAACAAATGAAGATTATTAAAACTAATCTTGGGGACTTCCCTCGTGGCGCAGTGGTTAAGAATCCACCTGCCAATGCAGGGGACACGGGTTCGAGCCCTGGTCCAGGAAGATCCCACATGCCACGGAGCAACTAAGCTCATGCGCCACAACTACTGAGCCTGCGCTCTAGAGCCCGTGAGCCGCAATTACTGAACCCGCGAGCCTAGAGCCTGTACTCCACAACAAGAGAAGCCACCGCAATGAGAATCCCGTGCGCAATGAAGAGTAGCTCCCGCTCGCCACAACTAGAGAGAAACCCGTGCGCAGCAACGAAGACCCAATGCAGCCAAAAATAAATAAAATAAGTAAATTTTAAAAAAAGAATCCTTAAGAAAAAGACCAATGTCTGTATTTTGCAGGTAGGGAAATGAGCCCTGATCTGGAATAGGGCTAAAGTGCTTTGCTTTGTTTAATTTTGCCTACTTGAATAAATGCTTTTGAACCTCAGCATAGAAAGTTGTATGTTGGAATATACAAATTCATGCAAAGCACTGGCAGGGAAACAGTACACTTTCTCCACCTGCTCTGATTGCAGAAAGCTGGCTCTTAGGTTCACTAGTCTTGACATCCATGCTTGAACAAGGAATGAACAACCTGGCTTGAACAACGACAAGATTTTGAAAATATAGGGCACTGTCTTAGCAAAGTGCCACCTAGACTAAGAATCCTGGGATGACTTTGGGCTGGTTTGTTTATGGACCAAACAGGGATTGCTCAGTCAGGGAAGCCAGCCAATGGGGCAGTCGGTGAACATATCTGAAAGGACCCTGCAGGCATTCTAGAAAGATCTGTGTGGACAAAGAATATCACCTGCCATTTTAGTAAACAAAGGATGTTGTGCCCATAAAGCCATCAGCCACTGTAGCCGCCCCTGACCGTGTGCCCTGAGGGGATTCAAGATGGAGAAAAACAGGATACTGTGCTAAAATAGTTAAGGTGCATAGCATGGCAAAGGAATGACTTCAATGAGCCCAAACTCTTGCATCTTCCCATACATAGAAAAACACTAAAATCATTAACTTGAGATGTCTGTTTGTGTGATTAGCAGTAATCTTTTGATGTTGGACTACATGTTTTGTTTGTTTCTTTGTTTTTCAACAAAAACTCCTATATACGCTGGCTCCTCCCTTACCTCTTTGGAACAGTCCCTCAGAGCCATCTGAGTGTCTGACTCCTGGACTTAGGTCCTCAGTAAGTCCACAGAGTAAAATATAATTCTCAGCTTTTAGGTTGTGCTTTTTTTTTTCCAGTTATCTGCTTAACTAACCTTGCTTAGCTCATGATAATTTTGGCTAAGTGCTTGTCAGTGGCAGTGCTTGTAGCCTAACTGGGGCTGTATTTTTGCTGTAACGTGTGCCAGTTAATGTGCACAGCAAGAAGTTGTGAGGTTTTGGACCCAGGTCCCCAGGTGGACTGGCATTTTACGCGGCTTCTGCTCTGCTCGATTAACCTTGCGCTCCTCCGTGTTATAGCTGCCCTTCCTAATCCCCTGGGGAAGCCACAAGACGCTTGTTTGAACTGGATTATAGATTATACAGATCCCTTAGGTTAAGGTTCTTAGTCGGACTGGTAGTTAACATTTATTTTTGTGTCCCCAAGATCTGGCTCAAAAATGTCTGAATGAATGAATGAATGGACAAAAGGATGGCTACCACTCCCTGGGATGGTGAAATCCCAAAGGCGGGTCAGTCTGGCAAGTTTGATGCCTTTCCTGTTCCTTGCAGACAAGAAGCACCAGCCAGAGATCCTTAATTCTTCACTCAAAGCACAAGGACCTTTACAGATTTTCTTTCCTGTGCTTTATCCTTTTTAAATGCAAACTGCGACACCGGGTTTCACAGAGGCAGAGGATTCTTACTCTGAATCACTCTATTATATTTGAGCCTTACCTTGGCACTACTTCCTGGCCACATTGGACTCTCCCATTCCCAGATGGGCCCTGGGGTTTAGTTCCCATCAAAGACCTCCCAGGAAAGTCTGATATCTTCATCCCCAGTCTGGGCACTCTTAGCCGGGCTTAGCTGACAAAGGCACCTCAGTTCTCCCTTTCCTAACCAAAGTTTCTGGTTGACAATCCCCACTCCTCACCTCAGCCCCAGGGGAAATCATTCTGTACTGAGTTATGCTAATATATTAATCAAATAAGACTCCTGTTTTGTATATCCAGGAGCCTTTCATTTTTTGATTTTTAAAGGGGCTTTGCATATCCCTGCTCTGATTTATTGGTTTTAATGTTATTTCTCCTCACAGTTTGCCTCACTGTCTACTTGGTGGGGCCCCCAAAACAGCATGTGAGGGTGACCTTCCTTTTGAGTGCTCAGTACGATTGACTGTTCATGGGCACAGCCTAGGCTACAAGGTCAGCACCCTTAGTGAGTCACCTCTTTTTTAAAGATTGCATTTTTTTCCCAGCTTTATTGAGATGTAATTGACATACAACATTGTGTAAGTTTAAAGTGTACAATGTAATAATTTAATACACATACATACTGTGAAATGATTACTACAATAAGATTAATTAGTACCTCCATCAACTCACATAATTACCGTTTCGTGGTGGTGGTGTTTGTGGTAAGAACAGTTAAGATGTAGTCTCTTAGCACCTTTCGAGTATATAATACAGTATTGTTAACTATAGTTCCTTGCTGTACATTAGATCCCCAGAACTTATTCATCTTCTAACTGGACGTTTGCACCCTTCGACCAACATCTCCACCCCCAAGCCCCTGGCAACTACCATTCTACTCTGTTTCTATGAGTTCAGCTTTTTAGATTCCACATATAAGTGAGAACACACAGTATTTGCCTCTCTCTGACTTATTTCACTAAGCATAATACCCTCTAAGTGCATCCATGTTGTTGCAAATTTCAAAATTTCGTCTTTTTATGGGAAAATTGTCTTTTTTTTAATTTTACATTGGAGTAGAGTTGATTTACAATATTGTGTTAATTTCAGGTGTACAGCAAAGTGATTCGATTATACATATACATATATCTATTATTTTTCAGATTCTTTTCCCAAAAGGTCATTTCAGAATATCGAATAGCATCCCCCGTGCTATACAGTAGGTCCTTGTTGACTATTTTATATACAGTAGTGTGTATATGTTGATCCCAAACTCCTAATTTATCCCTCCCCCACCCCCTTTCCCCTTTGGTACCCATAAGTTTGTTTTCTATGTCTGTGAGTCTGTTTCTGTTTTGTAAATGATTTGTATCATTTTTTTAGATTCCACATATAGGTGATATCATATGATATTTGTCTTTTTGTCTGATTTACTTCATTTAGTATGATCATCTCTAGGTCCACCCATGTTGCTGCAAATGGCATTATTTCATTCTTCTTATGGCTGAGTAGTATTCCATTGTATATATATACCGCATCTTCTTTTTCTGTTTGCTGATGGGCAATTAGGTTGCTTCCATATCTTGCCTGTTGTAAATAATACTGCTATGAACATTGGGGTGCATGTATCTTTTTAATTAGTGTTTTCATTTTCTTCTGATATATACCCAGGTGTGGAATTGTTAGATCATATGGTAGTTCTATTTTTAGTTTTTTAAGGAACCTCCATACTGTTTTCCTCAGTGGCTGCATCAATTTACATTCCCACCAACTGTCTACAAGAGTTCTCTTTTCTCCACACTCTCTCCAACATTCCTTATTTGTGGTCTTTTTGATGATAGCCATTCTGACAAGTGTGATATGTTATCTCACTGTGGTTTCAATTTGTATTTCTCGGATGATTGGTGACAATGAGTATCTTTTCATGTGCCTGTTGGCCGTCTAAATATCTTCTGCCCATTTTTTAATTGGGTTGTTTGGCTTTTTGATATTGAGTTGTATAAGCTGTTTACATATTTTGGATGTTAACCCCTTATTGGTCATATCATTTGCAAATATTATCTCCCGTTCAAGTAGGTTTTCTTTTTGTTTTGTCAGTGGATTCCTTTGTTGCGCAAAAGCTTTTAAGTTTAATTAGGTTCCATTTGTTTATTTTTGCCTTTGTTTCCTTTGCCTTAGGGTACTGATCCAAAAAAAAATGTTACTACAATTTATGTTAAAGAGTATTCTGCCTATGTTTTCCTTTAGGAGTTTTATAGTATCCAGTCTTACATTTAGGTCTTTAATCCATTTTGAGTTTATTTTTGTATATGGTGTGCAAAAATGTTCTAATTTATTCTTTTACATGTAGCTGTCCAGTTTCCCAGCACAACTTATTGAAAAGACTGTCTTTTCTCCATTGTATATTCTTGCTTCCTTTGTCATAGATGAATTAACCATAAATATGTGGGTTTATTTCTGAGCTCTCTATTCTGTTTCATTTATCTATGTGTCTGTTTTTGTGCCAGTACCATACAGTTTTGATTACTGTAGCTTTGTAGGATAGTCTGAGGTCAGGGAGCTTGTTACCTCCAGCTCTGTTCTTTCTCAAGATTGTTTTGGCTACTCAGGGTTTTCTGTGTTTCCACGCAATTTTAAAAATTATTTGTTCTATTTCTGCGAAAAATGCCGTTGGTATTTTGATAGGGATTGCATTGAATCTGTAGATTGACTTGAGTAGTATGGTCATTTTAACAATATTAATTCTTCCAGTCCATGAACACAGTATATTTTTGCATCTGTTTGTGTTGCCTCCAATTTCTTTCATCAGTTTCTTATAGTTTTCTGAGTACAGGCTTTTTACCTCCTTAGGTTAGCTCATTTAATTCTTAAAATAATTCTGTGAGGAGGTAGTAAAATTAGTCCCCTGGGCTCTGTTGCTCCCTGTATTCGTTTGCTAGGGGTTTTGGAGGCTGGAAGTCTGAGATCAAAGTATTGGCAGGGTTGGCTCCTTCTAAGGGCTGTGAGGAAAACATCTGTTCCAAGCCTCTCTCGTTGCCTTGGCTTTTCCCTGTGTCTCTTCACATTGTCTTCCCTCTATTTGAATCTGCTTCTGTGTCCAAATTTCCCTTTGGATAATGACTCCAGTCATACTGGATATGGGTCCACCCGATTGACCTCATTTTAACTTGATTACCTCTTTAAAGACCCTATCTCCAAATAAGTTCACACTTTGAGGTACTGAGGGTTATGGCTTCATCACAAGTACTGGGGGATGGGGCATGGAGGGACACAGCTCAACCCATAACAATCCCCAAATTACTGAACTGTAGGTTTCCTAACAAAGATACATGGAAGCTGGTGCTGGCCGCCTCAGTGAGGTAGAGGCAGGAGACAGCCTATGCTATGCATGAGTCACTCACAGTTCATAAACTCACTCACTAGGGTCACTCTCCAGGAGTGAAGCGTTCTACCTGATTCACTTTCTAAAAACAAAACAACAGGGCCCAAATGGAGTCACTTGTGCTGAACCCACGTCACCAAAATAAAACTTAGTACCTACCTAATTGCAATTTCAGCCTCTCCCAGGAATGTAATTTTAAACCAGTCAATCTGGAATTTCCTGGTCAGCAGTAGTGTGGTAATTCCCTCAATAGACCCCTCCCATCCCCCAAAGAAGGATGTGGTAATCACTCTTTCTTTTGCCTGCCCCCCTCTGTCTATAAAAACCTTCCATTTTGTATGATCCTCAGAGCTCCTTTCTAATCCCTGGATGTGATGCTGCCCCATTCCTGAATCGCTGGATAAAACCAATTGGGTCCTTAAATTTACTCAGTGAATTTGTTTTTCAACACACCAAAAAGTCAAATATTTTGATTTTTTGAAGAGGTACCAAAAGATCTAGATTGAATTAGACTTTGATTCCAGGATCAGCCACCTCTTTAACTCTGAGTGACCCTAGAAATTCCTGTAGGTTCATTTCAAGAATAAGCAAGGCCTGGGCCAGCCACTAAAGCAACCGCTGAGAAATGGAACAGAAAGAACAAGAGAGAAAGGATATATTAGGAGGGATGTGAACCCAAGGAGAAGGAAGTGGAGTGTTGAGGAAAGAGGAAAGAAAAAGGAGGTCAGAGAACTGCAAACTGCCTCCAGTCACCTGAGATTTAAATTGCACCTCCTGGTTGGAGATCAAAGTGACATATGTAAATATGTTTTCAAAGGTTAAAAGTGTTATGCAATTGTAAAGTGTTATTTTCTAAGGCAGAAATACCACGACATTGTACCCTTTGGAAACTGGTACTCTAGGTTTTATGACAGACTGCTACCTGTCTTTCCTTCACTTAATTTTTTAGCCACAAATAAAACATTGTAACTCTTCTGTAAGTCACCAGCATCCATCTTCATTGCTTTGAGGTTTGTGTTATAATCAGCAAATATGAAAAACTTCCAAGGCACATTAACCTCCGTGCTAACCTAACTGGGAGTGTCAGGTTAAAACACTCCCCTTCCTCCTGAGGTCCCAGCAAACTCTTATTGTAGAAGGCAAGAGAGTTGGAATAAATGTCCCTGACTCTCAACTTTCATATATTGCTCCTGGTTTTGCCTAAGACCCTGTGAATAGAAATTCAGCTGTGTTCCAGAGCCTTCCAACCACTGATTTTCAAAACTACCCAAGGCCAACCTGACGGGCGTCAAACAGACCCAAGAAAGCGACTCTTCCCTTTAGTCCTTACAGACAAACTACTTACAAGTCCATACACTCCAGTTTTTATGTACATCTAGGAGCTACCCTCTAGTAGCTTGATAAGTGAATTATTAAAAGATAAAATCTAATTTGGAATTCATAAGCCAAAATCAATGAGATACTAGTTCTTATTGAGGATTTCTAATTTCTAATTTAGTATCCCACCAAGAAGCCTGGCTTCCAGGGAAAGCTCTGATGGAGCCTCGCCCACACCTGACTGTCTCTAGACCAGTGCTTTGTCATTAGTCTACAGTCAGTATTGCCATATTTGGGTCAAGGTCTTCAATTGCTGCCATTCTTGCTTTAATTATAATTTACTGTTAACTTAGCTTCATCATTATCAAGTTAGTTGCGATTTGGTTAGCCTTAAAGCGACTAGTGTTGCATATTTGCTTCAACTGTATATTTTGGCCTCTAATTTTCCAGTAATTATACCTAAAGACAATTATGCATTGCAATTTGAATATGAATCATGTATGCCCTAGTTGCTAAAGCACATTGACACTTAATCCCCCCCAAATATACTTTACAATGGCCCCTCAATAGTATCCCTGAGTTATTTTTCCATTGGGACGTGAGAAAGGATGGGGTTGACTGGCTGTGGGCTATTTTACCCAGCTTAAAGTGGGCTCAAGGAGGAAAAGAAAAGGTTGAAAACCACTGTCTTACACTTGAGGAATAAACAACTGAATATACAGCGCATCTTGCAAATAGCTTATAAGTGGCATGTACAAACTCGTTCCCCTTGATAAATGCCTGGGAAATGAATGTCCACACTTACCTTCTTCCACCCCCTACTCAGCTGCAGGCTTGCTGTGCTTGTAGCAGGAAGCAATGGAGTCTGACGGATCAGGGAGCAGAGCAGCGGTAATGAATGGGAGGGGGTGGGGCTGTTCCGAGCAAAGGTTTCAGAGTAACTGTAAATATGAGAGGCAGGGGCACAAACAACACTGAGCTCTGCAAACAGTGGCCGAAGCTCGCAGCCAGAGGTTTCTGTTCAGGGCTGTGATAAGTGCTGGTTGTACATTCGTAAATGGCAGTGACCATGAAAGCCCAAAGAGACTTTGGAAGACTGGGCATTCACACATTCAGGAATCCCTCTAAGCTGGGTCTGGGCTGACCTCAGGCACAACCGTGGTCTCACACGCTCCCTTTCCTGTGGATCCCACTGAATTTCATTTGTGTCTCTTTTGTAACATTGCGTTCTGTCTTGCTTTATAGTGGTTTATGAAGGTCTAATTCCCTTGCAGACTTCATTTCTTTGGGGGTAGGACCAGGTTTCACCTGTCTTCAGGGCACAGCTTGACAGAATGCCAGCAGTGGAGTTGGGGGATCAGCCTTCTGTTAGAATTGTCTCTATCCTAAGTACTGAAAACCCAACTCAACCTTTCACCCAAAACAAACAACAAACAAACAAACAAAACCCCAAACAAAGAAAAGTATTGATACACAGAGGTATTAATAGTTTACATTATGATTTAATCCAGAGACTCTAAGACTTTCAGATCTCTCTCTCTCATAAACAGATAGAAGGATGGATGGAGCGCTAGACATGGAGAGATAGAGATATATCTCTCAATGTCTCTCTTTTTTCACACACACACTCAATTCTGCTTCTTTCTGTATTGCCCTCATCTTCTCCTACAAATGAGCTTCCTCCATACAAGTGGTGGCAGTGCCTGTAAATAGTTTATCTCATTTCTGCTTAGCAACCCAGAGCGGGGAAGGACTTCTCTTTCTGCGATCAGCATATACAAGTCCAAGGAAGTCTCTGATTGGCCAGATCTGAGTTGCAAGCTTACCCCAGGGAGGGGAGAAGGGTTTTGTGATGGACAGTCCCACCAGAATCTTCTGGTAAAGTGGAGAGAGAAAATTCCCCAGAGGAAAGGGTATTTGTAAATGCTGTTACCAAAAATAAGGATTTGGGGGGTGCGGGTGGGAAGGAAGCAGAAGTTGGGCCCACAAAATAGGAACTGTCCATTTCAATGGATGGGATGCCATAGGCAAGGGGACAGGGCCTTGTACTGAAATAGACATTAAACTGAGCCATCCATTTCCTCCTTCTTTGGGCAGTTCCCAGTCCCTCTGTTCTTGGAGCCTCCTCCTTCCTTCCTTAAATACCCTTGTCCCAGCCACACCTAAAGTCACTTCTGAGACTGTTGGGGAACGGCAGCCGAAGGGAGCTGAAAGGACCCTTCCCTGCTTGACTCTCTCCAGGAGCAGGAGAGAAAATGCTTTTGATTTGGAACAGAAGGAAGGTTCACAGGGAGATCAGAAAGCTGT
Source organism: Neophocaena asiaeorientalis asiaeorientalis (assembly GCF_003031525.2). NCBI lineage: Eukaryota > Metazoa > Chordata > Mammalia > Artiodactyla > Phocoenidae > Neophocaena > Neophocaena asiaeorientalis. The sequence goes on along the minus strand of NW_020173731.1, from coordinate 5,467,557 downwards.
AGTAGAAAAGAAAGGAAAGCTAGCACTGCGAGGCCATAAGGCCTATTCTCTCGAGTGCCTGAGGAGTTAGGAGCTGGGTCACAGCAAGTCCCATTAGAATTAGTGGCAGGGTTCAGAGAGGTGCCATTCAACTGACACGCAGGGTTACTGTTCTCATTCCCCTCCTCTCTTCCCTCCTGCTTTTTCTCTTCGCTGTTTCCACGTTATCAGAGACCTCCAGGCAATGTTCCTTCCCTTGACAGAGGCTCAGCAGGGGGAATGGTGCAGTCCAGAGCTGAGGTGTTGAAGCAGGAAGCAGACAGTGATTTAACTCGGGCTCTGATGGGCCTGAGTGTGTAGGCATAGCTGGTTTCAGTCCAGTAACCTGCTCCATGAGGCTTTTCTTGGAGTCAGTGGCCCAGAAGACATCTGCGGAGGAGGATGGTTGACAAACCAGGCTCCTGAGCCCGTAGCAAGTGTGGCCCTGGCAATGGATTCAGTGGCAGTGGGAACCAGGATGGGGGGGGGGGGGGGGGG
>NW_020173731.1:5362689-5466956 GCF_003031525.2 Neophocaena asiaeorientalis asiaeorientalis | reverse complement strand
GGGGGGGGGGGGGTGAGGACGACCACACCTACACAAGGATTTGCGCTGAGTCCTTGTTTGTTTTTTGGTTTTGCCATTGAAATCATATTCCAGTAAGACTGGAGGTGCAGAGAGAAGGAAGTAATATGTGGTTTCCGTAGTTCTTGGCCATAGCTGGGAGGCCAATTGGCACAAGAGTTTGGGTACAGGAGAAATTCAGCGACGGGAGTTTAAGAACCACCCGCAGGGCAGTTGTGATGCATAGGAAAGAGAATGGGACGTGGCGTCAGCAGATCTGAAGTTAAAGCCTGACTCAACTGCTCATTCATTCACTATGTGATCTTGGACAGGTTACTCTGCTCCTCTGTGCCTCAGTTTCCTCATCAGAAAGAGTCAAGACAATAATGCTTCACAGGGTCATTGTCAGCATGAAAAGAGCAAATACTGTAACATGGCATTCCATTTTTGGGGGTCTATTACCTTCCCCAGGAAGCTGTAGGGTGTAATTGTTAAGAGCTCAGGCTCTGGAATTTGACAGAACTGAGTTCAAATCCCCGTTTAAAATTACAAATAGCTATTTATGTATGAAATGATGAGATGTCTGGGATTTGCTTCAAAATAGTGCAGGAAGGGGAAAGTCAGTGGGGATGTTGCGGAATGAGACTGGCCATGAGTTAACAATGGCTGAAACTGGGTGATGGATATATGGGGTTTATTAGACCAATCTGCGTACATTGTATATACGGGCAGTCCTCACTTTGCATGGTTCTGATATGCATGGATTGCAGCTACCATGGTTTAGTTAAATAGCACCAGTCTCCCCGCAACACAGCTCAAATTTCAGTGACCACAGGATATTAACTGTGAGTAATTGCATAAAGTACACAAACTACTGCATAAAAAGCAGGTGCCCATTATCATCAGCCATCTGTCACAACACTTCTTTCAAAGTCTGTCTTTGGTTATTGGTCACTGTCCATCTGTTGTTAAGTTTACACACAGACACAAAGCATGTGCTGAGTTGCCTCCTTGTCTCCTAGTGATAAACCTATGTGACATTTTACAAAAATGGATAATCAAAAAGAGAGATTTGGCCAACAGAAATGAAAATGCACCAAAGAAATGAACAGTGATGACGCTGAAAATGAAATTAGAGCTTATCTACAGGTGAACTTGTAGATAAATAGCCGACTGTGGAGAGGTCGACATTGACGCCATTCAAGGCTATGGACACAGCCAGAGGAGTCAGTGAAGGCAAACTCAGGGAAAACAGTGGTTGTGAAGAAAAGATGATATTCCAGAGGAAGTGACACCTGGAAAAACCTTCACATTGAAGGTACTCTTGGAGGTGCTTCACAACATGGAAAGCCCAAAGGACAAAGTGTTGGAAGCTGATCTACACTTAGAAAGAGCATGACAATTCACCAAGGCATAGAAAATATGCTTAGTCGTTGTGTGACGTGAAGGCAAGCACTGTTCAAACTACTCTTGATACATTTCTTACAAAGAAATAAACACTTTCCTTTTCAAAGTGTCTACTGTTTTAAATTATAGTGTACTAAATAAATATTAGCTTTACTCTTTTTTTCATCTCCCTATGTATTTACAACGGACAGTAAGGGAAATTTTAATGTTCTGACAAAAATGTTTGAAGGTCACAAATGAACTGTAACTTTTTCATTGTTTATTAAGATTGCTTTGCGTGGTTTCAGCTTACACAACCATTTTCACAATCCTGCGCTACTGTGGAAGGTTTCCATTTTGACATTTTCAATACTGAATAGTTTTTTTTTCTAATCCCCATTCAACCACTTTCTTATGAAAATTATTTAATCTTCCCGTGTCTCAATTTCCTCACCTGTCAAATGGGGATAACAGTAGCATTCATTTTGCTAATCGTTGTGAAGATTTAACAAGTTAATGCCTGTCGAGTACTCAGCAGAGTGACATAAATAAAAGAGTCAGTGAACAGTGGCTGCTATTATATTTACAGATCTGGACAAGAGGGAGATAGAAGACACTGAAAGGTCACAGAGTATCACTGTGTTATAATAATCATCGTCTACCATTAGATGCCTCACAGCAATTCTTGTTTGCATACTTCCTTAAAATGCTGCCTTCTGCTACACGGAGGTATTTCAGCACAACTAAAAACTCAAGGAGAAAACTCAAGGAGCCTCCAAATCTGGATAAAGTCACAGTGATGTAGCTCAGTGTTTCTCCACTTTTTTTTTTTTCACTATTACCATCCCCCTCCTGCCCCACGGGAGCCTTTTTAGACATCTTTCCCCTAATCTACATCCCCGTGAAATATTAATAGCATAGCTATACTGCATATTCATGTGTTCATGTACTATATGTATATTTGTGCTTTACATAGAAAAGGAATAAAGTCCTACCCCAACCAATATTTTACCCTCTTGGGAGGATATCATTGCTATTGAGAATGATAGCATGATAGCATAATGTAGATGAAAATGTAACAGACATGTTGATTGACTATTCAATGTCCTTATTGCCATCTTCATCTTCCTACGACTACCCCATCCATCCATCCCCAACCCACTGCTTTCCCTTTTCCAAGGGAACCCTGATATTTTATTTATTTATGTCTGTCTGTATGTATGTATGTCAATCCACTGTCATGCATGTGGTCATGAACTTCACTAAGCCAATTAGGTAATCCCGTTCTCTTTGCTAGTGATTTCACTAGTGATTGGTTAGGAATGGGTGTGTGATACAACTCTGGGCAACGAGATGTGAGGGCAAATCTGCCAGGTGGCTTTGGGGAAAGGTTCCTTCATGACGAAAAATGGACACACCAGAAGAGATGGTCTAACATTTTCCCTTGGAAGTTGGCAGGTTTAGATGAGTTACTTAAACTCTGACAGCTAGCTACGTTTTGTCCATCAGATGAATTAGCTTAAGAACCCAACTGACATGCTGAAGATACAGAATGAATGGAAATAACCAAGGTTCTTGATGACATGGAGTTGCTGAAGTAATCAATCCTGGAGCTGCCCTACCTTGAGACTTCTTGTTATATGAGATAATACTTTTTCTTTGGCTTGCTGAGTCACTGTTTTTAGATACTTGTAGCCAAAAAGATCCCAGTGATGTTGGGGGGAAAAAACAGCTATGACAACAAAATAATTTTGAACAAATGTATTACTAAAAAGTCAAGGTAGGGCTTCCCTGGTGGCGCAGTGGTTGAGAGTCCGCCTGTCGATGCAGGGGACGCGGGTCCGTGCCCCGGTCCGGGAGGATCCCACATGCCGTGGAGCGGCTGGGCCCGTGAGCCACGGCCGCTGAGCCTGCGGGTTCCCAAAAAAAAAAAAAAAAAAAAAAAAAAAAGGTCAAGGTATCCACATAAATTGAGGATCATTGCATTTGGAGACAAGATTGGAAACACATTTCTGAATAACCGTATCCACGTTCATAGCTCCAGCACCCAGACCCCTGAAGTATCTGCGTTTGAACCCTATTCACCCATTGATCACGTGGATGGCCTTGGTAGATTACTCTTTTGAGTGTCAGTTTCCTTCTTAGTAAAACTGAGACAAGAATACCTGTACTGGATTGTGAGAATCAAAAGAAATAATACCAACGAAGTGTTTAGAACAGGTATGACATATATATTTAATATAAAATAATATATAATAAAATTTACATGTAATATATATATTTAATAAAAGGTAACTCTTATTATCATCATTTTCTTTACGCTGATGGCTTCCAACACAACCTCTCCATCTCTGTCTGTTCCCAAATTTTCTCCGGATATTCTCATTTGGATATCTCAATGTTACTATAAATCTAACTAATTTCCTGCCTCCTTCCTCTAAACCACACTTCCGTTCCTGTGCTCTGGATCCAACACTCTTAGCCCAGAATGCATTTCTCCTTCAGCATCCTTAAAAAAATGTATCTGTGTGGACCCAGCTCCTTGATCCCTCAGGCGTTATAAACGGTCTTCTCTAGTCTCCCAAAGCACTTTGTGTCTCTCATGTCGTTTTTCATTATAAGTAGATTATAAACCTGTCTTCCCCAACTCTAAGCTTCTTGCAGACTGAGGCTATAATAGGGAGATGGCACAGCATCCTTTCTGCCATTCCCTGCCAGTACCCTGATTTTTACTCAAGTATTTACTCTCTGGTCTATTAGATTTGGGGAAAGATAACCCCTACCCTCCAGCTAAAGAGGTAGGTTTTTATTGCCTAGATGTAATCCCATCCTGCCTGTCAAGGCAATTAGCTTAGGCCTGGGTTTCTGAATCAGTCAATGCCTGACATTTCTTTCCACATGGAGATTGGTTTTGAAAGGAATATGTGACCTAGTCTGACCAGTGGAAAATGAGGTGAACTTTGCTAGGTAATTCTGGGAAAGCAGGGTCTATGCTTTTAACAGTGAAACTTCATAAAAGCTTTCCTCTCTTTTGTAAATCCTGGTATCTAGAAGAGCCATTTATCACAATGTGGGAAGCCAACCCGAAGAGGAGGCCCATGCACAGAGGGGAGATGAGCTGGGAGCCACCCAGTTAATTCATCCCTGAAGCCTGCCCTACCTCTCAACATCCATTTACATGAGCCAAAAAAATTATTTATTAAATTGAAGTAACTTGTAGTAGGAAGAGTCCTAACGGATACAGGGACTCTATCTTCGACTTTGTATCCACTGTATATCTGTCACATGGCAGGCATTCAATAAATGCTTGTGGGTTGCATGAGCCCATGATTCTAACATGGTTCCCTGCTGGCTCTCTGGATCTTGCCTGCAGAGCAATTTTCTCCACACAAATCTCCGTCAGCTCCCCTCCTCATCTGAACTTTTGGGAGGAGTGGGTTGTTTTCTAAAACTGAAACAAAGCATCCCGAAGTGACAGGAAGGTTCATGTCTATCCAGTCCAGCTCTCTCTTGGAAATTCCTGGATGAACACAGGCAAATCTAAACTCACTGACCCTCCTTTTTCTAGACTTTGGACTTCGACCTTTAGATGGCAATTGTGGTTATCATTTCAACATACTTTCATGAAGTTTTAAGCTTATTACTTCCTGGGGATAACACTGGAATCACATAATTTAATCAATAAGCGATCTACAAGTCACATTTTAGGGTGGATTATTGTTATTAAGTATTCAATCACCAAATATTTGAGATGCAAAGTCCCATGGAATGATATAATTTCTAAGAAGTTTTCTGTTGTTTATTTTCTTCATTTCTGGATGTAGATTATTAAGAGCTATATTGTCAGTTAGTACTTTTTTTTTTGCTGTACGCGGGCCTCTCACCGCCGTGGCCTCTCCCGTTGCGGAGCACAGGCTCCAGAAGCACAGGCTCAGCGGCTACGGCTCACGAGCCCAGCCGCTCCGCGGCATGCGGGATCTTCCCGGACCGGGGCATGAACCCGTGTCCCCTGCATCAGCAGGCAGACTCTCAACCACTGCGCCACCAGGGAAGCCCAGTATTTCTTGATTTGAATATCTTATCCTGTGTCTAATTTCCTCCTGCCCCCATCATTTATTGCTTTAAATGGTACTCCCCTATCTTAGGGACAGCAGATGGGCCAGAGATTGGCAGTGATCCTAAAGCAGACATCCATAAGCTGCCCCGGACCTAGGAGATGGTCTTACATGAGAGTATCATCCAACCACATTGCTTTATATTGTGCTTGGCTAACTAGGTAAATCATCTCTCAGAGATTCTGAACGTGAACCACAGATAGAGAGGGATACATAAAGAGGAATGAAAAAATTAAGCTCAACCACATTAAAATTAAGTACTTCTGTTCATCAAAAGACCAGATAGACAGTGAAAAGATAAGCCATAAAGTGGGAGAAAATACTTGCAACATTAGGTAAGTGACTGTTACATAAAAGAATTCCTAAAACTTAACATGAAAGAGATACACAACCCAATAGCTCTATCCAAAAATTTTGAATAGGCCCCAAAGGGCAAGTCCAAATGGCCAATAAACAATATGAAAAGGTATTTAGCCTCATTAGTCATTGGGAGATGTGAACGAAGCCCCAACAAGACACCATTATATATCCACCAGATTGGCAAAATTAAAATATCTGAAAATAACATAGACGAGGTTATGAAACAAGGGGAACACAAATACACTGCAGGAGGGAGTATAATTGCTACAACTACTCTGAGAGAGTTTGGCATTACTGAGTACCTTATGACTCATCAACAGCACTCCTAAGAACATACCCCAGAGAAATCTGTCCATAGTGCACCAGGAAACGTGTAAAAGAATGTTCAGAACATAATAGGAAAAAAAGCAGAAACCACCTAAATAGCTATACATGATAGAATGGCTAAATAAATTATGGCATATTCTTACAATGAAAGACTATTGGGCAACGAAAATGAATGAGCAAGAGCAATACGCAACCACATGTTTGAGCCAAGCTGGTAGTAAAAGCGTATGGAAGAGATATGGCCATTGTCCTTCATGGCGGATGGCTTCGCCTTCTGGGAGCTCCTTCTTTATCTGTTTCCTCTCTCACAGCATCTGAAGTGAGCTTTGGATTAAGCCCTCTTTGGAGCTATGCAGATTTCACAGCCGGCTTCCTACTGGTGCAAATGTTGGGGTCCAAGGGTTGCTTTCTGCTTTAAACACCTGGAGACTTTTTTTTTTTTTTAAATGCTTGTAGTTTGAGAATGTAATTGCCTTGAAACTTGAGAAGGCTTCAGTCAGTTCCATGAGCCAGTCACCACTCCCAAGTTCTTCTCCGAACATAGGTCTTTAAGTTGCTTTACTTCTTTGCTTTCTTGATCAACCAGTGATTTTCTCTCTCATTTGAATGATGGCTACCTTGAGTCCATCTGAAATGACACTTAGTCCCTTTTTAAAAAAAATTAATTAATTTATTATTTTGGGCTGTGTTGGGTTTTTGTTGCTGTGTGCGGGCTTTCTGTAGGTGCGGCGAGCAGGGGCTACTCTTCATTGTGGTGTGAGGGTTTCTTATTGCAGTGGCTTCTCTTGCTGCGGAGCACAGGCTCTAGACGTGCGGGCTTCAGTAGCTGTGGCACGCGGGCTCAGTAGTTGTGGCTTGGGGACTCCAGAGTGCAGGCTCAGTAGTTGTGGCGCATGGGCTTAGTTGCTCCACGGCATGTGGGATCTTCCCAGGCCAGGGTTCGAACCCGTGTCCCCTGCATTGGCAGGCGGATTCTTAACCACTGCAACACTAGGGACGTCCCAGATCCTTAGTCCCTTAGTCTCATCTTTGGCACAGGCCTGGCTCTTGGTTTGGCTGAGAAGTTTTAATGACCCTTTGAAAAATGCTTTGAACAACCACAATTTTAGCTCTTCTTGCTTGGGGTAAAGAAGAAATTGACTTGTCTGACTCTGTAAAGATCCACGATTCTGGACATACTCCGCAATCTGGTCACTTCTTGCCTGCACTTGTTGTAATATCTTACTAAAAAGCAGGAAGGAGCAGCTAGTACACACTGACAATGGAGTTTTATGCAATTACTTCCTTTAGAATTAGGGGCTTGGTAGGCAAGTGGTCTGTCCTTCAAATTATCACAGATGATGTTCTTGTCAAATGTTTTTGCCTCAGCATAACAAGACACTGGCTTTCCAGTAAAAAACATCAATTGCTTATCTCTCTAGTAAAAAACAATGACACATATTTTGAGTTTTTGTAACAGCAATACCATACTTTTGGAAACAATTTCTATATTAGTTCGGGTAAGGTTATAGATGGGTAACAAAGAGACCCATCAATAATCCCACATCTTTAAGAAGACAGAAGTTTCTTTCTTTCTCAGGTAACAGTCCAGGGTGGCTCTGTTCTGCCGGATCACTCAGGGATCCAACTTCTACCCAACTTCCTTCGCTCAGGGTTCCAATCCCATCTTGTTAAGCCACTTCTCCAACCCCTAGGCCTTGATGTTATCTGCGTAATCAAGGTTCAGTCAGTGCCTTGCCAGGATCCCAGTGTGTGGGAAGGGGTAAGAGACTGGAGAGGAGACACACCCAGGTGTTAAGTGTAGGCCTGGAAGTGGACCCACTCACATTCCTTTGGAGGAAATTTATTTAGCCTGTTGGCCATATCTAACTTCAAGGAAGGCTGGGAGATGTGACAAGGATAAAAGAAAGAACAGATTTGGGTGGGCCATTCGAGTTATATTACCCCCAAATCTTCAATCTCAAGTCTTCAGTTTACTTGGCAGCTCTGGAAATAGATTGAGACTCAGGTTCTTGGCCATAAAGTCAGAGCTATGTAGAAGACCAAAAATACCAGAAGTTCCCCTTTCATGTATATTATCTATGAAAAAGCCACATAATTTCACAAGCATCTGGCTGAAACAGTGGAACATTGTGATCTTAACAATTTCTAGCAGGCCAGACATAGTAAAAGGAAATTAATTGTGCAGGTTTCATTATAAATTTCACATCTATAAAAATTCACAGCTATGTTCTTCAATAAAAAAGAAGAAGAAGAAGAGAAAGAAGAAAGAAAGAAAGAAAGAAAGAAAGAAAGAAAGAAAGAAAAACAAAGGAAGGAAGGAAGGAAGAAGAAAGGAAGAAAGGAAAAGAGAGAGAAAGAAAAAGAAAGGAAGGAAGGAAGAAAGAAAGAAAGAAAAAAAGAAAGAAAAACCCAGCGCCCTGCCTGGCATAAAGTAGGCACTTAAATGTCAGTTCCTATGCCTTGTGAGTTCCCTTTCAGAGTATTAATTTGTCTCCAGGGGCTGTCCTGGCTTACCTAAGAAAAGACGATGCGATCCAGGATAGTGGAGGGAGTTGATGCAGCCCAGAGACTCAGAGAACAAAGGCAGCAGCACCAAAGTAGCACCTGGGGTTGCCCCCTGGGGAGCGGTACCCTGAACACCGTGAGGCAGTGGCGGCCAATAGAACACACGAACAGCCACTTCTCACTCATCAAGACCTCTCCTGGCTGGCAAGCCTCTTCTCACCTCTCTCCTCTCTAGCCTCATTGACTATCTGCTCGAATCCCATCTTGTTAAGCCACTCTCTCTGCTTGTAGTGGAAAGGCAACACAGCCTGTCAGGGTTGCAGTAGCTGGGGGCAAAGGCAGGGTGTACGTTGTTCAGGGGGAGTTCACCCACTGTGCTGTGTGCACCTGCTGCCAGACTAGCGGGAACAGTGTGATCTCCCAGTGGCCACTCGGGTTCTTGTTTGCTCCGTTTAGGCAAGTTGGAAAGTGCAGGAATGTGATGTCATAGATTTTCCTAAGTTTCAGCAGGATAATTAAACAGATGCTTCTATATCTAGATATTTGAGTAAAGTCCTGCCTGGGTTGCCTCGGCCAAAGTTCACTCATGTTGACTCTAAAGCCCTGTGTTGGACTATGTCCACTGTCAGGAGGTGCCTGGCCACACAGAAAGGAGGGAAAAGGACAGAACAGTAAAGACATCACTATTGCAGTGGTTAAGAATCTGCCTGCCAATGCAGGGGACATGGGTTCGAGCCCTGATCCAGGAAGATCCCACATGCCGCAGAGCAACTAAGCCTGTGTGCCACAACTACTGAGCCTGCACTCTAGAGCCCGTGAGCCACAACTACTGAGCCCGCGTGCTGCAACTACTGAAGCCCACGTGCCTAGAGCCCGTGCTCCACAATGAGAGAACCCACTGCAGTGAGAAGCCCGCGCACCGCAACAAAAGTATAGCCCCTGCTCGCTGCAACTAGAGAAAGCCCATGAGCAGCAACAAAGACCCAACACAGCCAAAAATTAATTAATTTTTTTAAAAAAAGACATCACCATCTAAGAAATTCTCGTGAGAGAATAAGCACTACGATTATTATTCTGAGCTCTGTAAAACAAATACAACACACACACACACACCCCATGAATTGACACATCAGCTATTTGCAAACCCTTGTGCTAGTTATGAGAAGGAAAGTGGGAGGAAGGCCTTTGCTTTACAGTCATTCAGGTGGACAAGGAAAAAACGGGGAAGACAGAATGGTCCTAAAAGAAACATTATTCGTGAAATAAAACATAGCATAGTCAGTATGTCAGAATAAAGAGACAGTGAAAGAAATGCATTTGTTTAATGATTCACTGATTCAAACTTTTACTCAATACCAACTCTGTGCCATCCATTGCAATAGGCACTAGAGACACAAAAACAAATAGGACACAGAGACCCTGCCCACACAGCTAGAAGCAGGAGGCAGGAAGTCAAGTAAATGAAAGCACGGATATGTCATCAGAGCTTTTGTAGACATGGGTACAAGGGTCAGCTTGATTCTAACCATCTGTGGAGTCTGTGGGCAGAGGTCAAGAGGAGGCTTTCGAGAAGGGGTGGCCAGGGTGACAGCTGTGACAAGTGAGGATGCAGCAGCACGTAGAGAGCAGGCTCAGGGGCTGTGGTGCCAGAGCAGCTGCTATAATCTTAGAAAGCCAAGCTCCCAAAGCAACTTTTTGTTTGGCCATTGACACCTGGGATGCAACAACGATATCAGAAAGGTGCATGTTCCAGGGGAGAATGTGATGTTGGGGAACTAGTGAACCTTAGGAATGAGATGGACTCCTGCTGGGAGCCTCCTGCCCTCATCAGGGCAGCTGGTTATCATACTGCTGACACCTAGCTGGCACAGGAGCCACCCTGATGAAGCAAAAAGCCAGCTGTCCCACTAAGCCTCCTTTCAGGAAATGTTACCCTAAAATTGCCACTCTGGAGCAAACACAAAGGAGCTGGAGGTCCCCACAGTTGAGACTCTGGAGGTAGACAAAAATAAGCTGGAAGCCTGGCTCCTTTTTTTTTTTTTTTTTGGCCACACCACCTCGTGCCTTGTGGGACCTTAGGTCCCCGACCAGGGATTGAACGCATGCCCCCTACAGTGGAAGCACGGAGCCCTAACCACTGGACCACCAGGGAATTCCTGGAAGCCTGGCTCCTTATTTAACAGATGGACAAAACACTTGTATTAGTAAGAACTTATTAGCTGTAATAGACACTCAAGCTAGGATAAGTGAAAAAGGTCAATTTAACATAAAGATATAGGGCTGTCTCTTAACACCAGAGGGCAGGAAGGCATCCAGGTCCCAGGGAAGACCAGAACTGGTGGGTGGCTGCCCACCAGGAGCCATTCTCCCTGTTTCTGCTTCTCTCTAGGCAACTGTTTCTCTGTCTGTCTGTCTGTCTCTCCCCCTCTCTCAGCATAGCCGAATATGGCCACCCACAGTGTCCTTGCTTCCATCTTACAGGTCCTACCCCAGGGAAATCCCGTGTTTCTCTTTGGACGCAGTTCCAGATGCCTGGGGGAGGGCTCTGACTCAGCTGAGGCCAGGAGTGCAGGGTTCATGCTGAACAGAAATCTGCCAGGAGCTAGCTCTGTGGGCAAGGGGCAAGGGTTCTCGTGAGTTGGGCAGGCACCCCAAAGGAGGTCAACCATAGTTTTTCAGGGACTCTAGACCCTGAAGATAATAGTCACACCTTACCTGGTCATCAAACAGATTTGATGAGTTAATATATGTAAAGCAATTACCATACAGCATGTCCTTAGTAAATGGAGGTGATTATAATTATTATGAGTCAATAAAGAGAGAATGTGATCTATTTTTAGGAAAACCCACTCCAGGAGGCTGGCATGCAGCCTTCTTTCCTCCACCAAAGACGTTCACATTAACATAAAGATGCAGGGCAAGGTCCCTCTTTCTTTGCCTCAGCCCCATCCCTCTCATCTCTCATCTCACAGTTACAACCTAAAGCTCCCATTCCCACTTGCCCCCAAGCTTTCTTTGCTATTACGAACCAATCATTTACTCTTGGGGCCCTTGCCACCCCAGCAGGTAATGGCTGTTCTTAGGAGTGTTAAGTTTATACGGTGATTATACGTCTTTCTTCTTTATTAAACTTTAGACCTGTGGGCTGAGAGACCACATCTGAGTACCCAGGACATTGCCATGCATCTAGTGTTCACTTGATAATATTTGTTGATTCATCGTGTTTTCACGTCAAGGGCAATATCCATTTATAGACCCATAAAATGAATCTCAAGAACTCATTTAATTCAGGCCACTGCCCTTAGGCAGGGTAAGGTTTAAATGTCGTGTGTTTTATTTCCACTTTCCTGTAGGCCTACAGGCACAGAACCTGGGATTTGGAAGGGGCCTGGTAGGTCTCGGTCAGGCACCTATGCAAGGCAGGATTCCTGCCCTGAGACATGGGCATCTGGTCTCCACTTGTTACCATCCTAGAAATCTCACTCCAGCTTTATCTTTTACAGTTTGGGGAGTTCTTCTTTGTAGGAAGAATCTCAAATCTACCTCTGTGTCAATTCCATTAAATGTTCCTAATTCTGTAGGACCAGAACTAATGCCTCTGAGACAGGCCTGGGACCTGGGACCCTCTGCTACAGTGCTATAGTGCTTGCACCTGGACAAAAGTCTCCTTGAGCTACAAAATACAAAGAAACTATAAGGGACTAAAAATAACTGCTGTGCATGCACAGTTGAGGCAAATTCTGGCCAAAAGATACAAAAAACCCCAAAAGACCAACTGCCACTTCTGGAGAGCCAGGAGCAAAAACAGGGGGTCGGGAGCAAAGGCAGGGCACTGCTCATGCCCCCTGCACATAACACCACAAAGGGGTGGGAAAACCTAAGCCGCCCCTCCGGCCCAACCCCTGGACACACCCCTACCCTCACCCCATGTAAGGAACCAGCTTGTCCCACCTTGGGGAGCAAGCTAGGAAGGGAACCTGTTACTTGTTCTCACTCACGCCTGCTGCAGCAGAGACCCCAGTAAAACCATGCCTGAATTTCTTGTTTGGCCTCTGATCAAATTTCTATTAAGGAGGCCAAGAACCCTGGGCAGTAACACTTCTTCCCCCAGGCAGACTTCCTCGCTCACAGAATGAGGGCCCGGTTCACTCTCTCGTGTCCCCTCTGAGCCTCTTCTCTTCCACCCAAGTGTCCTCAAGTCCTTCTCCACAAGAAATGGTTTACAGACACTTTGTCAACCCTTTGGCACCTTGATATGTTGTGTTTCTCTTTGTTTTCCTTTCTTAGGGTTCAGAACCCAGCCCATAAGACTCAGTGTGGCCCGACTGCTGAGGGGAGTGGGATTGGGACCTTTGTTCTCTATCTAGCGACTGTGATTTTTTTAATACTGTGTAATTTTGAGCTAGCTTTTCTTTCGGTTGGAGAACCATCATAATTCTGGCTCGTATTAGTTTTAAAATCATCATACATATTTTCAAAAAATGGTAATTACTTAAAAAAAAATAAATGTAATATACATCATCATGGAAAATTCAGGGAAACAAAAAAACAAAACATGAAGGGAATAACCACTATATTGTGACCCTTCCCTTTAAAGATAACTATTGTTTACATTTTGGTATATACTCTTCTAGACATCATTTTCTATGTATAACACATACACAGTTTTACAAAAGTGGGATTAAACTTCTGTGGCAGATTAAAGACGGCTGCTAATTCTTTGCTACTCTTCTCATTGAAAGATGGCATTTATTACCTCTCCCCTGCTTCTGGGCTGGGCCTGTGACTGTTTTTTTTTTTGCAGTACGCGGGCCTCTCACTGCTGTGGCCTCTCCCGTTGCGGAGCACAGGCTCCGGATGCGCAGGCCCAGCGGCCATGGCTCACGGGCCCAGCTGCTCCACGGCATGTGGGATCCTCCCGGACCGGGGCACGAACCCGTGTCCCCTGCATCGGCAGGGGGACTCTCAACCACTGCGCCACCAGGGAAGCCCCTGTGACTGGTTTTAATAGTATTAAATAGTATTTAATACTACTTCCAATAGTATGTGGTGGAAGTAACACAGGGTAACTTCCAAGGCTGGGCCTAAGGAGATCTTGGCTTCTGCCTTCATCTCTTGAAAGACTCTTTTTGGAGGCCAACCATCATATGAGGAAGCATAATAGCCCCCTGGAGAACTGAAGCCGGTGTCTGAGAACACACGGAGCTCCCTCCCAGCTGGCAGCCGGTATCAATGATCAACTGTGCAAGTGAGGTCCTTTTGGACCTTCCAGTTATCCCAGAGTCCCAGTCAGGACTAAGTGATACAAGATAATCCACAGGATCATAAAAAGTCATAAATTGTCATTTGAAACCACTAAGTTTTGGAGTAGTTTGTTACAACAGCAACAGATAGCTGAAAAAATGACACATAATCACAGCAAATGGTAATACAGTGTTTTCTATGTGCCGGGCATAGTTATAAATTCTTCAAACATATTAACTTACAGATCCTCACAATAACCTTATGAAGTAAGTACTATGAGTATATATTATTGTCCCCATTTCACAGATGAGGAAACTGAGACACAGGGGAATAAGAAACTTGCTCAGGGCCACACAGTGAGTGATGGTTCTGGGATTTGAATCCATACAGTCCCTCAGGTTCCAGAGTCTGTGCTCTAAACCACCATATCCCACTGCCTCCTGCTGCTTCCTCTCGTTTAAGATACATGAACAACTTTCAAGGTCAATAAATATCAATCTACAAAGTCATAATTAAGGGCACTGAGTCAATTATCCAAAGTATTAGCCATCTATTCTAGTTTTGAAATTCTCTTCATTGGATATATAGCATGTTAAAGTCATCAAGCTGTTGATAAAATTTGTTGAATAGAACAGAGTTCAGGAGTGAACCCCCTTGAACCCACCTGAGATGTCCATCCAGAGGGCCATCATTTAGCAATACTCTTTAAGTACAGATTGTTCAACAAACTGGAATCTGCCCAGGGTTCTATTATCTTAGCCACTGGTTCCCGAGCACAGGCTGGGAGATAGGCCACATAGAAATTGTATAGGCACTTGTTAAAATACAGATTCTTAGGCTTTGCCCCAGACCCTCCAGTAAAAGAATCTCTGAAAATGGGGCCCAGGAATCTGCATTCTAATGCCCTCTATATCATTCTGATGACAGCTAGGTTTGGGAACCATTGATTTAATCTCCACTTCTCCTCATCGATATTGATAGCTCTGTCAAATCCCATACCAAATTTCATGTACACTAAGTCTGTGGGAATTTTCTGGTAGTCCTTTGAGAGGTGTCCTAGCTCTGCTGTTAACCAGATATATGATTTCCTCTCTGGACTGTTTTTATCTATAAAATGAGGAGATTGGGTTAATTTTCACAGTGGATGCTGTGGTGTGCCCACACATACCTTCTTCAAGACTGAGTCACTCATTCCCTCAACTGTTGGGATGGATGATAGTTCACAGGTGACCCAAGACCATATCTCCCCCAGAAGCATAGCCTGTCCAGGGACTAGCTGATGAGGAAGTATGAAGACGCAGCCCCCTAGCCTCAAGGTGAGCCAGTTCTGAAGAACCCTCCCATAGGGTTGACCTGAGACCTTTGTTACATCTGCATCACAGTTCAATTCACCCCTCTGCCATTTCTACTCCCTTCGGTCACCCATAGGCATGGCTGCCAAGGTCACTCAGTAAACTTCCTGCCCACAATCTCCATCTCGGTCAGCTTCCTAAGGAACTGATTACCACAGTGACCTTCCGCTCCTGATTTGGATTGAAGTGACAGCACAGACTCTCAAGACCTTTTCAAACATCCTGGGCTCTCCGTTCAGCTTAAGAAAAGCATTCTTCCTGTCATCCGCCTCCCATTCATTCTTCATTCACGGAACAAACTTTTACTGTACCCCTACTACGTGCCAGGCCCTGAGCTCAGCCTGGGTATTCAGAGACTTTCCTGGATCTCCAGTAGTGGAAGGAGAGAAAGCACTTAGGAGCTGAACGGCTCCACTGTCTCTTTGTCAATACTGTGCTATTTCCCATGCTATAGGACTAGCCCATCTTCTTGCTCTGAACATGACCCAATAGGCCTTTTTTTGGCCCTGATCGTGGTTGGCAAGGCCCTTCTTTGTAGGGGATTTAACCCTCCTGACGTCATTCTCATGAGTTTGTGTCTCTCTTTGAATTCCCCTCTTAGCTTCTGAGTTTCTCCTCCCAGCTCTAGTAGCCGGGCTGGGCAAGGACCAACATAAATGTTTCATTCATTCAGGACACTAATGTCTATTTTATGTTTACTGGGCTCACAGTGGAAAATGTAGGGGAAACAATCTTAAGCCCTTCCAGAAGGGCTGAGGCAAAAGTAAGGGATTAGATTTCAAATGTTCATCCAATAATCCATCAAGGACTGACATTCTTCAGGCAAAAGTGGAATAAATCAGCTACATTTGCTGCTGCCACCCCTCTCTTGTCAACTCCAGCCTCTGCCTGAGGGCCCTCTTCAGCTCCATCCCCACTCCTCTTCATGGATTTGCAGCCTCCCTGCCTACTGGTTCTGCATACTTCCTACTCCCTTTGCTGTCAAACATTTTCATTTTTTACTTGCCTGTGACTGAGTCATAAGACATCTTTTCCAGGGATCACCATATTTTATGCTTTTTCTTGTATCATATTGCAACATAAAAAGTTTTGTCCAATGGACATTAAGAAAACAGAGAGCTCTTTTCAGCTCTGCAATCACATCATGCCCAAGGGCTCTTCACTGAAGAGATATAATAATGTAGCACAGGAGCAGAAAGGACCCAAGCCCAACACTCTCATTGTATAGATGAGGAAACCAAGAAAACAGTGAAGTCAAGCAGCTTTCCAAAGGTCACACAGCAGTAATTGCCAAAACAGGAAAAATGGCACCTTCATTCAGTGAGGAAGGAGTCCATGAACGGTACATTCAAGGAAGGGCTCTGCCTGTCAGAGGTGCTAATTTCTGCATACTGCCTAAGAGTGCTACTCTGATTGATTGTTTATAGAAGTAGACATATCCTTATTAGTCAGGCCTCTTTTACCTGCTACTACTCCACTAGGGGTCAAGACCAAGCCCTCGTTGCCCTTTCTAACTAGATCACAAGCAGAATAATCCAGGTTCCAGTCCACTTGGTTCCAGAACTTACAAGTTGTCTGACCTTAAAAACACCATTTAACTGCTGTATCCGTGGTTCTCCAGCCTGGCCTTGCTCCCACAGCTGTGGGGCAAGGAAAAGCACGCAGGATCTCTGAGGGAGAGAGAGCCCTTTGTACCATGAGCTCTCCTCCCTCCTTCCTGTGCATTGGGATCCTCTATGGAGCTTGAAATTGGAGGAGGGGGTATGGTGGTGGAGCAGGGATGGGGGGAATGAGGGTGGGACCTGGTGACTGGGAAGCTTTTTTTTTTTTTTTTTGGAGTAAAATTGCTTTACAATGTTGTATTAGTTTCTGCTGTACAGTGAAGTGAATCAGCTGTATGTCTACCCATATCCCCTCCCTCTTGGACCTCCCTCCCATCCCCCTCCATCCCACCCATCTAGGTCATCACAGAGCACGGAGCTGAGCTCCCTGTGCTATACAGCAGGTTCCCACCATCTGTTTTACTCATGGTAGTGTATTTATGTCAAACCTAATCTCCCAATTCGTCCCACCCTCCCCTTCCCCGCTGTGTCCACAGGTCCATTCTCTACGTCTATGTCTCTATTCCTGCCCTACAAGTAGGTTCACCTGTACCATTTTTCTAGATTCCACATATATGAATTAATATACGATATTTGTCTTTCTCTTTCTGACTTACTTCACTCTGTATGACAGACTCTAGGTCCATCCACATTTCTACAAATGACCCAATTTCATTCCTTTTTATGACTAATATTCCATTGTATATATGTACAACATCTTCTTTATCCATTCACTTATAGTTGGACATTTAGGTTGTCCCCATGACCTGGCTATCATAAATAGTGCTGCAGTGAACATTGGAGTACATGTGTCCTTTTGAATTATGGTTTTCTCAGGGTATATGCCCAGTAGTGGGATTGCTGGGCCATATGGTAGCTCTATTTTTAGTTTTTTAAGGAACCTCCATACTGTTCTCCATAGTGGCTGTAGCAATTTACATTCCCACCAACAGTGCAAAAGGGTTCCCTTTTCTCCACACCCTCTCCAGCACTTACTGTTTGTAGAGTTTTTGATGATGGTCACTCTGACCAGTGTGAGGTGACACCTCATTGTAGTTTTGATCTGCATTTCTCTAATAATTAGTGATGTTGAGCAGCTATTCATGTGCCCCTTGGCCATCTGTGTGTCTTCTTTTTATTTAAGCTCCATAGGTGATTTTGATGCACAGTTAAGTGAGGAAACCACTGACAAAGTATAAAAGACAAACAGGAGAGGAGAAATAAATTACACTGTTAGCTAAAAAGAAGTCTTAGAATTATCTGCACATTTTAAACTCTGTTTAGAGTTGATAACTAATTGTCTGCCTTTTTCAGGGCACTCAAAACACTAATCTCAGGTTCCTTTCCTTCTAGAAAAGATGTATATGACTTCAGTGACATTTCTCTTACCTTGCAGTCTACACACACACCATGAATCATCTCCACCTGCCTCTGTGCTGAAGTCAGATTCTAAGTCAGGTCTTTTATCCTCTGACCACTGAGTAATCACTCTGGCCCCAGTCTGTTCTTTCAGGTCCAGGAAAACAATCTGATTAGGCTCTGGAAAATGGATTCACAGTGGCCCAAATCTGCACAGGTGCTCTATAAACCCGACTGCTAATGTTCTGCTTGGGACTAGCTGTCAGAGTCCTAGCTCTCCTTTTTAAATAACTGAGTGGCCTTGAGCAAATTGCTCAATCTCTAGGTCTCCGAGGTGATTATCATTACCTGCTCATCACGCTTTACAAGGTAGTATTTCCTTCCTTATAGCAGTTCTCTTCGGAGTACCAGTGCGGTGTAATCAGAAATTTGCTGCAGTGGCCTCAACATTAAAGAAAATGGGTAGGAATGAGAAGCATACATTTGAAGAGCATTTCATTCAGCCCCTAAGACACCAAGGTGGACCCTGTTACTTCTGTCTGCCCAGCACCTCCTTCCCCTCTTCTGGGGACAGAGCCTCCTTCCCTGGGGGAACCGCTTCTGTCTCCCTCCGTACGGTTCCGGGCCGCTGATCCAAGCGCCCTGGACTGTTCCTCTGGGGCCACAGGGGTGGACATGTGACCCCAGCTTAACCGTAACAACAGCCCACTCATCCGGCCACAGCAATTGGTCTGAGGATTCATCTAAGGACCAACTCCCTCCCTCCCCCCTTAAAAAATCAGGGGTTTTTCTAAATGAAGCTGGTGGGGAAACTCTTCTTTCCGGTCAAATTGCTATATAACTGTGACACCAGAGCTGCCACATAAGAAGGATGGGAGGATGAGGCCACCATCCAGAGGTGAGGCTGTGAGAGACAAACATGGAAACGAGGAAAGAGAGTATGTTTTATGGTGTTGAGTTCCCTCCGATTAACTCTTTTTTAAAAAATAAATTTATTTATTTATGTTTGGCTGCATTGGGTCTTCGTTGCTGCACACGGGCTTTCTCTAGTTGCGGCAAGCGGAGGCTACTCTTCGTTGCGGTGCGTGGGCTTCTCATTGCGGTGGCTTCTCTTGTTGTGGAGCACGGGCTCTAGGCGTACGGGCTTCAGTAGTTGTGGCACACGGGCTCAGTAGTTGTGGCTCACGGGCTCTAGAGCGCAGGCTCGGTAGCTGTGGCGCACGGGCTTAGTTGCTCCACGGCAAGTGGGATCTTTCCGGACCAGGGCTCGAACCCGTGACCCCTGCATTGGCAGGCGGATTCTTAGCCACTGCGCCAGCAGGGAAGTCCCCCTCTGATTAATTCTTAATCCAAAGAATTCTTTGGATTCTTTGAGCTACCCCAGTATTTCCACCCCCCAAAGCCTCAAAGCCTCTTTTTCACTTAAGCCAGTTTTAGAATTTCTGTCACTTGCAACCCAGAGTCTTGATGAACAGAAATACTCTGACAGCTTTCCTCTCTACCATACACTTTTTGAAACTTCAAAAATGTGAGGCTCTGTGTATTGGTGGGCTGAGTGTGCTCTTGTCTTTCCTAGAGCAGCGTTGGAAGGTTCTGGTGTAATATTTCCCAGCACCCCCTTCTCTGTGAGAAGTTGGCCAAAAGGGAAGTTGCATGTGGGTGGTGGCGGTGAAACAGCAGCCATCACGCTCTGAAGGCCACTGTTGGCTGGAGCTGGTGAGGGACACACCGAGAGGCAGCCAGGCTCGTGTGTGTCCCTGCTCTTCCCCGCTCCTCTGTGACTGCCGGCCCTGCTGACCAACAGTGACGCCCCCATATACCATGAGATGCTTTGCTGCCAACTCACAGAGGCAGTAGCTACAAAGAGCCACGTCCTTCCAAAGATTGCACCCCAGCCCCTTGGTGGCCCCAGTCCAGCAGCCAGACTTGCCTTGCTCTTCCTTGTAAGCTCTGCTTTGTTCACCCGCACCATGGCTGGTGAATGACTTTTCGGTGATCCTTCACCGAACTTTCAGAAGAAAGAAAGAACTTTCAGTTCTTTACTTGCCCAGCTCCTAATTCTTATAGTATTAATAAATTCCTTATTCCGTAAGACTCATAGTGGTTCTGCTTCCATAACTTAACCCTAAGACAAATGTCACTGGGTGAACCCTAAGGAGCTCCCCGCTTCCTTTCTTTGCTTCAAGCCCACACCCAGTCCTCCTGTCTCCGTGGTGCTGCTCCCCTCTGGTTGCTCATCTTTCCACACCTCCATGTGTTCATGGGAAGATCTGATCCTGTTCCTGCTCATCTTACCATTGTGTTATTTGCTGTCTCAAGCTACTCTTGCCTGTGGCCTCTGCCTGTTTCACTTTCACACTATTTCCTACTCTCCAGTTCAATCACAAGACTGTCTGGCAGGTGGCCTGGAGATTTAACACAGACTGGCATCCAGCTAAGGCGAAAGCCAGGACGTCCTGCCCAGAGCCTCCCACTACTGATTTCCAGTTAGGAAATGTCATTAGAGAAGGAAATAAATACCTTCAATGAGAACTTAATGGACACTCTGTGTTGCCCACAGATGCCAAAAAAAATATTTTAAAAAATGAATTAACATAGCAGAAACTATTTGATGTGAAAATTATCAGGGAATATTTAAAAAATCAACATGGTATGCTGTTGGCCCATCAAACGCTCCATGAACAGCCCTGAACTTTCCACTGGGATGGGTTCAAGGTCTCTGCCAGTTCTGTGATAATGGCTCAAAGACCAGAGCTATTAACCCCAGCCTGGCCATTGCTCAATATGCGACCTTGGTTGAGTCAGCTGGTCTATATGGATTAATGAAGTAGACAGAGAAAGATTTAAGAATCATGGTATCTCAGGCTTGGAAGCAACATGAGGAGTTATCCCTAATTCAGGCAGCTGACCCTTGCTTATCTCCATCCAACCCCTCTGGCTTTGCTCGACTCCTCCCTCAAGTGGGGCCCTGTGGCCATGTACCACTGTCCTATCACTGCAGGCAAAGGCTGGGGCTGGTGACTTAGGCCTCTGTTGGGACTCTGTCCAAGAGTTGGGACAACTGTCTAACAGTGGAATTTTCTCCATACTTATTTAGGCACCTTAAATTTTTAAAAGAACACTCCTGCCCAGTTTGACATGAGACATGGACAGCAGGAGAGGACTGAGAGAACTGGGAACGTGCAAGAGGAAGAAGAATGTATTACAAACAAGAATCAAGCAAGTAGCTGCTGGTACTGGGCATCTAGTACTTCCTACATACTTTATATCTGTGTTGACATTTAATCCTCACAACTCTATGAGGTAGTGGTGTTTTCTCTAATTTACAAATGAAAGGATTGAGACCCAGTGATCTCCAGCAATGTGCCTTGAATTGCACAACTGGTAAGTGGCAGATTTGGGATGCCAGACACTTTGGGGTGACCCCGACCTCTGTTCTTTTTCCATGTATAATCCTATCCCTCTCTACCCATCTCTCAGTCATGCTTGATTAAGGGGCTTTTCCAGGTTTCTAGTCAGAAGGAAATTGGAAGCCAACACATCATATCATTATATCATCTATCATCCCATATCATATGTCATGTCACGTCCTATCATATCACATCCATGGTTGGCTGGGTAAATTTATGATTAAACAATGCAGTTTTCTTTCAGCCACACAGACTTAGTGTTTCTCACCTCTTCCTTTTGTCGTCTACATACATTCCCCAGGTGTATAACTCCTCTGGGTATTTGGACTGGGTGGATTCTGCCAGGCCAATGAAATCAAGGTCAGGTGACCTGACCAGGTAAACCAGGTGACCAGTGGTCTTTACTTGACGTTGGCTTGACAAGGTTTATTTGGTTGTCCTACACATCACACCTGTCCTACATCTGTCCTCAGAACCTCCTGGAGAGCCATGGGCAGCCAGCAGAGCCCTGACTACAGCCTACATTAGAAAATAACTTGCCCTAGTCAGTTTGTGGCAAAGCTGGTCCCAGAGGCCAAGTTCCCTGACTCTCGTTGCATGTTTAAATGCTTCTTTCATGTATATATAGGATGAATCTTTACCCATGCCTAATGCTGATTTCCAGAGCAGGGTTGAGGTCTTTAGCCACCCCCTCTTCACCTCCACCAGCACCCCATGCCCACACACATTCACCTCCTTCTTTCTTATGAATAGCTGATGTTTTCCCAGTTCAGATAAAGTCCTATGCAAACATGGCAAGCGGGTTCCCAAGCCCACTTTCACCCATCAAGGTTCCTGGGTAGAAACTCTGGAGCCACTAGCACATGTGCCTGTCTCTTCCAGGAGCCACCATTATTTTGCTTCGTAGATTCTGCCCTTCTTCCTGTCAGAGCCATGTTTAAACATCGTTTTCCACTCCAGGATGACCAGGTTGTTATGGTGACTTTGTTTTTCATAGACACAGTGCATCTGGCTGGTTTTCCCAAGTTTCTGACCAGAGGTAGCAACGGCGGGTCAAGGTGTGGCCCAGATGACTTTTCGGCTACACAGATTTTAGAAGCAAAAGTGGCCATGAAATTTCCATTATCTAGAGACCTGTCTTCACCCTACAGAGAATGAAAAGTTAACTGAGATTTGCTAAGGCCAATTCTTTGCTTCTTTTATGCAGAAGGGATGCGGAAGTAATGGCCACTTCGCCTGAGAACCCAGCAAATGGGCTGGGCTCACTCCAGCAGGGAAATTTCACCAAAGTGAGAACACCTGAGGGAAAACACCAGCCCACCCACCACGACCAAATGAACTCTCCAGCGGTAGGCTGGCATGGGCTCCCCTCTCCCAGGGGTTGTTGATTGCTCAGGTTTTACAATCCTCAAGCCCTGTGCCAAGGAGCTTTTGTGGCTTAAACCAATGTGCTTCTGGGAATAAGTGCCCTTATTATTCCTAGTTCATATTATTTGCCGTGCTCTTATACCACGGTGACATAATACCCTTTGTGCAGCTGTACAATAAGAGTCCTTTCAGGATCCTCTAAGAGCTTTCTAATTAGGACCACAACCACACGACAGACAGAGAAACTGAAGACCAGAGACAGGGATGACAAAGCTTCGCCTTGGTCACAAAGGAGTCTAGCCCAGTTCTGACTCCTACTCGGAGGCTGTAGGGTCAGGGCTAGGCCACTAGTTTAGGAAGGGCACCTCTGCAACACTGGCTGCAGAATTATTAGGCTGCCTGAGTGCTGGGTCCTTTGTAGTAGGGTCACCTAAGCAGTTGAGTTATTGAGGTGAGGACCAGAAATATCCAGCATTAGTTATGCAATAGCTCTTGAGTTTACAGTTAGTTCTCAGTGGCTGGGCTCCTAGGACCAGTTAACTCTATTAAGGCTAGGTCATTAGAAACTGAATTCTGCATTAAGTAATTCAACTCAAATGACTGCCTACTATGCAGCACCATGCTGGACAGCAGACATGCAAAGATGAACTCCCAATCCTCCCGTTGGATGTTCACAGTTTAGACAGAAGGCGAGATAGCTACGTAAGCAGGGAGATACACGTAAGCAGAGGGTAGACCAGAAGGCTAGGGTAGCACCCAACTCTGTGGGGCTTTCAGGGAAAGCTTCTTGGAGAGGAGGACTTTCAACCCGGGTAAATCTACAGAGATGGACTGAGCTTGCTAAGCAGAACCGTGGGGGAGAAGAAGCAACGCACACTGAATGCCAAGTGCCACAAGGGTGCAGAGGTGTGAGATGCACTGGGGTTCAGGAAACAATGAGAATGTCAACACGTCTAAAGCGACAGCCATGGTTATCTCACTGTTCTTTCTCTCTTCTGTTTTTACAGCCAAAACGCTATCCCTTTTTACTCTCAATGTCTTATTTTGGATGTTAAAAAGACTGAACATTGGGTTGTTTTGTCTTTGCGTATTGCTTTAACCCTCCACTTCTCCTTAGGGCATTGTGGATGTCTCTGACTAGGGAAAGATCACATATTGGGGAATGTCCAAATGAAAAGCAGAAAGATGAATATTTCACTGCATTATAAGGACGTAAGGGCAGCTCAGGGAACCTTGGACAGGAACTCAGCTGGGCTGTCCTTTTTTATTGTTTGTACGTATAGCAAAAAAACATGGTCTTGGATGACTCCCAAGGTTACCTGTCACAGGTCCAGCCATCCAAAGGGAGTCTGTGGTCCAAAGCTCGCGGGGTAGAAGTATAAAGGAAAGCAGATGGGGGGTGGGAGGTGAGGGGAAAACATGAGCTGGCCGGCAATCTAACAGGTGACCTGCAGAGGAGTGAAAGCATCAGTGTGGACCTCTCCGAGTCTGATTTGCGCCTGGCTCTGGATTAGAGTGGTGAGAATCCAAGGCCACCTCTGCCTTCCTCTCCTTGCCTTTGTCTTCCTTGGCATCTTACGTTGCCCACTCCACCTCCCACAGGGTCTTTCAGGCAGCTCTTTATACACGAGCTCAGTCTATGAGAAGGACAATGGAGTGGACTGCTCAAGTCTCACCTCAGTGCAACTGGCACCTCAGCACCTTGGCACTGTGGACAAACATGGATCAAGCTTACACACATGACAACCACCAACCAAAGCTTCCAGAGAGCAGGGACTCCACCTGCTGCAGTGTTTGCATGTATCAGGTGCTCAATCAGTCCTTGAAAAAGAAAGGCAGGGAGAGAGAAAGGGAAGGAGGGAGGAAGGTACCCCAGAAAAAAGCTGGCTGGCAACAGTGAAACCCAAATCACCCAAAGCAACAACATAGTCCAAATTCTGATCAAGAGAAGGCTGGTGCAGGAGGAAAGTGAAGGTGACTCTAAAGAAAAAGACAGATGATGGGAATCCCCTGGCAGTCCAGTGGTTAGGATTCTGGGCTTTCACTGCTGGGGTCCTGGGTTCGATCCCTGGGAAACTAAGATCCTATAAGCTGCGCGGCTGGAAAAAACATAACAAAACAAAAAACGGATGAACAGGCCTTTTTAAAAAATTTTTATTTTCTTGCAAGTCTAGGCTCTGGTTCCCTCCCTACTGCCTCAGACCTCAGATCAGAACCTGAGCTGCACTCCAGGACCCCCACAATGGCAGTGGTGTGTGCTCCTGCCTTGACACTGCTTGCAGCTCAGAAATAGTAGAAAGCCTTCCCTATATCTCTTGCCTCCGAGGCGAACACTGAGTCAGTAGGCAGACCAGTTGGGACTGCTCCACACAGGGATGTGAACCAGGGCTGGGGGCCGGAGAATAGTCACGAGGGGTGGGACGGCGGAGGGAGCCGTTTTTTCTCATCAGCAGGACACGGTCACATTAGCCACTACACATTCAACTTTATGCTGACTCCGAGGGCCAGGCAGGCTAACTGCTCCACACAAGATTGAACATGATACAGGTCATGGAGGAACCCTGGGCTTGGCTGGAGAATCAGAACACGGAGGGATGGACAAGGGTTTCAGTGATGGAAAAGAGTTTTCAGGTGGTGGGAAAATATGAACAAAGTCACGACGGTGAGAGTGTGCAAACCAAGCTCGAGGGATGCCCAGGAAGCTAGTTTTATTACAGGCTGGGATACACACAGAGATGGGGTGAGAGGTGAGGCCTGGCTGCCACGCTGGAGTCTCACTGTGGAGGGTTTTAAATGATATACTGAAGAATTCAGGCTGTATATGGAACCCAATGGGAATTAAGATTTTGAACCAGGTGAGTGAACTGGGAAGCAGTGGGAATAAGGATTACTCAGTGGAGGCAGACACCAGCAGCAGGAAAAACAGGAAGTGAAAGTGATATTCCAGGAAGATATAATGAGGCTGTGAACTAGGGTGACGGTAGTGGCAACAGGAGGGAGGCAACACCGTGAAGGACAGTCCCCCATCCTCCAAAGTAGGCCAGCTCTTCTCCCTGCCTAGACACATATCTCATACACACACAGACACACTTAGGAGGCGAGAGCAAACATAACCTCTTCACCACCCCCCTCCTCTCAGCCGTCAATTTTTGTCCTTTGAAGTCCTCAAACCTGGGACATCACCTTTAAGGCAGAGATGATCTGAAACATTACTGTTTTAGGAAGCTGACGTTTCTTTCCCTGGGGTTCTCTGGGCCACGAGGCCACGCTGGCCACTCCACCACTGACACGGAAGGCAAGCCACGTTTGGTGGGCCCGCCAGTAGCCGGCTTTGTGCATGTATTATTACCTTTAATCTTCACAACTCTTCAACAGGCAGGTATCAGCCCCATTTCACAGACGAAGAAGCCAAGGCTCACAGGGATGTTATGAGAGTAAACAGAGACTCGGAGAACAGCCAGGGGGCTGACGTGGGGTGTGGGACAGTGGACAGAGGTGTTTGTTCCCATTAACAGGACATGGTAATCTCAGCCACCATTTGTCCACATTCACGCCAACCCCAGGGGTCAGGCAGCAGAACATGCACGAGACTGGATTTGATACTGGTCACAGAGGGAGGCGGAGCACCATGTCTGGTTGGAGGAATCAGGGCCAGGGTTTCTGCTGGGTCTGGAGGGGCAGATGGGTTTTTCAGTGTGGTGTAGCTGGGGTCAGGGGAGGCTGCATTCTGCTTAAAGCTATTTCCCTATGACCAAGGCTTTGGGGAGCTTTCTATCCCCTCAAACACAGAATTGAAGCAGGAGGTTAAGACTGCCGTGAGGGCTTTAGCTGGGATGTAAGGAAAGGTTTAGTGAACTGGGAAGATGGTTAGATACCAAAGGAGCAGACTTTCAGGCTGAGAGAGCTTTTCCAAAGGCCACACAGGAAACAGCAGCGACTCTGATCTGGATGGTCCTGTCTAAACACATTCCTCTCCACTTTCACTGGAGAAAATGATCAACTACCAAGGAAGCTAAGGCCGCCCTGGCATAATCAAGGCCAGGGTGGGTTTCCCATAGCCCGTGCAAAAACAAGCAGTGGCATGGCCGTGAACCCAGGGAACTTGTCTTTGACTGTATTCCCAGTTCCTGGTACCCTGTATGTGTTCAATCAACATTTGGTGAAGAATAAAAGATCACCTGTTTCCAAAATTGTTTGTGTCCTTGTTGGCTGTGCCTTTTGCACAGATCTGAGAAATCTGAGCTCACAAACGCCTGCTCAGACGAATGGACAAATGCTGACTGAGCTACAGTGCCCTGTGATGTCAGCTGAGTTACCTTGGTGCTTAGGATGAGGGAAAAGTGCTTTCCATCAGCTAACCTGGTCAGCATGCAGGGGAGAGAGGCAGGGGGAGGCGGTGCTTGGGGGAGACGCGTGGGCCCCCTCCTGCACCAAGGGCCCTCAAGGAGATTCCAGACGTGCTTACTCCCTGAGAGAGACAACTCCAGGCAGGGCTAATACTCTCTTGAGCATCCCGGGGGACACTGTAACCACTAAGTAGGACAGATATGATCTTGCTTAAGTGATTCTGTGATTACAGTCATTTCTCCCTAATGCCCTGATACCTTGAAACGTGACATTGAGGGGTTCGTGTCCTCCAACGGCCTGGCCAGAAGCAGTAGTTTCTGCAACAGGAGACAATATTTAATTCTGAGTGTAAGCTCCTATCTCCTCAAGGCTAAATACTGACTTCACACTTTAGGAGTGTACCTTTTTTCCAAATGCTCTTTCGTTCCTCTCTGGCTTCCAAGTAGTAGCTACCCAACTGTCTCTGCTTATATCAAAAAGAGGCTCTCTGAGGAGGAAAGGACACTGCATTTGAAGTGCTGGAAAAGGAGAAAATGCCACATGATGGCCAGTTTTCTAATTACCTAAGACCCTGTCCTGTTACATATAAGGGGGGTGCTACTAGAATTTCAGAAACGGCATCTTTTGTGCTCTGTCAACAGCTTTTATAAAGCCCTCTCCACATTCTCTAAAAATAGGTCTTTTCTGTCAAATGAGACTGCAAGTTGCTTGAGGGGTCTCCCTGTCAGTTTCCTTTTGCATTTCTCACCCCAGTTCAGGGCCTGGCATTGTCAGGAAAGCCCTTCTCTCTAACTTGCACTTCTACAGTAGGCTTTTCATCTACTTCTCCTGTCAAGTGGAAGAAGGGGCTGGGGGGATTTCAGAACTAACCCTCCTAATCACAGGACCGGCTGCCTTTGCTGGCAGTGGGGGTGGGAGGGGAAAGCAAGGATGGGGGACACAAGTGTTAACAAGTTGCCATCACTTTGCTCATCTCCTAAATGTGAGATGACACATAAACAGAAAGCATCTTTAGCCTCACTGCTTCCAATGGGGGAGCTGGGGGTGGGAGTGGTAGAAATTGAGGCAGCCCGGCCTACTTTCACCTTCCATGATCTTAGGAAACAGGAAAAGCAAACGTTGGTATCGTCTCATAATTCCTCAGTCTAACTCAGTTCTATTTTACTTGTCACAGTCTTCTATTTTAAATTTCTTTCTTTAAAATACAAATAAGCCACAAATAAGCTTCATCAAAATCCACAAACGAAATCTCCCGAGAAAACCAAAAGGTAGAGAGTATTTCTTCTCTGCTTACAATCTGAATTTTGAGGGTACTGGGTAGATGTTCATCTTCCTGATTGTTCTGATTCATTTGGTATTATCTCACATTTATAATTTTATTAAGAAAAAAATTATCTGGAAACAACAATAAAAAGATTTTTAGTCTCAGTTTGCCAGCTAAGTATCACTAGACAAAAGCGAGACCCGTAGTCATCATCTATGAAGAAGACAATCCCCAAACTCATTTCACCAAGTCTCAATCTTTAACGAGACCTAAATGATAAGCAAAGAACGCAATTATTGCACAACAAACTGGACTGTGCAGGACAGATCTGCTCTGGGAGAGATTAGCAAGTAAGCAGGAGGATAAGGGAAAAGATATAGACTGAAAAAATGTTTTATAACTGTAGTAGATTTGAAATAAGTAAATTTACATTTTGCATTCTTCATTATACTGTGAAAATCAATGACTCCAGATCTTGGTATGTGATTTAAGAAAAAAAACATGACTTACACTCTGTTTAAATCTGTTACAATTAAACATCAAATCGCTCATAGAGTGAGTAGACTGGGAGGCACCACAGGATAGTGGACTACTGCCAGTTAAGCCAATAAAATACACAGCCCATGGAAAGGTCTTTGTGTTCCTGGGCAAGAAATGGAAAGGAAGACCACCGCCTCCTGGAGTGCTGTTGGCAGGAAATCTAAGGCAATTCACCAGACTTTTGGACTTCTCAGTACTCCCATCATACTTTTACTGTTGGTGACTGATAAAACCTAAATCCAAGGGCACATTATAGAGAGAACAGGGCTAGGTGGTTGAGCAACACAGTACTGTATTATCTGAAGCAAAGCAAACACACGAACCCCGGATGCCTTCCTCGTCATCCACACTCTTCCACGTGAAAGCTTTGGTGCATCAAATAACTCCAATGTAGACACCTTATCTAAAAACCTACTTAAGGACTATCTAGGTCCTAAGGTAGTAGTGAATCTCATTTCTTCACTTATTACTCTTGCACTGTCCAGTTCTACAGGCAGTAGCCACATGAGGCTATTTAAGTTTAACTGAATTAAAAGTAATAAACGATTCAGTTACTCTAGGCTTACTTTAGATAACTAGGCTTACTTTAGATACACAGCTCTATGTGGCTAGTGGCTATATTGGATAGTACAGACTTAGAACATTTCCATCATTTCAGAAAGTTCTGTCAGACAGCTCTGCTTATACTCTGTATACCAGATGGCAGGGTCATCTTATTCTCAGTATACTGCTGGCATGTATTGGCACAAAAAGATCAAGTGACCTATCCAAGGATCCATGGCAAGTGAGTCTTATAAATAGAACTTAAACTGACACCTCTGGGACCCTAGACTGAAGGTCTTGCTTGGCTGGTTTGTTCTTCTCTGAACCATATTTCAACGTGAAAAGTGACTGACAGCCTTCAGTTGCAAATTACCTGCTACCTTGGTGGGTTTGAGCTGGAAAGCCACATCACAAGATCTCTTAGTTTAAGTTGGACTACAATAGTACCTTAGTTTCTAAATAGTCAATATACTATGGCCATTACCACTGAAGGTAATCAGTACTTTTGGAAAGTATTTTCATAATTTTCTTTGTACGTTTTTCTTTAAATATTTTAATTAAATAGGATTTCAGCACTGCAGTAGACAGAAATTCCATTTTGTTTAGGTCAACATTAAGCTATTTTGTTCTTAATCAAAGTACCCAAAATGAATATGAGGGAAGATAGCTTAAATGTGTGTTGACTAGCAGAGAAAAGGTAACTTTTATTTTGAATAAATAAAATGCTAAGATTAAGAACTGATCTATGGACTTCCCTGGTCGTGCAATGGTTAAGAATCCGCCTGCCAATGCAGGGGACATGGGTTCGATCCCTGGTCTGGGAAGATCCCAAATGCCGCGGAGCAACTAAGCCTGTTCTGGGACCCTAGACTGAAGGTCTTGCTTGGCTGGTTTGTTCTTCTCTGAACCATATTTCAACGTGAAAAGTGACTGACAGCCTTCAGTTGCAAATTACCTGCTACCTTGGTGGGTTTGAGCTGGAAAGCCACATCACAAGATCTCTTAGTTTAAGTTGGACTACAATAGTACCTTAGTTTCTAAATAGTCAATATACTATGGCCATTACCACTGAAGGTA
This sequence comes from Neophocaena asiaeorientalis asiaeorientalis, assembly GCF_003031525.2. Taxonomy (NCBI): domain Eukaryota; kingdom Metazoa; phylum Chordata; class Mammalia; order Artiodactyla; family Phocoenidae; genus Neophocaena; species Neophocaena asiaeorientalis. The sequence goes on along the minus strand of NW_020173731.1, from coordinate 5,436,158 downwards.
ATCAGTACTTTTGGAAAGTATTTTCATAATTTTCTTTGTACGTTTTTCTTTAAATATTTTAATTAAATAGGATTTCAGCACTGCAGTAGACAGAAATTCCATTTTGTTTAGGTCAACATTAAGCTATTTTGTTCTTAATCAAAGTACCCAAAATGAATATGAGGGAAGATAGCTTAAATGTGTGTTGACTAGCAGAGAAAAGGTAACTTTTATTTTGAATAAATAAAATGCTAAGATTAAGAACTGATCTATGGACTTCCCTGGTCGTGCAATGGTTAAGAATCCGCCTGCCAATGCAGGGGACATGGGTTCGATCCCTGGTCTGGGAAGATCCCAAATGCCGCGGAGCAACTAAGCCTGTGCGCCACAACTACTGAGCCTGCGCTCTAGAGCATGTGAGCTGCAACTACTGAGCGCACATGCTGCCACTACTGAAGCCCGCATGCTCTAGGGCCCATGCTCTGCAACAAGAGAAGCCACTGCAATGAGAAGCCCACACACCACAACGAAGAGTAGCTCCTGCTCGCTGCAACTAGAGAAAGCCTGCACACAGCAACAAAGACCCAACACAGCCAAAAAAATAAAATAAAATAACTTATTAAAAAAAAGAATTGATCTAACACTGTGAAAAATAATACTAGGGAGGATAATAATAGCGGTAATAATAACAGCAAACACTCATGTGTACTGCTTACTATGCGCGAGGCACATTCTAACTGCTTTATATGTATCAATTCTGTATTAACTTGCTTAATCCTCACACCTAACCCATGAAGCACTATTATGCTTCCTGATCTGGGGAATAAGGAAACTGAGGCATAGAGAGATTAAGTAGCTCATCCAAGGCCACAAAGCTAGGTAGAGTTAGGGTTTGGAACTGGACAGAGTGGCTCCAAAGGTTGGGTTTTTAGCCACCAGGTTATACTGCAAAGTCACTAAATACTGGGAAAAATCAGTCCTGTCTTCTTAAATCAATCGGCCAGTGCCCTTATTACTCATATTTCTAAAATCAGGGAACATGTTCACTTCACAATCAGTATGTTTATCTTTCTTTTCTGCATCTTTCCTTGAGTATTCTTTTCCTTTTCATTCATGAGTGTACTGTTGAAATTATAAAAACAGTTTCCCCCCACCTCAAATAACTGTTTAACAGTTGATGCCAAAAATGCAGTAGATATTATACCAAAAATAAAATCAGTGTCCTAATTCCAGATCTAATGGACATCCTAAAATAAAATAACCTTTTTTGCTTCACAGAGTTACTTATCACTCCAAACTGTTTGGATTTGTTTTTATTTTAATAATTCCTTTCCAATTTGTGCCAGGGGCTCTATAATATACCAGATCAATCAGTTTATAACTACAGCTATCAAAAGCCTATCTTTTAAGAACATAAAATACGGGAAGGTCTCAAAGTGAACTGGGGGAATTGGTAGTTTACAAAATTTGCTTCTTTTCAGACAATTCTGCCTTGAAACAGCACCAGAAACCTAAAATTAACACTGTAAAATTTCATTCTTAAAAAATAGCCACTTTAAAAGAAAAGAAAAAAGATTTTTTCAATTTAAGAAAGAACTTTTTTTTTTTTGTCTCTAGTCTTTCAGATAACAAAACTCTAGACTGGAGTCAAGAGGTCCTGTCTAATCCAGTCATTTTACAGACAAAGAAACTTCCGTCTACAGAGATGATGACACTTGCCCAGGTCACAGGGCTAACTCTTTGGAGCCTACAGTGGAACCTAGGCTTTCCGGTCAGCTCTTGCCACACCTGGTAGAAGGGCAAGAGGTCCTGCACACGTCCCCCGCTACTCTCTAGCAATTCTTCCTAAGGCTTATGTTCCCAGATGTTGTCATGCCTGTGCACATCATGTACTGCGTACATCTGGGCATCAACCACAGTGGACACTGTAGATTTACACACGTTTTATGACAATGCCCTGGCCACTGGCAGAAGAAGTGCTGTGCTGGGACAATAGCTCATGAAGCCAAGAGATCTTAGAGGGACACGAGTTGCCTGCCAGTCACTTTCACCCCTAGAGGCCACATTACACACACACAAAAACCCCCCAAACTCATTTTTTTCCCTTTAAACTCTATCCCTCCTTTGAGCCAATGTCGACTTTAAAGAGAAAACGGCAAAACGAGCAAAGCAATTGAGAGATTTATTTTAAAAGAAAACTTCCAGGGAATGTGCCCTGCGCTTCACCTTGGGAGCTACTTCCAGCCCAAGTGCCCATATCATCAGTGTCTGCAATCCTGTGATCCCTGATGTCTAGAAATCATGATCCTGAAGCACTGAACAATCCCAAATCAAGAAAGAACAGTTAAATTACATGTAGTATACTGTGTTAAGAAAGTGTATTATTATTATATTTTATAATGGTTTTCAACCAGTACTGACATAGAAAAAAAGGGGGTTTTCTGGCTAACGAGAAATCTTCTATTCCCTGAGCATCCCAACTACCTGAGGGTGTATTATAAAGAGACTCTGCTGTTTCTAGACAATCAAGGTTAGCGTTACCTAACTTGCCAAGAAGAATCTAAACCAATCAAAGGAAAAGATCTGCCCTCCTAACATTAAATGTGATGTTTTTCATTCTTAGAAACAATAAAAAACGTCTGTATTACATAAAATTGCACATATATTAGAAAAAACAAATTATTAATTTCCAATCTTTCTATGTAATTGTTAGCTGCTCTTTGGGTCAATTAAATACTAAAACAATAAATTACGATTGCTTTAGCAGAGAATAGATAGGTAAACAGTTGAAATAATACAGCAGGATGTTTCCTTTCTGCTAGACTGCAGGCTCTCATAATCCACAACACTGGATGTTTCAGGGGACACTTTCAAGTCCAACTACGGGAGTACTCAGTTTCTACTACCCTGGGTAAACCCGGCACATACTGGTCAGAACTTCCAAAGGCCCAGCTCAAAATTAGAGGTCTATGTCAGGCAGCAAGTGATATATTTTGGTAGGAAAGCAGTCAAATTTACTAATTCAATGATCCCAATATGTGACTTTTCCTGAAAGAAAAAGAGAAGGCTCAGCAGAAATAAAAGTAATAATAGCAAAACAATGAAAGTGCTGAATAGGAGATGAAGGACTTGGTTTAAGAAGAAATAAGGGGAAAAAAATCTTTCTGGTTAGGAACCCAATGATTTCTCCAAGTAAATTTTTAAGAAAAGAAATGTTTTTTCAGAATGTTCTATCACAGAAACCAATGAATAAACGGACTCCATATTCTAACTTTTGTACCTTTATCCATATGAAAAAGCAAACTATTTTCGCTAATTTGCTCCGTTCCTGGAAAGTCTGTAGTGCCTCTGTTGCACGGCTAAAACCGTGTGTAGGCATTTCGCTGCTGCTGCTGTTGTAATGGCTGCTGGACTTGCTGCTGCTGCAGGCGAATCTGCTGCGAATAAGGGTCTTCCAGGGATTTTACAAATATGGTGGTTCTGGGACCAGTCTTCCATACGATGCCGTTGGCGTCTTTCACAGAAGATTCCACTGTAATGTTGTGTGTGCCAAGGATAGCAAAGTTCAACAGGAATTGAGTACTGAAGTAATCATTATGAGGCTCAACCCTCTGCTCCATCTCATTGGTCATATTGTCAATGGGTATCTGGAATGAAAAAAATCGTTAAATAACAATAGCTAACGTTTACTGAGTGCATGCTGTGAGCCAGGACCTGTTTTAAGTGGTATTTAAATCTTTGCCAACAACCAAGAGGTACGTACTAATATTATCCTTGTTTCATGAACGAGGAAGCTGAGGTGGGGAGGTTAAGTAGCTTCTCCAAGGTCATACAGCTAATGAGTGATGACAAAACTCTAGACTGGAGTCAAGAGTCTGGCTAACTCCAGAGCCTGTACTCTTAATATCAGGTAACACTGCCTCCTCACTAGAAGGAGCCTGAGTAGAAGGAGCTTTCTCAACCCCTCTGATGCTGGCCTTTCTGCCTTGTGAAGCAGTTCAGAACATGCCACCCCAAATACGCTGCTGTGGCATAGCGATTATTTTGAGCTAAAGGCACTTGAAAAACAACAGATACAGAAAGGGCTCTCTGACCTGCCCCTTTTTACCTAAAACATAAATCAAATTTTCCATGAGAAAGGTAAACCTCCCTGCACTAAAAAAGAGAAGACTATCAACAGAGACTGGGAATCGATGTTGAGATGGATCTGTACAAACCAACCTAAGAAAATAACCCGTATCTTCCACTAGTCTCCCCCAATGCCCCAACAGATCTCCTAGTCATTTTACTTACTGTCCCTAGCCCCAAACCCTCTGTCTTGCCATTTTGTCAGGAATTTATCATCTGTGTGACTAAAAGGTACCTAAGCTTTCTGTTCTGGTCACTTCTTCGGGTCTTCAGCCTCCTGTGAAGACTCCCATATATATGTAAAATTCTAATAAAACTGGCATGCTTTTCTCCTGTTAATCTGCCTTAAGGTCAGTTCAATCTTAGGCCTAGCTGGAGACCCTAAGAGCGTAAAAGAGAAATTTCTCCTCCCTTCTCCTCCCTTCTCCTTGTTCACCCAACCCCAACTCCAATTCCCATCTTTCTTTAACCTGTGAAGAGATATTCTAAAGAAACTGGATGCAACTACCTGTTTCAGTGAGTTTAAAATCTGAAAGACTAAAAAAGAACATAATGCTATGCAAATATATGGTTTTTCCCCTCCTAGCTAGTCTGATTTTATATTACTTAAGTAATGTAGTGATTCTTCCCTCCTTTAACAAATTAACTTTAGAACTTGCATGTTGCTTACTTAAAAATCAGTGTTTTGTTCAGACGGGCAGTACAACATATTATGAAACACAGATTTATGAATTCATTTATATATTTAGCTAGATACTCATACCTCTGTCCTTCAAAGAACAGAGTAACACCTGCAGGTGTACCTCTTCTTGTACCCAAGATGAAGTATGTCAAGAGAGACACTTATTCTAAGAATGCATATACAGGTCATCAGAATGAATATTTGATTAGATTGCTCTATGTTTATGTATGTATTTCTGTTGTGTAATTAATTATATAAATGTGCCCTGAAGCTTCGTGTCTCAATAAGCAGTTATCATGAGGTCAGTTTTCCAGAGACACTGATCTGTAACATTAATGAAATGAAGTCACCACAAATTCAAGATCTTAAAATTATTTATAAGTCCTTTTTTGTTTTTTGTTTGCACATTCAACTTCTGTAGGATTTTTATTTCTGTAAAGAATATGCACACCAAACAAGAACTTCCTTAAAAGGACCAGAAATAGGCCTAGTAGGCAACCTGATCACTCTGAACGCATGACGCATTTTAAGTTGCAAACTCACTGCAAGTAACATTACAAAGCAATCATGTACTACCTGGCTTATTACGTCAGCTTCTTGACTTTAACCAGTGCCTCTTGAGAGGTAAGTCAACAATGAGAAGATCAGCAGTACTTCTCAACTTGAATGGTTTTTTTAAAAACAGTAAAAAATCACTATATACAAGAACAAAGAGAATCATGGTTACTGTTCTTTCAAACTCAAAATGAGCAGAGAGCTGCAGACAGGGATAAGCTGACTATGTAAGTTCTCCTTATGATCTGTGACAAGAGAGATCATTGAAACATAAGAGAGTTGTACTAAATACAGTAAATGATTTTTTTCATTATTCACCAAATATCTACTGAGTGGCTACATAAGGTGCCATGCTTTGTGTCCTCGAAGTCAAAAGACAGGGAGAGAATGAAGGCTGAGCCTTCTCAGAGTGGGTACAGAGCCCCAGAGAGAGAGAGAAAGTTACCAAAGTAAGGAAAGTAGTAATGGCTTAAACCAGACCTTCCCTTGGCCTTTTAGCCTAAAACCACCAAAGAGAATAAAATGCTCTCATTTTCTCTTTACTGATACCCCTTTCCTTGCTCTGGACCTCAGTTCAAGGGTGCCTACAAATAAACCCAGACATAACCAATCTGGACATTTAAACAACTCTGTTCATACAACTGCACTTGTTCCCTTGTTCCATTTACTGTGGGTAAACCACCAAGGGACTGGAAAGAGATGTCTAAAGAAAGGAACACTCTACATTTGGAACATTGGTGTTTCACAGGCACAGATTCAGAATCTTAGCTTTGGCTAACAAAGCAAGCGTGATTTTGGTTAACCTACCTCATGATTTCTCAAAGTAGCAAATTTCTAGGGTTAAACCCTTAACGAAAGATTTTACTTCATCTGATCACTGTATGTCAATATAGTATACTTTTTTTTCTTTTTCTTTGCGGTACGCAGGCCTCTCACTGTTGTGGCCTCTCCCGTTGCGGAGCACAGGCTCTGGACGCGCAGGCTCAGTGGCCATGGCTCACGGGCCCAGCCACTCCGGGGCATGTGGGATCCTCCCGGACCGGGGCACGGACCCGTGTCCCCTGCATCGGCAGGTGGACTCAACCACTGCGCCACCAGGAAAGCCCAATATAGTATACTTTTTTTGGAACATGCTAAAATTTACTTAAAACAAAGGAAAAATAAATAGATGTGTTCTTTCGGGGTCAGGGGGTTAGGGAGAAGTTATTCCCCATTCCTGATGCTTCCCTCCATGTGGAGGGACCTTTCATTAGATGAACAGTACTGGTCTCTAGGGGAGAAGGTGCATCCTACTGATTGGTAAGTTGTGGGGTGGGGACTGGGCCTGGGGAGCTAAGCACCTTCTCTCTCCCTTCTTCTTTGGGCTTCAGGGTACTGCTCCTCTCAGTTTTATTGAATGGTTTTTTTAAAAACAGTAAAAAATCACTATATACAAGAACAAAGAGAATCATGGTTACTGTTCTTTCAAACTCAAAATGAGCAGAGAGCTGCAGACAGGGATAAGCTGACTATGTAAGTTCTCCTTATGATCTGTGACAAGAGAGATCATTGAAACATAAGAGAGTTGTACTAAATACAGTAAATGATTTTTTTCATTATTCACCAAATATCTACTGAGTGGCTACATAAGGTGCCATGCTTTGTGTCCTCGAAGTCAAAAGACAGGGAGAGAATGAAGGCTGAGCCTTCTCAGAGTGGGTACAGAGCCCCAGAGAGAGAGAGAAAGTTACCAAAGTAAGGAAAGTAGTAATGGCTTAAACCAGACCTTCCCTTGGCCTTTTAGCCTAAAACCACCAAAGAGAATAAAATGCTCTCATTTTCTCTTTACTGATACCCCTTTCCTTGCTCTGGACCTCAGTTCAAGGGTGCCTACAAATAAACCCAGACATAACCAATCTGGACATTTAAACAACTCTGTTCATACAACTGCACTTGTTCCCTTGTTCCATTTACTGTGGGTAAACCACCAAGGGACTGGAAAGAGATGTCTAAAGAAAGGAACACTCTACATTTGGAACATTGGTGTTTCACAGGCACAGATTCAGAATCTTAGCTTTGGCTAACAAAGCAAGCGTGATTTTGGTTAACCTACCTCATGATTTCTCAAAGTAGCAAATTTCTAGGGTTAAACCCTTAACGAAAGATTTTACTTCATCTGATCACTGTATGTCAATATAGTATACTTTTTTTTCTTTTTCTTTGCGGTACGCAGGCCTCTCACTGTTGTGGCCTCTCCCGTTGCGGAGCACAGGCTCTGGACGCGCAGGCTCAGTGGCCATGGCTCACGGGCCCAGCCACTCCGGGGCATGTGGGATCCTCCCGGACCGGGGCACGGACCCGTGTCCCCTGCATCGGCAGGTGGACTCAACCACTGCGCCACCAGGAAAGCCCAATATAGTATACTTTTTTTGGAACATGCTAAAATTTACTTAAAACAAAGGAAAAATAAATAGATGTGTTCTTTCGGGGTCAGGGGGTTAGGGAGAAGTTATTCCCCATTCCTGATGCTTCCCTCCATGTGGAGGGACCTTTCATTAGATGAACAGTACTGGTCTCTAGGGGAGAAGGTGCATCCTACTGATTGGTAAGTTGTGGGGTGGGGACTGGGCCTGGGGAGCTAAGCACCTTCTCTCTCCCTTCTTCTTTGGGCTTCAGGGTACTGCTCCTCTCAGTTTTATAGGGGCAGGCTCTTGTGTATACTGGCAGAGGCTGGTGGGAAAACTCAATTCAGAGCCACAAGGCTAGGCAGTCCTTGCTGCCAGGCACCTGAGCTAGGTTTCTCCCCAGCTCTAACAGTAGTGACACTCATATTTTGATCTCTGCCTGCCTGGATGCTTTGTCTATCAACTGGTTCGGGCAGGGAAAAGAGAAGTGTTGTTTATCAGCCCCCTTACATCCTAATACGTACTTTTAACTTATGTCCATCTGATCCCTTGGGAGGTATAACTACAATCTGCTTAACCATGAAAAAGACGGGAAAACTTCCATCAATGAGTTGATAAAACCTGCATCACAACTCTGCCTCTTTTCTAAATTACCTTGTAGTCTTGTCCAGATTTACTCTGCAGCGTGGAAGAAACATTCAGACAGACAGACTGAATTTTGCGGAAGAGTCCTGGTTTAGATCCGTGCTGGACCACTCCCTCTACCTTCAGCGCCAGTTGCTGGTTATTCTGGACAGCAATGGGTTCAGCAGGGTTCCGGGGGGATGGTGACAGGGCAAGCTGGAAAGCCAACATTAAAATAAACGCTAACAACCAAAAGCGAGTTTCCTTACAACAAACATGTCTGTGCTAATTGTTGATTATAGATTAAAACGTTACTTGTACATACACAGGCACACATACATACACACAGAGACACACACACACACACCCCCCGCAATGACCTGACCGTGCTGGGACAACCAGACAGATGTACCTTTAAAGTCAAGGGTTCCTTATCCCTAATGCCTCCTTTTAAATACCACTGTTTTGTTTTGTTTTTTTAAACCCCCAGCCCCAGTTCTGTTTGAGGGAAACAGAGGATTAGAGAATAGCAAGGGCACTGTTCTCCCAATTTCTGAGGTGGGGCATTTCTTTGACAATGAACCAACTCTAGTATGGAAATGCACTATATAAATTTTCATGTCCAGCTGCTGTCTCTATGGTCTTAGGTAATTTTAAATAAACTAAATTCAAATGTAAATGAATCTAGAATTCTAGGATTACATACGCTATCAAGTCAGAATGGTATAAAAGTCAATTTCCACAAATAAACCAAATGACATTTTTAACCTCTCAGTTTTTCTTTAAAAACATATTAAGAATCCTAAATACCCTTTAATTAAAGAAAGCTCAAATCTTGCTTAAATAAAAATACGGAAGAAACTGGGTCTTTCTGATAATGTTGTTGAGCCACTGAACCCTGAAGACATCTTACCTTAGGACTTCTTATCTACATAATCAATTTTCCTTGTTATTCAGGTCATTTTCAAATGGAATGCTCTATTATTTGTAATCAAAAACATTCAAATGGATGCAAAAGTGCACTGAAGACATTTACTGATAGGGATAATCCAGGGAATCTCTTACAAATGACAATTTCCCCCCTTTCCCAACAATTTCATTCTTTGAATCAAAATAGCTTTTGAATTTTGAGTGGCTTAAATATTTTAAAATACTGACTCTACTCATTGCCCAGCTTCTCAAAATTTGTTATTTGTAGACAAAAGTGCTTTGGAGATAGGGCTGGTGATGTTTTACTGGACCTGATTCATTCTAAGTTGGGTTTAAATAGTTTGATCAGACATGGACTCAGCTCAAGATCCCTGTGGGCTACTATGATGAACAGCAGCCAACTCATTCTTAAAGACAGGGACAGAGCTCAAGGTACCCAAGTGCCTGTCCCACTGCATTTGGCACTATGAGGAAAGAAAGGAGAGGAGAGGGTTTAACTCCCAAATCACTTGTTGATTACAACTGAAGAGTATAAGTTCTGTCTAAACCAAAGGTAAGATCCTGAAGCAAAGCTATGCCCCCTACAATCTTCAGAAGAAGGTATTAAACTATATTAAACCTGATTGTTCTTCCTATATTACCTTGATGCTGGTAGACTGCAGTTTCTGGAAAAAATATCTCTGAAATGAAAGAGGAACTTTCAGCAAAGAAATGATGGCATTGCAGAGGCATGCTGTATGCTGGGGAAAAAAAAGAAAAATCAAATGAAAATAAATTTCATCAACAAATAGTTACTTTCAGGAGGAAGTGTAAAAACTACAAACGCTCATAAAATTACTACAAAAGTACACACCAATCAGGTTAAGAGACATAACACTCAGGAACTACATACATTTATCAAATCACTCATGTCAAGGAGGACAATTACAGATTTTTACTTTATTCTGAAATATATTCAGTAAAAAATGACAGAGAAAACCCACACTCCTCAAGACCAAGCAATGTGCAAAGTTTGTGTTTCTATAGAGCTTAGAGCTACTAGATATATACAGTTATTTCAGATACTAAAATATAAAGTAACTATCACGTGACAAAATATGAAAAAGAGCAGGTATATGGTAAAAAATTAGAGCAAAATATTGACATTTGAGGCTCGAGTCCAAATCCCTGTGGAACTTTGGCTTGGAACTGCCTCATTCTTCATCCCATCTCTACCAGGTAGCCTCCCTGTTCATGTGGCCATGAGTCTCCAGAGATAGAGCAACGGTGGAAACTTACTGGAATTCAGATTACAGATTACCATATAGTCCAACTCTATAGATCGCTGAAACTTAAATAAAACACCTTCTTTCTAAAATCTATTTCACAAATTTAACTGAGTTTTGAAAATCCCAGCTTAACTGCAGAGGAATAGAACTACTCTAATGAATCTTTCGGGTCTTAGTGAAAGGGGTCATAGAACCAGAATTTAAGAATTCAAAGATTTTATTTATTTATTTGTTTATTTTCAACTACTTTCTTGAGGTACCACTGACATGCAAAAAGCTGGACATATTTAATGCATACTACTTAATCAGTTTGGAGATAAGTATACACTTGTGATACCATCAAAGCTATTTTAAAGATCACCCAGTCTAACCCTCAATTTTGCTGATGACACAGGTCACCCAGACAACTAATGGAACAAGCTGGGACTGGAACCTAGGTCACCTGACTAGGTCACTCAGTGATTTTGTTTTATTTCACCAATGATTTGCAAACTTAATAGAAAAAAAAAAAGTACAGTACCAGAACACCTGTAACTTTGGGTGACCCAGAACCATTCCTGCTTGGTCTACCATCCCCTCCTCAGTCTACTCCTCTCTCAGTGGCCCCCAAAATGCCACAAGGCTGAAAACTATTCCACTATACAGTGCTGTCTGTCCTTTTAAGTTCCTGCTTCCAAGCAGGGTATCACCTAGTGCCTCTGCTATAAACATTTTTAAAAAGTAGGGCATTAAGGCTAAAAGCCAGAAGAATCCATTCCTCATTGGTTTCAGATTACTGAACATTCTGTGCCTGACAGACTCCTAATATAAATGCCAGGTCTATTACTTGAGATTACCACAACACGGATTTAGAGACACTGGGTCTACTCAGGTTTAACTGCTAAAACGGCACTATTCATCTTCTTGCCACAAGGGATCTGAGATGCGTTTGCCTGGACATCCTACTTGTGGTGGAACCTTTGATGCCACAACAGTATTTAAGGAGAGAAACATCTTTAAAGAATGGATTTAGAGGACCACAAGTGACCTCAGGCTGTTCCCGGGCAAAAAGGTACCATTTTCCCTTTTAAAAGAATAGATGCGGATTTTGCAATTCCCCACTGGGAAAGCAGGACTGCCTCTGAGACCACTAGCCCCTTGGGCACACTTCAACACGTATGTTAGTTGCAGATTACTATCAAAGTACCAGTCTGGAGATGTGAAATCACATCTCATGATTAGTAAACCGGTAAGAGGACTATCCCATTATGAATACTCCCTTCATTGCCAAACCGAATACTTTTCAGCCTTTGTATTTTTTGACACTTCTGTGGCACCTGATAATGCTCTTCTTCCATGAAATTCCACTTAACGGCCCCTGCCCTCACTTCTGATTCTTCCCTGCTCCATCTTCTTTCCTAAGATTCTCTTCCTTTGTACGTTCCTTCAGTGTTGATGCTCTCCTTAGTCCTTTTGTCTTCTCAGTCCGTTTGTTCTTCACAGGCAGTTTTCTTCACTCCCAGGACTTTAAGAATCTATATGCTCACGACACCTCAACTTTACATGCGTTCCAGCCTGTCTCCTTCTGACACCAAACCTATTATCTAACTGCCAATGTTTAACATGTTTAAAAATGAAACCACCTTCTTCCACTATCCCTCTGTATCCTGTCTCAGTCAAGGATCAACCATTTGTGCACCTGGTCACCTAAGCTGGAAACCCAGAGGTCATGTCTCCATCCTCTCACATCTAATTTAAAGAAAACAAAAAACAAACAAAAAACCAAAACCAAGCCTTGAAAATATTACACCTAAATAATCTTTCTTATGTATCTGTTCTTCTCATTCTTGCTCCCACTTTATCAATTTGGCCCCTACCTTGGATTACTGCAGAAGTCTTGTAACCACTCTTCTTTCCTTTAATTTCATGGCTTCCAGGCCATTACCTGTTCTGTTTCTACATAACAATAGTGTACAGTCTTAGCTTAACCACTTCTCTCCTACACCCATTTAAAATTCCTAAAGAGTGCCCCCATTGTCTATGGGATAAAGTTCAAACTCCGTAAGACTGTGTTAAAAGCCTTTTGCCATCTGGCCTCCACCGACCTCTCTAGTCCCGAGCCTGCACATTACGCTGCAGCAATAACCCACTGTTCCCAGAAGACATCATGCTATTTCATGCCTCCGCTTTTTTTTTTCTTTTTAATAAATTTATTTATTTATTTACGGCTGCGTTGGATCTTCATGGCTGCTTTGGATCTTCGTTGCTACACGCGGGCTTTCTCTAATTGCGGCGAGTGGGGATTACTCTTCGCTGCGGTACGCGGGCTTCTCTTGTTGCGGAGCATGGGCTCTAGGTTTGCGGGCTTCAGCAGTTGTGGAACGTAGGCTCAGGAGTTGTGGCTCGCGGGCTCTAGAGCGCAGGCCCAGTAGCTGTGGTGCACGGGCTTAGTTGCTCTGCAGCATGTGGGATCTTCCTGGACCAGGGCTCGAACCCACGTCCCCTGCTTTGGCAGGTGGATTCTTAACCACTGTGCCACCAGGGAAGTCCTCATGCCTCTGCTTTTGAACATGTTGTTCCCTGCCTGAAACACCTCCTTATCTGCCTGAAAAACTCATATGCAAATACCTCTTCCCTCTGATGTGCACCCTCTCCCCATTTCCCTATCCTTTGATATGAATTACTTTCTCTTTTGTGCTACAACTCTACTTTGTGCAGACCTCTATTATTGCACATATATTGTATTGTATTTGTTTACAAAATCTTTCTTATCAGACTACGGACAACTTGAGGGAAGAGCCTCTTTGCCATTTTTCTATTCTCAGGATTCAATAAATACTTGTTAAACTGAATTTTGGGTTCGGAAAGTATCAAATCTATAAAATACAATTTGGAAAGGGGGAAAAGGGAATCAACATTTATTAACCACTCCTTATATGCCAGGCCAGGCACTGTGCCAGGCATTAGGCATTATTCCATTTAAACTTCACAAAAACCCTATGAGGTAGATATTTTTCCATATCATAGAAAAGGGTATTAGAAATTTGTCTAAAATCACGCCTGCTGAGTGGCAGAGGTAGAATCTGACCCTAGGGCTCTTTTCTCTGTATTGCGTACCTACTGGGCAGAAAAATCCCATTCTTTCCATTAGACGCAGTGGATTGAACTCTATCAAACTCAAGGTACTATCTGGCATCTATTTAATTTCCTAGGGTGGAGCTTAGAGGAAATACATGTAAATAATTTAATCAATGTCTCACATAAATATGTCTACTTCCTACAAAGATAATCTTTACAATCTTCCTTAGCAACCAATCTCAGTATCAAACAGCTACCTGTGTCATTTCAATTCAGCAAATATGTACTGACAATCTTACATGGAAAGCAGCGTGCATATGAAAGTATCTAACCTTAAAATCTAATTTAACTCTTTAATGACACATCCTGTCAATTTCTTCTAGAACACCTGATAAATGGTGAGTTCAGAATGAGAACAGCAGGAGGCAGAAGAGAGCTACAGGAAATACCAGTATCCAATGTGTAGGCAGGGCAAGAGAAACTCTCCAAGGTGTAAAGTTCAAAGACAGTGCTATGTACTGAATGTGCTGTCGTCTCTAAATTCACATGTTGAAGCCCCAACTCCCAATGTGTTGATATTTGGAGGAGGGCCTTTGGGAGGTTATTAAGTTTAGATGAGGACATGAGGGTGGGACCCCTGTGATGGGATCAGTGCCCTTATAAGAAGAGAAAGGAGAGAAGAGAAGCCCTCTCTCTCCAACACGGGAGGACACAGTGAGAAAGCAGCAGCTGGCAAGCCAGCGAGAGACCCCACACCACAAAACAAACTGGTTGGCACCCTGAGTCTGGACTTTCCAGCCTCTAGAATTGTAAGAAATGTCTGTTGTTTAAGCCACTATGTCTATTTTGTTATAGGAACCTGAACTCAATACAACACTGGAGAATGGCCAGACAGGGAGGAGGAAATCTGGGTGAGAGTGTCAGTCTGTCCTGTGACTGGGAAGTCAGGGGATAAACAGCAGATGTTCAACAGTGCCAAAGGTAGCAGATTCAGTAGGCTAAGTGGACATGAGTATTAAAGGACAGCAGTAGCATCACCCGGCAGGAACTGATTTACTGATAGTCAGAAAATAAGCCCAGTTCTTTCTATTTTAATTGGCCAATAGTTTTCAACCCTGGTGGCATGACAGAATCACCTGGGAGCTTTTAAAAATCCTAAGGTCTGGGCCTCGCAGAGATTCAAAGATAACTGGCCTGGGTGGGGCCTGGATATTGATGTTTTTTTTTTTAAATAGCTTCCAAAGTGATTCTAATGTGTAGCCAAGGTTGAGAACAATTGCAACTTTAGTTAAATTGTTAAAAAAGGAAAAAAAAAGTTTTATCTGCATTCTGGTAGAGCAGATTTGACATGTTAGTGTGACTATGTAGCAGCTACAGATGTGCTAAGTGCTTTCATGGATTATCTCATTTCATCCTCACAACAATACTATGATGTAGGTACTGTACTAACCCTGTTACAAAACAGGCACAGAGGGGGGCTTCCCTGGTGGCGCAGTGGTTGAGAGTCCGCCTGCCGATGCAGGGGACACGGGTTCGTGCCTCGGTCCGGGAGGATCTCACACGCTGCGGAGCGGCTGGGCCCATGGGCCATGGCCGCTGAGCCTGTGCTCCGCAACGGGAGAGGCCACAACAGTGAGAGGCCCGCGTACCGCAAAAGAAAACAAACAAACAAACAAAAAACAGGCACAGAGAGGTTAATGTGTTGAAGTCACACACAGTAAGTGCCAGAGACAGACAAAAACTCACTTCCACATAATAAAACTCAATAAAACAAATGTGACTTGCCATATAAGAAACAGGGGTATATTTCCGATTGAGTGATTCCACCTCCTCCAAGACATGATTATATACAGACATCATTCTTCTCTCATATTCACTATCAGCATGGGCTGCTCCTGTAGATCCATATTCCTGGAAACTGAAGTCAAAAATTAATATCAATCAATCAACCAAGATAGTAACTAATTTTTTTTTTTTCGGTACGCAGGCCTCTCACTGTTGTGGCCTCTCCCGTTGCAGAGCACAGGCTCCAGACGCACAGGCTCAGCGGCCATGGCTCACGGGCCTAGCCGCTCCGTGACATGTGGGATCTTCCCGGACCGGGGCACAAACCCGTGTTCCCTGCATTGGCAGGCGGACTCTCAACCACTGCGCCACCAGGGAAGCCCAATAGTAACTAATTTAATGTCAAAATGTGTCAGGTACTTTCCACACTGTCTCATTTAATCTTTAAAATAATGAAGTAGGCACTGTTATTTCCATTTCACAGATGAGAAAACTGAGGCTTGGAGATGTTAAGTAATTCGCCTTCAGTCACACAACTAGTAAGCGACAAGCCAGAATTCAAATCCAGACCTGACTTCAAATTATACAAGTCTTAATCACTTTGGTTGTTAGCTAGTATAAAAATGTTTAATTAAACCTTGTCCCTGCCATGAGCAGAAAGAGACATAAGGCATTTCTGAAAAGGTAAACTATCAATAAAGTCAGCAGACAAGTGCCAAATAACCAGTAAAGATATGCAAGTAATCAGAATATAGAGGGAGCTGAGGAATGCCACAGAAGAGATCGGTCTTGGACAAATCACTATGCAAGTAGCATGGATAAGATTTGAAGAGATGGAAAGTTCGGAGGGCATTCATAACTGGAGAAATGGCATGACTCTAAAGCAAGCAGGTGAAATGCACAAGAATGTTCAGCAGAGAACTAGCATATAGAGTGTGCTGGAAAACGTTTTACCTAGATTTCTTTTTTTTCTACTGCCTCAAACCCAAAGACATTTCTGAAAGTATTTCTAAATGGGAAAAGGTGGCAAACTCCTGCATTCTAACTAAACTTCAAGAGGGCTATTTGAAAATGCAATATAGGTAACTTAACTATGTTGGGTTAACACTATTCTTATTATTCCCTTATTATCCTTTTAACGCCTACCATGTGCAAGGTACTTCAGCTGGGTACTTTACATACGTTTTCATTTAACCATTACAACCACTCTAAGAGACAGGCATTATTACTTACCTATAGTTTATGCATATGTGGCTCAGGGAGATGAAAGAACATGTCTATATTCATACTCACTCCTAGCTGTATGTACATGTGTATCTGCCTGGCTCCAAAGCTTAGTTCCCTACTCTGTACTATATCTTAAGTTCTATTAAGACAAGAACTGAACCTCATTTAGTGATAGACTTTAAGGAAAACTATACCACACAATAAAGCATAAAGATTTAAAAGTCTCTGACAAAGTGACCTGCAAATAAAAGGGTATAAAATCAGAATATACTGTTCCACCTTCTACAAAAGGAGTATTCCTTTATTTATTTTTAATAAACTTTATTGAGATGTTACAAAATCGTAAAAATGCACCCTTCCTAGTCAATCCCTACTTGTGGCCCCCAGCAACCAGATTAGCTTTCTATCACTGTAAATGAGAGGTTTCCTAATACTGGATATAAATAATCATACTATATGTAATATTTTGTGCCTGGTTTCCTTTACAGCACAACATTTTTGAGTCATTAATGTGTTTTGTGTATTTCAACAGGTCACCCATCTATATTGCTGAGTAATATTCCACTGTATGAACATACTACAATTTATCTACCTACTCACCTGTTGACACATTTGGCTCTTTCCAGATTTTGTTGTTACAAATAAAGCTGCTAAGAAAATCTGTGTACAGGTCTCTGTGGAAATATGTTTTCATTTCTCTTAAGGAAGTAGAAATAGAACTGGTGGTCATATGGTAATTGCCGAACAGTTTTCCAAAGCGGCTGAATCATTTTGCAGTCCCCAAAATGTATGAATTCAAGCTCTTCCACATCTAATATTTGGTATTAAAGGGCTTTTTAACTTTAGCAATTCTAGTGGGTGTTAGTTGTATCCCACTGTGATTTTTTTTTTTTTTTGCGGTACGCGGGCCTCTCACTGTTGTGGCCTCTCCCGTTGCGGAGCAACAGGCTCCGGACGCGCAGGCTCAGTGGCCATGGCTCACGGGCCCAGCCGCTCCGCGGCATGTGGGATCCTCCCATACCGGGGCACGAACCCGTGTCCCCTGCATCGGCAGGCGGACTCTCAACCACTGCGCCACCAGGGAAGCCCTCACTGTGATTTTAATTTGTATTTTTCTGATACCTAATGATGTTAAGCATCTTTTCATGTGCTTATTGGAATTAACATATCTTCTCTGTTGAAGTGTCTGTTCAAATCTCTTGTCAATTCTTAAAAATTGGGTTATCTTGAGTTGTATGATTTTCTTAATATTCTGATAGAATATGTTTGAGAATATTTCACCCTGCAACCAATCTTTTTATTTTCTTAATGGCACCTTTCAGAGAGCAGAAGTTAAAATTTTTAAATCCAATTAAACAATTTTTTCTGTACAGTAACTGCTGCTTGTGTCCTGAAAAAATCCTTGCTGATCTCAAGGTCATGAAGATTTTCTCCCAAGTAGTATTCTAGAAAGTTGGGAATTTTATCTTTTACAGTTTGATCTGTGATACACTTGGAATTAATTTTTATGTATGGTGTGAGGTAAGATCAAGATTCTTTCCCCCCTATACAGTGTGTTCCAGCACAATCTGTTGAAAAAAACAGATTGTCATCTTTGTCAAAAATCAAGTAATACGCCTATGTAACTATTTTGGTCTCTCCATTCTACCCTTAAGCCAATATCACATTGTCTTAATTACTGGAACTTTATACTAAGTCTTGAAATCTTTAGCAAGTCCTCGACTTTAGTTTTTTTCCTTTATTTTACAATATGGTGAATTATACTGATTGGTTTTCTAATATCAAACCTAGAATTTCCAGAATAAACCCTACTTGGTTTTAATGTATTATCCTTTAGAGTTTTGTTAGGTTCAATTTGTACATGTTTTATTAAAGATTTTTAAGTCTATGTAGAATATGTGAATTTTTCCTGTTCACCTCAACTGTCACATTTATTGGCACAAAGTTATTTATTCCTTTAATATGCTTTTAATATCTATGGGATTTGTGATGGTACTCTTATTTCATTTCTAATATTGGTAATTTATGTTCTCTTATTTCCTTGTGCAGAATAGCTAGTCTTATCAACTTTATTGATCTTTTCAAAGAGCCAGCTTTTGGTTTCACTGACTTTCTCTACTGTTTATTTATAATTCACTGACTAGCATTCTCATCTTTACTATTTCTTTCCTTCTAATTACTTTGAGTTTAATTTGCTTTTTCTTGCTTTAATATGATAGAAACGAATGTTATTACTTTTAAACTTTCTTTTGTGTGTGTATGTATGCATTTAAAGTTATAAATTTCCCTCTAAGCTCTGTTTTAACTGCATCACACAAGTTTTGATACGTCGTGTTCTCATTTTCATTCAGTTTAACTTACTTTCTAATTTCCCTTGTTAATTTTTTACCGATTGGAATGTTTAGAAGTCTTGTTTAATTCCTAAACATTTAGGGATTTTCCAGAGATGATTTTCTAATTTAATTCTATCAGATAACATATTCTACGTAGTTTCAATGCTTTTACATTTACTAAGAATTGTTTTGTAGCTCAGCATATGGTTTACTTTGGTAATGTTTCCAAATGCGCTTGGAAAGAACGTGTATGCTGCTGTTGGTAGGGCATACAGGTCAATGAGGTCAAGTTGGCTGGTAGTGTTATTCAAGTCCTCTATATCCTAAGAAATCTTCTGCAAGTTGTTCTAGTAATTATTCAGAGGGGAGTGTTGAAAACTCCAACCATAATTGTGGATTTATTTCTCCTTTCAGTTGTCAGTTTTTGCTTCGTATATTTGGAAGATCTGTTACTAAGTATATAAATGTTTAGAATTATGTCTTCTTGATGAATTGATCCCCTATTACGGTAAAATGTAGCTCTTTATCAAGTCTTTGTCCTAAAGTCCACTTTGTATGATACTGTCACACCAGCTTTTAGGGTTCCTTTTCCATCCTTTTGTTTACTTTTAATATATTTGTATCTTTGTATTTAAAGTGGGTTCACACATATGGTCACCTTATCTTTGATAAAGGAGGCAGGAATATACAATGGAGAAAAGACAGCCTATTCAATAAGTGGTGCTGGGAAAACTGGACAGCTACATATAAAAGAATGAAATTAGACCACTTCCTAACACCATACACAAAAATAAACTCAAAATGGATTAGAGACCTAAATGTAAGGCCAGACACTCAAACTCTTAGAGGAAAACATAGGCAGAACACTCTATGACATAAATCACAGCAAGATCCTTTTTGACCCACCCCCTAGTGTAATGGAAATAAAAACAAAAATAAACAAATGAGACCTAATGAAACTTAGAAGCTTTTGCACAGCAAAGGAAACCATAAACAAGACAAAAAAGACAACCCTCGGAATGGGAGAAAATATTTGCAAATGAAGCAACTGACAAAGGATTATCTCCAAAATATACAAGCAGCTCCCGCAGTTCAATATCAAAAAAAAACAACCCAATCCAAAAATGGGTGGAAGAACTAAATAGACAATTCTCCAAAGAAGATACACAGATTGCCAATAAACACATGAAAGGATGCTCAACATCACTAATCATTAGAGAAATGCAAATCAAAACCACAAGGAGGACTACTGGGCATATACCCAGAGAAAACCATAATTCAAAAAAACACATGCACCCCAATGTTCATTGCAGCACTATTTACAATAGCCAGGTCATGGAAGCAACCTAAACGCCCATCGACAGACAAATGGATAAAGAAGTTGTGGTACATATATACAATGGAATATTACTCAGCCATAGAAAGGAACGAAATTGAGTCATTTGTTGAGACGTGGATGGATCTAGAGACTGTCATACAAAGTGAAGTAAGTCAGAAAGAGAAAAACAAATATCGTATATTAACGCATGTATGTGGAACCTAGAAAAATGGTACAGATGAACCGGTCTGAAGGGCAGAAGTTGAGACACAAATGTAGAGAACAAACGTATGGACACCAAGTGGGGAAAACCCCGGGGGGTGGGGATGGTGGTGTGTTGAATTGGGCGATTGGGGTTGACATGTATACACTGATGTGTAGAAAATTGATGACTAATAAGAACCTGCTGTATAAATAAAAATAATTTTAAAAAGCAGATGATTAATACTTAAAAAAAAAAAAACCACAAGGAGGTATCACCTCACACCAGTCAGAATGGCCATCATCAAAAAATCTACAAACAATAAATGCTGGAGAGGGTAGGGAGAAAAGGGAACCCTCTTGCACTGTTGGTGGGAATGTAAATTGATACAGCCACTATGGAGAACAACATGGAGGTTCCTAAAAAATTAAAAATAGAACTACCATATGATCCTGCAATCCCACTACTGGGCATATACCCTGAGAAAACCATAATTCAAAAAGAGACATGTACCACAATGTTCACTGCAGTACTATTTACAATAGCCAGGACATGGAAGCAACCTAAATGTCCATTGACAGATGAATGGATAAAGAAGATGTGATGCATATATACAATGGAATATTACTCAGCCATAAAAAGAAACAAAATTGAGTTATTTGTAGTGAGGTGGATGGACCCAGAGTCTGTCATACAGAGTGAAATAAGTCAGAAAGAGAAAAACAAATACCGTATGCTAACACATATATATGGAATCTAAAAAAAATGGTTCTGATGAACCTAGGGGCAGGACAGGAATAAAGACACAGACAAAGAGAATGGACTTGAGGACACGGGGAGGGGGAAGGGTAAGCTGGGACGAAGTAAGAGAGTAGCATTGACATATATACACTACCAAATATAAAACAGATAGCTAGTGGGAAGCAGCTGTACAGTTGGGAGATCAGCTCAATGCTTTGTGACCACCTAGAGGGGTGGGATAGGGAGGGTGGGAGGGAGACACAAGAGGAAGGGGATATGGGGATATATGTATACATATGGCTGATTCACTTTTTTAAACAGCAGAAACTAACACAACATTGTAAAGCAATTATACTCCATTAAAGATGTTAAAGAAATAAAAACTAAAATAAGCAGCCCACAAAACCTCATAATAAACCTATGAATTAAGATGAGATATAAATAAATAAATAAACGATAAAGTGGGTTACTTGTGGTAAGCTTATACTTTGGGTTTTGCTTTTTTAGCTGTCTGATAATCTCTTTACTTAGAGTAAGACTATCTACATTTATTGTAATAACTGGTATGACTGGGTATAAATCTACCATTTTGTGATTTGTTTTCTTTTTTCATCTGTTCACTGTTTTTTTTTTTTCTCTCTCTTCCCCTGCCTTCTTTTGGATTAACTGAGGTTTTTTTTTAAAGTATTCCATTTTACCACCTCTGTTGGCTTATTTATTTTCTAGTGGTTGCTCTAGAATTTATTCATCCTCCATTACCACAAGTTATCTTCAAATAATATATACTTGATGTAAAATGTAAGAATCTTACTACTGTATTAATTCCAACCCCCACCCCCATCATTTGTCTCACGTCACACATTTTACTTCTACGTGTTATAAACTCCCAAATGCACTGTTATTTTTTTCTAAATGGGCAATATTTTTTTAAAAAAGTAAAAAATGAGGAGAGTCTTTTTTATTTACTCACATATTTACCACTCCTAGTGTTCTTCTTTGTAGATCTGAATTTACATCTCAAATAATTTTTCTTCAGCCTAAAGAACTTCCTTTAACATTTCTTATAGTACAGGTCTAGGTCTGCTGGTAACAAATTTTCTCAGATTTTGTCTGAAAATGTCTTTATTTAGTCTTAATTATTCAAGGGTATTTTTACTGAATATAGAATACTAGGTTACTTTTTTTTTCTTTCAGGACTTTAAAGATGTTGCTTCACCTGTCTTCTGGCTTGCATTATTTCTGATAAGAATTAGTAAAAAATTCTTATTTTTATTCCCTTCTACATAGTCTTTTTTCTTTGGCTGCTTTATATTTTTCTTTATTACTGGTTTTCAGCAATTTGATTATAATGTGTGCCTTGTTATTTTCTTTATGTTTATGCCACTCTGGGTTCGTTAAGCTTCTTGGATTTGTGGGTTTATATTTTTAATTAAACATGAACATTTTTCAGCCACTTAAAATATTTTTCTGTCCCTTGCTCCCCTCCTTCTAAGATTTCCAATTACATGTATAGTAGTACAAATGACACTGTCTCACTGGCAATTTTAACTTTGTTCTGTTTTTCAGTCTTTTTTCTTTCACTGTCCAATTCGGATAATTTCTATTGCTATGTCTTTAAGTTCACTAATCTTTCCTTTTGCTGTATTTAACCTACTGTTAAACCCAACCTAATCAACCTTGAATTCTATGTTCATCAAAACTATCTTTCAAAAATAAAGGCAAAATCAAGATATTTCATTTTTATGCTCTAGAAGTTCCATTTTCTTTTTAAACCTTTAAATTTGTTCATTATCTTCTATCTTTAAAATTTTGAAAATACTAATAGTACTAAAATACTATTTTAAAGTCCAAGTCTGTTAATTCCATCATCTGTCATTTGTGAGTCTTTTTTCTAATTGGCTGAAGTTTCTCTTGGTTATCTGTCACATCTTCCAGCTTCTTCTCATGACCAGTAATTTTTGATTGGATGCTAAAATTGTGGACCTTATACATTTGAGTTTTTGGATTTTGTTGTCTTCAAAGAATGTTAAGATTTTGTTTTGGTGGACAGCCATTACTTGTCATAATCCTGACTCTTTGAAGGATTACTTAAACTTTGTTAGGACAGGTCTAGACTAGTCTTCACTTTAGGGCTAGTTTAGCTTGATTACTAAGGTGGTGTGACCCTTCTAGTGTCTCTTCTGAATGCCTTGAGTGTTCAATTAGGTCTCTACAGTTTGGCCGGTTGGAACTCAAACATTTCTCAGCTCTGCATAAGCTCTGGGAACTGTTCAGTTTACAGCTTCCTGGTAATTATTCCCTCCCTAGTAGCTGTTTTTTGCCTGGCCTTGTGGGATTTCCCCTAATATATGTACAGCTTAGCATTCAGCCAAAGATTCATAGCACTCTTCCCCTGGAAAGCTTCCTCCACCCCTGTACTTGGCCTGCAAATTCTAGCTTCCTTTGTTCTGTGAACCCTGATATCTATCTCTTCAACTAAGCAAGACCACCATGTTTTAATTTGGTTACTCCTGCCTGAAAGGCAGTCTAAAAAGTGCCTCCAGGCAGAGGAAAGCAAGGACTAGTGTAAAGTTTACCTTATTTATGTCCCTTCCCTGAGGAATTACATTCCTGGTCTCCCTGTTGTCCAATGTCTGAAAACAGTTAAACTTATATATAAACTTGCATATTTAATCCAGGTTTCTAGTTGTTTACAATAGAAGGAAAAGTCCCATACGTGAATGGCTTCATGACCAGAAGCCATTCCATTATATTTAGGCAGTAAAAAGAAAGGTTAAGTGCAAAGCTAGAATAGAAAAATGTAATGGACAAGCACCTCAAAATATTTTTTCTTAATAATCCTAAAAGGTTGGTATGAGCAGATAATAACATTTATAATTATAAACATAAACCCCATCCTATCCCACACTTACTGATACTGGCTCAAGCACAATGTTAGCTGCTAGAGATACGAAGTTGGATAAGACAAGGTCTCTTCTCCCCAAAATCCTTCTAGGCTATGAAAGATACACACAGATTTTTGTAAAAACTATAGTGAATTTTATTAATGTCATGCTTCACTCTCTTGAGGCTCTTTTTAGCAGCAGGTCCTTCTTTATATGAAAGGCACAAAATATATAGTATCAAGAAGAGAAGTTTCAGAAGGAATCTACTCTTTGCAGTTGTACACCAGTACGACTGAAACCCAGAGAGCTCTCCTTCAAGGTACAATCTTTCTTTTCCAATTTTTCATTGCTAGGAAGGGCAAAGGCTAGGGGAGTGGGTTTAGGGGATAAAACAGGATGGAGAAGAGTGAAGAAAGGTGGTAGGAAGTGGCGAGGTTGACAGTGAGAGTAGGATTTGAGAGCTGGCTAGGTAACTCCCTTCACCCCATCCCTGCTGACCATGTGTTAAAAAAAATCAATCAAGAAAAATACTAATTTCTCTTATGTCAACCAACAGTACAATGACATTTGTGTGCTATGAGGTAAGATGAGTAGGCATAATCAGAAATGGCGCGAGCCTGGAGGTATCAATTAACTGGCAAAGACTGAAAAATATGGAGGTTAGAGAATATTTTGAAATTTAAAAGGGAGAAGCTTAAAAAAACAAAACAAAACAAAAACACTGGAAGTCTAAGGGGAAAATGAACATAGATCAAAGAAGGATAAATGGAAAAATAAGTAAAAATTAGTATGTCATCGAAATATTAAAATGAATCAGACGAGTGAAAAAAAAAAATAGCCAAGTGGCCTAGTCTGAGAGTAGATAGCACTTTAAAACAGAAGGCAAGGATTTTGGTACTGCCTTGGAAAAAAATGGTGAGTCAATGCTTTAGGATAGAGAAACTTAAAATGCTCTGTTGATTATGTTCTCTTTGAGGAAGCTGATCTTAGAATCACAGGCCTTACTAGATTGGAAATATACAGTTGAAAATACATGTTCTAAAACAGAATACTATAGTGGGAAAAAATAATGGACCATTCTTCAATAAAAATATTTTGAACAATTAATCAGTTAATTAGAGAGTGGAGAAGGATTTTAATAAAGCAAAAAGAGGAATCTCTTTTTGTTTGGGAAACCAAAGAATAAAAATTTCAAGTTCAAGCTTAATTATACTATTAACTCAATTTTTTACACCAAAATTTAGTTATCATATACCAGAAGAAAATGTTCAAATTCAAAGAACTTCTTCCTAGTTATTTAGAAAACAGAACACAGGAGGTAAGTAAACAATGGAAACAGAAAATCTAGGTTTGTCATTAGCTATATAACCTTAGGCAAATGCTAGAGAAGTTCTTCCTCTTTGTTTCTTCCTCTATAAAACCTCTTCCAAAACACTGTTGTGATGATTAGGTAAGATAACATATTTGAAAGTGTTCTGTAATATAAACTTTAAATACCTTGCTGATTCTGGATCCAAAATCAGGGCTTCTATTGCGTGAGATATCAGTAAACAGCTCTGCTGCTGTCTGCATTATGTTAAGGTTATATATTATACATGATAATAGAGAAATGTACTATAGACTTTATATTATTTGAATACTAAATAAGGCAAGATGAAAATTGTAAGGCCAACAGGTCCGGGGAAGGGCCCAGGGAACCAGACGGAACCCCCGCCGAGGAGGCTGATGCAACCAACCGGTCTTCCCGCTCCCTGAGGGGCGGAACCAACGGCTCTGAGGCTGATGCAACCGACACCCAACATTGCCACAACATCCAAAAGATTACCAAAAAGGGGCTGCTTCACACAGCAAGTGCCTCCCCTGCGTCCACCCCTATAAATTTTGTTCGCGCCCACACCCGGGCGCAACTTCTCTGGCCCCTTTCTCTCGGACCAGTGAACCTCACCCAGGAGCGTTCCCAAATAAAGCTTGTTTACGCTCTCCTCCGGTTTTGGTGCCGTTCCTTACAAAAATCGTATTCTTAGTGAAGGTAACCACATGTTATTGACTCAAATAGTCTGTGGCTCTATTTTTTTCTTTTTAAGGGATATATGTTGTCTGTGATAGTTCCAGGAAGAGTACTTCAGAGGTTAATGTTGGAAGGAGGAACCAAGCAACAGGCTCTGTGATTCAATCACAGAAACTTTTTTATCTATCTTGGATATAGGGGTTTCACTGATGAAAAGTTTAAAACCACCACCACAATAAGGGTCTGTAGAGCGGTTACCCTGGAGGTTCCTAGGCTGGGGCTCAAGGGATCTGTTAAACTCTCCTGAAATGGTATGCAAATTTTGGGGGATATGTGCATATATGCCTTTTTTTTAGGGGAGAGGATCCATAGCATTCATCAGGTTTTCAATCACTAAACCAAAATGCCAGGAATTACTGATTTATAGGTCTGCAACTTAAAAGCAATTTATCTCCTTCTTCCTTTCAAAAAGGATCTGAAGCTGCTAGTAAGAAAATACGGAGAACTTAAAGGGGGCTTAGGGAACATAAGTGATGACTGAAACGACTGAATATATCATTAATAAAGGTGATGGGAACTAGGGTTGTTAGCTGTGAATAACAGATAGGTGAAGCAAGACAGAAAATGGTTCTCTGGTGGAAAAATATTTTGTGTTGTCCATTGTAGCTCAAGTGAGCACAAAGTATTCAACACTGCTTGGACCTGGGTTTTGGATGCTCTTCCCAGAGGTGGAAAAAGACCACCACTGAGTCACCACTTTTTAAAAAGCCTGGTTGAAGTAAAGAAGTTAAATTATACTGCTCATACTAGGTTTCAAAATAGAAATTATTATTTATGGTAAATCTGTAGGCTTATCTAATGTATATGTATATTTTAGTTAAGCGTATCTGAAATATTTACTCTACATTTAAAAGAATACTTCCAAAGAACAAGAAATATTGGGCAAGTTTAGGATACAGTTCTACATTCCTCAAAGTTGCGGAATCAGCATCAAAAGATGCCTGATAAAGATCCCCATATCGGGAAGCAAGGCTTCGGAATTCTTCCATGGACAGTTTCATCTATAAAGAAGGAAAAATATCAATTATGATAAATAAACAAATATGCTTTTGTGTTGTATAAACAACACAAAAGTCAAAACGTAAGAAAACAATCCTCAAACAATAAAAATGAAAAAATATTTCAACACTTTTTCATTTTCAATTTATTCATTTTTATAAACCCTATTAAAGAAAATTAACAAAGATGGCAAATGAAACTACAAATGTGTACAAGATTATAATTTACACATAATGTACAGAAACAAAAAACACTGCATTTTTAGCTTCTTCAAAGTTTCACTAAAATAAATAATATAGTTATAAACTTCCCAAAGTTTATTTAAAATGTATGTCCTTTTTCTTTATATAAACATGTAGCAACTAGTGAGATATCATCAATCACTCTTGTCATTTTAATAAGACTTCAGCCTGTTTTTTTGTAAGACAGATGAGTTTAGGAGTATTTGATGTTTCCTCTGAGTCAAACCGCTGATTTTTAAGTTTCAGAATTTTTCATCTCACAACCTCAAAAACCTCTAAAGTGTAAATAAAAACTGCACTGAAAATAAAGTTAAGAAATACCTGATTGGAGATGCGACCACACCGCTGGAGATCATTCCCTAAGGTCATGGCAATTGTTGTGGCAATTGCAGGCGGCGGGCTTGTCTTGAGGCTACTACAAGTACAGATAAGTTGAGAGAAGGCTTGGAGAAGGTCAATCCTGAGCTTTACAAATTCACACTGAAAACTTAAAGGATTCAGTGGTGTACTGGCAGCCTGGGGAATAAAAACAAGCTATATTTAATACAAGGTAAGCATAAAAGGAAGATGCTGAAGGACAAAGTATTTGTCAGAGTCTGCAAAAGTGCAGTAGTTCTAATGATGATGGATAAACACCTACATTATTAGGGGAGGATGTAATATTAGAAAGAAAAACTTATTGTCAGTAGCATCAACTCTGAAAAACTATGTTCCATCAACACTCAGGTTCCTTACTTCCTACATTTGCAAAGATCCCACAAGACATGGGTTAACTAGACCGTCATCTGTAAGATATCATATGAGGGATGCTTCACAGACATTACCATTCCCCCCAAAATCCCTTATCACCTTCCTACCTTTCTAACCTGAAATTCGCATGCTGGAATCATTAAACAGAATTTTTTTTTTTTTTTTTTTTTTTTTTAAATTTTATTTATTTTTGTCTGCGTTGGGTCTTTGTTGCTGCACGTGGGCTTTCTCTAGTTGCAGCGAGCCAGGGCTACTCTTCGACGCGGTGCGCGGGCTTCTCATTGCGGTGGCTTCTCTTGTTGCGGAGCACGGGCTCTAGGTGCGCAGGCTTCAGTAGTTGTGGCACACAGGCTCAGTAGCTGTGGCACACAGGCTCAGTAGTTGTGGCGCACGGGCTTAGTTGCTCCACAGCATGTGGGATCTTCCTGGACCAGGGCTCGAACCTGTGTCCCCTGCATTGGCAGGTGGATTCGTAACCACTGCGCCACCAGGGAAGCCCTAAACAGAATTTTTAATAAAAAAAAAAAAAAAAAAAAAAAAAAAAAGTTGGAATGGGGAGAAAAGAAAGGTGAAGGCAGGAGCAATATATTGTTAGACCGTCACTGTTAAAAAAGCATGTTGCTGGCGGAGGTGAGGCAAGAGCCAGCCAGACCACGTGGGGCCTTCAGACCACAGGCAAGGTTCCGGATTATATTTTAAATGCAGTAAAAAGGCAGTTTCAACAATAACAAAAACAAACAAAAAAGCATTTTGCCTCATGGCTGCTTTCTTCCATAACTAGCCCAGATTAATTTTAAAAAGAATGTCTCATTAGACACTTGAGATGCACAGAGAGGCCACCAAGGAATAGGTTATAACACACAAGTAAGTTTCAGTGAGAATGGAGGGGTGTCAGGGATAAGTCCTGAATAGCAAAAAGTAGCATTAGCTAGGTAAAGGGAGCAAAGAATATAAGTCAAGCCAGCGTGGGCAGAGAACTAAGACATTTAACTATTTATCAACTGTCCTAGTGGAGAACCTAGCATGGTGCTTTCAACAAAAGGCGTACTAAAAATATGCTAACTCGGAGTCCTCTTCGCGTGCCTGGGCGCCACGGGGGCCCGGCCAGACCCGGGCTGCCCTCAGAGGCCGGGCCGCGCGGGCGTTTGGCGCCCAGCCCCCTACTACCTGTCCCCCGGTGATCCACGCAAGGCCCCGTCTGCAGGTGAAGTGGCCTCCCTTAGAGCGACCCGGAAAGTATGGTCTGTATTTAAAGGTGGACTTTCAAAGGCGGTGCTGCCTTGAGCCCGCGGGCCCCGCCGGTGGTCGAGCGCTCCAAGACGTTAAGGGAAGGGCACGCCTTCCCTAGTGCAGAGGCACGGGTGTTGGCCGACTGTCCATTTTTGCAGAAATCTTCCTCCTATGTGGGATCGCTGTCTGGAGAAGGCCTCCTGCGCTGCTCCAGGAAGAAGCTGACCCAGGACGGGAACACGTGGCTGGAAGGGCCATCTCCAGAAAAGAGGAAGAGCTGCAAGTGCCGTCAGTGATTCCCTCCAGGCACCCAGAGCCTTAACTGAAACACCGGATCGTTCCCTAGATTTTTGCTACATTAAACTATATTGTCCAGTTAAAAAAACAAAGTACGAAACACCGTGGTAGAGGACGATTCCTGGCTCTCCCCTGACTGCACAGCCTTTGGACAACTTTGCCAGTGAAAGAGCTTTGCTCCAACCACCTGCCCCAGTGCAGCTGTGTCGATGGCACGAAGCTTCGTTCCGCAGCTCCTATTTCACAGCAGTCCCCTCTCCCTGGTCTCGTTGTGGGTCACACCATGATGGCTGCCCACCCCTCAGATGGACCACAGGTTCTGGAGTTGGCTGCTCCCGAGAAGAGCTGGGTGGTGACTTTTTTGAGCAGGACCAGAACAGACCTCCTCGGGCCACGCAGCTGCAAGTGGCACGGTGACCCAGCCACTCGCTTGCAACCAGCGACTTTCCCAAACCAGCTGCTGCTTCAGCTTCGTGATTGGGCCAGTTTCTAAATTGGGTAACGGTCAAGAGGCATGGTCTGTGATGTCATGTATGTAAAAATCTGTTTCTCGTTGAAGTTACAAAAGTAATGGCAACACGAGCTTTCGCAGGGCCGAGCTCACTTTGTTCTGATCGCTGCCACCAGCGTAGGGGGTCCAGGGTGGTGGGTGGATGAAGCCCACCTCTGCCTGAAGCATCCAGCCAGGCTGTGCATCCACTTCCTGGTCTGAGAAACGGAACTAATAAGCAGAATACAACTTCTCTTTATTGTTTGCTATGAAGAGTGATCTGATTTAAACATTACTCGGAGGCCCCTGCTTATTTTACCAAGCACAATGTCCTCAATGTTCCTCCATGCCGTAGCAGGTGACAGGACTTCCTTCTCTTTTAAAGGTTGAATAATATTCCATAGTCTGGATAGACCACATCTTGTTCATCCATTCACCTTTCAGTGGACACTTGGGTTGTTTCCACCCCTTGGCTAGTGTGAGTAATGCTGTTCTGAACATGGATGTACAAATATCTGTTTGAGTTCCTGCTTTCAGTTCTTTTGGGTCTGTACCCTCATGGGTGTGAGGCAGTATCAGTGATTTTTAAGACTCCTTTGCTTCCCAATTTCTTTAGCTGTCTTTCTCTCCCCTCCTACCTTATGAAATACTTAAGAGGTTAAATGTATAAGATAAAGAAATTCCTAAAAATGAGGAATTGGGAAGTTTAGACTTACATCTCCCAGAGGGATTGGAATGAGTCCCTTTTTACCACCCTGAATTCTCCCAGCCAGTGCCTGCCCTGTCCCACTTCGCAGCTGGCTTTGGGTTCATGAAAACATATACAATATTAGAAATTAAGACTGAAAGATTGATTTTAAAAGATTTTTATTCATTCATTTAAACTTACAATAAGAAACCGACTCCATGTTACTCAACAATAAATAACATTTTATGAAAAATCATTATTTTCAAAAAATGACTAGTGAGAACAAGGGACTTGTTTCATATTTTTGAAGATCTCTTTAATGTCTAGCTTGATAAAAGACAGCTGGATTCTCATAGCTGCTTCTGTGTTCAGTCTCTTGTAATATATTATTTTAGTTGATGTCTGTTAAGAAAATTTGATCTCACAGGGATGTGTAGCAGGAAAATGGAGAAGCGTTTATATAGGTTCTCCACCAAAACTGACACGTGAATGTTCCTTACAGGTTCATTGCAATGTGGACTCCAGAAGCACTGCAATGTACCTTTCCTGCTGTTAGACTAAAACCCACTGGTCTCTCTGGCACTTTGGATGGATCTATTACCCACACATGATTTTGTAACACGGCCATTTGGTCATTTGGAAAATATTAATTCACTGAATTGTGCAGTTATTCCAAATGTTGACCCATTTCACTAGACAATATTAAAAATCACAGTTGTGTGGAATGTAAATTGGAGCAGCCAGTATGGAAAACAGTAAGGAGACTCCTCAAAAAATTAAGACTAGAACTACCATATATGATCCAGCTATTCCATATCTGAGTATTTATCCAAGGAATACAAAAACACTAATTTGAAAAGATAGATGCACCTCAATGTTCATGGCAGCATAATTTACGATAGCCAAGATGTGAAAACAACCTAGGTATCCATCAACAGATGAATGGATAAAGATGGTGATATATATACGTACCATTGTGTCCCCGCGAAAAGGCAAGGACCGTCTTAGTATTATTAGAAAAGTAGTTTTTTTTTTAATATCAGTTATCTTTTAATTGAGGTGTAGTTGTTTTGCACTGTTGTGTTAGTTGCAGGTGTACAGCAAAGTGATTCAGTTATACATATATATATTCTTTTTCAGATTTTAAAAAATTTACCGAAGTATAGTTGACTTACAAAAAAAAATGCTAACTTAACAATAAATGGAGGCGTAATGAAATTAACTTTCTTCCCTGACATGACTCGCTTAAAACATGCTGATGCCGTTCTTAGATAGTATTTCACTCTTCTTTTAGCAGGAGAGCCTGGTGTGCGACTTGAGGTTCTAGAATTAAGTTACAATATTATCCATCTGACCAAGTATTGACCTTAGTGTAGTTCTCTCTAGTTTAAAGTGTCAAATTATAGTTTTATTATTTGGTGGAATTCATATTTTACTCTAGGAAATAGTTTGCCACTTCCTGTATCCTTTATAAGAACATACACTTGCTCTAGTATCCCTCTCAAATTGCAAAGTTACACCTACGTAAAATTATATAAGCTAGAGGTAATAACTATAATCAATATATTGAATTCTGTGGTTTTCAAACTTCTGGGATGTTTTGTTCTAACCATGAAACAGCACATTAGGGATATTAAAGAGACTATTTCAATTGTTTTTAATTTCTTGGAGATTTGATTTGCTCTTATAGGAAGATAAGTTCCCCCTTCTTCTGCCCCTTAAGCTGCTACTTGCTATTTTTTATTTACTGCTTATCAATAACTTTAGAAGGGTCAGGGATACAAGTGGGTATATATGATATATATACAGTGTAGACCATCTTACCAGACAAAAAAACATTTGCAATATTGTCCTAACATGCATTATAAAACTGAAAGCGAAGCAAGATGTAGTTATAATGAAAAAGATTTACTGCTACTCTGAATTTATTTCTGACTAACAAGAAATATTTGATGATATAAGATGGTAACTTTGAAAGTGACTGTGCATCTTACATCGTGTTATACTGAGGAAAACAATGTTAGATATAGTATGCATGTTCAAAAAGAACACAGAAAAGATAAACTTGTGATAAAGGTCAATCAAAGACTTTAAAAAGGTAATATCGTCCATGAGAGACAGAAAACATATAAAAATAAAATTTAGACTATAGTGTTATGAACAATGCCAATGAGAAATAAAAGGGATATTATTTACTCTTCTTTACATGGGGGCTAAAGCTTAAAACAGAAATGGGTTCTAAGGTCAGCAGGTAAAGCAAAAATTGTATACAGTCAAAATTATCCCTGAAAATTCCTCAAGAAGGAACTACTTCCAGTAAATTTAACATAGGTGAAGGAACAGCAAACTCAGAGCCCCGGGGTACAAGCTAATTGAGAAGAACTGTCCCCACTATTTAAACTGCTATTTTGCGTCCCCATTATTTAAATAGCTATTTTCCCTCATTCTTGTTCTTTCTTTCTTGATTTTTTTAAAAGTCTAAACATACAGAGGTAAATCTGTGTTAAGCACACATATAATGCTACTTCACTGAATTTCTGACTTGTGGTACATATTCTGTTTTCTATATGGAGCAGCTAAAAAAACCCAATGTGGCTGAAAGGAAAGCTACTTAATAAACTCAGTTAAAAATATTTATATATACTGTGGTAAAGAACATGTGACAACCAAGAGTGAACCACAGTGCAAAAAATGGACTTTAAGCCCCTAGTAACCACCACCCTACTTTCTGTTTTTATGATACTGACCACTTTCATTTAAGTGGAATCATATAATATTTGTCTTCTTGTAACTGGATTATTTCACTTAATACAAGCTCAGTTTTTGAAAGAGTAAGCCAAGCTTAAAGCAATAGTAGACTAAATTGTTTAAAACCAGACCTCCTGCTAAGAACAAATGGAAAACTGAGTTAAATATTATGAACATCTATCTAAAAGCACTGAAGAGCTACTAAGGCAACAAGGAGCCAAAATCATGGAGAGATGGGCAATCCAAGAAGATAAGACTGACATCTGGTGATTATTTGCTAATCTGAAAGCTGCTCCTGGGAGTGTGAGAAGCTGAGCAGAGCTTTCAGCAGTCTCATAAGACTAAGAGGGCTGTGGAAAACACTTCAGGCTTTTGGCTGTAACTTCAAAGGGCTATACCCTAGGAGTTAGGAGAACCAAAAATATACTGGCTCTTCCAAGGACTGAAGCTTAGCTCTGAATCAGTTCAATCCTTGGCTGGATTAGGGTAATCTGCCCTTAGCCTAACTGCCTGCCAAAAGCAAGGATGATATAATCATTGTAATTTTTCACACACACTGTCCAAAACTAACTAAAAAAATAACTGAGTATACAACAAAGACAAAATTCCTCAAACCAAAAGGGGGATAAAAGGTCAAAGACACAAACCACAACAGATCCAGATAACAGACTATCATATATGAATTTCAAGATAACTACAATCAATATGTTAAAGAACTTAAATGACAAGATAGAGAGTCCTGGAGAAGAACTACAGAATATAAAATAACCAAATGGAATTTCTGGGACTGGAAAAACACAATAAATGAAATTAAGAACTTAATGAATGAGTCTGACATGCTGATTAGACACAACGTAAATGAGAATTACGGAAATGGAAGATAGGTCAGAAGAAAATATTTAGAGTTAAGTATGGAGAGATAAAAAGGTGGAAAATGAAGAAGAGAATATAAGAGATCTATGAGTCATGGTAAAAAGAATTAACATGGGTGCACTACGTCCCAAATGAGGAAGAAAGGGACAGAAGCATTGGCTGAAGAGATAATGGCCAAATGTTCCATAACTGATCAAAGTCATCAAGCCTTATATCCCAGAAGTACTATGAACCCCAAAAGTCATTTATACTGATAGTAGTATAAACTGGAAACAACCATAGGCAACTTTTTGGTAGTATTTATTAGAGCTGAACTTAGTATATCTATGACACAGCACTACCATCCAGAAGATAGGCACACCTATATCAAAAGATGTGCGTAAGAAAGTTCAAAGTCAAATTATTCTAAATAGCCCCAACCTGGAAATAACTCAAATGTTTCTCAAAAATAAAATGGATAAACAGATTGTTATAACAGTTATCCAAAAGAATATCACAATGAAATGAAAATGAACAAACTACTGCAATATGCAACAAAAAGCATGAATGCATCACACGAATATAAAGCTGAGCAGAGAAGCTAGAATCAAAAGCATAATACTGCATGAGCCCTTAAATAATAACGAAAAACAAGGCGAGACTAATCTATAGCTTTAGAAATCAAAAGTGCCTTCTACAGAGAAAGGTAAAGGTAGTGACTTGAAGGGAAAACATTTCTTAAAGTGATAAAAAGCCACAAATCAGAAGATAATATTTGCAACTCATATAACCTACAAAAGATTGGTATCTAGAACATCCAAAATAAAAAGGCAACCTAATGAATGGGAGAAAATATTTGCAAATCATGTATCTAGTAAAGGGTTAATACCTAAAATACATTTAAAAACTCATACAAGTCAATAGTAAAACAACAACAACAAATAATCCAATTAAAAAATGGGCAGAGATTTGAATAGGCATTTTTCCAAAGACATACAGATGCCCTATAGGCTCAACATCACTAATCATCAGGGAAATGCAAATCAAAACCACAAGCACAAAATTCAACTCACACTTTTTATAATGGCTATTATCAAAAAAACAAGAAATAACAAGTGTTGGCAAGGATGTGGAAAAAAGGGAATCCTGGTGCACTGCTGGTAGAAATGTAAACTGGTGCAACCACTATGGATAACAGTATGGAAGTCCCTCAAAAATTAAAAACAGAACTACCATATGGTTCTGCAATTCCACTTCTGGGTATTTATCTGAAGAAAACAGTAATACTAACTCAAGAAGATATCTGCACCTCCATATTCACTGCAGCACTATTTACAATAGCCAAGATATGGAAACAATCTAAATGTCCACTGATACATAAATAAAGAAAATGTGGTATATATACACAAAATGGAGTATTATTCAGCCATAAAAAAGAATAAAATCTTGCCATCTGTAACACCACAAATGGATCTAGACGGTATTATGCTAAGTGAAATAAGTCAGACAGAGAAAGACAATTACCAAATGATCTCACTTATATGTGGAATCTAAAAACAAAAACCAAGCTCATAGATACAGAGAACAGATAGATGGTTGCCAGAGGTGGGGGTAGGGAAGTGCATGAAATGGGTGAACGGGGTCAAAAAGTACAGCCATAAAATAAATGAGTTATGGGGATGTAATGCACAGCATGGTGACTATATTGTGAGGGAGAGGCAAAGATAGCAGAGTAGAAGGACCCTGAGCTCATCTCCCACAGGCACATCAAAATTACAACTATTTACAGAGCAAGTATCAATGAAAGTGACCCGAAGACTAGCAGAAAAGAACTTCTACAGCTAGAGATGTAAAGAAGGAACCACAGAGAGATGGGTAGGAGGGGTAGAAATATGGTATAGTCAAGATCCATACCCCGGGTTGGTGACCAACAAATGGGAGGCTAATTACAAACTGCAGAGGTTCTCCTCAAAAAGCAAGGGCTTTGAGTCCCAGCCGGGACTGGGCTTCCCAGCCGGGAGCCCCTAGAATGCTTGGCTTTGAAGGCCAGCAGGGCTTATTTTGGGGTGAGCCAGAGGACAGTGGGAAATAGAGACTCCACTCTCAAAAGGCATACACAAAAGAAATCATAGAAGGAAAAGATCAGAGCAGAAATAAATGAAATAGAGACTAAAAAAAACAATGGAAAAGATCAATGAAACTAATGGCTGGTTCTCTGAAAATATAAATAAAATTGACAAACCTTTCACCAGACTCATCAAGAAAAAAAAGAAAGGCCCAAATCAATAAAATAAGAAATGAAAAAGAAGTTACAACCCACACCATAGAAATATAAAGGATCATAAGATATTCCTATGAACAATTATACAACAATAAAAGGGACAACCTAGAAGAAATGGACAAATTCCTAGAAATGTACAATTGCCCAAGACTGAATCAGGAAGAAACAGAAAATAAGAACAGACCAATTACCAGTAATGCAACTGAATTGGAAATTTAAAAAACTGCTGACAAACAGAAGTCCAGCACCAGATAACTTCACAGGTGAATTTTACCAAACATTTTGAAGAGAATTAACACCTATCCTTCTCAAATTATTCCAAACTGCAGAGGAAGGAATGCTTCTGAATTCATTCTATGAGGCTGGCACCACCTGATACCAAAACCAGACAAAGATACCACAAAAAAAGAAAATTACAGGCCAATACCACTGATGAACACAGATGCAAAAATCCTCAATAAAATATCAGCAAACTGAATCCAACAATACATTAAGAGGATCATATACCATGATCAGGTGAGGTTTATGCCAGGGATGCAAGAATGGTTCAAAAATCAATGTTATACACCATATTAACAAACTGAAGAATAAAAACCATATGATCATCTCAACAGATCCAGAAAAGGCTTTTTGACATAATTCAACATCCATTTATGATAAAAACTCTCCACAAAGTGGGTATAGAGGGAATATACCTAAGCATAATAAAGGTCATATATGACAAGCCCACAGCTTGTTCTCCACTCAATGGTGGAAAGCTGAAAGCATTTCCTCTAAGATCAGGAACAAGACAAGGATGCCCACTCTCACCACTTTTATCCAATATAGTATTAGAAGTCCTAGCCACAGCAATCAGGCAAGAAAAAGAAGTAAAAGGAATCCAAATTGGAGAGGAAGAAGTAAAAATGTCCCTGTTTGCAGATGATACGATTTTATATATAGAAAATCCTAAAGACACTACCAAAAAACTACAGGAACACATCAATGCATTCAATAAAGTTGCAGGATACAAGATTAATACACAGAAATCTGTTCTGTTTCTATACACTAAAAAACAAACTATCAGAAAAAGAAATTAAGAAAACAATACCATTTATAATCACATCAAAAAGAATTTAAAATACCTGGGAATAAATCTAAGGAGGGAAAAGACCTGTACTCAGAAAACTGTAAGACATTAATAAAGGAAACTGAAGATGACACCAAAAACTGCAAAGATATGCTATGCTCATAGCTTGGAAGAATTAATATTGTTAAAATGCCTATACTACCCAAGGCAATCTACAAATTCAATGCAATCCCTATCAAAATATCAAATGGCAGTTTTCACAGAACTAGAACACATAATTCTAAAATTCATATGGAAACCTTACAGGACTCCAAACAGCCAAAACAATCTTGAGAAAGAAGAACAAAGGTGGACGTATCACACTCCCTGATTTAAAACTCTACTACAAAACTACAGTAATCAGGCCTTCCCTGGTGGCGCAGTGGTTGAGGGTCCACCTGCCAATGCAGGGGACACGGGTTCGTGCCCTGGTCTGGGAAGATCCCACGTGCTGCAGAGCGGCTGGGCCCATGAGCCATGGCCACTGAGCATGTGCGTCCGGAGCCTGTGCTCCGCAGCGGGAGAGGCCACAGCAGTGAGAGGCCCATGTACCGCAAAAAAACCCCAACAAAACAAACAAACTACATTAATCAAAACAGTATGGTTTTGGCACAAAAACAGACACATAGATGAATGGAACAGAATAGAGAGCCTTGAAATAAACCCACACGTATATGGTCAATTAATCTACAACAAAGGGGGCAATAATATACAATGAGGAAAAGACAGCATCTTCAATAAATAGTGTTAGGAAAACTGGACTGCTACATGCAAAAGAATCAAATTGGACTCCTTTTTCACATTACATACAAAAACAAACTCGAAATGGGTTAAAGACTTAAATGTAAGACCTGAAACCATAAAATTTCTAGAAGAAAACAGGAAGTACACTCTTTGACAGAATACTGTCTTATTGAGCTAAGTATCCTCTGTCTTACCTAGCAATATTTTTTTGGTTATGCCTCCTCAGGCAAGGGAAACAAAAGCAGAAATAAACAAATGGGACTACATCAAACTAAAAAAGCTTTTGCACAGCAAAGGAAACTGTCAACAAAACAAAAAGGCTGCCTACTGAATGGGATATTTGGAAACAATATACCTAACAAGGGGTTAATATACAAAATATACAGAGAACTCAACATTAAAAAAAAGCAAAAAATCCAATTAAAATTGGGCAGAGGACCTAAATAGACATTTTTCCAAGGAAGACACACAGACGGTCAAAAGGCACATGAAAAGATGCTCATCCAGGGAAATGCAAATCAAAACCACAATGAGATATCACCTCACACCTGTCAGAATGGCTACCATCAAAAAGACCACAAGTAACAAGTGTTGGAGAGGATGTGGAGAAAAGGGAAACTTGTGCACTTCTGGTGGGAATATAAATTGGTGCAGTCACTATGGAAAACTGTATGAAAGTTCCTCAAAAAATTAAAAACAGAACTACCACAGGATCCAACAATTCCACTTCTGGGTTTTTATCCAAAGAAAATTAAAAACACTAATTAAAAAAGACATATGCGTCCCTATGTTCACTGCAGTATTATTTACAATAACCAAGATACAGAAGCCACCTAAATGTCCATAAAGAGAAAAATAGATAAAGGAGGTGTGGCATATATATATATATACATATATATATATATGCACACACACAATGGAATATTAGCCATAAAAAAGAATGAAATCTTGACATTTGTGACAACACTGATGGACCTAGAGGATATTAGGCTAAGTGAAATAAATCAGACAGACGAAGACAAATACTGTATGATCTAAAAAACAAAACAAATGAACAAACATAACTAAACAGAAAGAGAGTCACAGATAGAAGAGGTGGTTGCCAGAGGGGAAGAGGGTGGGGAGAGGAAACTGATAAAGGAGATTAAGAGGTACAAACTATCAGTTACAAAATAAATGAACCACAGATATGTAATGTACCATATGGGGAATATAGCCAATAATTATGTAACATCTTTGTATGGTGACAGATGACAACTAGACTTACCATAGTATCATTTTGAAATATACACAAATACTGAATCGGTATGCTGCGCATTAGGAACTGAATTTCATAGGTCATTAAATGTAAATAAACAAATGAACAAACAAATTCATAGAAGAGTAGATCAAATTTGTGGCTACCAGAGGTGGAAGGCTGGGTGGGGGTTGGGAGGGAGAACTGAACGAAGGCAGTCAAATGGTACAGAATTCCAGTTATAAGTAAGTCTTAAGGATATAACGATATAAGGATATAAATACAACACAATAAAGATAACTAATACTGCTGTATGATATATATGAAAGTTGTTAAGAGAGTAAAATCCTGAGTTCTCACCACAAGAAGAAAAGTTGTTTTTTCTATCTCTTTAATGTTGTATTTATATGAGATGATGGATGTTCACTAACCCTATTATGGTAATCATTTCATGACGTATGTATGTCAATCATTATGTTGTACACCTTAAATTTATACAGTGCTGTATGTCAATTATATCTCAGTAAAACTGGAAGAAAAAAAAATTTTTTTAAATACTATATTGAATATTTGAAAGTTGCTAAAAGAGTAGATCTTAAAAGTCCTCTTCACAAGAAAAAAAAATTTTCTAACTATGTATGTGACAGATGTTAACTGTCACCATACTTACTGTAGTGATTTCACAATATATACAAATATCAAGTCGTGTTGCACATCTGAAACTAATCCAATGTTATATATCAATCATACCTCAAATATATAGATATATAAAGTTTAATTGTATTAGTAATTTGGGAAACTCCAATCATAACTTCCAGAACATACCAAGTGAGGGGGAAAATGTAGAGTAACAGGAACTCTTATACACTACTGGAAGGATTGTAAATTTGTAAAACCACTATGGAAAAACTCCTGGTATTAGCTAGTCAATTGAAGATGTATATACCTTATGCAATTCCACTCCAAGGTAGTATTTTAGATCGGTATCTCTTAATAGGAGCAGGAGTATCCTCAGCATTTCTGGAGATTAAGCATCTCCAGCCACTGAGCATTAGGCCAACAGCAGTCCCTCCAACCCCTCTATCACTGGGACAAACAGAAACATCCTCACACATTTCTAAATTGGAGCAGGGGGCAGATACATAGTTCTGACTGAGTACTGCCCTAGAGAAGGGTTTTCAATCTCAGTATACTAGTGACATTTTGGACCAAATAATTCTTTGTTGAGGGGAGTTGTCCTGTGCATTGCTGGATGTTCAGCAGCATCTTTGGCCTTTACCCACTAAATGCCACTAACATCTTGGTGAGTTGTGACAACCATAAATGTCTCCAGACATTGCCAAATGGAGCTAGAATCATCCCCAGTTGAGAATCAGTATCCCAGAGAAACCTTTACATAGGTGCATCAAAATATGTCCAAGAATGTTCACAGCAGTAATGTTTTAATAACAAAAAACTGGAAAAATCAAAATTTCCATCAACATTAGAATGGGAAAATAAATTGACGTATAATCATATAATACATGGGTATACAGCAGTGAAACTGACCTAAAGCTTTATGCAACAAGATGGATGAATCTTAGGAATATAATTTAGATAACCAAAGCAAGTCAAAGAAAAATACATGATTCCTTTTTATATAAAATTCAAAAACAAGCAACATAAAACAATACCTTAAGAGTTAAAGAAAAGCATGTTAAAATTGTAAAGAAAGGCAAGGGAATGGTACATACAAGGTTCAGGATGGGGACTTCCCTAGTGGCGCAGTGGTTAGTGGTTAAGAGTCCACCTGCCAATGCAGGGCACACGGGTTCAAGCCCTGGACCGGGAAGATCCCACATGCTGCAGAGCAACTAAGCCTGTGCACCACAACTACTGAGCCCACGTGCCACAACTACTGAGCCCACGCGCCTAGAGCCTGTGCTCCACAACAAGAGAAGCCACGGCAATGAGAAGGCCGCACGCCGCAATGGAGACCAACACAGCCAAAAATAAATAATCAAACAAACTTACCAAAAAAAAGGATTCAGTATGGTGGTTACCTTTGTGAGGTGGGAACTGGTATACAAACATGGAGGGGCACACATGAATTTTAAAGAAAATGGTAATATCCCATTTCCTAAACTGAGTGCTAGGTACACTTGGATATTTGATATTTTTATATACCTCACATAATATATATGTAGATATCATACCTATTCAATATTTAATAAAATAAAAAATAAATTTAAAACCCACCATTGTAGGCAGATTGCTAAAATCGTTCCTCTAACTCATGCCACCACTCCCACCCCCGCCCCAGTCTCCACACCTTATATATCTCCCTTAAAGTGTGGGTAGAACCTGTAACTTGCTTCTATCTAATGGAATATGACAAAGGTAATAGATTTTGAGGATGTAATTTAGGTCCCTAATGAGCTGACTTTATAATCAAAAGGGAAATTATTCTGTGTAGATCTCGCCTCATCAGGTGAGTCCATTAAAAGAGGGTCTTGAAGGTAAGAGATTCTCCTGTGGGCCCTGAAGCTTCCACAAGTCTTACGGCTGTGAGGAAATAAATCCTGCCAAAAACTACACGAATTTAGAAGAGGACCCTGAGCCCAGGCCTCAGACAAGACTGGCCCTGGCTGACACCTTGATTGCAACTCTGTGACAACATGAGCAGAGGGCCCAGTTAAGTCATGCCTGGACTTCTGACTCATAGAGACTGTAAAATAATAAATGGGTGTTGTTTTAAGCCACTAAATTTGTGGTAATTTGTTACACACCATGGAAAACTAATACAAACACTTCTTACAATTTTTATTTCTAAGAAGCAAGATAACTATCATTAATCACTGCACTGGGAAATTAGGCACCCAACATCGCCATAGCGGCCCCACAAGCACAGAATTTTTAACTTCTCTTTAGTTTGGTTGAAGAAGGTAAAAAGTATAATCCTCATAGCTGACAACCTCAAATTAGAACATTCATGTGTCAGAGAGTAAAAGGGCAATTCATGCTCAAATCATCTTCGTTAAAAAGACAGAAAGCTACCGTCAAATCCATACTTGTCAATTGAACAGGTTTTCTAAAAACCTTAAAACAAAACCAAACCCTGATAGTACAGTACAATCAGAAATGTGAGAAGTTCCAAATGATTGTATGGATCATACTGCCTTCCCTTTCAGACTATTCTCAAGTGGAGAATCATTTCCTGATTTCTTTTTATCCTCAAAGCAGTGTCTGGCACATAGCAAGTGCTTACAGTGTTGAATAAAGGAACTCCATTTCAAAAGATGATTTGAGGCCCAATAACCTGCCCTTGCCTGTGTTAATGGCAGAACAGAGACTAAGACAAGGGCCTTCTGTCAACTGGGTACTTTCTTCCTACATCAGAATTCAGTCCTTAATTACTGCCAAGCCTCATTAAACACACATACACACAAATCATTAAAAGACTATTAAATATTCAATGGGATTTTTCATAATATTAATTCTATCTGCCTCATTGTTTTGTGAGCCTGTTTCACAGTTCTTACCATTTACTGTACTTCATGATTAACAATTTTCTGTTCCACATCAACTAGAAAATGAAATTACCCTACTGATCAGAGGCAATAACTGTACTTTTTCATTTTCTAAGGTATTTATTAGCCTGATATAGGCAACAACAATCTTTTCCTAAGATAATCAAGAGGAGAGAATCACTGCAGTCAGTGCTACCCCTTAAAATGGAGGGCAGCCATTCCTATGTTCCTGTTTTAAAATGGCAGTTAATAAATCATTCTTCAAAAGATATGTACCCACAGTAATCTGAATAGTCTGTCTCTTTTGTGACATCTGTTTATTCTTTGTTCTACTTTGAAACATTTCTCTTTGCATGGCCCACCATTAAAAATATTTTAGATTATGTGATAAATATAAAAGAGGTAGGGCTTCCTTGGTGGCGCAAGTGGTTGAGAGTCCGCCTGCCGATGCAGGGGACACGGGTTCGTGCCCCGGTCCGGGAGGATCCCACATGCCATGGAGCGGCTGGGCCAGTGAGCCATGGCCGCTAAGCCTGCGCGTCCGGAGCCTGTGCTCCGCAACGGGAGAGACCACAACAGTGAGAGGCCCGCGTACCACAAAAAAAAAAAACAAAAAAAACCACCAAAAAAAACAAGTAGCAAAAGTTTTATGGCCCCATCTAAATATATACAATTTTTAAAGTCATGTGACAATACTTTAAACATGTTTAATGCTGATTACATAAACTCTTTACTCTTAAGGGGAAAAAGTCCTTGCATTAATACAGGAAATGCACA
Organism: Neophocaena asiaeorientalis asiaeorientalis; assembly: GCF_003031525.2. Taxonomy (NCBI): domain Eukaryota; kingdom Metazoa; phylum Chordata; class Mammalia; order Artiodactyla; family Phocoenidae; genus Neophocaena; species Neophocaena asiaeorientalis. Next base: position 5,392,040 of record NW_020173731.1, on the reverse strand, counting down.
TTTTAGGGAACAGATTCTTAGGAATATAACTAGTTTCAAGGAAGTGTTAAGGATCTGCTCTCTCTGCTACACCCTTTCTTTCTTGGGAAAAAAAAAAAAGGGAATAGTAGCTGGCTGACTGTTAATTTGGAATAGGAGGATATCACAGTGGGATAAAAGGTGAGACATTAGCATCCCTCATAATTTCTTCTTTATTTACAAAGCAAGAAACTCTAGTCTCTTAGTGAGTAGTTGCCAGGTATGAGATGGGGTCGAGGGTTTATGTTTGACGGTAGCAGTCACCCAGGCTGGGGTCTTACTAACAGGAGTCTGGAAAGGGAGGACCCTATCTCCACTTTATACTTCCTGCATGGATTCAGCAATCCTCTTCACATGTGTACCTGATACTTGATAAAAACAAAATGATAAATGTTCACCAATCTATGAATGTTAAAAAGTGGGGGAGGGGTTAATGATCTACTTCCATGTCCTATTTATTCTTGTAATACTGCCAAATACATATATATCAGCAGGTTTTTCAAGGTTAAAAGAGGATAAGCCCCAAAAGAAAAGGGAGACCATTGTCACACAAGTCATCATCACCAAAGGAGAATTAAGAGAACTTACCGTTAAGGAAGCAATCCCTTTGTGGTAGAATTTTAAAGACTCAGCAATGCAAGAAAGTGCTGAACTATAATGTTCCTCTTGCAACCCAGTGAGACACTGTTCTGCATGTGAGAACTCTTTCAAACTATTCAGCCAGAAGTAGAAATGTTCTGAGGCAACCTGAGTCAGCAAACTCTGATAAAGCTCTCTGGCCATGTCGTGATTACCCTAAGAAAAAAAGGGGGGGAGGATAATGAGGTTCTTACACTTGAATTAGTTGATGTAGCAGCTAAAAGAGAAACCCAAACCTTGGATAAGTTTTAACAATCACTCCTCACATTATAACTCTGTGAGACTCAGTCTAAGTATTTCTTCAGAGAAAACATGCTGAGCTGCTTTTATGTAACATAATGACTGAAGTTCTTTACCAAAACAGTGCCAAAGAGAAAATGAATGGAAGTAACTATAACCCATGTCTAGAACTTTAGTTCAAAATATAGAAAGTATAAATACTTATTGTATGTCATTTTGTATGAGCTATTTAGTGGGGTGGGGAGAACTGCAGTTAAGTTCCATCAAGCGATTACCAAGAGGAGCCCTGCGCCCTCTGGAAACGACTGAGGGAAGGGTAGTTGTGGGAGGATGTGAATGCCTTTTAATGCATGGGGGCGAGGGAAGCTCACTGTCTTGCAGTGCTTGGATCCTTGGGACAGTTGGGTATAATAAAGAAATATCCTGTCAATAGTGCTTCTTCTCCCATTTGAGAAACACTGTAAAATGTGAACATGTGCTTCAATCACCTAGAATAATGCTTCTCAAATTTTGTTCTCTGGACTTATCCCCAAAGAATTTCTATACTATCCAAGCTCTATATTTCCTCTCAAACAAAATTAATAAAAATCGTTAGGATTTCCATATGGTTGAGAGGGAACAGAAGACTAAAACTTTCCCGTTTCCACATAAGAATGATGAAGTTGGAGAGGGAAAGGGAAGAACGACATGGTGTACTGAAAGGGGAGAATATAAACGTGGGTGGGAGGGAGCTGTGCTTACGGGAGCACAGGACAAAATGAAAGTGCTGCTAACAACCTATGAGCCAGATAGAGCTCATATTTTTGGAATTCCCATGGAACTTCCCCATAACAACATATATACCATTCTCTGTGTATATGTTAAAAATTAGGTCCTTTCCTTCATCATCTTTTAATCGCATGACTAAAAAGTACTTCTACCTTCATCTTTAGTTTTGACTAGGAGTAACAATCACACAACCTAAGGTTCGTAATCTGCCATTTTCACCAACCCAGTTCACATAGAAGGATACTACGTACCATTCGGGATGCCTGTCTGGCAATTCGGTATACAGTCCATCCATTGGAGACGCTTTCAAGCTGCTGCTTAATTACTGCCTTTACTTCAGGAGACAGTGCTTTCTGACTGGCTACAAAAATCACAGTGGCCAAGCTCACCTAACATCGAGCAAGAAGTAAGAAAGTCAAGAAAATCATTAACTCTATGCAATGTCAAAGATAACTTTACCCAAAAGCGTTAAAAACTAATTAGAGCCTATCAAAAACGAACAAAATTTGTCTTCCTTTGACATTTATAAAATTTCCACTTTATTCCTTTGCTCAGAGCATTGTGTATAACAGCAAATAATTAGAAACAATGCCCATAAATATGGATAAACTATGATATAATCACACAATGAAATACTATAGAGCAGTGAAGTGGATAAACTAGAAATACACTTATCAGTATAGACGATTCATACAAAACAGGCAAAAACAGGCAAAAATAGGCAAAATGCAAAAGATTACATGCAGTATGAGAACACAAAGTTAAAAATATGCCCAAAATATTGCATATCACTTAGGATATATACTAAGGTAGTAAATATATAACAACATGCATGGGAATGACAAACACCAAATTCGGGAGAGTGGCTACCTATCCTGATAGGAAGGAAGACGACACTATCAGAGAGATACACAGCGGGGTACAAGTCAAGTGTACTAGTAACACTTTTTTCTCAACCTAGGTGATGGATGCAAAAGCTTTCATCATATTATTCCTTATGTGTTTCTGAATATTATGTTTCATAATTTAAAGTTGCTTTAAAGTAGTACTAAGAAAAAAGCAATAAAAAACATTAATTGAAAATGCTGCTTCAATGAAAAATAAACTTGGCTAACTGCTTCTCAGTATCCCAAAGCTGATACATACAAGGATCCATACATACTGTAAAAACTGCCTGATTCCCACGACGACTGTCACTTAGTCATCTGGGTAACCTTTACTGATAGCAAATGATGAAATGGGGGCAATCTTTTACACAATGCCCCCTGCAGGATTAAACATAAAATGGGCTTGAGTAAGTAATTTCACTAAGCTTTTTTCCCAAGCCATAAAGCCAGATGACCACAAACAATATGGAGTGGCTACTTTAAAGCTTACATATAATTTATGCATATTTAGAACGTAGTCTACTCTCAGCCCTGGAGAACTTTCAACTAAACATTATTATACAGCTTCCACACCTTCTGTTTTTTTCTAAGCATGTACCTTTCCCAGCCCCCAGACTGTACTGAAACCTAAACTGGATCCTAAACAGCTAAAGAGGTCCTGGATTGGCAAAGAGGAATTGGGTTAATTTATGGTCATTGATATCACTAGGTCTTTAACTTACATTTTTGGAAGTACAATACACGGTTTGGTTCATTATTTATTTGTCTTATATTAAAAAAGAAAAAAACCTTCATTTTCATTTTGTCCTTTGTAATAAAACAAAAATATCAGATTGAAGGCTTTGGCTACACTAAGCTGATTTGACAGGGCTTAGGAAGAAAGCAGTTTTACCTGTGAACTAAATAGGGCTTTCTATACCAAAAGAGGAAATGGTATAAAGCTCCAGGTCCCAACCCTATTTTGACATCAGCATGCTCTTGGTCTCAGCTAATTACTTTAACCTGTGGAATTCTGAAAGTAATTCCCACTAGACCAGATCCTATTCTTCCACAGCAGGTTCAAAAAGTGGCTCCTTACCAGAAGTTCTTGTTGCTTGTCTGTGGCTGATCGTCCGATCACCTTGTAGAGCTCCATGAGGTCACCGAGCATTCCATCGCCCAACACAGGCAGCTGCATGGCAATGGCGGCCAGGCAGTGGCACATCAGGATCCGGGCAGCGTCCTGAGCACTGTGCAACTGAGTCAACAAGGTCTCAACTACAGACTGGCTGAGATGGGGCCTACCCTTGGCCAACTTCACCATACAATTCAGAGCGATCTGCATATTGAATAGAAGATGGACCAGTTACATTCTGCAGGTTCATATGAAGTGAAGCTTTAAAGAAAGTAACTCTCTACAAGTTACTAGGAAAAATCAAGGAAAAGGGTTTTTTGTAGGCATGACATTTTTCTTAATAAGAAACACATGACACTGAATCCCATATTAAGATCTGCAAGTGTGCCATGTTTAAAACTAAAATAATAAGACAGGATGGTACATTAAACACTCATTTTAATCTAAGACTATTCAGTCTAAGACTTGAGATGAACATCATAAGGAATAATGCTGAAAAGGCCAAATAAATGCCAAACTGAATGTCATATTACTGCACTTTCATTACTTTTCAAGAACTGCTTCTAAAGTGTGGTTTGTAAACTTACCCATAATGGCATCTCCTAGGATGCTAATTAAAATACAGATTCTTGGGCCCTATCCATCCCAAACTTAATGAATTAACCTTTTTTTTCCTGGTGTTTGGGTTACTGAAAGTTTGCAGTTTAAAAAAGGTGCCCTAGGTGACTTCAGCACACTGAAGTGGGGAGGAGGCTTCTAATTTTCTCTTATTTCTCAACAGAAATCTAAATATCAGTTGGTCTCAGAGCTTCTATGCAGGCCGGTTAATCACATCCCTAATATCCCAGCCATCAAAACTAGAAACCCAGAAGTCCTCTAACTAACATAGCCAACAGGTTGCTAAACCTAGTCATTTCTACTTTTGTCAAGTCTCTAATACCCATCTATTTAGCTCCCTTTCATTCTCTCTACTACAACATAAATGTCTCCCTAATTCCAATCTCTTGAAAAGATGGGCCCATTAATCCATCCTTCACGCTACAACCATGTAGCTTTCAGTGTGTTAGGAAGAATAATCATGTCTTTAGGGTCTGACAGACCCAGAGTTTAAGGTCAGCTTGCCCTTGACTAAGTGTGTGTGAACAAGTTATTTTATCTCTCTGAGGCTTAATCTCCTCATGACTATAAGAGGAATACAAATTTCACTAGTTAGGGTTATTGTAAACAGTGAAAGATGTATATATAAGCCTTCAACAAAGTTTGGTACATAATAGACATATTTAAATAACAATAATAGCTATAACAAAAGTTAGAGCATGGTCACTACTTCAAAATTTTAAGATCTCATTACCTACAGAATCAAGCCAAAGTTCCTCAGCCCGACATTTGATATCCCCCATGATGGAGCTACAAACTACCTTCTAATCTCCCTTTACCTCAACCAGCCACAGTGGGCTACTTATCACTCTTCCAACATAACAGGTACATTTCTGCTTTCCTGTCTTTCATAACAGTGGTCCTTCAGGTTCAAATGATCCTTCCTCAATACTGAAATTCTACCCTGTCTTTCAAGGCTTAATTCATATGACATCTACTTGTTCAAGTCTTCCCTAATACCCTTAGTTGAAATTAATCACTCCCCACTCTGTCCTCTCAATTAGAATTGCACTTTTGTTTATATTACCAGGGAACTTGCGACATTCTGCTTGGTATTACAACCCCTTATATAAATATCAGTATCCTCTTATGGAGAGCTCCTCTAACAAAGGGACTTTTCTTGACCATCCATATATGTCCCACTGTGCTGAGTCCAGTGTTTTATTGACACCTATGATTGCTGGGAAAGGTTTTGGTTTGCTTTCTTTTTAAACTTTTTAAATAAATGTATTGTGGTTCCAAAGGGATTCTGTGGACTTGCCAGTCACATGTTGTCTACTTCCTTCACCACCCCTTGATTATCAGCTTTTATTTAATGGTACTAGTATCTTTACTGTACATCATTATGACTACATCATACCTTTTCTTAACATGCTAAAATAAGTCACAACTTCCCTCAAGCCATAATAATAAACACTTTCAACTGACGGCAAAATAGGCCAAAGCTCGCCTATATTTTGGAATAATAACAGTCAAAATGCTAGTTTTGAAAGTGAAGATCAAGGGCAAATATTTGTTTAAGCCAGGAGTCGACAAACTCTTGCACTTGGGCCAAATCCTGCCGGTTTTTGTAAATAAAATTTTACTGGAACACAGCCACACCATCACCCTTCCTTTTTTTTTTTTTTTTTTTTTTAAAAAAAAAAAAAAAACCACATTGTCCATGGCTACTTTTTCTCTACAATAGTAGAACTGAGCAGTTGTGACAAAGAGTGTACTGTTTGCAAAACTTAAAATATTTACTATCTGAACCTTTACAAAGAGATTGCCAATCCACACTTTAGGCAATGAAGATAGGCATTATATTAAAATAACTGATGTTTTCACCTTTAAAGTGGCTTGAGCACCTGGGCTATCATCTTCACTACAAAGTACCAGAAGGGATTCCAGGCCAAAGACAGCATCTTGTTCCAGTGCCAAAAGGTCTATAGGAAAAACACTAATTTTTTTTAGCGGTCAAGTAGAGAAGATTAAATGCACACACACACACACTTAGAAGAAGAAAACATTAAGGAGTCTAAAATATAGGAAATACTTCAATGCATAAAGCTAACCTTCCTGAAAAAGTACATGTGGCATTACTTCTAAAATGCAAAGGCGATCTTTAGACTTGTATATTTCTACTACTTTATTGAAGATTATAAAAATATATACATTGTATCAAGCCGAAAAGCTTCTGCACAGCCAAGAAAACCATTAACAAAATGAAAAGGCAAGCTGCTGAATGGGAGAAAATATTTGCAAATCATGTATCTGATAAGCAGTTGTTAATATTTAAAATATATTAAGAACTCATACAACTCAACAGCACAATAACTCAATCTGATTAAAAAATGGGCAGAGAATCTGAATAGACTTCTTTCCAAAGACGACATACAGATAGGCAACAGGTACAGGAAAAGATGTTCAACATCACTAATTATGAGGGAAATGCAAATCAAAATCACAATGAGGGATCACCTCACACCTTTTAAAATGGTTATTATAAAAAAGATAGGAAATAAGTGTTGGCAAGGATGTAAAGAAAAGGAAACCTTTGTGCACGGTTGGTGGGAATATAAATTGGTGCAGCCGCAACAGAAAACAGTACGAAGGTTCCTCAAAAAATTAAAAATAGAACTATTATATGATCCAGCAATTCCACTTTTGAGTATGCATCTGAAGAAGACAAAAACATTAACTCAAAAAGATATGTGTACTCCCATGTTTATTGCAGCATTATTTACACTAGCCAAGATATAGAAACAACCTAAATGTCCACTGATGTATGAATAAAGAAAATGTGGTATGTATGTGTGTATGTGTATGTATATATATATATATATATATATATATATACATACACATACACACACACACACACACACACAATGGAATATTATTTAGCCATTTTTTATAAAAGAAGGAAATCCTGTCATTTGTGACCATGGATGGACCTTGAGGGCATTATGCTAAGTGAAATAAATTAGACACAGAAAACCAAATACTGTATGATCTCACTTAAATGTGGAATCTAGAACAAAACAAACAAACACCAAGCTCATAGATACAGAGAACAGACTGGTGGTTGCCAGAGTTGGGGGGTAGCAGGTTGGGGGTGGGCAAAATGGGTGAAGGGGGTGGAAAGGTGCAAACTTCCAGTTATAAAATGAGTAAGTTATGGGAATGTAATGTAAACCATGGTGACTATAGTCAATAATACTCTATTGCATATTTTAAAGTTGTCAGGAGAGTAGATCCTAAAAGTTCTCATCACAAGAAAAAAAAACTTTACAATGACAATGTATGGTGACGAATGTTAACTAGATTTATTGTGGTGATCATTTCACAATACATACAAATATTGAATCATTAGGTTGTACACCTGAAACTAATATTTTTTTTAAAAATACACACACATACAATAAACCAAGATCTAAAGCCACAAAGGTATAAATAAAGCCTAACTGAAACAGTGTCACCAGCTTAGCTAAGGAAAAAACTAGCAAACCATGTAGCATGTGTCAATCTTCCAAACAAGACATAAATTATGCAGGTCCATTTTCACCTAGGATGCAACTTTCTCACGCAAGTGGAACTACTTTTAGGAAATAATCAAGACCCCACTTAATCTGATAAATGTTTTAAGTCAGATCATAAAGAAATGAACGCTTTAGATGTCTCATGTAATAGCAGTACTATACCATCTTTTCACTACCTTTGGGTTAAAATTTCTCTAAAGTTTCTAGAAAGTTCTGAATAAATTACTTAACCACATTTAGGTTAATGTATGTCAGCTTTGGGACTTCCCTGGTGACGCAGTGGTTAAGAATCTGCCTGCCAATGCAGGGACACAGGTTTGAGCCCTGGTCCGAGAAGATCCCACATGCCACGAAGCAACTAAGCCTGTGTGCCACAACTACTGAGCCTGTGCTCAGAGCCCATGAGCCACAACTACTGAGCTCACATGCCACAACTACTGAAGGCTGCACGCCTAGAGCCCGTGCTCCACAACAAGAGAAGCCAACGCAATGAAAAGCTCGAGCACCACAACGACGAGTAGCCCCCACTAGCTGCAACTACAGAAAGCCTGCACACAGCAATGAAGACCCAATGCAGCCAAAAATAAATGAATGAATGAATAAATAAATAAATGAATATGTCAGCTTTGAGGACATACAGCAATTTGCTGTGTTAAATGGTAGAAAATACTTATTACTATGGAAAAATAAAACAAGATTAGTTATTCAAATAACTAATAGGGGCTTGGCAAACAATGTCTAGTGAAGGTCAGGTTGCTAGGAAAACAAAGGGACTAGTAACAAGCAGTGCTGAAGCCTGGTGGGGATAAGAGGGACTGCTGATTCTTAACAAAGATCAAAATAAGCACTGTAACAGATGAAACATCCAAAATGCACTTCCTGTTTTTGAACACCGGCATGAACTTCCTTAAGTGTTTGGGTCAAGAGACGTTAGGAATACAATAAAATATATGCATTATTTTCTATGCACATCCTTCTTGATTGTGCAAATCATTTAATGCTATAGATACCTAGAGATAAACTCCATGAAAATTTAATTTGCATTGCTCTGTTAATTCATTTGCCCCTAGGTGAAACTGTCTGTTATTTAAGCCACTCGATAACTTCATGGTTTTTTTTTCCCTAAATTTTCTAGGTTTTTTTTTTTTACAGGTGAACAAACTGATACCACTGGATAGTTATAAGCAAAGGTAAGCACTGGGAGGAAATGGGCAATGCTCCATAAAACCTTTCAATTTCGCAATCCCAATCCTAAAGTCCTCATTTTTTTTTTAAAATAAATTTATTTATTTTTGGCTGTGTTGGGTCTTCACTGCTGCTCGCGGGCTTTCTCTAATTGTGGCGAGCGGGGGCTACTCTTCGTTGCGGTGCATGGGCTTCTCATTGCGGTGCCTTCTCTTGTTGCGGAGCACGGGCTCTAGGCACGTGGGCTCAGTAGTTGTGGCTTGTGGGCTCTAGAGCACAGGCTCAGTAGTTGTGGCGCACGGCTTAGTTGCTCCGCGGCACATGGGATCTTCCCGAACCAGGGCTCGAACCCATGTCCCCTGCATTGGCAGGTGGATTCTCAACCACTGCGCCAACCAGGGAAGCCCCCTCATTTTTTTTCCCCCCAAGGATTAAGCAGTCTTGAGAAAATCTGCCCGAAGAACATTCAGGAGGAGGCAACCAATAGATAAAAGCACACAGGCTAAAAATAATAAGGGATTAAAAAACTAAATACACACAGGATTCTGGTGAAACTCCAATCTAAAAGTTTATACATAATATCAGTCTTGATCAAACTTACCTTTTTCTTGACAAGAGACAGTAATATTAGTTAGGACTCTCACTCCATGAGCTGCAATGCCCCTGTTATTATGGTAACAGCACTCTTGGGCTAATTTGACTAAATCAGAGGATCTAGGGGAAGAACCCACATTTCCTAAACAAGAAGAGAAAAGTAGTACAGATTTAATTCATTTATAGAGTTCAGATCAGTTCATTTTATAGGTTCATTTTTATCATTTTCAAGAGAAAGTCTCTAACAATAAATTTCAACAAAATTTTCTTCCTCTACCCCATGATCAATATACATCACCACTTCTTTTTCTCCTGTCAAGGTACCTAGAATAAGTATATGCTAATCGTTTTGTAATGATTAAAATCTAAAATCAATATACTTTCCCACAAAAATATTAATAAAAACTGACTAAAGAATACAGCAAAAGCCAAAACAACTATAGATTGTATCTTGGGCATTCAAATAGTCTCTCATTAAAATGGAGTCATTACAAGTCTTCTTGTCAAATAAAACCTTACATGCAAAGAGAGGAGAGAAACAAAAGTTTTAAGTTTGCTGTTCCCACTTCAATTGCTGGCACAGTTATACTGCAAAAGGTTTATATAAGAATTTATTATTTTAGAGCTAGAAAGGACCCGGGGATCATCTGATTCAACAACCTATTTTTACAGAAGAAACTGAAGCCTAAAGATTTTAAGCATCTTGCCATGGAGGTAATAAAACCTGTTAGTTATGCATTGGCCTTGTGCTTTACATGTTAAGTTCTATCCTATAGTTGCAGTAACTTTTAAAAGTCACACCTGAAATTCTGTAACATAAGGTTTATGTCGTGAATGTTTTTATTCATAGTAGAGAAGCTCTCAGTTATAAGTGAGTGAGCTTCAGGAAGAATCAGGAGATTAAAGCTCATTCAACTTCTCAGCGGGGTCTCTCATTCCTGTCTTCCTTTCCCCTGCTGATTTTTCCATGATTCCTATCAACTGCAATCTTTTACACTAAGGGTGATCATATTTTGTGAGGTCTGAAAAGGACACTATCATAAATAACAACAGGCATAAACCAAGACTATCTCAGGCAGTGTGGGACATATGGTCACCTTATCGATTTCCAGCTTGACATAAAAGTACTAGCTTAGGTAAAACCTCAGTGCTTTTTAAATAGGCAAAACATTTGAAAGATGAACCTATGAGTTCTCTTTACAAAACCATGGAAATTGTAATTTCCTTCATTCTTTTTCTTGCCCACGTGATATGGACAATGCAGACTCATCTATAAATTTACAAACATGTTTTGGAACTTACTTTTTTCCTTTTTTTTCTCATCAAGATGTTAAAGAAAACTTGGGGAAAAACCCAGAAAAACCCAAAGAAAAAAACAAAAATCATCCCCAAACCCACAAACCAGCATGACCTTATTATTAACTTTTGGGAATACTTTAAAACATCTTTTTCCCCCATGCACACCAATACAATTTAAAAATTCATATATAATCAGGATAAGTAGATACTTCTAATTTCTACCTTTAAAATATAATATTTGTGAGCATTTTTCTATGTCAATTGTTTTTGGAATAAAATTATTTTCAATTTTTTTACTTAGAAACAATTTACTAAGATAAATTCACAGGATTCAAAAGGTTCAACCAATAGCAGAAAAAGGTAGAAAGTTAGTAAGAGAAAAGTCTTCCTCATCCACTTAATGTTATATTTCTTGTGCATCATTCCAAGAGTATAAAACAACAAAAAACTTTAGCCTTAAGTCTGTTACGTAAGCAAGCTCCTCACAGGGCATTAACAAACACATTTTGGAGTTAAATCATATTAAACAGGCAATGAGGAAAGCATTATTGAACTGGGGTAAAGTTTTATTTTAATCATTTTCCGGAAGGATAACATATGCCTAAAAGGAAGCACATGACATTTGCTTTTAAAATTCACCACCGCTTGGCCTTTGAAATACACTTGCATTTTAAGTCAGAGACATACAAAAGCAAACCAGCTATTTTAAGCACCCTCAAAAATAGTTTCATCCACATATAATGCAAAAAAGGGCAAATTGAGAAAAACTATAGCCTTGAGTTAAGATCAAAGATGCAAGATTTTATTATCTTAGGAATTAGTTAAGAAATCATTTTCAAAGAAATTCGTAACATATAACCATATGAAATTGAAACCTTTCCTGATTTAAAGCTTTACAGAGGAAACGACTTGAAATATCAACATGAATAAAGGATTAGCATGTTATCCATATATTATCTCCTTTCTTCTCTTTACCTGAAGCTATGCTGAAGTAATGTTTGACAGCGATGGTCCCTGACAGCGTGGAAAGAACAGACAACATTCCAAGTTTCAAGCTGTCATAAGGAGTCTGGAGGGCACATTCACAGAGTGCCTGAAATGCAGAAGAGAAAGGAATACAGAAGTTAAAACATCAGTATACCTTAAAACTGTCTACTCGTTTTAAATTTTCTAGCTTTTTAGAAAAATTATATCTTTTTTTCCATGATAAAAAACTTCAAACTGCCACAGCCAAGAGGAACCTTAGGAGACACATTAGCTAAATATAATGTTGTATCCTACATGGGATCTGGAACAAAAAAAAGACACTGGGTAAAAACTAAAGAAATCAGAACAGAGTATGAGCTTTGGTTAATAATAATAATGTACCAATATAGGTTCACTGAAGTGTAACAAATATACCATACTCATGTAAAATATCAATAATTGGGGAAACTGGATGTGGGTATGTGGGAGTCCTCTGTACTAGTCTCCATTTTTCTGTAGATCTATACCTGTTCTAAAAAATAAAGTTTATTAAAAAAAAGTCATCATGAATGACTTTATTAAGATCACTATGAATTATGCCCTATTTAGTCCTCACAAGCAGAACCTCCAATATATTTTGCTTACCTGACAGATATTAGTTCATATGTATATATGTGTGTGTGTGTGTGTGTGTGTATATATATATATATATATATTTTTTTTTTTTTTTTTAAATAGTAGAGAGTATAGCATTCTATCTAGCTAATAAATGAGTGAGCTATCTATCTATCCTCCTCCATTTCAGGTCATTTACTCTACTCTTGACTTAAGGTGATCTGAAGTATTACCAAAATCAAGATGCTAGTTTTTTTTTCACTGTAGTTAACCTTGAATATGTGTTCCTAGTACAGTGAGTCTTGGCTCATCCTGTATAGTTACTCTTAGGACTCTATAACATTACTGCATGTAATGTAAATGGTCAAATAACTGTCCTGTTAAATTAAACCAACTCCCATTCTCTCACAAAGTTTCAGAAAATGAGCAAAACTGAAAGACTAGGGGAACAAATAAAAATAAAATTTCAGGGACTTCCCTGGCGGTCCAGTGGTTAAGACTGCGCTTCCACTGCAGGGGGCGTGGGACTGATCCCTGGTTGGGGAACTAAGATCCGCAGGCCGCACGGCGTGGCCAAAAAAATAAGAAATTTTTCAAAAAAGAAAGAAAACATTCTTCAATAAAATTTTGGAAAGGGTTAAACAATAAATTTAATATGACCCCAATAAAAATATCAACAGAATCTTGGGGGGAGGGGAGAACTTAGATAACCTGTTTACAAATCAGAAAATATGCAGAAAATTCTGACAAAGTATAAGGACAAACAAAACAAGCCTTACCAAATATTAAAATGTAATCTATAGGAATAAAATAAGTTTTTCCTACTTGTGGACAGAAATCAAAAGAGAACTGGTCCCAGAAATAGATTCAAATACACACAGAATTTAATATATGATAATGGCATTTCAAATCAGAGACTATTCAATACACAGTTCAAGGGCAACTGGCCAGTTATCTGAATAAAATAAAACTTGATTCTTGTTTCCTTTTTATGGCAAATAAAAACCAAAACTGTAAAAAGCACTAAGATTTAACATGGGAAAAGAAAAAGTGAAAAGATAAGTGCCAAAATTGGGGAAAAAAATTTATATCATGTAAGATCAACAAAGGCCCAATAATCTTAATATATAAAAGGTTCTTAGTAGTAAATAGGCAAGCAGACCAAAAGAAAAATCAGTAGTTCACAGAGTTTATATAAATGTTTTTAAAATATAAGATGTTAAACCTAACTCATAATTTGAAAAATTTAAATTAAAATGAGTTGCTTTCACCAATCTGATGGGCCAAGATTAAAGTTTAATAATACATAACACTGAAAACAGCGTGGGGGAAATAGGCACTCACACACTGCTGATAGAACGCTAAAAGGGTGTAAATCTCATTGATGGGTAACTGGCAATATAAAACATTATATATATCACTGAGCCCCCAAATTCCTCTTTTAGAAATTTATGTTCACAAAGGCAACTTTTTTTAACAAACTCGTCAATGGAGCAATGTAAATGGCAACAACAAAAATACTGGAAACAACTCTAACGTCCATCAGTGGGGGACTGGGAATAAAGAGACAGTACCACACAGCTGGTAAAAGAATGAAGTAGATTTATGTGCTAATATGAGATGTTCCCCAAGATGCATTCTTTTTTTTTTTTTAATTTATTGTATTTTTGGCTGCGTTGGGTCTTCATTGCTGTGTGCAGGCTCTTCTCTAGTTGCAGTGGGCGGGGGCCACTCTTCATTGCGGTGCACGGGCTTCTCATTGTGGCAGCTTCTCTTGTTGTGGAGCATGGGCTCTAGGCACATGAGCCTCAGCAGCTGTGGCACTCGGGTTCAGTAGTTGTGGCTCGCGGGCTCTAGAGCGCAGGCTCAGCAGTTGTGGTGCACGAGCCGAGTTGCTCTGTGGCACGTGGGATCCTCTGGGACCAGGGCTCAAACCTGTGTCCCCTGCAATGGCAGGTGGGTTCTTAACCACCGCGCCAACAGGGAAGCCCCCCTCAGATGCATTCTTAAGTGACAAAAAGTTCTTAACATGCATAGAGTATATTTGCATTTGTGCAGAAAAAAGATGGGACATACACATGCTTGCGTGTGGATGAAAAAATTCAGGAAGGATACCTAAGAAACTAGTAATAGTGATCACCTCTACAGAGGAGACCTGAGGGAAGAGATGGAAGACACTTATATTTTGCTCACTGCACACCTATGAACTCTGTTTAATTTTTATCACATGCATGTATACTTTTTCAATTGAAAGAAAAACTTAGTTAATAACAAAAATAGCAGCAGCAGCAAACAGTACTGTGGAAGGCATGGAAATGGACTTGAAACACAAAATAGGTTTTTGGTAATGGAAGGGAAGACAGTCTATGTGATACAAACAAGAACTGGGGCAATAAGGCCAGAATATGAAGTGTTTATTTGCGGTAAGAGGAGATATATACAGAAGGGATTGAAGGCTAAGAGAGAGAAATATTGAGTAGGGAAGATTAGGCCAGATTATAGAGGGCCTTGAATGTTAGGCAGAGTAATTTAAACAGGATGAGAAAGGAAAAAGGAAGCCACTGGAGAGGAATAACGTCATCTAAAGTGTTGGAAAGATTATTCTGGCAATGGTAAACAGAACAAGTTAACAAAGAAAGTTGAGAGGTAAGGAGCCATCCTGTAGCTTATGGCAGTAATCCAGGCAGGTGGTGTTTGGTGATGGCCTGAACTAGAACTCGGTGGCAGGAATGGAGAGTAGAGGATAAATATGAGAGACATTTTGAAGGAGACTGTATATGAGGGAATGAACAAGAAGGATTCAATTATTATTATAAAATATCATAACTGATGACCAGAGAATGTTGGTTCCATTTACAAAGACTGAGAATTTATGCGGCTAAACTAATTTTTGAATAACAACAGAAAACAGGAAGAGATATGAAGTCCAAGAGGAAATATCCACCAGGCATTTGGTATCTGAGATGTTGCAGATTTTTAACTGGAACACTCTCATTAGAATTCTGGCTTTGCAGCTCACCATTGCTGTGATCTGAGCCACTTACTGAAATCTTTGAGTCTCAACTTCTTTGTCTGTAAAATGGGGGTAAAGATTTATACAGAATTTATACATCTCTGGAAAAACATATAAAAAATTAGACACTGGTTACCACTGGGCAAAGGAGCTGAGTGGATGGCAGAAAAGTGGGAAATATTTTACTATATAGCCTTTTGTAGCATTTGAATTTTGACACATGAATATATTGGCAAAGAAAGGAAGTGAAGTTTAAAATAAAAGGCGGGCGGTGACATCTATCGTCTGTAAGATTAAACAGCTACTGAGAGTCAAAGCACTTCACAACCTCTGCAAGCTACTATGCTGGAGAGCAACTGAGCTCAGGTAAGAGGACTAGATTGTTAGAGGACGCATGTGCTTATATTAAGGGAAGCCCTCAGAGTGGCAGAGAAGAAATGGAAGAAGGAGCTTAGACTGAATTCAACTCAAAGATTCAACTCTGAGGAAAAGGGGGAGTGAAGAATACAGAGAAGGTACAGTTCAGAGAGTGGGAAGAGTAAGTGAGGACAGATAAGGACCAAAGAAGGGGGAGGCTGACAGTGTCCAATGTATCAAAAGGAAAGATGATAAAGGCAGAAAAAGGCTCTAGATTTAGCATTAAGAAGAACACTGGTGATCTTTTAAGTAACTAAGCAAAGTAATAAGGAAACAGACCTATAAGCAAGTGTGTTAAAGAAAGAGTAGGGAATGAAGATATAAAAGCAGATATAGACACTATTTTTGAAGTTCAAAAGAAAGCTTTTTTACAAAAGAAAAAAAAAGTCATTGCCGTTAGGTAATATTACAGTTTTAATTTATTTATTTAAATATGTAGGCTACTTCCATTTATCCACTTTTTACTGCCTAAATTGTTCTGGCTTGTACTGTTAGTTTGTACTTGGGAATAAAATTATTAACCAAATAGCCCCATAGGTTATGTCCTGTATTTACACATATTCAAAATTATGTCTTATAAAGTGCTCTATGTATAACAGATATTTAACCTTTTGGGATAATCAAGAAGGTTGAGACATGTTACATAAGATGATATTAATAATTTTAAAGAAGAAAAGATTTACCATTTAAAAAATTGAACAAAGTGTTAGAAAATCTATAAAATTATCTACCTTCTCATTTCTGTCACTTTGCACAGTACTGGATACCTAAAATGCTCTCTGTAATTACATACTGGTTTAAAGGTCCATTAATTCAATGTAGTAAGCTTAACGGAGCACATCAAAGTTCCCCAGAAATAGCACATCAGTCATATTTCAACGATGAAATACGGTTCAAGTTTCTGTTTCAAGGATGTTACTTATTACAAAATTGTTCTTACCACGACCACTTTTCAAATGAACAAAAAGGAAAAATCTAACTCTTCAAATGGAGCTCCCTTTCTCACACACCACCATTGTCACTGTCACTGACTATTTGGTCTGAATTTCTCTCTCCAGGCTGGTTTAACTCACTGCTCAACTGAGGCTCTGTCCTGAATTACTGTTTTCTGGGTCAGCTCCTAAATGGGGGCTTCTCCTCTACTCTAGAATGGGACTGGCCACCAGGGATGTGTTCCAGAAAAGCATGGCAAAAAGTTGATAATCTTCAAAATAAAGAAAAATGTCATGTTAAAAGTACTCTGTGAAGGGGATTAAGAGGTACAAACTTTCAGTCATATAATAAGTCACGGCATGTGATGTACAGCATAAGAAACATGGTGAATAATACTGTAGTAACTCTGTATGAGGACAAATGGTTACCAGATTTATTGTGGTGATCATTTCATAATGTATTTAAATATTGAATCACTATGTTATACATCTGAAACTAATATAATATTGTATGCAACCATACTTCAATTAAAAATAAATAAAGTACTCTGCCAGAGACATAATACCTCTAGATTTTCTATGTCTCCATTGTACTAACTACAAAAAGAAAAAGATTATTAAAAGAGCTAATTCTCATGTTTAACTTGTCATTTCTCCTAGGATCAGGTAAGATACAATCAGAAATCTTAGGAGAGATCAAGTCAAAAATAAAATTACACCTTTGAGAATACCCAGAACAAATAATCTTTTGCTGTGTAACAGACAGGTTGCATAAATCAACCTCTTCAGGTAAGACAATAACACCAGAATAGTGTAAACTATTAATACTGATCAACACAAATGGATATTATAGCAAGACATATAAAAAAAATCCAAAGAGAACTACAAACACATGAAAAAATATTTTTGTTCCTATGAAATTATTTGTTTTTGACTACCTTAACAATAATATGCTATACTTGGGCCTTGATTTAGGCCCTTCCTTCCTTCAGGTTTTTAAGACATTCGGAACGAAAGTATTTCCTTTAAACCCGGAATATCTGATTACAGGTGGAAATTATAATACCTACCAACACACCTGTCAAAATAGCAATAGAATGCACACAATTTGCACCTGAAATACCAAAACTCAAAAATCAATCAGCAGTGATAAGACTGGCTGAGAGGAAGAAAGGAAAGAATGAAGAAGGAAAAGGAGGAGAGAGGAAAACCTTGAAGAAAAATAATTACTCTTGGTGACAGAGTAAAATTTAAATTTGAAATCAACAAGCTATTACCTTGTAAAGTTAAATCATTAGAACTGTTTTCTTCTGCTCTATTTCAATATTTTCAAAAATACACCCAAGCTTTGAAAAAATGATTATTTGACCACATCCATTTAATTAAAATCAATATGCTCAGATTTCAGGCACAGTGGGAAAAAATTCTTTGTGGGAGAGACAAATATTTAATAACATGTATTTTCAATTAAAAAGAACTAAAGAAAAAAGCCACAAGAAAGATAAAGATAAATCAGAACAAAAAACTTCAGTAAAGATGTGGTATACTGAAGAAATACTCGTAAGCTGTGAAATCAACAAAACAGTTAACACTTAAGTAACCATTAATGTGATTGTGAAGTTCAATGCAAATATTATTTAAAAAATTTCATACGATAACTGCGTAGTATAAAAAAAGTAACTGGTAATTAAATTTCAGATTATTTTAACAACATACGGGGGAGGAGGGAATGAAGGGGAGTAGAAAAGAGGAGAATTTAAGCCTGCTAAAATTTGCAATATTTCAACCACCATACTTTTCATTCTTAATAGAGATACACAAGTTCTTACATTAATATATAAAATATAGAGGTAGGTAAAGTAAGAATAATGTTTAATTACCATGATAAAATCTTTTTAGTTCACTAGAGAATAAAGGAACAGTGAAAACTTGATCAAAATAAAAAAGTAATGAAACAAAGGAAACAAAAAAGGACACATTGTAAACCGTCTAAAATAAGACTGTTTATAAAAGTACAAAAACTCAGTTATATCAATAAATGTAAATAAGTTACACTATTAAAAAACTCAGATTAAGTCTAAAGAGGTAAATCTAACTATATGCTATTTATAAGAATCAAACCTAAATGACAAAGAAAGGTTGAGGATAACAAAATTGGCAAAGACCTGATAGATATGTGGAAAGAAAAATAAACAAGAGGCAATATTAATATTACATAAAGAACTTGAGGCCAAAACAGCTTTAAATAGGAGAGAGGATTCTTTTACATTAATAAAAGTTCTCTCTGTGGAACAAGATAGCATTAAGATTTTTAAATTAAAATGGTTATATATAAATTGGCATGAGAAGCTAATGAATACCAAAACTTCACAGATCAAAAAGAGAAACTAATTTAAGATATAGTATACTTGAGTAGTATCAATAAGATTTCATACAGTTTTATACTGAAATATATATTAACACATATATATATTATATTTATCTGTATTACTTAATATATATATTACATTATATAGAAAGTACACCGTCTTTTCAAATTCTACGAACTGTTTACAAAAAAATGATCCTACACTGCGCCACAAAGAAACCTTAAAATTAGGAATTAATAACAAAAGGTTAGCAACAACAAAAATTCCATCTGCAAATATAAAAAGCTTATCACGTCAAAAACAGAAACTTCCAGTTATAAGAAAAATAAGTACGAGGGATGTAACGCACAACATGGTGACTGTAGTTAACACTGCTGTATGATATATAGGAAACTTGTTCCAGTAAATCTTAAGAGTTCTCATCATAAGCAAAAAAAATTTTTTTTCTTGTTTTTCTTTTTATCTATATGAGATGATGGATGCTAACTAAACTTAGTGTTAATCATTTCATAATGTTTGTTAAGTCAAACCATTATGCTTAAACTTATGTATGTGATGTATGTCAGTTACATCTTAATAAATGGGATAAAAGAAGAATAAGAAAAAAGGGGATAAAAACATTATTTAAACTAATTCCATGGTCAAAGAGGAAATCAAAACTGTTCTCATGGAAACTAAAGAACAAAATCATTTACAATATAGTCACCCCTCAGTACCCGCAGGGGTTCCAGAATCCCCCACTCCCTGCTGCGGATACCAAAATCTACAGATGCTCAAAGACTACTGGTGTAGTATTTGCATATACATTGCATACGCACATCCTCCCACATACTTTAAATCATCTCTAGATTACTTATAATACCTAACACAATGTAAATGCTATGTAAATAATTGCTGACAGGTGGCAAATTCAAGTTTTGCTTTTTGGGACTTCCTGGAATTTTTTTTAGAATACTTCTTTGAGTCATTGATGGTTGGCTGAATCAGCAGATGTGATACAAAGGGATGATTCTGCAACCAAAAACCATGAAACACCTAGGAATATCTCACAGAATATGAGCAAAATTTGTATGCTGAAAACTAAAGACCACTGATGAGAAATTGAGGAAGATCTAAATAAATGGAGAGATATGCCATGTTCATAGATTAGAAAACTCAATACTATTAAGATGTCAATTCTTTCCAAATTGATCTATAGATGCAAATACCAATCAAAATCCTAGCAGACTTTTTTGTAGAAATTGACAAATTGGTTTGAAATTTTGTATGGAAAGGCAAAGGACCTAGAACATCCAAAATAAATACAAAGGTAGAGGACTCACACTACCTGATGCCAAGACTTACAGAATTCCAAGCTACAGAAATCAAAATTGTGTGCTATTGGCTTAAGAACAGATACACGGACCAAAGGAACAGGACAGAATCCAGAAATAGACCTATATAGATACGGTCAATTCATTTTCAACAAAGATGCTAAGGTAATTCACAGAGAAAGGATAGTCTTTTTAACAAATGGTGCTGGAACACCTGGCTATCCAAACACACCTCCATTCTTACCTTGCACCATATACAATAGTCAATTCAAAATGGATTACATAGAGCTAAATATAAAAGTTAAAACTATAAAACTTCTAGAAGAAAATATACGAGAAAATCTTTGAGACTTTGGGTTAGGTAAAGACTTTCTAGATAGGGGCTTCCCTGGTGGCACAGTGGTTGAGAGTCCACCTGCTGGTACAGGGGACACGCGTTCGTGCCCCGGTCCGGGAAGATCCCACATGCCGCAGAGCGGCTAGGCTCGTGAGCCATGGCCGCTGAGCCTGTGCGTCCCGCAACGGGAGAGGCCACAACAGTGAGAGGCCCGCGTACCGCAAAAAAAAACAAAACAAAAAAACCCCAGAACTTCCTAGATAAAAAACAAAAATACAACCCCAAAAGGAAAAAAAAATTGATAAACTATATTTCATCGAAACAAAAAAACTTCTGTTCTTCAAAAGATACTGTATTCAAGGCACATACTGGCAGAAAATATCTGCAAAATACACATCTGATAAAAGTATTTGTATCTGGAATATATAAGGAGCTCAGTAACAAGAAGAAAACCTGAAAAAAAAAGCAGCATAAAAGATTAGAGCAGGCATTTCACTAAAGAAGAGATCTGGATGACAAGCCTATACGATGCTGGTGGATACCACTACACAACTATTCAAAAGACTAAAATTACAAAGCGATACAATAAAAAGTGCTAGCAAGGATAAAGAACTACAACTCATACATTGCCGCTTAGTATGTAAACTGGTACAGCCATTATAGAAAACAGTTTGGCAGTTTCTTACAAAGTTAAACATACATTTACCACACAACCCAACAATTCTATTCCTAGGTTTTTACCCAAGAAATGTCCTACAAAGATCTGTACAATAAAAGCTTTATTTATAATAGCAAAAACAAAAAACTGGAAACAATTCAAATGTCCATGAAGCTGTCAATGGATAAATAAACTATGGTCCATATACTGGGATACTACTCAGCGGTAAAACAGAACAAACTACTGCTTCATGTAACAACATGGATGAATTATGCTAAGCATTATGTTAAGCAAAAGAAGCCATACCCAAAAGGCTACATATTGTATGCTTCCATTTATAATTTGGAAAGGCAAAATTATAGGGATAGAAATCAGTTCAGTACTAGTCAGGGGTTAGGGGAAAGACTGACTAGAGGGGCCTGAAGGAACTCTGGAGTGATTTGAAAATGTTCTATATCACAATTGTGGTGGTAGTTACACAACTGTATACATCTGTCAAAATCTGAACTGCATATCTAGAACTGTGTACCTAGAAAAGTTTCTGTAAATAAATTATACCACAAAATCTGACTTAAAAAGTGCATTTCAGGGACTTCCTTGGTGGCGCGGTGGTTAAGAATCCTCCTGCCAATGCAGGAGACATGGGTTCAAGCCCTGGCTGGGAAGATCCCATATGCCGCAGAGCAACTAAGCCCGTGCGCCACAACTACTGAGCCTGCGCTCTAGAGCCCGCGAGCCACAACTACTGAGCCCATGTGCTGCAACTACTGAAGCCCACGCGCCTAGAGCCCATGCTCCGCAACAAGAGAAGCCACCGCAATGAGAAGCCCCCACACTGCAACGAAGAGTAGCCCCCGCTCACCGCAACTAGAGAAAGTCCACACACAGCAACGAAGACCCAACACAGCCAAAAAATAAATAATTTATTTTTTTTTAAAAAGTGCATTTCAAATTAATGGCAATGGGAACACTGAAAGTTGTAATTTATGGAATGTGGCCAACCTGCACTAAGAGGAAAATTAATAGCCTTAAGTGCTTTCATTATTAAACAGAAGAATAAAAATAAATGTACCAACCACTTGAAAGGCACAAGAAAGCCATGCTTCTGGCAAGAAAAGGGGAACATAAACACAATAGTAAGAATAAAATAAAGACAAAATTTTAAACACGGAGATACTAAAAATTATAAAGGTTCTTTATACTGATACTCATGAATCTGCAAAATAAATTAAATGGAAAACAAATTATCAAAACTGATTCAAGAGGTAGAAACCTTTGATAGGGCAATAACCATGTAAGTAATTAGAAATATTCTCAAAACTCTATCCCTGGAAGAAGTTCCAGGTTCAGATGGACTTATGGCACTTTTAAAGATATACCCTCAGAAGACAGAAAATTCTTATGTCATAGCTCTTAACCATTTCAGAGCATGGCAAGGGCAACTATTTACACTGCATTTACATTTTATTTATAACTACTTACATAATATTTACATTGTATTAGGTATTGTAAGTAATCTAAAGACGATTTAAAGTATATAGGAGGATATACATAGGTTATATGCAAAAACTACTATTTTATACAAGGAACTTGAGCATCTGAGGATTTTGGTATTCAGCAGGGGGTACTGGAACCAAGCCCCCAAAGATGTCAAGGGACAACTGTATATCAATTAAAGGAAAAAAACATGCAATCACATGAATGAGTCTCATCAGTATAATGTTGAGCAAAAGAAGTAAAAACAAACAAAACTACACAATATTTTTAGGGAGGCATATATATAGATGGTAAAACTATAAAGAGCAAAGAAATGATTATCACAAAGGTCAGAACAGTGGTTTCCATTGGGTGGGTATTAAGGCTCTGATCAGGGAGAACGATGTGAGAGAAGGAAGCAGGGTTCTGTGATTTTGCAGTGTTCTCTTTCTAGCTGGATGGTGGTTACATGGGTTTTGATTTACAATTATTATTTAAACTATTAAATATACATTGTACATGCTTCTTTGTATGTGTGATTTATCTCAAAATAAGGAAAGAAATGAGATAGAATAATACAGTGCTCTCACTTGGTTTGGTTCCCTAAAATGACCGAGCACATTCTCTTCTGGGATAATATGTTTAGTAGAAAAAAACACAAGAGGACAGAGCTCTCTTAATTCTTAATTAAGTCCTCTTAAGAAGCTCTCTTAAGCATATTAAGTCTCTCTGAACCCTAATTTGCTCATCTATTAAGTGCAAATACTAATTACTGTCCTTATGTCTTGGGGTATTTGTGACTATCAATCATAATATACCAAAACATGTTTAGAAAATTGCAAACAAACAAAAAAACACAGCAGCTCAGTTTTCATAATCTGAAATTCAAAGGTTTTTGTTACACTGTAGCTGTGATCATACCAAGAGATAATAAAGTCCATGAAAGTAAGATTTATTTCTGACAATTTTCCATTTCACTTTAAGCAGCATTTTTTTAAAAGTGGTGCATCTGTCATCAGTAATGGGTAAACAAATAGGGTTCCACTTTGAGAAAAAATAAATATAAAACATTAATTTAACCTAGGAAATGCTACAAAAGATGTCACATGAAAAGTCTAGAGATTGAAATCTGTTCTTGTATTTACAAAAGAAAACTTAAGAGTCTTTTCCTCTGTGTGAAAAGGAGAAATACAGTTCGCTAAGTTACCCATCCAGTACCTTTCTCTAATAAATACAGTCAGCACCAAAACTGTTCTCCCTAAATTGAGTAAAGGAGACAAGAATAAAATAAACAATTTAACTGGGCTTCTCAATTAGCCTTGGTGCTGCCATGGGACAATTAAAAAGAAACAGAGAGGCAAGTCTAATTCACTAAAACAAACCTAAACATTAAAGGATGTAAATTTTTCAATAAGTAATATCTTTGAATGGTGACAGAGCATAACTAGACTTATCATGGTGATCATTTTGAAATGTATAGAAAAAGATTACTATGTTGTGTAACAGGAACTAACACAGTGTTGCAGCTCAGTTATACTTCAAAAGCAAGCACACAAACAAACATACAAACAAACTCATAGAAAAAGAGATCAGATTTGTGGTTACCAGAGGCACAGGGTAGTTGGATGAAAGCAGCCAAAAGGCACAAACTTCCAGTTATAAGATAAATAAGTACCAGGAATGTAATGTATAGCATGATAAATATAATTAACACCGTTGTTAGGTTATGTATGAAAGTTGTTAAGAAAGTAAATCCTAAGAGTTCTTATCACACAAAAAAATGTTTTTTAAATTCTTTAATTTTGTATCTATGAGATGACGGATGTTCACTAAACTTATTGTGTAATAATTTCATGATGTAAGACGAATCATTACACTGTATAACTAAAACTTATACAATGCTCTGTCAATTTTATCTCAATAAAACTGGAAAAAAAACGGAAAAAAAGGAAGAAGTTTTATATATTTACTTTGCCACTTCTAACTTCTGCCACCAATATCAACAATGCTCTTAGAAATTTTTTAGATTGAAACACTTAGGAAAAGACAAAGATAATACTGGGTTGGCCAAAAAGTGCCTTTGGTTTGTAAGTAAAACTAAAAGACACCTTTTTCATTTCCACCAAAAACTTTACTGAACAACTTATTCACCCTTTTGTGCCACTACCTTCTGTCATTTTTTAGGCAACTTCATAATTCCATCTTTCCAAAACTTTTTATCTTTTTGAGCAAAGAACTGTTCCAGGTGCCTTTTACAGTCTTCCAGGAAATTGAAATTTTTTCCATTAAGAGAATTTTGTAAAGACCAAAATAAATGGAAATCCGAAGGTGCATTGTCTGGTGAATATGGCAGATGAATCAGAACTTCCCAGCCAAGCTGTAACAGTTTTCGCCTGGTCATCAAAGAAACATTCTGTCTTACATTATCCTGATGAAAGATTAGTCTACTGACTAATTCTAGACACTTTTCGTCGAGTGCTACTTTCAGTTGGCCTAATTGGGAGTAGTACTTGTTGCAATTAATCCTTTGGTTTTCCGGAAGGTGCTCATAATAGAGGACTCCCTTCCAATCCCACCATATACACAACATCACCTTCTTTGGATGAAGACAGGCCTTTGGTGTGGTTGGCGGTGGTTCATTTCGCTTGCCCCACGATCTCTGCCGTTCTACATTATTGTACAGTATCCACTTTTCATCGCCTGTCACAATTTTTTTTTTAACATCTTTATTGTAGTGTAATTGCTTTACAATGTTCTGTTAGTTTCTGCTGTATAACAAAGTGAAATCAGCTATACGTATACACAATTTAATAACGGAACGTTTTTGTTACGTTTAAGTAGAGAATCGCATGTGGAAATATAACTTATGTGGAACCCAAACATCAAAGCGATTAACATAACCAAGCTGGTGTAAATGATTTTCAATGCTTGACTGGATATTCTGAGTATGTCAGCTATCTTCTGTGGGGTATAATGTTAATTGTTCTCAATTAATATCTCGATTTGATGGCTATCAACTTCAACTGGGGTATCCAACCGTGGAGCAACGTCCAGCGAGAAATATCCAGCACAAAACCTCACAAACCACTTTTGACACGTTCAGTTACTGACAGCACCTTCTCCATACACTGCACAAATCTTTTTTTGCGTTTTTACCTTTCTTGAAATAATAAAGCATAATAGGTCAAAAATGTTGCTTTTTTCTTCCATCTTCAATATTAAAATGGCTACACAAAAATTCACCAATTTTGATAAGTCTTGTATTAAATGTACGCTGATATGACAGCTGTCGCATACAATCTAACAAAAGTGTTTCGAATGAAGTTAAAGACAACTAAGTGCCACTAGAGCCTAGCTTACAGAAAAAACCAAACAAACCTTTTGGCCAACCCAATATAAAAATGTAAAGCAAAACAATATGCTCTATTATAATGCTATATTATTTTTCTATATAAAATATTAATGTTCAAAGCTCTGCATACCTGAATGTTCTCCCTACTCCAAGTATGTGGTGTTTTACTGGCAAGTAATTTCAGATCTTGAATAGCAAGTCTCTTTACTGCTTTCCTGGGGTCATTCTTCAAATACTGCAATAGAAGCTGAATCTACAAAGGAAATAAGTCACTCCATGAATGATACTGTCACTGAAATTATCATTAGGGATGCAGTGTAAGTTAGTGAAAGTTACATTTGAGACAGGGCTCATTTCAAATTACAGCCCCGTCATTTATTCGCTATGTGCCCATGTTTGGACCTCTTTCTCCTCTTGTATAGAAATATACTATCATTTAACTTGCAAGGTTCCAGCACAAGACCTGGCCTCAAACACTCAATTCTTCCCTTTTTTTTCCCCGCCAACTCCATACTCTGCCACGTACCCCCACCTCCCCCTCATTTCTCTCAAGGCTCCTAAGAATTAGCACTATGAACAGAGGAAAACAGCAAGCAAAAGGAAATGAAACCTCTGATCTTTATCAAAGATAAGTTATCAAAACTTATGGGTTACTTACTTTTTATCGTATACTTAATATGCAAGTTTATTGAAAAGGCAGTTAAAGAAAATTGACATTACCTGCTTAGGCGTATCAACCAAAGATGAAGCTGCAAGCAGAGTAAAGGTGTGCAAAGAAACAATCACCATTTTGTTGGAAGGATAGGATGTGACTAGCTGTTGTAAGAGCTCACGAGCACTGGATGCCAATATTGCATCATGGTGCATGTGCTGCAGGATAGGGATCAATTTCAGCTTCAAGTCGACTGGTGTGGCTAGACCTAGATACAGAAAGAATGCTTAGAGATTTCTGATCATCATCCTGGATAATAGTTCACAGTTAAAAGGTCTGATTCAATTAGCAAAATGACCATTTAGAAACAAATAGTATATTGGTATTATGGTTATAACATTAAAGATAATTATATACTAGAGCTAATCAACAAGTTCAATAGTTTTTTTTCAAAAGTATGTATCTTAACATTAAGTTGTGGGTGCTTATTAAACTACATGCTGATAGTAGAAAATACCCTTACAAGGCACAGTAGAAAGCAGTCATATTTGCTGCCTGTTTCTTCCCAAAGGATACTAAAAGATATACACATACATGTATACATATACACACGTATATGTACAAACCCAATGGCGATTATTTGATTATATTTACAATTTTAATTATTTCCTTCAATTCTAAGTCAAGATCAGGATGTGAACAGACTGTGTATGGAGCAGTTCTGAAACTCTCTGAACTTTGTGTAGCAATGCCTTTCTTTACAGCATACAAAGCTGGAACTCCATGAGGATTCATTCCAAAGCATCTTTTCCTGTCAACATTGGAGCTACACGGGGCTTTGGGACAGCCTGGAGGGGTGGGATGGGGAGAGTGGGAGGGAGGGAGACGCAAGAGGGAAGACATATGGGAACATATGTATATGTATGGCTGATTCACTTTGTTATAAAGCAGAGACTAACACACCATTGTAAAGCAATTATACCCCAATAAAGATGATAAAAAAAAAAAAACATTGGCGCTACATAAACAAAAGTCTTTTCTTCTACAGCACGGCTTTGAGGTGACAGTGAACAAAAAACTGTCAATCATAATGTACCACACGTATGTCAAAAGCTAATTTATCTCTGCTGATCACTGGTTTTGCCACTGTGAAGTAACTGTTAGTGTGAATACATAAATATCATTTCAACATCCAACAGTGGCTTACATCAACTAAGTCCCTTACTATTTGACCTCTCTTTGAGTTTAGCCAAAGCAGAGAGTCCCAGGAGATGGGAGGGAGAAGAATGAGGTCAGAGCATTTACTCCCTGGTTTTCTCTCTGCAGAATCATATCAGGCTTATGTTATTACTGTTTTGATCCTTAAGGTACTGAATGCATTTGAATGACCAGTCTATCTTTGAAACTCTTTCTCAATAGCTTCTGATTTTTCACACTCTTCCTGGTTTTTGTCCTTTCTCAATCTCTTTGTATTCTCCTCTTTATCCACACTTTAATTTCTGGTATTCCTTGGGCTTGGTACTATATTATCTTCTTACCCTATGTACTTTCCCTGAGTGAGCTTATATAAACCCATGGCTTCTATTACCAGCCATATGCTTTTAAAGACTGCCTCCCCCTCGCTTCCCTGCTCCCTGAACTTCAGATATGTATATCCCATTACCTCTGGTCATCTCCAATGGGATGTCTCAGATGTATTTTATACTTAACACAGCCCAAAGAGAACTTCTGCTCTTTGCTACGAAATTGCCCCTCCAACTTTTCCCATTTCAGGATATGACAACTCCATCATTACAGCTCCTCAGAACTTGGAGTCTTTCTTGATTCCCTTATTTCTCTCACACCCACATCCAAATTTATCAACAGATCTTGTTGGTTGCTATCTTCAAAATATAACTCAAATCTGGCTGTCTTTCCACCTTCATTGCTATCACATTGGTCCATTTCCACCACCATCTCTTGACTGGACCCTTCCAACAGTGTCCTAAGTATTGTCTCTACTTAGGCTTTTCCCCATGGCAGATTCCTGTCGCATATCCCCCCCTTCTCCTCTGCAAGTCTATTCTCAATC
This sequence comes from Neophocaena asiaeorientalis asiaeorientalis, assembly GCF_003031525.2. NCBI lineage: Eukaryota > Metazoa > Chordata > Mammalia > Artiodactyla > Phocoenidae > Neophocaena > Neophocaena asiaeorientalis. The sequence goes on along the minus strand of NW_020173731.1, from coordinate 5,362,947 downwards.
CAGCAGTCAGAGGGACTCTTTGTGTTTACAGACATTTTTACTGAAGGCTTAGGGAGACTCAAGATTTTACTTTGCAGAAACACAAGCAGCTTAAAATTTAATTTAAGGATACTTTATTCCTAAAACTTGCTCACCACTTCTATATCTTGAGCTCCAACCTTCCGCCACCTTGCCCTCATTCCTACCCCTGTGTTTTTCTCCCTGTCTCTCTTTCTATCTCCTAATCCCTGTTCATTTACTTCCATTTTAAATTTATTT
>NW_020173731.1:5357823-5362677 GCF_003031525.2 Neophocaena asiaeorientalis asiaeorientalis | reverse complement strand
AGGCGGTACGCGGGCCTCTCACTGTTGTGGTCTCTCCCGTTGTGGAGCACAGGCTCCGGACGTGCAGGCTCAGCGGCCATGGCTCACGGGCCCAGCTGCTCTGCGGCCTCTGGGATCTTCCCAGACCAGGGCACGAACTCGCGGCCCCTGCATCAGCAGGCGGACTCTCAACCACTGTGCCACCAGGGAGGCCCCGGTGGCTTCTCTTGTTGCAGAGCACAGGCTCTAGGCACGCGGGCTTCAGTAGTTGTGGCACGTGGGCTCAGTAGTTATGGCTCGCGGGCTCTAGAGTGCAGGCTCAGTAGTTGTGGTGCATGGGCTTAGTTGCTCTGCAGCATGTGGGATCTTCCCGGACCAGGGCTTGAACCCGTGTCCCCTGCACTGGCAGGCGGATTCTTAACCACTGCATCACTAGGAAGTCCCTACTTTAATTTTTTACAGATAAAACTTATGGAACAAAAATGAATCTTAAGTATGCATATTAATGGATTTCTACATATGAATATATCCATAGAGCCACCACTCAAGCTATACAGAATCCTCCAGCACCCTAGGAGGCTTACCTCTATAGCTTACATCAACTCCCTTGCTATTTGCCTTCTCTCTGGGTGGAGAGCCCCAGCAGAGGGGAAGAGAAGAATGCTCAGGACTGAGTATTTATTCCTTGGCTCCTTCTCTGCAGGGTCACATCAGGTCACATCATTCTGAAGGTCAGTTTTTCAAAGTGGCCCTCTTGATGTGACTCCAGGTTCTGGTAACCACTCCCTCTCCTGCACCATAGAGGGGTATAGGACTACATCATCCCCTATAGTTTACCTTGCCCACACCTTTGTAAATGGTTCCTTCATTAAACCCTACTAATTATCTCAGCTCAAGTGTGACATCTGTTTCCTGTTGAGATCTTGTCTGATACAGCAGGCATTCAATAAAAACCTGCTCAATGAATGAGTGATGCTTCCTTCTAATTAGCTTTCTGCAGGACAGCCCTTTTCTGGCAGCAGGGGAAAAAAGACAAAGGAATAAACAGAAACAGGACAAAGCTCAACCACTGTATCTTAGTCTTCAATTAAGCAATTTTATTGTGGCTCCATTTCCTTTTCCATAAAATAGAGGTAACAGTATTACCTATCCAAGTCTGCCAAATTGCACGATTCAAAGAAATGCCATCTAGAAATACACAAAGAGAGTCGTGTTCTCTAGAGCTGTGCAATGCTGTAACCCCAGAACTTCCTTTTATGAATATTATGAGGGTAAATGGGGTAATACATGTGAAGCACAGTATGGAAGATGAGATTAGCATACTAAGGCTTTGTAGGCTACAGTGAGGAATTTGGATTTGAGTTTTGTTGCAGCTGGAAGATACTGGAGGGACATTAGCAGAGTGAAGAGAGTCCCAGAGCTCCTAACAGCACAGCTCTCCCCCAGGTCAGAATGTTTTCTCCCTAAGTATCTGCATTTCTCACTCAAATATCACTTTATCAGAAGTCTTCCTTGATGAACATATATAAAACAGTAACTTCCCCCCTTCTATCCTGCCATCTGCTCTGGGGACTCTCTATCCTTCTTACCGCACTTATTCTCCGCAGCACCTGATATGTCATAAATTTACTTATCTGTTGCCACCACCAACCCTTCCACCAATAGAATGTAGGTTACATGAGGGCAAGGGCTTTGTTTTGTGTACTACTGTATCCTAAGCACCTAGAATAGTTCTGGCATTTAGAAGACACTTAATAAACATTATTTGAATGAATAAACGAATGAATAGTGACTAGCACACAGTAAGTACTTAATAAATGTTAGCAGCTATTATTAATATAAATCCCATTAAGTTACTTCATAATACCAAATGAAGCATACATACCTTGAATCATTTCACTGATTTTGTTACAGATTCCTACAGCAAAATCCCTTTGGAAAGAGAAAACAGCAAAATCTTTAAAACCAAACAATTAAATTTGCTTCAGTTTTCTGAGGACTTAAAAGAAACAGAACACAGTAAGCACAGGAGAAATGCAATACTCCAAATCGTAACTAATATTCCTAAGGTCAGGTGCCAGGGGTGGGGTAAGAAATGCAACTGAAACCAAAACTCCAAACAGCAGTGGGTTTATACCAACGCTGTTCCCACATGATTTTCAAGGAAAAATGCTCTGATTTATGAGCATTGTTGCAATGTGCATTACTAAATGACACTGTCTGAAAGACTCAAGGTCACTATCTCGGTCTACAATGTTTTAGGACGCACTTTTAATTAAGAGAAGCTTTCAACACACAAGCGATCACTTACGTAAACAATAAAATATATACCAAATATTCTGAATTTTAGAAAAACAGAGTAAGTATGAAGTAGTAGAAACGCAGTAGGAAATATGGATAGAATCTTACTAAGAGCCAAATTATTTAAAAGTGGCCATTTTTTAGATTAAAGACCTAAATGTAAGACTGGATACTATAAAACTCCCAGAGGAAAACAGGCAGAATACTCTCTGACATAAATCTTTTTGGATCCATCTCCTAGAGTAATGGAAATAAAAACAAAAATAAACAAATGGGACCTAATTAAACTTAAAAGATTTTGCACAGTAGAGGAAACCATATGCAAAGCAAAAAGACAACCTACAGAATGGGAGAAAATATTTGCAAACGATGCAACAAAGGATTAATCTCCAAATAACACAAACAGCTCATACAGCTCAATATCAAAGAAACAAACAACCCAATCAAAAAATGGGCAGAAGATCTAAACAGAAATTTCTCCAAAGAAGAAACAAGACATACTGATGGCCAAAAGGCACATGAAACAATGCTCAACATCGCTAATTACTAGAGAAGCGCAAATCAAAACTACAATGAGGTATCACCTTACACCAGTCAGAATGGCCATCATCAAAAAGTCTACAAATAATAAATGCTGGAGAGGGTGTGGAGAAAAGGGAACCCTCCTACATTGCTGGTGGGAAGGTAAATTGGTGCAGCTACTAGGGGGAACAGTATGGAGGCTCCTTAAAAAACTAAAAATAGAACTACCATATGATCCTGCAATCCCACTACTGGGCATATACCCTGAGAAAACCATAATTTGAAAAGATACATGCACCCCAATGTTCACTGCAGCACTATTTACAATAGCCAAGACATGGAAACAACCTAAATGTCCATCAACAGATGAACAGATAAAGAAGATGTGGTACATATATACAATGGAACATTACTCAGCCATAAAAAAGAAAGAAAGATGCCATTTGCAGCAACATGGATGGACCTAGATTGTCATACTAAGTAAGCCAGACTGAAAAAGACAAATATGATATAGCTTAAATGTGGAATCAAAAAAAAATAATACAGATGAACTTATATACAAAACAGAAATAGACCCACGGACATGGAAAATAGACTTGTGCTTACCAAGGGGGAGGGGGAGGAGGAAGAGGGATAAATTAGGAGTTTGGGGTTAACATATACACACTACTATATATAAAATAGATAACAAATAGGACCTACTGTATAGCACAGGGAACTATGCTCAATATTTTGTAATAACCTATATGGGAATAGAGTCTGAAAAGTAGATATATATGCATAACTGAATCACTTTGCTATACACCTAAAACTAACACAACATTGTAAACAAACTATATTTAATTAAAAAAATAAAATAAAAATTAAAAACAAAGTAGGCATTTTAAAAATATTATATATGTGTAAAGTATTTTCCAAGGTGTTGCTTTTGAGTCTGTTGCAGTTGAAATATCACTGAATGTTGCAAAAATTATTAATAACATGAATGTTTGGGATAAAACATTATATAACACGTAAGGAAGTAAGATACAGATAATATGATGTAACTTGGCTCTTTTAGTCATGATAAATTATACACAGGGCATGGAATACTTCCCCTCTGCAGTTTAGATGTCTATATAAAACATTTTCTGCCATTAAGATATTATTTAATATTCTCTGACAAAATGGAAAGCACACATCAAGTACACAGTGGTTGTCTGCAGGAAAAGTACCATGCAGTCATTTGAGTTTCGACATGAACTACCCATTTTTTTTTCATGAAATTCCATAATTATTCAGAGTCGGCTATTTGCAGATATTTTCTAAAAAGATGAATAAAGAAAGCTTGTAACTTTAAGGAAAGTAACTGGGAAAATATTTTGCCAATCTCTGCTTCTAAGCAAAAATTAGCATTTCAGAAAACTTGTATCTGTCACCATGAGCTTGACAGCTTAATATTCACAGACCTTCCTGATGAGATCAGTGGTGATAGTAACAAATGTGATCCTTTGATATTTTACAATGAAAAAGGTCAACATTTGGAAGACCTGCATAACACAGTGAACCAATATTTTCCAGAAGACCAATATCTAAGTTATAAAACCATACACGGGTAAGAGAGGCCAATGGCTTTCAATGTAACAGTACATATTCACTGGTGGTTTTAGAGTTCACAGGGCAATTAACCTTTAAGAACCAACACTTTCTAGTTCTGGTATAGTATCAAAGAAACATACATAATTACCTATAAAGCCTTTAAAAACACTCCTCTCTTTTCCAACTATATATCTGTGTGAGGCTGGATTTTTTTCACATATTTTAACCAAAATAACATTGCAACAGAAACAGTGAACACAGAATCAGATACGAGAATCCAGCCAGACATTAAAGAGATTTGTAAAAATGTAAAACAACGCCACTCTTCCCACAAAATTGATTTTTGTTTTCGAAAATAATTATTTTCATAAAGATATTTTTATGTTAACATATTAAGAATCTGTTACTTTTTTTTTTTTTTTTTGCAGTACCGGGGCCCCTCACCGTCGTGGCCTCTCCCGTTGTGGAGCACAG
>NW_020173731.1:5350010-5357724 GCF_003031525.2 Neophocaena asiaeorientalis asiaeorientalis | reverse complement strand
TAACATATTAAGAATTTTTTTTTTTTTTTTTTTTTTTTTTGCAGTACGCGGGCCTCTCACCGTCGTGGCCTCTCCCGTTGTGGAGCACAGGCTCCGTACATGCAGGCTCAGCGGCCATGGCTCACGGGCCTAGCCGCTCTGCGGCATGTGGGATCTTCCCAGACCGGGGCACAAACCCGTGTCCCCTGCATCGGCAGGCAGACGCTCAACCACTGTGCCACCAGGAAAGCCCCAGAATTTGTTACTTTTTAAATGAACTAATAAATATTTTAAAAATTTAGGCATTTTCATTCTAATACAGTAACTATCAGTTGATATAATAATCCATATAAACAAAAAAATCTCTTTGAGGACTTCAATAATGTTTGAAGAGTGTAAAGGGATTCTGATACCAAATAGTTTCAAAACTACTGCTCTGATATCAGCCTCACATTTGATAAGAAAAAGTAAGTTGCAAATGTCTTTCAGGTATAAGGCAAAAGGTGTTATTAGGTATGCATAGATGACCTGTTCACATTTCAGAGTGCTCTTGTACTTGTTATTCCTTCTGCTTGGAGTATCCTTCCTCTAGATTGCTGCCTCTTCTTCAGCACCCAGTTTCAGCTCAAATGTCACCTACTCAGTGAGGCCTTCCCTGATCACTCTACCTAAGCAGCTCACTCAGGTCATCATCACAATGACAACACTGCTCTATTTTTCCATAACATTAATGAGCAGCTGAAACTATTTTGTGTTTACATCACAACAGGTCATTCATCTTTTCTACTTCTGTATTCCTGGTGCTTGGAATAGAGTCTGGACATGATGGATATTCACTAAGTATTTCTTCACTAACTATATAATAACTTTTTAAAAAATAGTATCTTTTTTTTTTTTTTTTAATTTTTTGGCTGCGTTGGGTCTTTGCTGCTGTGCTCGAGCTTTCTCTAGTTGCAGCGAGCGGGGTCCACTCTTTGTTGCAGTGCGCGGGCTCCTCACTGCGGTGGCTTCTCTTGCTGTGGAGCACAGGCTCTAGGAGTGCGGGCTTCAGTAGTCCTGGTGTGCGGACTCAGTAGTTGTGGCTCGTGGGCTCTAGAGCGCAGGCTCAATAGTTGTGGTGCATGGTCTCAGTTGCTCCGCGGCATGTGGGATCTTCCTAGACCAGGGCTCGAACACATGTCCCTTGCGTTGGCAGGCGGTCTCCCAACCACTGCACCACCAGGGAAGTCCCACTAACCATATAATAACTTTGATAACAACTCAAAGTTTAAAAGTCTGTTACACTCCTCTAGGGTCAATAAACTGCAAGTTAGAAGCCTGCAGTTTTCTTTTTTTCTTTTTTTTTGGTCTAATAATATTTTTTTAAATTCTTAATTTAAAGCATTAAGAATATGTTAAGAATATATAGTCTTGTATGGTGAAATAAACAGAATAATCCCATTCTCCAGCTTCTTCCCACCACCCCCCACCCCCAAATTCCGATGTCACACCATTGGTCATACACTCCTGCACTGTTACCACCTACCGGTACCAAGGGGCTACTCCTTTTAGATGGTGAGTGCACCCTTCGGTTCACCACAGTCACCACGTGAAGTCACTTCTCTCACTGACAATGCCTCCCTGGTCCCTGAAGGCATTTGGGTTTGCAACTCCTGCTCTGGGACTAGCTCTTAAAAATTATAACCTTTTTCAGAACAAGTCACATGTGGTTGTGGTAGCAGACAGGTGGAAACAGGATTAAATAAATTCTTAAGGTCTTTTTTGGCCAGTTTCTCAAATTTGTTTAAGATCCAAAATTGATGGAGATACTAACATAAAAATCCATCAGTATTGGTTGAGATGTTTGATCTCAAGCCAGGTCATCACTTCTGGGGGAAGAGGTAAATGCTAATCTGAAAAAGACGTATTTGCTTATTCACACTGGTACATCTAGATAGGTCCTTCAGACTTTCCTATTGCACTAATTTGGTATTTTTAAACATCACAAATCACAAGTATACCATATTGAAGCCTGGTATGTGAAAAACTGCTTCTACATAAACTGTTAAATGTTTACTGGTCATCAATAAGAAAAAAATGCCAACTTTCAAAAGCACAAATAGGAACTGTCTTTACTCAGATTATTTCTCTTCCTCAATTATTGCCACAGCTACTACTTTCGATCAGTGAATTAAAGACTATATGCTTTCTATTCTTTAGTCTCCTTTTCCAATGAGTAATCCTGGAATTCTGAAGGCTTCATAAGAGCAGCTGAAGAGAAGAATGTGCATGTATTAATGAAATATAAAGGAAGACTGTTGGTGATTAACTCTTTCAAGTCTTATCCAAATTTAGCAGAGGCTCTTAATGTAAATGCTACTTTTTATTTAAAAAAATTCATTAGTCATCTGATTATAAAACCAAAACTTGCTCCTAGCAGGACATACAGAAATTTGTAAAAAAGAAAACAAAAATAAGATAACCATCTTACCAACCAGAGGCAATACTTCGATATATATCCTTCTAGTCTTTTTTCTATTCCATAAATATAAATACTTGTTTTTTAAATAAATCTATAATATCATATAACCTATTATGTAACCTATTTCCATTGGAATTTAAGTTGTTACTAATTTTTTTGGTTTCTATAACCCTATAACTAGCATCCTTGTAAGTAAATATCAGTACACATTGCTGACTCCTTAGGATAAGTTCTTATAAGTGGATTTTCTAGCTCAAAGGAATGTACAAGTTTGAAGCAAAATACATATTACCAGAATGTCCTCCAGAAAGCAATGCTACTTCCCCATCAGTCACTAAAGGGAATAATATATATGTTTTAGAGAGGATAATCAAGCAAGTCAAACACAGTAATAAAACTATGGTCAACATTTCATCAAAAAAAAAAATACACACACACACACACACACACATAGATATACTGTTTTGTAAGATAGTAGACTATGACATCCCAAAGAAATTAAAATTGGTTTCAACTCAAGTTACTGTCTCTGTCAAACCGTGCACAGTTCTACTGCCAAAAAGCTAAACTTGAGAAGACGGTAAGAAAGCAGCAATTTACTATTAGGGCTGTATGTCTGGGGAAGGCTGTTCGGTAGGCAAAGCTTCTGCTCCCCAGTGAAGCCTTCCCCAACTACTCTAATCCCATGCTGATCCTGTCCTTCTGGAAACTCTAATTTCATTTACAGTTAATGCCAACATCTGTACTTAACTTTTCTGTTTTATGGATTTAAGTCCTGTTTTCCCAACATGACGGAAACCCTCTTGGAAAATACACCTTGCAATTTACATTTTTCTGTATCCCTTAGTGTTTTACATACACAGATGAATTATTCCTTCAAAACCTCTTCCTGGGAAGCCAAATTATAAAAGGCCTACGCTTACTTTGACTGTGCAGAGAAGTTAGCAGCAGCAAAAACAGCGGCTTCAACTTCTACGTTATCATGTGAATCCAGACTCTGACGAATACTATGATGAGCATTCTTCCTCTCAGGAATTATTGATGCCAGACTTCCCAACATCCTGCACAGAGAAACCCAAGAAGAATGGAAATACAATAAGCTCAAGGTCAGAAAAGGAAGAAACAGGCAAAGCTAAATTACCAAAACTAAAGTTTACAGGTCATTCCATAAATCTCAGGTTAATAAAGTATCAATTTTAGAAGTCAAGCAGTGACTCAAATTCTAAACACTTTTCCATACTTCAATATGTCAGAAAAACTAACATGGCTTATTTAACACAAGCAAAACTTTTAAGAATCACCTTGAAGTACATGCCAAGTACCAAAGAGAGCCCAGTAAAAGAAACTTTTAAATTATTAAAGCATCAAAATATCAATTTTCCAGTGTTGTATAAAGAAGTCCATTTTAGCAAAGCATTACGAGTTCAATACTTTTGTTATTAAGCAGATCCGCAAAGTAAAAAGTAAGACTTCCCAGTCTTTTTCTCAACATCAGTGATTACTTGTATCATGATTTTCAAATCTCTCCTCAGTATCAAGAGAAGAGAGGAGAATGCTCCCTGGGGCTCATATCAGAATTGAGGAAGGAAGAGTTTAGGAAAGTGAGTTTCAAACAATCCAAAAATTATGCATATAATTTCATAGATGATAGACCTAAAATGAGGATATTGGTTCAAGCTGGATATAAGGCTTACAAAATGAAATTCTAACAAAACTTAAAAAAAAATTGTTTTAATGCCAAGAAAGAAAAGAAAAGCCTGAAGAAACTAATATGGTTATATCTGGCGTTCTCCAAGGAGTCCAAATATAAATTATCATATACAAAAACAAGCACATAACCAAGGATGAATACAGAAAACTGACATGAAACAGTAGAACAAGGTCAGGAAGGTAAAAGTTCAAAATAAGCCGAGGCTAAGCCACATTTACTAAGTAGAGTTATCAGATCAGAACATCCACCCACAAAGAGAAATATTTCAAACGTAAGTTACCAAAACAGTAATAATAGATGGTTAGCTGCAAGGCATTTACAGATTAGGATGGTTACCATATTTTCTCAGTGACTGTTAGTAGAAAAAATAAAAATAAATTCTTAATATTCAAAATGATAAAAGTAAATATATTGCCTTTTGGGGATATATAATCACAACTCAAACAATCTTGTGGTGACTCATTAGCATAACAGAGTATACCGGAGTGTGATGGCTCTTGCTACAGGATCATTACTATGAATCACAGAGAAAATCCTCTTCACAAATTCATCCACATTTAGAATCTTCTCCAAATGCTTCTCACTTTGTTGAGTAACTTTAAGAACACACAGCCTCAGGAAATTGTTTCTATGAAAAACCACAGATAAAATAAATTAGACCACTTTATAAAGTAATATTTAATTAGGAATCAAAGCAACACTAATGATATTAATAAATTTTAGCAATAGGCCAATGTTTTTCAATCTTAATATTCTCTGTCTTACCACTGAAAGAGTTAAAGTCTGTACAGTCATCCTGTGATATCCATGGTGGGGAGGGGGACTGGTTCCAGACTACCTCCTGCCATACCAAAACCCTTGGAGACTCGAATCCCTTATACAAAATGGCGTAGTATTTGCACATCCTCCCACACACTTCTAAATCATCTCTAGATTATTTACAATACCTAATATAATATAAATGCTATATAAATCAATGTAAATAGTTGCCAATGTGTGGCAAATTCAAGTTTTGCTTTTTGGAACTTTCTGGAATTTTTTTTCCAAATACTTTTGACCCATGGTTGGTAGAACCCATGGATGCAGAATGCTTAGTTGCAGAGGGCCAACTGTACATGAGATGCGTACTAAGCATAAGCAGTTAGCAAAGCCTGCAGTCCTACTGCAAGGCACCAAAACAGTAGTAACAGAAAGAGAAGCCCTGGACCCCAAACTCAATCTCCTCAGTCATATTATAACCAAGGAGATGGTCATCTTCCTCTCAAGCTAATTCTACAACATCATTTCTCCAAGTCTGATCTGGTGTGTGTATAAGCACGTGAATGCATGGAGAAGGGCGGAAAGAAGTGGGAGAGGGAATGGCAGAGGGAAAAAAATAGGTGTATATTCAGTGCTTACTTACATGTTTCAGGCACTTCACAGTGACCCATAATCTCATGTAACATGTAATTTCACGTTATAAAATAAACTGTTAAATCAGAAACTTCTCCAAACTATCTGCACAAAGCCACAGATATTTCCGAAATGTACAATAATATATTAAGGTTGTCTTAATTTTGAATTATCCTGTCCCCCAAAGAAATAAGTACTCTCTGACTTATATCCTTCACTTTTGCTGAAAATGCCATTAAATTTCACACCAAAATTTGTTGCAAATTGCCATGTGCATCCATTAAAATGGTAATGAACCATGTGGAAGTCCTAAAAGCCAAAAAGAATACAGACCACAATATAAAATAAAGAAATATGAACAATGTGCTTTAGGACAACAAGGCCTTAAAAAGACTTACCCAACTCTGAAAACATCAGCTAACTTTAGGAAAGCAGAATTGATGAGAATGGGGAATGGATACTTCTGAAAGAGCCTGGGAAAGCGGACAACTGCTTCACACTGTTCACCAAGCTTGCCAGATCTTAGACCTATGAAGAGCATAAAAAGGGAAGAACAGTTTACAAATTTGTGGCTACAATAAGGCAAAAATAGCAAATATCAACACAGTATTAGAGTAAAATTATTTACACAGTAAAGTAATAATCATTCTTAACAATTAAGTAAAGTACAATTGTAACTCATTATCTTTTCAAAAATAAAAATGGCATATGAAATAGTAATTTGGTAAAGTGTCACTTTTAGATATAGAATAATGAAAAAGAAACTATTTTTTAAAAAAGATTGAGTTGATAAAATATTTGGGGCCATAAGTAAACCTCAACAAATTTAAAAGGACTGAAATCATACTATGTATGTTCTCTGATCATAATGGAATTAAATTAAAAATCAGTAAGAGAAAAATATTTTAAAATTCCCAAATATTTGGAAATTAAGCAACACACTTATAAATAATCAATAAGATGAATCACTGAAAGAAGTGAAAGGGTGAAAGAAGAAATCAGAAGGGAAATTTAAAAAAAGAAAAGAAAAAAAGAAACTCAATCCTTAATTTGCACCATATACAAAAATTAACTCAAAATGAACCATAGACCTAAATGTAAGACCTAAAATTATAAATTATATAGAAGAAAATACAGAGGAAATCTGTATAAGCTTAGGTTAAGCAAAGAATTCTTACATAAAAAAAAGTGGAGTTTTTAGATTAAAAACATCATAAAATTAATAAGTGATAAGTTAAACTCTATCAAAATTAAAAACTTCTGCTCTTCAGCTTCCCTGGTGGCCCTAGTGGCACAGTGGTTAGGAATCCGCCTGCCAATGCAGGGGACACGGGTTCGAGCCCTGGTCCGGGAAGATCCCACATGCTGCGTAACAACTAAGCCCGCGTGCCACAACTACTGAGCCTGAGCTCTAGAGCCCGCAAGCCACAACTGCCGGGCCCGTGTGCCACAACTACTAAAGTCTGCGCACCTACAGCCCATGCTCCACAACAAGAGAAGCCACCGCAATGAGAAGCCCGCAAACCGCAATGAACAGTAGCCCCCACTTGCTGCAACTAGAGAAAGCCCGTGCACAGGAACAAAGACCCAATGCAGCCAAAAATAAATAAATTAATTAATTAATTTATTAAAACAAAAAACTTCTCTTCAAAATATACTGTTAAGAGAATAAAAAAACAAGCCACATATGGAAGAAAATATTTATAGAAATTTATATTTAAAGAACTTTATCCATAGTTCTTATATCTCAATTTTTTTTTTTTTTTTTTTTTTTTTTCTCTGGATGCCCAGGCCCAGCGGCCATGGCTCACGGGCCCAGCTGCTCCACGGCATGTGGGATCTTCCTGGACCAGGGCACGAACCTGTGTCCCCTGCATCGGCAGGCAGACTCTCAAGCACTGCGCCACCAGGGAAGCCCAGTTCTTATATCTCAATAAAAAGAAAACTTAATATTTTTAAATGGGCAAGATTTGAAGAGAAATTTCACTAAAGAGGAAATAAGGACGGCAAACATAAGCACATGAGCAGATGCTCATCACTGTTAGTCATCCATGAAATGTAAATTAAAAACCACAGTAAGACACCACTACACATCCATTAGAATGGCAAAGAAGACCGACAATACCAAGTGCCAAGAGGATATGGAGCAACTAAAACTCTCATACATTGCT
>NW_020173731.1:5331416-5348069 GCF_003031525.2 Neophocaena asiaeorientalis asiaeorientalis | reverse complement strand
CTGCGCACCTACAGCCCATGCTCCACAACAAGAGAAGCCACCGCAATGAGAAGCCCGCAAACCGCAATGAACAGTAGCCCCCACTTGCTGCAACTAGAGAAAGCCCGTGCACAGGAACAAAGACCCAATGCAGCCAAAAATAAATAAATTAATTAATTAATTTATTAAAACAAAAAACTTCTCTTCAAAATATACTGTTAAGAGAATAAAAAAACAAGCCACATATGGAAGAAAATATTTATAGAAATTTATATTTAAAGAACTTTATCCATAGTTCTTATATCTCAATTTTTTTTTTTTTTTTCGGGAAGCGGGCCCTCCCCTTTTTGCCCTTTCCTTATTAAAACAAAAAACTTCTCTTCAAAATATACTGTTAAGAGAATAAAAAAACAAGCCACATATGGAAGAAAATATTTATAGAAATTTATATTTAAAGAACTTTATCCATAGTTCTTATATCTCACTTTTTTTTTTTTTTTTTTGCAGTACGCGGCCTCTCACTGTTGTGGCCTCTCCCGTTGCAGAGCACAGGCTCCGGATGCACAGGCTCAGCGGCCATGGCTCACGGGCCCAGCTGCTCCACGGCATGTGGGATCTTCCTGGACCAGGGCACGAACCTGTGTCCCCTGCATCGGCAGGCAGACTCTCAAGCACTGCGCCACCAGGGAAGCCCAGTTCTTATATCTCAATAAAAAGAAAACTTAATATTTTTAAATGGGCAAGATTTGAAGAGAAATTTCACTAAAGAGGAAATAAGGACGGCAAACATAAGCACATGAGCAGATGCTCATCACTGTTAGTCATCCATGAAATGTAAATTAAAAACCACAGTAAGACACCACTACACATCCATTAGAATGGCAAAGAAGACCGACAATACCAAGTGCCAAGAGGATATGGAGCAACTAAAACTCTCATACATTGCTGGTGGAAATGCAAAACTATACAGTTCTTTGGAAAACAGTTTGGTCATTTCTTATCAAGGTAAATATACACTTATTATACACTCAGCAATCTTACTTCCAAATATTTACCTAAGTGAATTGAAAACATCTGTCCATACAAAGATCTGTATGCAAATGTTCACAGCAGCTTAATTCGTAATAGCCCCAAACTGGAAACAATCCAACCAAGTCTATCAACTGGTGAATGAATAAACAAACTGTGGTCCATACAATGGACTCATACTCAGCAATAAAAAGAAACCGATTACTGATACAACAACATGGGTGGATCTCAAAATCATTATGCTAAGTGAAAGAAGTCAGTCCCAAAAGACTACTGTATATGACATTCTGGAAAAGGCAAAACTATGGGAATAGAAAGCAGAAAGTGGTTGCCAGAAGCTAAAGAAAGAGAACTGACCACAAAGGGGCACAGGGCAAGTTCTGGGGGTGAAAGAATTGTTCTAGGTAGTGGTTTCATGACTGCATACATTTGGTGGATTTTATTATATACAAATTATACCTCAATGAAATCTGATTTTTTTTTTCCCCCACGCCTCCCACAGCTTGTGCAATCTTATTTCCCCAAACAGGGGTTGAACCTGGGCCCTCAGCAGTGAAAGCGCCGGGTCCTAACCACTGGACCGTCAGGGAATTCCCTCAATGAATCTGATTTTTTAAAAAATCCAACAAATAAAAGGAGTTAATATTCAATCCTTAAAAAAATTCATTAAGAATAAGTATTTTGATATGGAATTAACAGTATCACCTTCAAATATTTTTCTTTTAGTATTTTGCCATTTACAAAATGCTGATTATATCTGCACAAGAATAAGTGCCCTAGAACATCTCTGTTCAGTGAAGTTTGTTCACTGTTAAAAAATGACAAAGGAAATGTTTGTCTGAGGTGTAAAACAAGGAATGTCACTTGCCATTCAGTTCTACAAAGATTAAGTCGCTGACCTACAGCACACCCTGAAAGGAATTTAGGACAAAGAACAAGATGAGGCACTCTGTGCTTTAGGGAAAACAGGCAAAACAGGCCCTTAGATAGTTACATTTCAGGAAAAAAAAAAATTTTATGAACCCAGATTCTTGCATCTTCCCACACTTAGAAAAGCACTAAAATCATTAACTGAGATATCTGTTCCTTAGACTAGCAGTAACCTTCTACCGAGACATATGTTGGATTGCACATACTCCTTAGCCAAAATCACATGTATACTGACCTCTCCCTCTGCCTCTTCAGAGCAGTTCCTCAGAGCTATCTGGAAGGCTGTCTCCAAGGCTATAGTCCTCAGTAAGACACTGAATAAAACTCAAATCACAGCTCTTATATTGTGTGGTTTTCCCCCAGTTGACAGAGGGCTCTTTACTGGTTGCCACTTTGTTCCAATACATAAGACAACCACAAAGTAAATCTGCACATGCAATTTCTACAACTTACTAATGAGTTAAGTTCTAGGTACACTCATGTTAGTTATTTGGTACTTGGAAAATATTTCCTCATAGGAAAAAATATAGCACTATCAGTACTCATAGTACTCCATAATCTAATAACCACTTACAATAAAAGTTCCTCTGGGAAAATTAATTCAAAATTAACTCTAATTTCTAACTGAGATATTTAGAACATACCCCTTCTTTGTCTGCTCCCTTCTCCCTACACCCCTCACCCACCAACTTCCATACACACAAGAACTGCCACTAGAAGATCTAGGAGTCTTCTTCCCACTAAATGCACAGTACCAACAGAGACACTGTAGGTTACTGGCAATGGCTCCTGTATCCTTGAAAAAGTGGTCAAGGGACACACAGATAGGGCACTGAAGGACACAAGGGAAGGGGCAAGTGTGAAGAAAGGCAAGTGTGAGGATGGAGGTGTGAGAACAGAGAAGGAAGAGATGTGTGCTTATGTACGTGTGCTGGGGGAAGGGAACCCACAGTAATTGGACTTGTTTCCTTCTCTTCTCTCTCTCAAGAGTTGAGTGATACAAAGGATAGTAAAGTTCTGCTTGTAATAAATTAACCTTGGTTGGAATGAAAAAGGTAAAGTAGGAAGTGCTCTACATACAGGGAGTCTCCTCAACAGAATATGATCCACTTTACCTTCCCTTTAAAAACAGAACCACAGACCAAATCATTTACTTAAACATGCTGATTTAAAATGTACCAAAGATAATTTTGCATCTGGTCAAAGAAAGGTTTTGATTTCTCTAGTGTGGTCAAATTTTATTTCTTTAAGATAAAGTAGACCCTCATTCCCATAACAGAGCCATCAGGGTACATGAGCTAAAGAATAGTAAATGTCTCGCTTATTTTCTGATACGAGTTTTATGAGAGAGGAAATGAAAAGCTAGGCTGGCTCAGAAGGTCAGAAGCTAGGGTACAAGAGAAGAGAGAAGTGCATTAAGGCCTGCAATGCAGCAACAATCCTAGGCTGGGGCAGTATGGTACCCAGCTTGCTTGCTCTAGGCCAATTCCAACTCCAGTATAAGTCAAGCACCTGAAAATAGCAGCTCAGCACAAGCAGATCTTATTCTTAGAGGAGTTTAAGAGGTTATTCACTGTACTTCTGTTGCTAGCTACAACAAATCTGAGGAAAAATACCCTGATCAGAAGACCAATGATCATAAGAATGCCACCGTAAGACCCACTGTGGAAGGATGTGATTGCTGTTTCTACATTTTACTTTTTATTCTCCCACCAAAGCAACAGAGATCTCTTCCTTTTCAGTGCCTGGAGTTAAACAGTGCTCAACTTAGTTGCAACATGCAGGCAGACTAGGAAGAACTAAAATAAGTTGTCCATAAATTGCTTATTCAGTCAAAATCCATTTGGCAGCAATGAAATTCATTATTCTAAACGTATTTCTCATTTAAAATGTGCAGAACATTTTGCTACGCTAGTGGTTTATCAGGTCTGATTCTGCATCAGAAACATTTGTGAAATTTTTCAAAAATGTCTATGCTCGGGTTCCTCTCCAACCTACCAAATCTCTACGGGGGGCCCACGCATCTAGTTAGCTGTTTTGCGAAGGTAGGCGAGTAGATCCTCAAGCTATCCTCTGCCACTTAATCTTATTTGACTGAAAACTAGTAGGCTGCTGAATCTGGCCCTAAGAGTAACTTTATGATACAATGTTTTCAAAGGTTTTGAATTCATTGTCAAATATTAAAAATGAAATGAGATTCCACATAAAACCCAGGATTTCTGGGGTTTGGGGTTTTTTTGAAAATTTAAAGATCTGAAATGTCACTAAAGAAGGTGGGAGAATCCTGACTAAAGAAACATTGTAGTATTGCAGGTCTGTGTTGAAGGCCAGTTTGGGTTTGTGTCATTTCTGATAAAAGCCACATACCAAGTTGTATGACTTTCTCCAGCAATTTTTGGCTGCCTTTGGGCACACATGACTAAAATAGAACCTTGGATGAGAATTTAAAGTACTGGTAAGAAACTTAATGAAATTAATGAAATGAGGGACCGTAAAATCTAAGCTGGATAAAGAAGTAAAAACACAAAGGGATTGAGAGGTAAGGGAAGTAGAGAGGTAAGTATACTGAGGTCTGAATGAAATAAAGAATGGTTAAAGTAGCAGTTAATCATGATGATGATCATGCATATTAAGTGCTTACTCTGTGCCAGATACTCTAGTAAGCATTTTACATGTATTAAGCTCTCACTATACTCACAGAAGTTAGGTATTATTCAATAATTCCCATTTTAAAGATGAGGACACAGCTAAAGAATAGTTAAGCGACTTGCCTAAGAAACAATGGCTAATAAATGGCAGAGATGGAATTCAAATCCTGGCAATCTGGTCCTAATTATTATGCTAAAATGCATTTCTAGCAAGCAACTAGAGGACAGAAGTTAAGATTAAAGAAGAGATACTTGAATGGGATTTCAGAGTGGTATAATTCTGAGGGATGACAAATTCCAAGGAATTGAAGAGAAATAACATAAATTATGGTAAACTTGGGATTTGTGATACATCAATCAAGTTTTCAAAACAGCATACATTGCTAGGTAGCATGTATCAGTCAAAGTTCTTAGCTGCAAGCAACAGAAGCTAACTCTGATGATTAGGCAGGAAATGAGTTTTTATTGAGTGTTTATTAAAGTAATAAGCAGTTTCAAGGCAAAACTCCTAAGAACACCTAACTCCACACTGCCAAACTGATTAGATGAGGTAAACTATTGTTGCTGGGAAGCACCAGATGCTAGAATTAGCTCTCCTATCATCTAGGAATGTAGTAGCCATTGCTGCTACTACTGTACACTATGGACACTGCAGCCACTGATGCTGCCAGGGAAACTGCAAGTACTCTTCAACTCTGCCTTCTTGCATCTCTAAACTAAATCACAGAGCCTGGAGGAGATCTGTCTGATTGGCAGAGCCTAGTTCACACCCTGTGCTTTTTTTTTTGGCCGCACCGCTTGTGGGGATCTTAGTTCCCCAACCAAGGATTGAACCTGGGCCCTTGGCAGTGAGGGTGTGGAGTCCTAACCACTGGACAGCCAGGGAATTCTCTCCTGCGCTCTTAAAAGGGAAACTAGGAAAGTGAGCTTTTGCTTCCACCTTGATGAGACAGTGCTTGTGGTGTGGGCCATTCCTCAAGCATAGAATGTTCACAAGATGTTAAGTGACCACCAATATGACTAATATCCACTACAAAGAACACTGCTAATACACACTACTACACAAGCACATTTTAGGAGAATTTGTTGTATACATTTGCTTTAGCTAAAGGGTGAGAATGATTCAAAATGGAACCATAATACCCTAACATCTTAAACCATAACATCTTAAAGTCTATTCATTAAAAATGAGGTGGGGAGGGGAGAAATACAAACACAAGTATGCACCACACATTATACCAAGGCAATCTCACAACAGCTTAGTAAACTGATCACGGTAACATCTCAGTAAATTATATTTAAAAAGCAAGAATAAAAACAACTAATAGGATAGTCAGTTCAACTGATGATGCATTAATAATAACTTTAGAATCTGTAAATATACATGTGAGAATGTATGCAATATTGTGCAATATGCACAAATACTGATTTAGAATCATAAACAAATTATTTTTATGAATACCAACTTTTAGGAATATTTAATAACTTACTTTGTAAGTTACAAGATAATAGCTTTTAGCCATATGTAAAAATGAGTCTATGGATTTCAGTAAGAACTAAAGAAGGGCCTTGGATTTTTGGATCAGTTCATAGTCCATCAAGGGATCACCAGCCAGGCTTTAAGAATCAGTCCTTTATAATGCTGGTTTTTATGTGGCTTTGAGTTAAGAGTCTGACCTTAATTCTACATGATCTTACAGGTCCACTTCTCAATACTGCCACACTAAGTTTGGTCTGGTAGTACAGATTCTCGAGAGAAAGAATTTGATTGACTCAGTGTGGGTCACATGTCCACTTCTGAATCACTTATGGCCTGGAATTAGTCACTTGGTACAAACTTGGCTGCAGAGACCTCCCTCTTTAGTAGGCGATATGGGGATACTCACAGGGCCTCATATTTGTTTATCATAATACCAACTACATCTGTACCAATATGGACAGAGTAAAAGCAACCTGTGGTCTCTTCCACAGTCTGAGAATTCAGATGTTTTGGAACATAGGTGAAGTGACAGCATTTAAGGGAAAACAGACAGTTGTCCTGATTTACATCAATTTCCTATTTCACAATTAACTTTTTCATTGAACATACCATCAAGTTTTCCATGCAACATTAAGTTCACCAACACCTCAGACAGCAACTCTACCCCCTTACATTTCCTTCCTTCTCATTGCCCAGGTGCAAGAAAGGGAAACCACTCTCTTCCCCATTGCTCTTGGATCTCATCCCCCCCCCACAAGGCCAACCTTACAGAAAGCAGATAGGCTGAGTGACGTCATTTAAGGTAGACTCTCCTTTTCACCCAGGGTGAAGGAGATCTTGCGTAAGTTTTCCTAAATCACTGGGACAACTTCCCATCAGCTGACTTAAAAATCTTTAGACTGACAGTGTAGAAGTTACATTAGTGAAAGTTACACTGAGTATATTATGGGAGATATGTCCTTTGTAATGCCTATATTATAGAAATGATTGATTATGAAATGTGTCATATATACATAAGTTATACTTGATTTGACACTTAACTCTGCTGTCTTCACGGCTCAGGCAGCATGGTTATCAGCTTAAAACTTTTAAAAAGGGAAGGCAAAACGACCTCTACATAGGAGCTAAAGTGACCTTCAAAAATGTAAACCAATCCATGTCAGTCCTCTGCTTAAAAACTTTCAATGTTTTCCCAATGCACTTTGCATAAATCCAAACTTCTTGTCCTAACAAGGCCATATTTGATCTAGCCCTGTCTGCCTCATGTGAGCTTCTTAAAGCTGCTTTGTTCACTAATATAGCCCCAAGTCTGAGTGCCTAACACAGTGTAGATGATCAGTAAATATTTGTTGAATGACTTAATGGCTATTATATGAATGATGATTTTTCTGTGTTACTAACTACATCCTAAATGAACAGAGTTAAGTCAGCTTTAAAAGAGCATCCATGGGCTTCCCTGGTGGCACAGTGGTTGAGAATCCGCCTGCCGATGCAGGGGACACGGGTTCGTGCCCCGGTCTGGGAAGATCCCACATGCCATGGAGCGGCTGGGCCCGCGAGCCATGGCCGCGGAGCCTGCGCATCCAGAGCCTGTGCTCCGCAACGGGAGAGGCCACAACAGTGAGAGGACCGTGTACCGCAAAAAAAAAAGAGCATCCATTTATTCCTAGAGAGATCAGAAACAAGTTGCTTACTGCCACGCTTGCTCAAAATGCTCAAAACAAAGTGCAATGGTTATAAACATATAACAGGTTATAAATGGCACCATTTCCCAAGTGTATTTCTTGACACTAGTGCTACAGATACTTCTTTATAATGTAGTTCAAGTATCACATCTGTATATCTAACTGCCTACCCAACATCTCCAGCTGGATGTCTAAGAGACATCTCAAATTTAACAGTCTCAAACTGATCTGATTTTCATCCACTCAGTAAATGGCAATACATACTTCCAGTAGCTCAGACCAAAAACCTCTGAGTTTCTCCTGACTACTTAACTCTCACATTCTCATCCAATTCATTAGCTACTCTTGTTGGCTATACCTTCAAAATATACACAGAACCTCAGCACTTCACACAGCCTCACTGTAACCACCCTGGCCCAAGCCACTATTCTCTTTTCCCTGGATTGTTACTGATACAATTGCCTCCTCACTACAGTAGTCCCTCAGTATCTGTGGAGCATCCATGCATTCAAGTAACCCCACATCAAATTCTACCTGTAAAATACTCACCCAAGGCACTGCTGGGAGGACTTAACACCATCACTTAGTATCTAGGACAGACACCTGGTTTACACTCAATAGCCACCTATATATTTCTTACAGATCTGAAATATTCCTATTCCAATTTTTAAGAAGGAAAAATTGTGTTATACTTTTTCTTACTACAACTTCAAGTTTTTCGGAATTAAACAATTCTAGATTTCTCATTTCTTCAAAGTCCCATCCCAATTCTCTTCCACACCACTGCTCTACTGTCATTATGGGATGAGTCCACCTGGACCACAGTGGTAGAAAATGTCTTTACAGAATTAGTAGGAATATTAGATATCCAGACCTGCAACTCTTAAGAGGGTAATAAGGAAGGAAATATCAGAATGGGGAGGAAAAGATTATGTAGTGTATAAAAAACACATTTAGGGGCTTCCCTGGTGGCGCAGTGGTTGAGAATCTGCCTGCTAATGCAGGGGACACGGGTTCGAACCCTGGTCTGGGAAGATCTCACATGCCGCGGAGCAACTAGGCCCATGAGCCACAACTACTGAGCCTGTGCTATGCAACGAGAGAGGCCGCGATAGTGAGAGGCCCGCACACCGCGATGAAGAGTGGCCCCTGCTTGCCACAACTAGAGAAAGCCCTTGCACAGAAACGAAGACCCAACACAGCCAAAAAGTAAATTAATTAATTAATTAATTTTTTAAAAAAAGAAAGAATGCACAGGGAACTATACTCAATACTTTATAATAACCCATAAAGGAAAAGAACCCGAAAACGAATAGATACATGTATATGTATAACTGAATCACTTTGCTGTACACCTGAAACTAACACAACATTGTAAATCAACTATACTTCAACTACAAAAAATAAATTAAAAAAATAAAATTTATAAAAAAAACACATTTAATGTTATGGCTTTACATTTTAGAGGGAAAAGTCCTCATAGATTTGTTGAGAAATCAAAGCTCAACATCATTTTCTTGGCTGATGGACCTGCACTAAAGATACTGTGACTCAACCAAAGGAATATCTCATTGGAGTGCTGTGGCATTTTTATGTTGATCAAAAGGAGTTAAAAGCTTTTTTAAAAAGTCTGAGAAACTCTTATCTAGACGAACCCGCTGTAAATGTTTACAGGTTAAAAAACAAACAAAATAAAGAGTCCCCCGAAAGTATAAGATAGTGTCCAAGTCGGAGAGCTGGGAAGTGGCTCAAAGTGGACTTTAAGAAAAATCCTTCTAACCTCTAGTTCTTAATATATTACACACTGGTTGTAGTTAATTAAAAATTAACTGCATACCAGGTGACAAAATGGTTCCCCCATTCAATAAAAATCATTTAAGTACACTGAAAACAAAGGTTTCATTTTAATACTTCAGTTCTTTACTGACAAGTATCTGCCCATGCCTCCCATATCCATATCTAAGAAAGAAGGCAAATCTCTTTTGCATTTAATAAAGGCTTCTTTTGCATACCATTATATCACAATATTTACAACAATCTTGCTAGCTCAATGATACTTTACCCACTTTGCACAGAAAAAACAACAAGGTTAGGTTAACTTAGGTGACCTGTCCAGGATCATAAAATGAACGATATGAGAATTCAACTCAGTCTATCCAAAGCTCCTACTACTACACCAAGCTCCCACCACTACACCAAGCTCCCACCACTCCAACTCCCGTAAGGAAATAGAACTCGTGGAATCCGTCTGCAGAGAATGAGCAGGGGCTCTGATTTTCGGATGGTCTTGGCCCTATTTTTAACCTGCCTAATAACCGGCAGGTAAGAATTACAGAAATCAAATGAATCGTTATAAGTCGGTGCAAGATTATTATTCAGCACCCTTGGTGAAGACCTGGTCTCAACTGAACATACTGAAAAATAATTTCACAACTTCAATTTATCGTTTTTAGAAACTGCTTGGAAAATCGAGAGACTGTGCCCTCAAGTGGTCAAAACGCCCCCACTCGCTACTTTTTCACCTGTACGAGGCCAATCTAACAACGCTGCAATTTCCCGGCAATCTCGCAAAGCGGCAAAAGCCCTGGACTCACCAAAAGCACTGGCGCCAGCGCCTGCCCCCGCCCAGGGAAGATAGGCGCATGCGCCTTCCCGGCTTCTCCCGAGGCTACCACCGCCTGGGGGCGCCACTTCCCCCCACATGCGTTTCACCCGCTCAGCCCGCTCTTTCGAATACCTTTGTCTAATTCCATAAGGGCAGAGTTAGCATCCAGCTCCTGTTCGCCATAGCCGGCATCTGCCAGAAAAGACTTAGTTGAGTTTGACGCCATGACCCGAACAGTTACTCGACTAGCCTATTCAGAAAGATTGCAAACTCTTCCCCAGCACCGCCATCTTCTTCCACCACCTTCTCGCGGATTTTTCCTCCGCGCTCTGTCAAGCCGTGTTACGCATGCGCTCTGGTCTCCCCGCCGTTCGCCAGTGCCTCTGCGGCCCCCCGCGCAGGCGCTCAGGGAGCTCAGGAACTCCAGGTTCCCGCGGCTGGGAGAAAAGGAGGCGGGGATTCGAAGGGGGAAGTGACTCGGACGCGCCCGGACGCCGCGGCGGGAGCCAATCAGAGGGCGTGACGTCAGTTTGGCGGGGAGTTTGGTGGCCGGGGCTTACGGTGGCGGGAGTTGGAGGCAATAACTAGTCGTGTTCTAAGGGACGCCACATAAGATTTCTGCTGAATCTGGGGGCATTTCCACGGCTTTTCTCTCAGTTGAAAGTTTTCCTCCGGCCCAGATGCTCTTCAATTCGGTACTCCGCCAGCCCCAGTTTGGCGTCCCGAGAAATGGTGAGTAACGGCCCTAACCGCTGCCTGTTGCCGGCGGGATTCACCTCCCCCCGAACAACACCTCGGACCAACGCCGACTCCAGTTCTGTTTCCCAGCAGCCGAGTTCTCCCACAGGCAGAGTGAGTTCGTGTTAGCGAAGAGTACTGAAGAAAGCTGCACTTTCGTGCTCTCGAGACACTTTTAGTCGTAATCGGGATTTTTTCAATTGTAGTGTAGGCTGACGGAGGGAGGGACGCTGAGTTAACTGGCCTCCATTACGGCTATGTCTGTTTTGCACATTAACTGGAAAACGCGTTCATGGGAGTATGTGTGGTTTTCTCCACAGCTATGTGAGATCGTCAAGACTCATATTCATTGATTAATTCATTCATTTGTTGTGGAACCTTAGTGAGCCCTACTCTTTGCTATATATAACAGTGACTATGACCCGCTGTTAAGGAACTCAGTCAAGCAGAGAAGACAGAACATCTGCTTCTAGCATGGTCAGAATTTTTTCCTCCTGATTAATACATGAGCATAAAAACTCGTAGTTATAGAGCGAAAAATGCCCATAAGCACATTTCCCAGAAATGACCATTATTAATAGACTGAAGTATCTTATTCCAAATGTTCTTCAATGCCAGAGGTAATAAGTATTGTCATTTACAGAAATGGGATAAAAATGTTTTGTTTCTTTAACGGTAAAACTTGGAAATACTTCCATGTTAGTGTATAGATAACTGATTTATTCTCTCCAGTTCTTGAAGTTCCTTATGTTAAAACATTGGCAATAAGAATTTTGAGCTTAGGTTTGGGTGTCATCAACCTGAAACTTTCTGGTAAGTTTCTGATAAAGGAATTACTACCCAGACTAAGCTTGGCTGCAAATGAAATCTCATTCATTTAAAGACGGACTAGGTCTTTCCGCTTGAAACCATGTGAAAAACAGAAAGAAAATAATGTGAGAAGTGAACTTTTTGTATTTAAGGCATAGGTCTAGGAGAAGGATATTGAGAAGGAGACTGGAGAGTAGTTCCTCCACTTTCCTGCCTCCAATCTAAAACCCCACCATCCTTACCTCTTTAAATTATACTCTAAATGCTTCTCTTTCTGTCTCTCCTGTGACCTTGCTTAAGATACTTCTCTATCTTCTGTTATGAGTGTCAGTACAGCATAGTAGTTATGATCTCTGTCTTTGGAGTTAAACTTGCTGAGGTTTAATTCCACCTCCACTCCTTACTTAATCTGTGTGACTTGGAGCAAGCTGTGAAGCCTTTATTTTGTAACAGATTTTCTCCTAATTCTACATTCTGTCTACTTCCCTTTTCCCTCTAATTCACAAATACTTATCAGGGAGGGGTAAATTTTCCCCTCTACCCCTCTTGAGTATTTATGGCTGGACTAATAAAATTGACACAAGACAGATTAGCAAGAGAAAAACAAATTTTAATTCATGTACATGGAGGTCTCATAGAAATGGGACTAAGAAATGGCCAAAGCAAGGCAGCTTTTATACTCTTCAGACAAAAAAAAAAAAAAAAAAAAAAAACAAACAATAAATTTGTGAGGAATTGACAGGACAAAGAAACTTAGGTTTGGGATGCTTACTAAGTGAAAAATCTAAACAGAGTTTGGGCTTCAGGTAGTAAAATAAAAGAAGTAACAAGGTTTGTTTACACACGCTTCTTGGCTCTGAATTCCCTATCTCTGACGTATTAGGGGGTCCTTTTCAGGGAGACAGGGAGGTCGGAGTTTCCTTCTTGTATCAGCTGCTTCTCAAGCAACTTCAATGCAAAATAATCAATATGCCATTGTGGCATGTTTTGAGACAGCCCCCCCTGAGCCCCCAAATGCTCATGCGTTGTTATGTGTGAGGCACTGAAATTCATTCATTGTTATATATAATGCACTGAACTTTATAGGACCATCTTCTTCTTTCCCCTTCCATGAGGGTGTTCCATCCTAGGCCCCTTTTCTATTTCTACCTACTCCCATGGGTGATCATAGCTGTAACCAGGGTTTCTTCTATTACTACCTGCAACCTTCCATTCCCTATACTTTACATCCATTCCTGTAAGAGTTGTATCATCCAGATGGTCAGTCCTGTAAGCATCTCAAACTCAAATACCCAAAACCGAACTCACTTTTTCCCCAAACCTGCTATATTACCTATATTAGGAAATGCTCTCATTATTTTAAACTGGTCTTCACAGTCAGAAACCTGAGAGTCAATCAGAATTCCTCCATTTTCCTCAAGATACGCATTCAGAGAAGTCCCCTTAAAATCTCTAATCCTTCCTCCTCGGGATCCCCACTGATTTTGCCTCTTCACCATATCTTGGATCTGTCCTATGCTTACCATTCTATTTCCCTAGGTTGGGCCATAATATGTTCTTGTCTGAACTGTAACAAGTCTCCCAAATGTCCTCTTAGTTTCCCTCTTTCCAGTTTATCCTCCACATTGCTGCCAATGATCTTTCTGAAATGGAAACTGATTACTCTTCTGTGTATTTTTAAATTGGTATCTGAAAGTTTTTATCATAAGTTTAAACAGATGCAAAGGATGTCATCTCTGGCCATATTGTGAGTGATGACCTTTTTAAATAAAAATGCTACTGCTACATCAGTCTTTAAAATGTATCTAATAGACTGTAAATACTGTAGTGATTTAATAATCACATCAATCATTTTTGAAAAGTATGAACTAATTCTAACTGCTAGATATTCTACATAGTTGTTTTTTCCCCTTGAGCTTATTACCACTTTATTTCTCCCACAGAATTTATCCTAATGTGATTTGATTTTAAGCTTGAAAAGTCATTTTATTGATTACGCTATCTTATTTCTCTGTGTAAAAAAATATGTTTAAATTGATGTTTTCTGTGATCATAAAGCTCTAAGTGTTAAAAGTTTCTTCTGGGTTGACTTATCATTACTATTTTTAGTAGTATGTCGTTGATCAAAACAATATGGATTACTAATTTCAATAAATAATTAAGCAAAATAAAAATTTATTGAAAGTCTATGTTTTAAAGAGATGGATTTGGGTGTTTATGATGCCTTTATTAAAGGAGTTATCCAATTGTCTGTTAATGGGGTCCCAGGAGTTTTTGTACCTTGAGTCAACGCAAGGTATAAGATTGGGTCATGGAAATGCCTTTCTTTTGAAAAGTGGAAGAAAGGTAGTGATGAAGAGGGGGAAAAGGTTCGACCTCGACATTGTAGACAGGTCAGTTTTAGAAATACATATATATATGGAAGTTGAGTATCTGGAAATTAGTTCTCCGACAGCTCTCATTCTCCTTGAAAAATCTGCATGTAACCCCAGGGGCTTAAGTTGTGCGTTGAAGAAATAATAGTCTTTTCCAAATGAGTGTTGTGAGGGAAACGCTCATGTTGGAAACAAGAATAGAACAATAAGGATCCAAAAGTAGCTCACGGGGCTTGTCCATGAAGTGTGTGTTGTCACAGTCGCAGAGGTGAAGGGGTAAATAGGGACCAGTTACTAAGCCACGTTAGGCCATTTGTTGGTGTTTGGATATAGTTTGTAGGCAATGAGACAGAGTTGAGGGGTCACTGTTTAATTGTAAAGAATTTAGGTCTCCAGAGATTATCATCTTTAGTTCCACTTGAACTGTTCAAGATTCCTTTTGAATTCATGAGTTGTGATCATTAGTTTTTGGTTTTGTTTTTTTTAATCCCAAACTACAAGTGTATGTTTATATAACTTTAGAACAGAGGCTTTTGTTTTAAAATTCATTCTGTAGATGGATATTTGTGAACTCGACCACATAACTAATTATTGTATTCATATTCTTCTTTTAGTGGTCTTTAATGGCTTGTTTACAATCGTATCTAGCCTTAAGGTAATACCCCCAGGAATAATTACTAAATCTGGACCGAATTTATTTGCCTCGTTTGCATTTCTTCAGGTTATTTCTATGAACATGCAAAACCAGATTTATCTGAGGTTATATCAGGCTAAGATTTCTTCTCCAAATGGTATTTTTTTTATGAAAAGTGAGAATTGAAAGTACCCTAAAGTATGAGAGTGTTTGTTAATTATTTAGACAGCTCTCTAGATTGTAACTTCATTGTTTCCTCCCATGCTTACTAAAACATGTTTCTTTTATATATTTAAAATATGTTGACCCACATATCAAAATGATAAAACAAATCAAGATGGTTTACTATTTTAGGACCATAGTACACATCAGCTTTCTGACCCAAGCAGAATAAACTTTCCCTCCACCCTGAATTTCTTCCTCTCTCGTATACTCGTATACTAGGGGCTACAGTAGGCACATTGACATACCTTATTTCCTTTAACTCTCTGACCATTGGCTTATGTGTGATGTTGCTAGTAACTTGAGTTTGCAGTAATGATTTAGAAACTCTGAATACATAAAATTTTAATTGATGAGAATGGCAGTTTTAATGGTTGTGGTAGTCTTTGTGGTTGTGTTTTGTGATTGTCTCCAAAGGGTGGGGGAAGGGGTAAGATCTTTTCTAATGTGCAAAGGCCACTTGTTTCTTGCAGTCTTAAATGTATTAGCACGAGTCTCCATTTAAGATGATAAGCCCAAAGCTGTATCTCACCAGAAGCTGAGAGTGCTCTTTCATTTTTTCCTTAGGACCCCTTAGGAAAATACCTGAAACTGTGTTCTAGAGGGCCATGGATAATGAGTGGATCTATACTTAAGTATATAAAGTTTTTAGAAATGAATTTATAACCTCTGCATTTGTTAAAAGTACTGAAATGTGATATATTGGAACTCTATAAGGAATTTTGTCTTACCTTAGGATGGTCTTCACAATACCCTCTACAGTCCCTTCTTACTGGTTATCAGTGCAACTATAATGATGAGCACACTTCTTATGGAGAAACAGGAGCCCCAGTTCCTCCTTTTGGATGCACCTTCTCTTCTGGTAAGGGAACTACTGTATAAGCTAGGCTTGGTCAGAAATGATCTATTTCACTCTTCAGAGGGGAAATATTTTGGGGTGTCTCCCTTTCAAGAAAAAGTAAATTAGATAGATGATAGAGTTTTTCTAATAACTGTTCTCCCCTGATTTATGAAATAGACTTTTCTTAATCTCTATGCATAATTACATATTTCTGCTAAGGGATAAGATTCTTATAGCACCATTTTTTGTTTGCTTGTTTGTTTGTTTGTTTTTATAACTGATATCCGGAAAGGGTTGCAAAGGTTCAGCCATCATGAAAACTTTTGCCCCTTTTGACCTGTTTGAATCTATCTCTTTCTACAATGCATTGGGGAACATATTAACAGAAATAGAGTACTTGTCCCTGCTGTTAAAAGTTTAAGAAAAGAGGGCTTCCCTGGTGGCGCAGTGGTTGAGAGCCCGCCTGCAGATGCAGGGGACATGGGTTCATGCCCCGGTCCGGGAAGATCCCACATGCCACAGAGCGGTTGGGCCCGTGAGCCATGGCCGCTGAGCCTGCGCGTCCGGAGCCTGTGCTCCGCAGCGGGAGAGGCCACAGCAGTGAGAGGCCCGTGAACCGCAAAAAAAAAAAAAAAAAAAAGTTTAAAAAAAAAAAAAAAAAAAATTGTAAAAAGGGA
>NW_020173731.1:5313752-5331335 GCF_003031525.2 Neophocaena asiaeorientalis asiaeorientalis | reverse complement strand
CCCAAAAAAAAAAAAAAAAAAAAAAAAGTTTAAGAAAAGAAAAGTAAAAAATTGTGAAAAGGGAATATAAAATTAATAGGTTCAGCCTGCTGGTGGCTTGTATTGTATGCTTTTATTTGCCATGCCTATATCATATGCTTTTATTTGCTATTGGCCAGTACCACTTTTGTTTTAATTACCATGCTTGATTCAGCCCTTCTTTAAATAAGAGATTATCTGAGGACTCTCAACCACTGCACCACCAGGGAAACCTGAGGATTGGTGTTTTTGAGTCACTTACTTAATTAGGTATTATGGCAAATTTTCAGCCATCTTTTTTTTTTTTGTGTGGTACGCGGGCCTCTCCTGTTGCGGAGCACAGGCTCCAGACGCGCAGGCTTAGTGGCCATGGCTCAAGGGCCTAGCGGCTCCGCGGCATGTGGGATCTTCCCGGACCGGGGGACGAACCCGTGTTCCTTGCGTTGGCAGGCGGACTCTCAACCACTGCGCCACCAGGGAATCCCTCAGCCATCTTTAATTCAGAAAAACCTCTCTACCATAGCAGGTGCTATTTGGGTAGAATCATCTTACCCCTTTTCAAATAGATTGTAGCTGTTCAGTTAATTTATATTTTGTTGTTTATATAGATTTAAACTCAGCTTTAAATTTTTTTGTTACTCTTTATATATTTTATTCTTTATTTCTTATTTAGCTCCCAATATGGAGCATATACTAGCAGTTGCCAATGAAGAAGGCTTCGTTAGGTTATATAACACAGAATCACAAACCAGTAGAAAGAAGTGCGTCAAAGGTAAGTCGGGGTCTAAAATATCTGTCTGAACATTTTTAATTCATAAAGCCTCAAGGAAGTTACTATTTGAATAAATTCTCAGTGATACTCACTTCTGATTAAGCCTGTTTAGGGGCCAGGCTGAAAGTAAATGGTGGACTGCCTTTCTGTCGATAACTGTTAACGGCAGCAAAGCCTTTATTGAAAGTTAAGAAAAATACATTTTAGGATTAAAAACAGTTTTTCTTTTAAAAAATTAAAATTTGTTATATTATACTGAATGTGGGGAAATGTTGCTTTAAAATATTTATATTGAACAAATATCTTACATACATAAGGCAAAGTTCCACTGACCTTAGGAAGGTAATAATCTGGAACTAGTAAGTCAAGTGTTGAGATAACTAAAGTAAAACAAAGGCTATAGATGATGTAGAGGAAATACAAAGAAAACGCCGCAGGTGTCACAAAGAGCTCTTATGTATCAAAGAAGGTGAGGAAAATTTTTCATGAAGGATGGGACATTTGAGGCAGACTGTGGTATTTAGACCCGTGGAGGTGGAATAGGACACTCCAGGTGGAGGGAAAAGCATTAGTAAAGGCCTAGAGATAGGAAACCATAGGATATAATGAGCATATAGGGAGCGCTCCAGTTTGGTTGGAATAGGATATACAGAGAACAGTAAGAGATACGGCCGAAGCAAGCAGAATTTTGAATGTCAAACCAAAGTATTTTAAACTCCATACAGAGAGCATGATGAAGATTTTTGAGAATGTTTCATAAAGATTCCATTTTAGAGAATATATACCCTCATGGAAAACAATCTGATATCAAACGGTAGTTTTATGGGGTAATGAAGGAAATGTGCTATGTGTGCAAGTCCACAAATTCTCTTTGGCCTATGGATCTTAGTGTGCTGACCACTGACCTTTTCACTACAGCTTTCAAGGCACTTCAACAGCTATTGGTATAGCTACCACAAGACATAGTTTAGACAGTTCACATTCACCATTTTCTTTGTTTAGAATGGATGGCTCACTGGAATGCTGTCTTTGACCTGGCCTGGGTCCCTGGTGAACTTAAGCTTGTAAGTGACTTTCATTTTATTGGGATCTGGGTAAACACTGGTAAAGGGTTGCTTTATTAAACTGTGAAACCTTATTTTTGAAAGGTTACAGCAGCAGGTGATCAAACAGCCAAATTTTGGGATGTAAAAGCTGGTGAGCTGATTGGAACGTGCAAAGGTCATCAGTGCAGCCTCAAGTCAGTTGCCTTTTCTAAGTTTGAGAAAGGTAGGTATATGCTTACCCTCTTTCATCTCCTTAACCTCTTTCATGGTGAAGTAATAATAAGCTGTAATTGTTTCCACCCTTTCCCCTGTCAAAGTTGCTCCTTTACCTACGTAGATGTTTGCGATTCTTAATATGACTTGGAAACCTCAATGAAATTAAGTTGGATTTTAGTCCCATTCTAATGGATATTATCTCCAGCTTGTCTCTGAAAGTCAAGTGTCTTCAGATAATTTTTTTCTGTAATCTTGCAGATAAGGTAAAAATTCACAAATAGCCACAATCCCTCTGTTCAACTTTGAGTGGCCTTTGAGGTCAAAGCCTGTACTGGACACTGATTAACTCCATTTGTAAAATAGTTACTTTAACTCTACTTGTAAAATTTAAATGGAGTATGAGGCTGGGTGGGAAACCTGATAAACTGGACATGATTCTTTACCTAAAAAATTTACCACGTAATTACTTTAAATGGCCCAGTTCCCTGGTATGTTTTCAACTGTTATTTACTCACAATCTTTCTATATTTATTTAACTATTATAATGGAGAAGGAAGATTATAAGAAAGAGGGCTATAATACAGAACAGTACTATAGTAGCCGGGGAAAAACTTAGCAGGGGTATCTGAATGAGCTCTTCATTTCTGTTTTTTTTGTTTTCTTTTCTCCTTCCTCCATTTGTTTCTCACTAAATAAGAGTGAGACAGCAAACATTCATCTCAAAGAAGTGGCTGATCAATCTGATTTTAATCTCGGAATAATAGAAATAAACAGTATAGTTCCCTTTATCATTAAAAAATATTCTATTTTTAAAAGGAATGTTTTTGTTTATTCACCTGAGCACTCAGGAGTACTAAACTGAGTTGTTGAGCTGGTTTGGACTTTAAAAAAAGGTCAGTTGATTGCTGTTGAGACTGGAACCTTGAAGAGGAAATACATGACATAGTTTTTATCTCTGCATAACTTTTCATTAACACATCTGTTGTATAAAGTTAGGTATGCTTGTGTTCTAGTTTACTACACTCCTGTGTCAGAGTTCATTGTAAGTTTATAAAAATAATTTAAAGTCATGAAAATGTACTTAAAGTAAATTTGTTTATTTAAAGGGTAATAGAAAAGGGAAACACCATATCTTTCGGTCCCTTTACTTACTTTTTAAAACTGTGCATTGAATCTATGCCAGTGTGGTCTAGTAGAAAAAGTGGTAACCTTTATCATGGCTCCCAGTAGTTCACAGGTGCCCTAGTGTGAATTAGTCTGGTTGGACACTGCCCCCAAGGCCTCATCGTTTGGTTGCTAAAACACAGATTTTAGGCCTTACCCCCTCAGCCAAGTGTTCTTGTGCAGGACATACTTTTACAGCCATACATAGAAGCCCTGTGTTTTGTTCTGCTTTCTGCCTTTAAATTCTTGGGCAAAGTCATTTTTATCTCCCAGGACCTTCATTTCCAAATTCACAAAAACACTGTAAGCATAAAAATGAAGTGAGGGTCTTCCCTGGTGGCGCAGTGGTTAAGAGTCCGCCTGCCTATGCGGGGGATGCAGGTTCGTGCCCCAGTCCGGGAGGATCCCACATGCCGCGTAGCGGCTGGGCCCGTGAGCCATGGCCGCTGAGCCTGCGTGTCCGGAGCCTGTGCTCTGCAATGGGAGAGGCCACAGCAGTGAGAGGCCCGCGTACAGAAGAAAAAAAAAAATGAAGTGAGATGTGAATGCACACACACCAAAACAAACAAACACAAAACTGAGGAGCATATAAATGCTTAGTGGGTTGGTTTTTTTGGTGGTGGTTTTTTGTAGGTAACATGGTAGGAAAGATCACGATCCAGTTCTTTCAGCCCTACATGGGCAGGATACAAATAATCCTAAAGGACATAGTTATACTAGTGGAATTTGCCTTCCCTAAATATCTACCACCTGAAAACATGGAAAATGTTTTCATCTCTAATTGTCAGTTGCTCACAGATGTGTGTTTTGTGTGATAAAATGGGTGTTAGAACTTCTAGTGAGTAATTAAAAATAATTATAAGTGTTTTTCTATTTCCCCTCCTACAAACTTATCTTCAAATTTGCACCTTCTTTCTCATTCTTCATTCTCCAGTTTAAGACGAATCCTTCTTCCTAGGGCACTGGTTCTCAACCCTGACTCATTAGTCACCTAGGGAGGTGTTTTGTTTTGTTTTGTTTTGATTGAAATATAGTTGATTTACAACGTTGTGTTAATTTCTTCTGTATAGCAAAGTGACTCAGTTATACACATTGGGGAGGTTTTTTAAAATACCAATTAAGTGTGAATCTCTAGGGGGTGGGCCAGGCGTCTATTTTGTTAAAATTCCTCAAGGAATTCCAGTGTGCAGCTAAGGTTAAGAAACATTCTTGATCCTCCCCAAGACCTTATGCTATCACTTACATCCCCACAGCTCCTCTGTCTTCAAGCTTTCCTTCTCTTGGCTCTTTCTCCATAGGAAAAACTCAAGCATATCTGTGGCCTGTCCAGAAAGAAACATCTTAACCTTGTATTCTCCTTCAGCTATCATCCTTTCTTTTTTTTTTTTTTTGTGGTACGCGGGCCTCTCACTGTTGTGGCCTCCCCCGTTGCGGGGCGCACAGGCTCAGCGGCCATGGCTCATGGGCCTAGTCGCTCCGCGGCATGTGGGATCTTCCCAGACTGGGGCACGAACCCGTGTCCCCTGCATTGGCAGGCGGACTCTCAACCACTGCGCCACCAGGGAAGCCCAACTATCATCCTTTCTTATTTCCTATCTCTTCTAAGTTTCTTAAGAGTAATCAAAACCTGGTTAAATGTCCTCATCTCAGTTTGGTTCAATCCATTCCATCTCCCTTCCTGAAACCACCCTGCCTTCTACTTGTTCAATATTTGACACTTCTGGCAAGTTATTTTAAAATTCATGAAAATTGTTTTCTTCCTTGGAATCTGTGATACCACTCCCTCTGGTTCTCTGTATTTCTCTTTATTCCTTCATAATTGCTTTTGTGAACTCCACTTCTTTACCTAACCTGAAGTGTTGACATGGCCCAAGATTTGGTATTTGGCCATCTTCTCCTTTCAGTCTGTACCTTCTCCCTGGACAGTTTCATTTATTCCAATTTTGTTTTGTTTTTTGTTCCACTTATATTGAACCAGATTGTATTTCCAGCTTTCACTTTTCCTACAAGCACTTCAAGTTCAGCATACCCAAAACTGAACTCATGATTTCCCCCAGCATCACCATCTTTCCCCTGTCCTCTGAAATCATTTCTCTTCAGCCTGAAGAAAGTCCCTTAACATTTCTTGCAGTTCGAGTCTGGTTGTAATTAACCCCCTTTGTTTTCCTTTATATGAAAATGCCTTTATTTCATCTTCACTATTAAAGGATATTTTTGTTGGATATAAAATCCAGGTTGACGGGATTTTTCCTTTCATTACTTGAAGGTGTTGTTCCAGTGTCTTCCATGGTTTCTGTGGAGAACTCTGGTCATTTGAATCCTTTCCCTGTATGTACTATGTTGTTTCTCCCGACTGCCTTTGGGGTTTTCTGTCTTGGTTTGCAGCAGTTTGACTGTGATGTGTCTAGACATGGTTCCCTGCAAAATTATCCTGTTTGAGGCTTGCTGAGCTTTTTGAATTTGTAAATTTACAAATATGTGTCACTGAATCTGAGAATATTTCTGCCATGATTTCTTGAAATATTTTTTTCTGCCCAATTTTCTCTCCTGGGACTCCAATTACTCATGTATTAGACTTTTTGAAATTGTCCCATGAATCCTTGAAGCTTTCTTCATCTTTTTCAATTTTCTTAAATTTGAGATATAATTAACACCCCATAAAATTCACCCATTTAATGTGTACATTTCACTGGTTTTTAATTTTCTTATAGAGTTTTGCAGCCATCACCACAATCTAAGTTTAGAATGTTTCCATCAACCCAAAAAGAAACCAGAACCTGTTAGCAGTACTTTCCGTCTTACCAACCCTACACAGCCACTGGACTACTTTCTCTCTATATAATTTGCCTCTTCTGCACCTTCGTATAAGTAGAACCACACAATATGTTGTTGGCTTCTTTCGCTTAGCATAATGTTCAATCTTATTTTTCTCTCTTCCTCAGATTGAATGATTTCTGTTGATCTGTCTTCAAGTTCATAGACGTTTTCCTCTGTTCTCTCCATTCTGCTCTTAAGCCTATCCAGTGAATTTTATCATTTCAGAAGTTGTGGACTTGGGTTCTAAAATTTCCATTTGTTTTCAATAAGTTCTGTTTGTTACTCTGCTGAGATTTCTCATCTTTTCATTGATTATGAGTGTCTCTTTATTTCACTTGACAGTAATATCTCTTTTACAACCAGACCTGATAAATCCACATCTGGGTTGTTTTGAGGCTGGCCTCTGTTGATTTCTTTTCCCTTGAGAATGACGCATTTTCCTGGCTCTGTATATGGCAAGTAACTTAAGATCATACCCTGGGCATTGGGAATGGTGTGTTGGACTCTGAATTCTGTTATGTTGCTCAGGAAAGAGTTGGTGTTTTTGTTTCAACAGGCAGTTAAATCATTTAGACTCAAATAGCATAAAGTCAAACCTGTGGGAAGGCAGTCAGTTCAGAAGATCAGATCTCAATTCAGTTCTTTAATTTAAGCCTTAGTTGGAAGCTGCTTTTAGCTTTCCTATGCACATATGGTTTGGGGGTCAGCCAGAGACTTGAGCTAAGTTTAAACACAGAATTAGGGTTTCCCTTTCTCTGCTGTCTCCAGGCTTCCCCACTTCCTCTGGCAGCTCTTCTTGCCCCTGTCCTCTTTTCCTAGTTCCTCTGGCTTGAAAGATGGTCCTTTTGTTGGCACTTTGGCTGCCTGGTTCTGATGCTACAACTGTGGCTGCCCTCAAGGTAAAACCACAAAAAATCAGGAACTTACCCTAGGCCAGTCACTTGCTTCAGGTGTGACTCCCTTACAAAAATTGTATGGTTTTGGTCAATCTCTATATGACCCTCAAGTAGCTGTTTTTTGTATTTTGACCAGAGCACTTATCAAATTAATCCACCTACAATTTGATAACTGCTCCCTCTTTCATACAGGAAGCAGAATTTTTTGGTTTAATTTTAAAGAATAAAGTATGACAGATAAACTGGAGTTCCCCTGTGTTCCCTCCCCTGATCTCACCGCTCTCCTTCCATCGCCAGAGGCAACGCCTTTACAAACTTTATGTGGATCTGGTTTGTATCTTTATACTGAGACAATACAGCTTGGAGGTTTGGAATATGGGCTCTGGATACATACTGCCAAAAATAATAACCTTTGCAAGTTACATATCCTCCCTATGCCTTAGTTTTGCTTATCTGTAAAATGGGGATAATAATTCCCACCTAATAGGGTTGATAACAAGGATTGAGGTCATTTATAAAAAAGCACTTAGGATAGTGTCTAAAAATAAGCACTCAGTATATTTTGGTTATTGCTTGTTTATCGTTATTCTTACTACAACTTTATAGTATAGTGTTTCATGTGGTTTTAAAGAAAATTTACAGAGAGGGATTATTCTATCAAGTTTTTGCTCAACATAAGCATTTTGAGTTCTTAAAAATCCTTTCCCTTCACAGCTTTGTTTTCTTATTTGCGTTGAGCTATATATTTTATCATTTTTAATCTCCAGTGCCAATTACAGTACCTAACATATAATAGATACTCTAACATATAATAGATACTCTATCTAATAGATAATAGATACTCTAGGAAATTTAAATTGAAGTATATGTGTCACTGACTGGTTTTGTTAACTTCTTGATAAACTGTTTATGTGTCTGCAGCTGTCTTCTGTACAGGTGGAAGAGATGGCAACATTATGGTCTGGGACACCAGGTGCAACAAAAAAGGTAATCTAGTTCCATTTTAATTTTGATATATGTGGGATTGCCCCATAATAATTCTGAATGAAAAATCAACTATTTCACCTGATTACCACCAGGGGGCACATGTTCATAAACCCCAATTCTGCTCTGTTCAGTTCTCAGGATCTTAGTGATTGTTTTAAGTATTACCCTCCATATTTACCTCATATTGTCTTCTGAACTGTAATGCCATTTACCTAAATTATTGATGGAATTGAAATTATTAGTACATGATCTTTTATTTTAATTTTAAAAATTTGGGAACTTTTAAGAATTGGATTAAATTAAATATAATTATACTCACATTGCCCCGTGATGCCATTAAGCAGAAAGCAATGATCATCTCCTTGCTTCACTTTTTTTTAAAAACATTATTTTTAATAGACTATTTTTTAGAGCAATTTTAGATACACAGCAAAATTGAACAGAATGTACAAAGAGTTCTCTCTGTACTGATATACCTCCTGTCCCTACACAGCCTCTCCCACTGTCGACATGTCCAACGTCCAGGTAGAGTTGGACATTTGTTACGATTGGTGAACCTACTCTGACACATCATTATCACCCAGTGTCCGTCTGTACTTTACATTATGGTTCACTCTTGGTATTATACATTCTCTTGGTTGTGACAAACGTATAGTGACATATACCTACCATTATAGTATCATACAGAATAGTTTCTCTGCCCTAAAAGTCCTCTGTGCTCTACCTATTCATCCTGCACGCCCCCCTAACCTCTAGCAATCACTGATCTTTTACTATCTCCATGGTTTTGCCTTTCCCAGAATGTCATATAATTGGAATCATACAGTATGTAGCCTTTTCAGATTGCCTTCTCTCACTTAGTAATACGTATTTAAGGTCTGTTTATGGCTTGGTATCTCATTTTTTTTTAGCACAGAATAATATATCATTGTCTACATATGCCACAGTTTTATTCATACATTCCCCTACTGAAGGATATCTTTGTTGCTTCCAAGTTTTGGCAGTTATGAATAAAGCTGCTATAAATATCCATGTGCTTATTTCTTTTTATACATCATAATCTCACCACAAGAGATGTAGTACAGTAGCCCTGCTGGCTTCTAATTTCACTAATTTAATAAAGAATATAATTAATTTTGACATCTTTTATATAAATGTTACATTCAGCATGGGAATAAAGTTCTGAAACCTAAACCATTTACCTTGGAATATTTTTCAGATGGATTTTATAGGCAAGTGAATCAAATCAGTGGAGCTCACAATACCTTAGACAAGCAAACCCCTTCAAAACCTAAGAAGAAACAGAATTCAAAAGGGCTTGCTCCTTCTGTGGTAAGGTTTTATAGCTGTATACATGTGTGCAGATCTTGACAGTAGCATAGAGTCTCACTTTAGGGAATTCGTTGGGCATAAAATAGGAGCTAGAGAGTCAGTCAATGAATGAGAATCTTCATTTCCTCTTGATGTCACTGGCTTATTGCTTAATACCAGTTCAGTACCTATGGTACTGGTACTCAAACTCTAGTGTGCAACAGAGTCACTTGGGGAATATGTTAAAAATTCAGTTTCCTGAGACTCATCCCTAGAGATCTCCCTGCATACACATCATCTACAGTATGATGTGATTCATTAGGAAAGGGAGATGGGTAGTTTGAAGAAGCATATTAAGTACCATGATACAGTATTCTGTAGGGGAAAGGAATCCCTGTTATTGTTTTCATAATACAAACTGCAGAAAAGATATGGGTTTTTTATTATTTTTGTTTTTTAATATTTGGCAAAAGATTATAAAATATTTTGAGAAATATTGGGGTAAAATATAGTACCTCTTTAGCATATTATAGTCAAAGCTCAAACAATGCCCATAATACAGCTTTTTTCTTTAAGAAAAATCACCAGTGTTTTTACTTGAATTTGTTTATTTTTCTAGTATTCTTGGTGTGTAGAGTCTTAGTTAATATTTTGGGGACGTGTGGTTGCTAGAACATTAGGACTTAAAATTACACGGGCATGAATGGAAACTGACAGGGTTAGCATGTGATTTTTGGAGGCCAGATGAAGTTAAAATGAGTAACATTTCAGACTTTTCATCAGATTCTTAGCCAAGAAAACTTAACAGCAATTAGGAGGTAAAACTCTACTAGCTCCTTTAGAGTTTTCATAGCATGTAACCATCTTTCATTCACAATTCTTTAGACACTCGTATATGACAATCTGGATAGACAGCAACATTTTATAGATGAAACAGGTACAGGTTAAATGAGGTTCCTAAGGGTAGACAGTAGGGATGATTTCAAATAGAGCTAGTAGACTTAGACGTCTAAGTACTAAAATCTTGTGTTAATCACCAGTTTTTTCTTGAATATGAGTCAAAGTGTTCATACTATGTAATATAACATGATGTTTAGGTCACTTCCTTGCTAAAATTCCTTCTTGGTCTGCATATATATCTGACTAGGATTATTGGAAGGGCAAGATCTAGTCATACTCAGTTTAGGGGAAAAAGCCATCATTTTAGCACCTTGGTCTCTTGATAGTGAAGATTGTTATACCCAAAATAGGATTTCCTTCTTTTCTTTTTCTTCCTTGTGCTGTAGGATTTCCAGCAGAGTGTTACTGTGGTCCTCTTTCAAGATGAGAATACATTAGTCTCAGCAGGAGCCGTGGATGGGTAAGACGAGTCTTTATTTCTTGGTTCTTTTGGTGAGCTGTCTTTCATGAACTGGGATGGGGAAGTCACCTAGACCCATTATAATTCAATGTGTGTGCTTTTAACTTTCAACATAGTGAGTACCCAGCTGAGAAGAGGAATTACAGATCACACTGGAAAATATCTAGTTAGGACTCTTGCTCAAATAATTAAATGAGATAATGTATCACACTTAGCACATTTCTAGCACATAAGAGGAGTGTTGGCTGCTGCTGCTATTATAGAGAAGCTGGCTGGGTAACTTGCTTGCCTCTGCAGTGTAATTTAATCAAGGATTCTTATTTTGAGGAGCAAAATTTCTGTTACAGGCATATATCAGAGATATTGCAGGTTTGGTTCCAGACCACTGCAATAAAGCTAGTATCGCAAAAAAGTGAGTCACACGAACTTTTTTGGTTTCCTAGTATATATAAAAGTTATATTTATATTATGCTGTATTTATATTAGTATATTATAGTTTATTATATTA
The DNA here is from genome assembly GCF_003031525.2 of Neophocaena asiaeorientalis asiaeorientalis. Taxonomy (NCBI): domain Eukaryota; kingdom Metazoa; phylum Chordata; class Mammalia; order Artiodactyla; family Phocoenidae; genus Neophocaena; species Neophocaena asiaeorientalis. Next base: position 5,320,240 of record NW_020173731.1, on the reverse strand, counting down.
CTATATAGTTATATTTACATTATAGTCTACTAAGTGTGTGATAGCATTATGTCTAAAATAATCAATATACAGACCTTAATATAAAAATATTTGATTGCTAAAAAATGCCAAAATAATTACAATAGTAGCATCAAAGATCACCAATCACAGATCACTATATCAAATATAATAATGATGAAAAAGTTTGAAGCATTGGGAGAATTAGCAAAATGTGGCACAGAAACATGAAGTGAGAAGATGCTTTTGGAAAAATGGCACCTATAGACTTGCCACAAACCTTCAATTCATAAAAGAACGCAATATCTATAAAGCAAAGCACAGTAAAATGAGGTATGCCTGTATTTTGGATTTTGTCTTTTCTGGTTTAGTAATATCCTAAAAGGAGGAATATGATTCTGGACATGTAACTGGCATTTCTGGGAGCAATCTAACTAGATTGATAGGCCTAAAGACTTTCATATACTTTCCTTCTATGATTGCTCTGAATTTTTGGCTTCCAAATAAGTTTGTGATACTTCTTGATTGTTTGCTTTGTTGGAATTTAAGTTCATTGAGTATAGGGGCTCTTTCTTTTTAAAATTCTCTTCTTTGCCCTGTTTTTGCCCATATCTCCCAAGACATCCCTCCCTTCAAAAGTTTTAATTTTAAAATATGATGGCTTAATAAACTAGAATTTTTATTGTGTCCTCTGGACACTTAAACTCTTCTGTGGACTGAATTCTCAGGCACAAATGTAGAATTATCTAAAGGTTATTAGTTATATTTGTAAATGGCTGTGAAAGCTTTGCTTCCAAGGATACTTCCCTTTTATAACCAAGCTTGTGTTTTCAAGTTGCCTACAAAGTAGATGTAGAAAATTAAGAAAATTATTCCAATAGATGAAATGAAAAAATACTTTATTTCACAGGAAAATTTGTTTAGAGTAGATTACTTAAGGAGTTAATATATGGAGATATAACCATAGGGACAGAGCTTAACACTTAATGATGTCAAAGGTTACATGCAGAATGTTAAAGGCTTAGGAAGTGCTTTTTTCTGAAAACAATGAAACAATGACTATCAGCAGTCAGCCTTCATCTTCCTTTTCCGCTCCCTTGAAGTAAACTCAGGGCAACCCATCAGTGGGTCAGATCACATCTGTTTCCGGTCTGCCAGAATTGTTAGCCTGACATTGGAGACAAGAGTATGAGATAGTTCAGTCTGTTTCCCAATGACATATCCTCACTGTACCTGGTTGATGTGCCAGAGGAATTAGATTAAAAGTCATTTCACATTCATATGTACTTGAAACTGATTGGTCTTGGAGAAGGACTATAAAATAACTATTTCTTTACCTTGGTTTTTAGGGTAATCAAAATATGGGATTTACGTAAGAATTATACTGCTTATCGGCAAGAACCCATAGCATCCAAGTCTTTCCTGTACCCAGGTAGCAGCACTCGAAAACTAGGTAAGCCTTTGCGTATTCATTAGGACTTTTTTGTAGGGCTTTTTTGGATATGTAAGTTTTTGTTAAAATTTTTAAAGTAAATAGCAAGCTAGTTTTCAGCAACTATTATTCTCTGTTGACTTGAGAAACTAATATATGGAAGTATCTTTTTGAAGTTCAAAAGATAGAAACTCCTAAGAATAATTTTGGTTTGTATATACTTTAGGGAAGAAGAATTCTGATGATTCTTGTGAAATGATCTAAAAAGATCATTTTCACCTCAGTTCTACTCTCCTTCATCAGCACATGCTACCTAAAGTTTCCTTTTTCTAGGATACTCAAGTCTGATTTTGGATTCTACTGGCTCTACTTTATTTGCTAACTGCACAGATGACAACATCTACATGTTCAATATGACTGGATTAAAGACTTCTCCAGGTAGGAGCTTAGTCATTCAGATTCTCTTTCCTGGAAACTAATAGGGTTTTTTTTGTTAATGAGAATTTAATGTTGATTTTTTTTTTTTTTTTCTGTACCAAATTTATGAAGACATATAAGGACTTTGGGGTCTTCGATTAGTTCCAGTGATGTTTTTATAGATGTATTTACCTTGTGATGATTTCACAAGTGAACAGAATCCTGCTCTGTGTGGTAACTTCATAGTGAGTCTCTCCCGAAATTATACCCCTTTGGGTATACTTAAAATTATCTCAGTTTTTGTGGGATAGAGAAGGCTGTTCTGCCCGGGTTTTGTCCTATTTGGGAGCTGTTCATTAAAATTAGGGGACCTCTGGATGTTTTCCCTAACCTCACCTTTTTATTTTTCTTCAAGAAAATTATAAGTGGGATCTGACTTTAAAGCTGATAAATAACATTTTAAAAAATCAGAGTTTTTCAAGCATACTCTAAGAGGGTTATTTGAATTTCATCATTTTAAGAACATTATCAATTATTTAAGCAAGCTGCATATCTTGTAACCTACTTCTCAGGTATAGCTCTGTCAGAAACTGACTTTGAATTCTATAACCAATCCCTAGAGCTACCCAGTTCCCAGTAAAGTAAGATGTGCTGATAAAAAAGAAATCTTAAAATTGTACAGAATTTAGCTGGGCTCTTAGAGAAGTTTCTAAAGACTGACCCCTAGCCATGGTTAGGACTTTGGTATCTGTGGCAGTTACCCAGTTGGTATTTTCAGTGCCCTGGGTTAGGTCTGACGTTGTCTAAACAAGAATAAGAGTATTTGGAAAAGGGAAGAGATTTTATAACTTTGCTTGCTGTCTTCGTGAATAGAATTAGAACTTGGACAACTTCTAATTTATTTAGCCATATAAAACAGACTCTTTCAAATTTTTCCCTAAAAGATAAAAGCCTAATTATATTATCAGATGTCCAAGAGCTCTTTCTGTATCATTTTGTTATAGTGTGGCACCAAAAGGGGCTTTGAATTTAGTTGTCCTTCTGCCATTAAAACAAATATGCCCAAGGCCACTTTACTAATAATTTAGTAACCTTTTTCCTGTGCTCCTGAAATAATTTGATTGGCTCTCATATATAGATAGGTAGGTAGGTAGATACATAGGTATGTTCCTTAGAAATTGAAAGGAAGACGTGTGTGTGTGTGTGTGTGTGTGTGTGTGTGTGTGTGTGTGTGTGTGAGACACATCTGGTAATTGCTCGTCTTTTTCAAAACTTTAGAAAGGGTCCTGGACTCAATACTTGATCTCCTGTACTTTTAATTCACAGAATTTTATTACACTAAGTGATGTTCATAAAGATGACTCTGAAGCACTTTAATGAAGCATTTTAAAAGCCCGAACTGTCAAAGATTAAATTAAACTAATTAAAGCCAATATAGGTTTTAGAAGGATTTTTCACATGGTTTGAAATATTTACTGTGTACTTTATGTTGGCTTTCCTAGACCAGCAGAGGGCAATGAATACTTACGAGTTTAGTGGGAAATTTGGTCTATAGTTTTCCATTCGTAGCTAAGAGTTGAGAAAGATGAACAATTGTAGTTTTGGAGTTGTAGTCAGAATAAAGGAGCCTGTTTATTTTGTGGGGATTTATCTATCATAGTAGCTCTATAATATGTGTATCTGAATTGATTCATATCCTGCTTAACTTTCACAGTAATAGTATTTGATGTGCAGGCTTTTTCTTAAAGGCCTATAAATACAAAGTTTTTTTCCAGTGTTATTCTAGCAAAAGGAAGGGATTTTTGTGAGTACTTACAGAAAGCTGTTAAGTCCCTTAATAATTCTTTTTTCCCCTCCATTAGAAGATTGGAGTGAAATATTTTTTCCTGCCTAAATGTATCCTTAAATTTTCTAATGACTGAGATTTTTTTCTTTTATTTCCTAGTAGTATTCTGATGCCAGAGGCCTCAGGTTTTGGTCTCCTTAGGATAAAAGAACTTGTCAAGCACGTTATGCTAGATTGGATAGTGAGAAGTCTAAACCTAACCTAGTTGAAGTATCTTACAAATGAATATATAGCTTACCCCACTTCAGCCTATTTAAAGTGCTAGATTTAATGTTACCACATCTCAGATAAGCGATCCATAAATCTTAACTCTCCTTTCATTGATTTTTACCTGTTCATACAACAAATGTTTGAAGATCTCCTCTGTTCAAAGCATTATAAGGTCTAGTGAGGAAAGAAAACGATATTTATGAAATTTATCCTTAAGATAAGTCTAAGAGGAGGAAAGACGAATGTTTAATGCAACGGAAGAAACCTAGCCTAGGGTGGGGAGAGAGGGTCTAATAAAGGCGTTTTACTAAAGGATTGGACCCCAGCTCCATTCTTGTCCTTTAAGAATATTTTTCATCACTTTCTTCTCTACAGCCAGCTCCATACCAAGTATTTGGGCTTAGATTGTGAGATTGGGTGTAATATAAAGCCTCTTTCTAGGATTTCCATTCTTTCCCTGCCAGTGTCCAGTTCTTTTTTATTTGGTGACTAGCTTGACCATCTGCTTCAGTAATCAGTACACTAATAAAACTTGTTAGAACATGTATACTCCTCATTTATTTGAAAACTGGAAATAACAAGAGCCAAGTAATTTGATTTTTTTTCCTCTGGCAGTGGCTATCTTCAATGGACATCAGAACTCTACCTTTTATGTTAAGTCCAGTATTAGTCCAGATGACCAGTTTTTAGTCAGTGGCTCAAGTGATGAAGCTGCCTACATCTGGAAGGTAAGTTACCAAACTTTCCCCACAAAGGTGAGGCTGAAGTATTCTTGCAAATATTTCTTCTGTCCAAGATGAGGTAAGGTTAATGTAAACACATACTTTAACTTTTCTGTATCAGATGTTTAGTAAAAATTGCTTCTTGCCTCTTAATATAGCCAAAACTTCACTCTGATTCTGACAGAAGATATCACACTTTCATGGTCAGCTTCTTAGAAATTGACAATCCATATCCTCCCAACAGTTTTACAGATTATCAGGAAGTTGAGAATTCAGAAGACTGGAAAGAATCTTAAGTACTTTGTCCTGCTTCCTGGAAAAACATGCTGTTCTGCCTTTCTGCCCTGTGTTTTCAAACTCTCATTCAAAACACAGTGTTTGGATCCTAGAATCCTACCCCCGAATCACACTTGCAAAAAACACTCACTCAAAAATATTCATATAATAATTGTGTTCTTTAGTCTCCTGTAAGTGGCCAATCTTCAGGCTATTGAAATAGATGTGGTTGCTTTGTTAGTTTTGTATATCTTTAATAGCATTATTTATTCATTTATTTATTTATTTTACAGATTTCCCACTTCTGTTACAGAAATTTATAATTTCTTTTTTTACATTTTAAATAAACAGTGGTTCTAAAGTGACTACTCTAGGCTAAGAAACTTAATGCTATCAATTTGAAGTCAAGTGGAGAAAATTGAAATATAAGTAGCACTTGCTGACCACTGGAAAATGTCTCTTGTGGAATAATTAATTATAGAAATGTCTGAGTTCAGAGAAGGAATAAGAGCATTAAGGCATTGTTTTCCTAGGGCTAGAAATTATTATCTTCCAGATTGCCCTATAATATCATAAACTTCCTTGATATTGGTGAATTGAATGATCAGAGTTCACACATTTTGGATTGTAGAGTCATAATGTCTAAAACTTCATAGACCTATAGGTGCAATATTATCAAATTCCTTCTCAGGAGGAAATTGTATCATTCTTAGTACTGCCAATCTCTAGAAAGTCATATCTTTAATGCAGGACGGGGTAGATCCTGTCAGGTATGAAGCATAATTCTTCAGCTTAATTTTATCTGGTCCTGAGGGAGGTACTAAAAAATGCTTTTTCTATATACCTCTAGGTTTGCAACTCTAGTTGCAAAAATGCAACACTACCTTATCAAAAGCTTTAGTAACAATAACCTAGATGGTCACAAGGTGGAGATATTGTTCTATCCAAGATGCCTTTGTGTTGACCTTACCTCTTTTTCTTCAAGCACATTTGTTGTATTTTTAAAATGAAAAATTTGCTTATAAAATATACAGTTGAGAACCCCCTCTTATGGTAAGAGTTTTTGCATAGCTTCCTGTCTATAAAATTCTTCTGACTTGAGCTTTAGACTTTATGTGACTAGCACTAATGTTTCTGCCTCATAATCTGGTCTTATGCTGTGTATTTATTGTCTTTTGGTTTTCCCTTTCCCCTTCCCTCACTGTTTTACCTACATTTCCCTTCTCTACTTTGGTTCCCAACTTAGTTAGAGGATTTTATTCCTACCAAGGTCTGTATCTTTTTAAGTTTTTTCTTAAAAACAAAATTTCAGACATATCAAAAAGTATAATAAAGGATTATGCAAAAACAAAAAAACTTTAGGCACTGATCATTTTTTAAAATCATTTAAAATCAGCTTCTTAATTATATATATAATTATATACTATGTATGTGTATAGTCTTATTGCCAATTCTTTAATTTGTTTTCTGTGTTTTGTTTTTTTCTTTTTATTGCCAAGCCTTAAAGTTCCTCCCTAGCTGTAGTACGAATGCTTGCTTTTTTTTTTTTTTTTTTTTTTTTTTTTTTTGTTTTCTTTAAATTTTTTTT
>NW_020173731.1:5295887-5313718 GCF_003031525.2 Neophocaena asiaeorientalis asiaeorientalis | reverse complement strand
TTCAGTAAATCAGGGTTGAGGGATGCTTCCTCTCTTTAAAGACATGAAGTAAAGATACTTGGTGGTTCATTAGTAACCCATTTTCAGACATTCAATCAGTAGGTATCACACACATGGGTGACCCTTTCTGAATTCTAGGCTGGGTCACATGTTGGTGCTGAATGATGTGGTTCAAACATGATGTTCTCCTGCCTGTCCACACATAACTCAGTGTGCAGGTTCTGATATTTGAGATCCTGGCAAACTTACTGCTCCTAAAATTGAATGTGCCTAGTGAGGTGGCTCAGTTTCTCTTTTCCATGATAAGGAAAAGTGGGAAGGGTGTAGTTTAAAAAAAATTGCACACAAGCTGAGTATTCAGGCTGTTAGGTCAGAATTCTCTCAGGTGTTAGGATTCTCCTATGCCAAAAAAGCCCATGGGCCCAAGAAAACAGGGTGAAAGAAGGGAGTTTTAGATCTCAAGACAGAAGAGAATGGCCTTTTAATCCTCACCACTGGCCAGCAAAGAGGAGGTGTAACATAATTAGACTTTCTGACACTGAGGCCTAAGACTTAAGAATTAAAAGATTTAATATTATGTTATTTTTCTTTTTAAATTTCCTACCCCTTGTCCTCCTCTCACCCCTACCCACCTCCCCTTCCCTGGTTCATTTCTGATAGAGCCACTGAATAGTATTGAAGTGGTTATAAATAAACTGATTTGGCACCATCATTCTACCACTGATTGGCAAAACATTGAGCCTGACACTTTAGGAAGTGTAAATGATCTCATGGCAAAAATGAAGATTAGGTTTGGTTTCTAACTGGGCAGAGTAAGGAGGTTTTTTGAGGAAAAGTGCTGATCTTTTTTGCATGTTCAAGTATACAAAATGTTTTATGAAGTCTGTAGGTTAGAGCCAGTTACTTCATAGTTCTGGGAGCTTTAACTTCGGAATTTCTCATGCCTTGAGTTAGTCTTTATTCTAGAACAACTAAAATTTGTAAGAGAGGACAATTTTCTGTGTTTTGACCATTCTCAGAATGCATAGATGTTTAAATGTCTCTTGGATTTAATAGTCATCTCTTCTTGTTTGAAAGTAGAGGGAGGTTTTTAAAAAATGAAATTATCATTGTGATAATATTTTTATAATAATGAAGTGACAATAAATAAAAACTTATTTGAATAAAAAGGAAGGATTTAAAAGTCACCTGAGTTTCATTAGAAGAAATTAATCTTCTTTGAAGTAGTCACCAAGTATAGTTTACATACTAGGATAGTCCTCAACTGTGAAAGCACTTGTTACTAACGTTCATAAAGACTTGTTGGACATCAGTTCTCATTCCAGCCCACAACATGCCCTTCCCTCCACTTTTTTTTTGTTGAGATAGAATTTGTATAATGTAAAATTCACCATTGTAGTCACCTTAAAGTGTACAATTCAGTGATTTTTTTTTTTCACATAAGCACAGTATTGTGCAACCATCCCCACTGTCTCATTCCCAAATATTTTCATCACCCCATACCCTTTAAGAGTCACTTTCAGCTTCTGGCAACTACTAACCTATGTTCTGTCTCGAGGGATTTGACTATTCTGAACATTTCCTATAAATGATCTTTTATGCCTGGCTTTGCTTTCACTTAATGTTTTCAAGGTTTATTCATGTTGTTGCATGTATCAGTACTTCATTCCTCTTTACGACTGAATATTCCATTGTATGTATAGACCTTGCTTTACTTATTTATTCATCAGTTGATGGAGATTTAAATTATTCCACTTTTTGGCTTTATGAACAAAGCTACTATGAACATTCATGTACAGATTTTTGTTTGAACATGTCTTCAGTTCTCCTGGGAGTGTATACCTAAGAGTAGAATTGCTGGGTCATGTGGTAATTAATTCTGTGTTTAACTGTTTGAGGAACCTTCCCCTCACTTTTAATGCTGTGTAAAGTACCTGGCTCATGGTAATCATTTCAATAAATGCTGACTTTTGTTACTATTATTATTCCTGCCTTATTATCAAATTGTAAAAAGGTTTTCTAACAGGTCTACCCTTTGTGTTTTTTTTCTTTTAAATCCTATAGATAAATGCAGAAATGTACATGCATTCTATTGGTGGATATTTGTTTTTTCTTGATATTAATTTTAATCTTTGGTATAGGCAGTCAGGTTTTCCTAGGTATTTTAATGCCTAGGAAAATGAGGAAGGGGCAGGATCATGAAATAAAGAGCTAGAAGCAACAGGCAAGTAAACCAATGGAGTAAAATAATGTGTTGTTACCAGGGAGGGTCAGGAGGACATGAGGATTTCCTCTTCCTTTTAACTTGCTGCTTGCAGTACTCCTTGGGCCTTGGGTAGAGAAACTTTATGGGCTGGGGCCATAAAGAATTTCTGTGACTTGAGATAGAGACTATCTTGAAAGTCTTTTCTAAAACATGCTACCTTGTGAAAGAATGAGCTTTTGTTCTCTGTGGCATTGTAGGAGTAGGCAGCAAATGAGGTCCTTTTAGATCTCAAGAAAAAGCCCATCAAGGCAAATTAGATTCTGCTCTTTGTCTTCTTCGGCTTTTTGAATCATTACATATGTGCCATTTAACCCAAGAGAGGAGTAGTAATAATTGAGTTGGGTAACCTTATGAATCAGTGTGTCGAATCTCTTTAACTACAGTCTGAGGAGTCCATTAAGCTTACTTAGTAATTCTCATAAATATTCTTCCCAGAATGCCTCCACTTTCTTCATACAAATGAGCAATGATTCAGAGCCTCAGGAAAATGAAAAGAGAATAATTTCTCTTTTTCAAACATGTGCTAGTAATAGCTGTGTGAGTTTGTACTCCATGTTGTGCTGATTAATGCCCATGGCCTCTGATAGGGATTGACAGCTCTTGAATGAGTCAGCTGTCAAATGCACATCACTAATGGCATCAAATGAGCGTGAAAATATTCTTAGTCACATGTGTAGTACTGCACAATGTGACCCTTCTTTATACATTAAAATGTATTGAGATGTGGCAATACTTAACTTGAAAATTCAAGATTTCTTTAAGCAAATGAACTTAAATAAAATTTTAGAGGAATTTTTTTTCCAAAATGGATAAAAAGTGCCATGTAGAATATAGCTTATACCCCTTCAAAATGAAGGAGTATAACTTTGGGCTTTCTTAAAAGTCAGTGAGTCTTCTTTTGGAAGAAAGACTGTCCTCTTGTCCCAAGAGATCTGCTAGCATGTCTCAGGTACCTTCAGGACTTAGTAAGTGCAGCGTTCCTGGAAGTAGCTGACTAGAGAAGATCTAAAGTTGTCTAGGCTCCACTTGAAGTGTACTACCTAGTTGCTGAACCTTACCCTTTCAGTCTTGAATTTTAGTCAAAATACGTATAGCTAAGTTGTCCTGATTTGAAATAAGACCTGTCCTGGTATCTAAGCTCATATTGTTTACTTATTTTGGCTATTTTCATTCTGTTTTCTCAGATTAATGACAGAAATACTTTCATTGCCCATTGGGACTTTTTCTGAGGTATAAATAGGCATGTCTAGGGGCTTTTGGTAACAACCCTAAAGCTCTCTAAGGTACAGATGTGGAGAGATTCGAAGCCTCTGTCTGGGAGACCTGCCACTGCTCTGCTGACTTGTTTTTTTCTTTTTGATGTTGTGATAGGTCTCCATACCCTGGCATCCTCCTACTGTGCTCCTGGGTCATTCTCAAGAGGTCACATCTGTGTGCTGGTGTCCATCAGACTTCACAAAGGTTTGTAGGTGAATCTGTGGTTGGTTTAAAAAGTAGATCACAGGTTTGTAGGTTTTTCCAAGGTTAGCTTGAGAGTTAATACAGACTTTTATGTTTATATAGACATCTAAAAGATCTAGAGGCCATCCAGAATCTGTATCATCATTAATCACACATATTCTATTTTTTATACCAATAGATAAACTGTATTATGCACTAAAGAATAAGTGGATTTCTTAGTTCCCTAGAGTCATTCCTTTCCTAAACATAGGATTTAAGTTTTTAACATTAATAAAATTTCATTTTTAAATCGAAGGTAAAAAGAAAATCTAAGGTGAAAACTAGTGTTTCTAACTTTCTACATATTATCAATGTGGTGTATTAAAGGTAACACCTTGACTGTTCTTCACAGTCCAGTTTGGGTTCTCACATGCCTGAAAAATGCTTATTGTGAAGTCTTAACGTGTTAGGCTGTCTGTGACTAAACTAGAGAAGAAGTAGCTCCAAAGTATTTTAGACACTTTGAAGAGAAGAAAATATACTCACTTAAAAATTTTTTTAATAGTGATACTAAAAACAAGTAAAAAACCTAAAAGGTAGAAATCCCAGAAACATAAACAAACTCCACATACATGTAGGGATTTCATATAATAGTGGCCCGAGTTCCACTCATTTCTCCAGGGCCTACCTTTGGTCTTTGGGTTATTTTGGGTTTGCAGGAAATGTCCCTTCTGTGGAGAGCTCCTTTTTATCTATTATGTTTTGAAGGTTTGTTGCCTATTATTCCCATCTGTTTTTTTATCTACCGGAATCTTCTCATGGTCTGATCTACTCATGGCATCCCTGCTAGCTTTCCAGTACTGCTGTGGATTTCCTTTTATTTCTATATCCCTATATAACCATTTCTGTGATGAGCTTCATTATAGACTTTTTTTGAAATCATTGCTTTAATCACCAAAAATTACACCCTAATGGCATTTTCCCTCAAAGATTCCCTGTGATTTCCAGTGAAATGTCTGCTTTTAATGTGGAATTTTATATCTTCATAGAACTTACTGAGATGATTTTTTTTTATTATTCAGTTAATTATCATCTTTTTCCATCCATCATATATTGCCATTATCTCTTTGCACAGAAAAGACTCAAAGGAAGTAGCAGGGCTGTTTACTCATACCAATTTGACGACCACCTTTTCAAAAGGTTCTTTAAAATAATTTTGTCCCGAGCCTAGAATTAGGAAGATAAAAGACTGCTTTAAAAAAAAAAAAAAAAAGATTTACACTTTGAAACTGGAAAAACTTGGATTTAAATTCTAGCTCTGCCACTTAATTGTGGTGACCTTGGGCAAATAACTTTATTCCCATTTTGTAGATGAGGTTATTTGATTATAAGCCTTTTTATATTGTGAGAATTAAATAAGATAAAGAACATAAATTTTCAGACACTCAGATTTAGTAGTTGCTCTGTAAATAATAACTTGTTTATAGACTATAGAATAACTGGGAATTCCAGGCATTTCTTTTGAGCAGTTAAATATGTGTGTCTTCTTTTGGCCTCCCAGTGAGGAAAGGAAAAAGCTGCCAGCTTCTTGGGGACGAAGACTTAAGAGAACGTGTGTTCTTTTTTTTCCTCTCTCTTTAGTTACTGAAATAGAGAAATTATATAAACAAATGCTGGGGAATAGCTCTGGTACCAGTGGCCATTTGCCACAAGCTCTTCAAGCTGGACTTTCTCTGCCATAAAAGGCTTGGGACCAAGATCAGGAATGGTTAGATATTTTTAAAGGGGCAAAAGTTATTTTTAACTTTTTTCAGTCTAGTGAACGTGTCGTTTTCCCAGATTGCTCCTTTACCTATCTGAAAAATAATCTTAGGGAAAGGTTTCATTCTACTTGCCACAGCATACTAGAGTCATGGACTAAATCAGATCTTGGGAATAATCCCATTACTTTAACAATAAGCCAGAACTTGAGGAAGTCAGAGGAAAGTCATACAAATTAAATGTCAGTGACATACACTGACTGATCTTTTAAGAGAAAGAGTAAAAATGACATCTTAATTAAATTACATGTTTTGTAGTTACACAGAAGGTGATAAAGATAATGACTTGCCCAACTTCTTGAGAATAAAATGAAATGAACCTGGTTTTATAGTAGAGCTTTAGGTAGCTAAGAAACCACTGGTCACAAAAGTCATACCAGCAGAATGTATATAAAGAAGAAGCTAAAGGATTCACTACTTTGGAAATCTGGAATGATTCCTGAAAGCAAGGAATGAAAGTATCTGACCTTTCAGATAACATTTTCTATATCCTGTTACATCAGGCAGAATAATTCTCTAATCATCAGCCCTTAAGACATACCTGTGTTTTACTTTGTTGTGAATCTTTGATTGAAACTTATTAACTCCCTTCCTGGTTCTCTGTAGATTGCTACCTGCTCTGATGACAATACACTGAAAGTCTGGCGCTTGAATAGAGACTTAGAAGAGAAATCAGGAGGAGATAAACTCTCCGTAGTGGGCTGGGCCTCTCAGAAGAAGAGAGAGGCGAGAGCCGACCTAGGTAAGGATCCCATGCATTTTTCTAAGTTTTTTAATGGTTTGATTGATTTAGTTCTGTAGTACAGATGGTGAGCTAGATTTGATCTTATTTTGGTATGTTTTCAGAGGAAAGCACCGTCTCATTGACATTCTTTTTAATATATGTTTTCTGAACACTACTATGTTTATCATCTACACAAGGCACTGGAATACACCAGTAGATTTATTTTTTAAGTATTTGTTGAACATCTACTATGTTCTAGGCACTGTTCTAAGTTCCTGGGGATTCTGCAATAAACAAAAGATTCAAAATCCCAAAGATGTAAATGAAGCTTACATATTAGTGTGAGAGTCAGCAAACAAGTTAAAGAAGTAAAATTTGTCAGATAACAATATGTGGTTAGGGAAAAAGGAAAGAAGGAATGAGAGAGTAGCAAAGCATGCTGTTAAAATTTGAAATTAGATACCCAGGGAGACCTCAATGAAAAGATGGTATCTGAGTAAAAAAGTTGAAGTAATGAAGTAGTAAGCCATATGGATATTTTAGAGAATGTTCTAGGCAGACAAAACAGCAAATGCCAAGGCCCTGAAGCAGGAGCAGGCCTGGCATATTTTGTGTTCCTCAAAGAGGATAATGTAGCTGTAGTCCCTGTGGCTAAAGCGGGCAAAAGAGAAGAGGGGAATAGTAGTGGAAAATAAGGTTCTTGTATGATTTTGGCTTTTATTCTGACAGACAGAAAGCTGTTGGAGGGTTTTGAGAAGTGTATGATCTGACTTTTGTTGGAGGGTTTTGAGAAGTGTATGATCTGACTTTTCTTAACTTGATCGTTCTAACTTCTGTGTTGAAAACTAATTGTAAGGGGATCAGGGTAAAAGCTGCAAGCTAATTTAAAAACTCATTGAAATAACGCAGGAAGCAATGATGGTGACTTAGACCAAAGAGGTAGCAAATGGTAGGACAAAAAGTCTTCAAAATCTGGATATATTTACATGATGGAGCCAACAGAATGTGCTGTGGGACGTAAGGGAGAGTTATCAAGGATAACTTCAGAATTTATGGCTTGAGAAGCTAGAAGGGTGGAGTTGCCGTTAACCTATATAGGAATCACTGCAGGAGGAACAGGTTTGGGGGAGGGAACAGCTGGGTATGTTGTTTGATATTGTTAGACATCTAAGTAGGGATGTCAGAGAGGCAGTTAGACGTTTAATTCTGCAATTTAGGGCTGGAGTTGTAAATTTGGGATTCATCATCATATTGGTAAAAGGTAGCTATAGATGGAAAAGAGAATAGGTCTGGGGTCTGAGCCTTGGAACATCCTAATATTTAGAAATTGGAGAGGTGAAGGAGCAGGTACAACCTGAGAAGTAAGAAAAACCAGGAGAGTATTGTGTAAACTAAGAGAGGTCAGATGTTTTTGGCATGCAATGTACGATGAAGGCTAAAAACTGACCTTTAGATTTGGCAGTGCGGGCAACCTTAGTGAGAGCAGTTTTTGGTGGTGTGTTGGTGGCCTCATTAGTGTTGTTCAGGAGGATGGGAGAAGAGAAGGCTCTTTCAAGGAGTCTTCCTAGAAAGGAAAGAAGAGAGATGAAGTGGTAGCTGAAGGAGGAAGCTGTGTTGAAGTTTGTTTTGATTTTGTTTTGTTTTGTTTTGTTTTTTGTGGTACGCGGGCCTCTCACTGTTGTGGCCTCTTCCGTTGTGGAGCACAGGCTCTGGACGTGCAGGCTCAGCAGCCATGGCTCACGGGCCCAGCCGCTCTGTGGCATGTGGGATCTTCCCGGACCGGGGCACGAACCCGTGTCCCCTGCATCGGCAGGCGGACTCTCAACCACTGCGCCACCAGGGAAGCCCCTTGTTTTGTTTTTAATGAGAATATAGCATTTTTTATGTGATTGAAAGGATCCTATAGTGAAGGGGAAAATCGATGCAGGAAAGTTTGCTGGACCAGTGTCCTCGAGTGAGGGGATGATATCTAATATACATGCTGAAGTGTAGTCCTTTGTCAGGGGTGTGGATAGTTCATCCATAGTAACCAGAAGGCAGAAATATAGGCAGAGTGAAGGTAGGTAGATAAATGGGATGGTCAGAACTTGTGGAAGTTTCCAACTGTTCTGACAGCTTCTATTTTCTTAGATAGGAATGAGGATCATCAACTGAGAATAAGGATGAGAGGTGGAAGTGATAGAGATTTGAGTAGAGAAAAGAAAGTCTGGAATAGTCATATAGAGAATAGAAGAGTAAATGGACCAGGGAAATATGAAGTTGGGCATAAGAGTCAACCTAAGGCCAGCACTCACTCATTGAAAGTGAGCAGTCAGCATGGTTGTGCGTCTGCTGCACAGGTACAG
This sequence comes from Neophocaena asiaeorientalis asiaeorientalis, assembly GCF_003031525.2. Lineage (NCBI taxonomy): Eukaryota > Metazoa > Chordata > Mammalia > Artiodactyla > Phocoenidae > Neophocaena > Neophocaena asiaeorientalis. The sequence continues at coordinate 5,305,123 of NW_020173731.1, read as the reverse complement.
GTACACTGTAGGTGGAAAGTTGGTTTTAACCAGTCATATGGTTTGTTTGTTTGTTTTTTAATTTTTTTCAGTAATTTAATGTTTTATTTATTTTTGGCTGCGTTGGGTCTTTGTTGCTGCGCGCGGGCTTTCTCTAGTTGTGGTGAGCAGGGGCTACTCTTCGTTGCGGTGCGTGGGCTTCTCATTGCGGTGGCTTCTCTTGTTATGGAGCATGAGCTCTAGGCTCACAGGCTCTAGGCACCCAGGCTTCAGTAGTTGGGGCATGCAGGCTCAGTAGTTGTGGCGCATGGGCTTAGTTGCTCCGTGGCATCTTCCCGGACCAGGGCTCAAATCTGTGTACCCTGCCTTGGCAGGTGGATTCTTAACCACTGTGCCACCAGGGAAGTCCCTCTGCTGCCTTGTCTTTATATGTATTTTTTGCTCCCTAATTTTGAAAAACAAAAATGAATTATATGAGGAAAAAGCCATCAGCATTGCCACCACTCACACAAAATTTCAGTTAACATTTAGAGTTATTTTTTTAGATTTTACTCCCTTATCCATAGAGATTTTCTTGTTAACAGTCATAGTTATACTACAGATATATTTGGATTTCTTGAGGATTTTTTTCACTGAACATGATATTCTAAGCACTTTCCGTGTTATCTTATTAGCAAAACATTTTGAATCATCCCTTGGGTAAATGTTCCAGTTTACCTAGCTATTCTTTCTTTTGTAGTTGGACATTTTATTTCCAATGTTTTGTGGGAAAAAATTTTTTTCTGAATTTAGGGTCCCCATCTCCCATTAAAATAGATTCCAGAGGTGGAATTTCTGCGTTAATGGCTATAAACATTATAACATTTTTGATGAAAATTATGTTTCTTTTAACTAGGTGTTTTTGTTTTTTTAAGATTTTTTTGACATGGACCATTTTTAAAGTCTTTATTGAATTTGTCACAGTTTTGCTTCTGTTTTATGTTTATGTTTTTGCTTCTGTTTTATGTTTTATGTTCTGTTTTATGTTTTTATGTTACTATGGATGAACTATCCACACCCCTGACAAAATTATGTTTCTTTTAACTAGGTGTTTTTGTTTTTTTAAGATTTTTTTTGACATGGACCATTTTTAAAGTCTTTATTGAATTTGTCACAGTTTTGCTTCTGTTTTATGTTTTTTGGTTTTTTGGCCACAAGGCATGTGGGATCTTAGCTCCCTGAACAGGGATCGAACCTGTACCCCCCGCGATGGAAAGCGAAATCTTAATCACTAGACCACCAGGGAAGTCCCTAACTAGGTGTTTTTAGTGTGTCATTAATTATTCTTAGTTTTAGAGGTCAAGTCACAAAAAAGTTACATACGTTGACCAAATTTGTACCATACTAATAACATTTAGCCATTATTGAATATTAATACAGTTGTTCTAAGGACCTACTTGGATTATCTCGTTTAATTCCCCAAACAACCGAAACTGAAACTCAAGGAACTTAGGCTTGCCTAAGATCACACAGCTGTGAAGTTGTAGTAGAATCAGAGTTCAGACCCTTGCAGTCTGATTCTAAAGCTCATGCTTTAGAGTTTAGCAAACACCTTGCAGTACTGCCTCCTTTAACCCAGCACAGCAAAGCGAAGTTCAAACTAAGCCTGGACCAGGAGCTAGACCTAGATTTCTCTGTCTCTGGGTGATGCTAGAGTTAACTCTGAAGAGCACTACAGAGCAACAACCTGACGCAAGGGCCAAAGGCTGGTGCGCTGGCCATTCGGCCCTGTAAGCCAACCTGCAGCAATGGATTGGCTGCTGCAATCACACTGCCGTTTTGAAAATTATGTCCCTATGCTTTCCCAAGCCTCTAATTGCCACTCCAACCCTTCACTGCTGTCCTGGACTGCCTGTCTTCTCTTCTGGCCCTTTTAACCTAGTAACTAGAAGGCTTTAAATCCCAAGGCACGGCCCCTTTTACCTTGTCCTACTTTTCGCAGTCAGCACCTGCTCTGTTGTTTACTATTCTTTCACTGTTTCAGCCAGAGATTTCATAGCACCGTCAGGGCGAATGGTTCTCTGCCTTGTCTGTGCATCATAGCCACTTGTGGAACTTTTTAAAAGTTTGTCTCCAGAAATTGTTCAGTAGGCCTGGGGTAGGGGCCAAGTACCTGTATTATTATAAAGCTCCACATTAAGTCTGCTATGCAGCCAGATTGAGAACCTCTGGTCAAGTATTACTAAGTGACAAAAATGATTATCTTAAAGAGAAGGAAACCTTACCTGTTCTATCTCAAGTGCTTGCTGTAGTCTTTTTCTTTTATAACTTTCTTTTTAATTTATTTTTGGCTGTGTTGTGTCTCTGTTGCTGCGCCCGGGCTTTCTCTAGTTGCGGCGAGTGGGGGCTGTTCTTCTTTGCAGAGCACTGGCTCTAGGCGCAAGGGCTTCAGTAGTTGTGGCATGCGGGCTCAGTAGTTGTGGCTTACAGACTCTAGAGTGCAGTCTCAGTAGTTGTGGCACGTGGGCTCAGTAGTTGTGGCTCGCAAGCACTAGAGCTCAGGCTCAGTAGTTGTGGTGTAAGGGCTTAGTTGCTCCACAGAATGTGGGATCTTCCCGAACCAGGGCTCGAACCCGTGTCCCCTGCATTGGCAGGCGGATTCTTAACCACTGCGCCACCAGGAAAGTCCCAGTTTATAAGAATTTGCCTGAAGTATTTGTCATTGCCTGTAAACAAGGGACAGGACACATAGAGAAGAGTTCTATCCACTATTTGATTTGCTTTACAGAGAGCGTGCATTGAGTTTCTGAAATGTTCTTTGACATTCTTTGGCTTGTGGAAAATCATAAATTGTAAATTAAGGTGGAAAGCCACATGAGGCCTGATAACAAGTAATTGATGGAATTACTTCTTATGGAGATTAAAAACTATCTCCATTTAATAGATATGGAAACCGAGGCAGAGGTGAACGGTTGTACCAAGTCACATAGTGATTGTGCCAGATTGTAGACCTGTATGCTCCTTAGTGTGCGGTGCCTCTCTGCCCTGTGCTCAGAAGTATACACAGGAATGCTAATGGCAACTTTACTTATGAAAACAAAATATCATTAACAACCCTAATGTCTTACTGTTACCTTAGGATACTTTGTAGCTGTTAAAAGTGATATAAATCTGTATTAATGTGGGAAATGTTCATGATATGTTGTGAAGCAGGTTACTAAATATTTGGTACATCATGGTCCCATTTTTGTGTAGAAAAAAGAGATGTATTATATCACATGCACAAGTATAGAAAAAACATTAAAAGTGGTTCACTTGGATGCTGTTAAATTTTTCTGTAATTTCTAGATTTTTACAAGTATGTGTTTTACAGCAGGGTGTTTGGGGGGCTGGCAGTTAGGAAAAGGGAAGGAAAATGCTAAAAGGGTCCAGTAAGAATCAAATGACTCATGTGATCTGCTCACTGGGAAATCAACCCCTGGATGATTAAGTTAGCTATAATTTTCCTTGATGAGAACTTGGAGGTATTCTATGGCTTTCACTTCTGATTTTTGTGACCCTCTTTTCTTTTTCAGTAACAGTGACAAGTAGCCAGAGTACTCCTGCCAAAGCCCCCAGAGTAAAGAGCAGTCCATGCATTTCCTCCCCATCATCAGCAGCTTGTGCTCCAAGCTGTGCTGGAGACCTCCCTCTTCCTTCAAATACTGCCACATTCTCTCTTAAAACCCCTCCTGCCAAGACCCGATCTCCCATCAGCAGAAGAGGCTCCATGTCCTCTGTCTCTCCCAAGCCACCCTCATCTTTCAAGATGTCCATTAGGAACTGGATGACCCGGACACCTTCCTTATCACCACCCATGACTCCACCTGCTTCTGAGACCAAGATCATGTCTCCAAGAAAAGCCCTTATACCTGTGAGCCTGAAATCATCCCAAGCAGTGACTTGCTCTGAGTCTAGAAATAGAGTAAAGAGGAGGCTAGACTCAAGTTGTCTGGAGAATGTGAAACAAAAGTGTGTAAAGAGTTGCAACTGTGTGACTGAGCTTGATGACCCAGTTGAAAAACTTCATTTGGATCTGTGCTGCCTTGCTGGTAACCAGGAAGACCTTGGTAAGGACTCTCTAGGTCCTACCAAACCAAGCAAGATTGAAGGGACTAGTATGAGTGTCACAGAGCCTCCTTCTCCTGCCAGTCCTTATGCTTCAGAAGGCTGTGGAACGCTACCTCTTCCTTTGGGATCTTGTGGAGAAGGCTCTGAAGTGGTAGGCAAAGAGAATAGCTCCCCAGAGAATAAAAACTGGTTATTGGCCATGGCAGCCAAACGGAAGGCTGAGAATTCGTCTCCACGAAGTCCATCATCCCAGACCCCCAACCCTAGGAGGCAGAGTGGAAAGACTTCTCCAGGCCCGGTAAGTTGGCAGTGGTAGAAGTTGCATTTCCCAACTTGGCCAGGGCAGGCACAGATCTCGTCTCAAAAGTCAGAATGCTTTTTTTTTTTTTTTTTTTTTTTTAAAGTAAATCTATTTATTCCTAGGATTGCCAGATTTAGCACATAAAAATGCAGGACAAATATTTGTGGGACATATTTATACTAAAAGTTTTTCATACTAAAAGTTATTTGTTGCTTGAAATTCAAATGTAGCTGGGTGTGTCCTGTATTTTATCTGGCAACCCTATTTACTTCCATTAAAATCCCATCTGTCGGGCTTCCCTGGTGGCGCAGTGGTTGAGAGTCTGCCTGCCTATGCAGGGGACACGGATTCGTGCCCCAGTCCGGGAGGATCCCACATGCCACGGAGCAACTAGGCCCATGAGCCATGGCCGCTGAGCCTGCGCGTCCGGAGCCTGTGCTCTGCAACAGGAGAGGCCACAACAGTGAGAGAGGCCCGCGTACCACAAAAAAAAAAAAATCCCATCTGTCAAGGTCCATACCCCTCAGCCCCATTGCCTGATTCATCAAAGCCTTCTTCATCCTCCAGGATGTCAATTCAAAAATATCTTCCCTCTCCTTTGTTTGACATTATTCCCTCCCCTACCCCCCAGCCCCTGCAGCCTCTTTTTATAGATTCTCTCCCCTTTTTATAGACAAACTGTAATTCATGGACAAGTTGCCAACATCCATAAATAGATTTTCAATATGTAATTACAGCTTATAATTACTTAAAGCAAAATTAAGATACTTACAAAGCAATTTAAGTGAAGAATCCTTCTAGATTTTTATGATTTTTCCCCAGCCTTTTACGATCATCTTGCTCACACCGGTATTTTTGGCAACTCACCTGTATCTGCCTTTTTTTAAACATTCAGTTTAACTTTACTTATCTTTTTATTTAACTTAGATAATTTCAAAAACAGATATTGCTGGCAGAAATAGCTTTGTGAACCTTGAAAACCAAGTGACTCATGGTGGAGGCAGAAGTAGCTGTGAGCATTGGGTGAGCTATGGGTACCACTCAAAGGGAATAGAAAGCTTCTGCTACTCAGTTTGCAAGTTAAGGATGGAGGTGGGTTAAGGAAGTTTCTCCTGTAGTTCATAGTAGCTCTTTCTCTGTGTTAGGGAGAAGGTGGAAGAACGATTGAAACCCAATTTAGGAGTCGTGATCAGTAACATCTGCCCATTTAAAGGGCAGAAGCTAGATAACCTTAGGCCAGTTCTAGTTTAATAAGTGTTCATATCCCCCTCCTACTGTCATGAAGCCTATCCCATAATTTTAGGAAAGATAAACTAGAAGGTTTTTTTTTTTTGGCTTAAACAACAGACATTTATTTCTCACAGTTCTGGAAGCTGGGAAGTCCAAGATCAAGGTGCTATTCTCATCCTGGTGAGGGTCCATTTCTTGGCTTGCAGATGAGTTGTCTTATTGCTATATCATCATATGGTGGAGGTAGAAATATTTTAAAGATTACTTCAAACACAAATTCCAAGACCTGCTACAGAATATTAAAAAAAAAAAAAAAAACTATAAGTAGTCTTTCCTTTTTTCTCTCAAAATTATCCCTGTAGTTGATCTTTGCCCCTAGCTAAAATTCCTATTATTATAGGAATTTTATTTCAGGGAGCTAGTCCGAGCTATGTGTTAGCAGAAAAGCAATTTCAATAAAAAATTGTTTTCATGAATGTGTACACCTTAAAGGCTTTAAAGAATAGTGTGCTGGTCCAAGATATTTCTGGCTTTATAATTTCAATCTTTGAAGCTTACGTTTCTTTAAAATAATTTTTTTCTTTATGTACATGTTGATAATGTAGACTTCAGAAAAGGGTAGTATCTGCCATTTGAATACCTATCTCGTTTGTAAATTTGGGAGGGTGATTTACTCACGTATTTCAAAGAGGATGGTAATTGTAACCTCTTTGGTTCCTATTACGAGGCTTAACTGGCAATATTTTCTGTTCACATGAAAAATCTGTTTCCTCCTTCCTTGCATGCTGCCTTAAATTTTTCTGTATTTAGTACAAATCAACCGAAAGAGACATTGCCATCAAAGTATTTGAGACTGAAATCTATCTGACTAAATAAGCAAATTTCTAGGCATCCTAACTTAAAATACCCTTAGTGATAACTTGCTGAGGTAACAACTGAACTTTGTCTTAGAAAATCTTTAGAATCTAAACTTTCTTCTTCTAGGTCACCATTACTCCCAGCTCCATGCGGAAAATCTGTACATATTTCCATAGAAAGTCCCAAGATGGCTACTGTAGTCCAGAACAGTCAACAGAATTATAGATTCTCATCTGAGTGAGTTAACTGAACTTTGACCCATTAAAACAAGATAAAAAATTCAACAGAGTGACTCTGTAACTCTGGTTTTAAGAAAGCTACCGTTTTTTCCTTTTTAGAGAAAATCCTTTCAACTCCGAAATTTACCTAGCCTGGTTCTACTGCCATGGTGTACCGTGCAGCTTCCTCGGAATGAATGCTGTGTTTAAATTTCATAAAGTAAGTTTGTCACTGTGTAACATTTTGAATGAGTAGTCTTTACTTTTTAAATTATGCATCCTCCCTACAATAATGACATCCCATGTCATAGAGGCAAAAAAACAAGTGTTGTCTCTCGTTACTCTGAAACTTTCTGGGCACAGTGGAAAGTATCTGCAGGCCACAGCAGGAGGCCTGTCTGTGAAGGTCAGCTGCTGAAGAGGACCCTGGGTCTCTGCTGCTTCCAACAAATACAGTTTCATATAAAATATATATAATCTTTTCACTACATTTTTGTGGGGTTTTTTAAGTATGTGGTAAAATGTGATGTTTAGATAAGCAAATTTATATTGATTCAGTGTTAAAATACAATCTCAAGTTAAAATCATCTTTATTTTAAAAGCAGTGATAAATATCAGCTCGTTGGAGAAACTTGGAGAACACTAGAAATGTTTGTCTTTTTTCCCCCCGTATATATCTCCCACATGAGATCTAAGGTTCTCATTTTTACCAAGCAACCTGTTTCCAACCCAACATCACGTTCTAGAAGAGGTTATAGTTTTTGCCATTTACTGGAGGAAGATGTTTATAGAATCAGTAGTCACTGAAGCTGGAGTTTGAATTCAGTCTTCAGTTCTCTAGGGGCTGCTACTTTTTTAAAAAAGAAGTCATCAGATTTTAAGAAAAAGTAATGATTTTTTATTGATATTTTTATAAAAGTAGGTAGTTCTTAACTGAAAATCCAGAACCTAAAGAGTAAATCTTGACTTTAACTTGATTTTTTGGATTCTCTTTATATACGAAAAAGCAATGATCTTCTAGTAGAGCCCTGAGCCAAACATCGTAGAATTTTCTCTAGGTATTTAATAGAGAGAGTGTACAGACTGACTCTCAGTTAATAGTGTGCAAAATATCTTGAGTATCCCTTACCTTAACAGTTACGTATCAATCAGCTTCAAATGAACCATTGTTTTATATTTTAGCCCTTTGTAACCTCATGGAAACAAGCTCCGTGTACTTCTATGTACTATGTCCTTGGAAGGGAGTCCCCTTCCAGTCATGAAACTTGATTCATTTTATCCACATCCCTGAGGACTGTGTAGACTTTATTCATACTTTTGTCATCATTTTAAAATCTATTCTTAATGATAACTCTTTAATTCCTTTGATTCTTATAAACAAAGGTGTAACAAGAACTGCATGGGTCAGTTAAGCATGGGTTCTCCTGGTTTTATCCAAGGAGAAAGGTAAATAAAGGAAAGCCACAGAAATGCTATTTTCGAAACAAAGTATGCCGTAGCATTAACTGAATATTTAAGAACTCTACTTATATTTGATGTTTGATTTTTGTGTGTTTGTGGGAAGGTGTTATTTATGACCAATACCTGCCAATAATGCAATCTATCTTTCTTGATCTGAAAGCCAGTGGGGAAAAGGATCCATGAAAAAGAGAACTAAAGTAGGTGGTTTTCTTCTTTGTATCCCTGCTCATCTGACAGTTTCTGCTGAGTAAAATTGGGGATAAATGTGGCTGTCAGAAACTGTGCTGAGAGTCTACTGAGTGTAACATTCCCACTTGGAAAACTAGTACTTCAAATGGGTGCCAAAGGTCAAATGTAATGAGATAATAATTATCCCTGCTTGTGTCAGTGTCAGACTTTGAGCTGCTCCTGAATAATAAAGCCTTTTACCTTATCTGATGTTCTTTTCTGAGCTTTTGCATTAACCTAGAAGCAGTCTGTCTACACAAAAGAACTATAGCAGTAATCAAGAATCCCTTCTACTTGCTCATTGAATAAAATTTGTTTATTCCCAAGGACATGATCTAGTTGAGGCTGAAAGAGGTTTTCATAAAATATGTCTTGCTTGATCAGACCTTGAGTGTTTAAGGTGGCTTGGATTACTTGATAAAGGAGGGTGGGGTGGTGTAATTCTTTTTAGAAACAAGTATTTCCAGCCCAAGGTTTTCTATTTGAATACACTCCAAGCGCTTTTGCTACAAAGCTGTATCAGAGTTTCCATTTAGCTGTTTCAACACAGGCCCTTAATTTACTTTTGCAAGGGTTGACTAATTAGTCCTTTAAAATGTCTCTTAATCTAGGCTGCACTTTCAGTTGGTGATAAATCAGAATCATGTGTAGCTTACCCCGTTGGGGTGGCAGAAGGCAGGTTCAGCCCACCATCCCTATCCCCAGCCTTAATAACTTAAAACTTTAAGATTTTTGGGACACCCTGTGTAGGAGGCATTTTTTAAAACCTCAACTGTGCAATATGCATGTCTACACATTACTTTTTTCTTTTTAAGTGTGTGTGTGTGTGTGTGTGTGTGTGTGTGTGTGTGTGAGATGCTCTTCTCCCCCCC
>NW_020173731.1:5254021-5295411 GCF_003031525.2 Neophocaena asiaeorientalis asiaeorientalis | reverse complement strand
GTGTGTGTGTGTGTGTGTGTGTGTGTGTGTGTGTGTGTGAGTTGCTTTAACCCTCACGTTGAAATTAGCCAGTGGCAATGATCTTGTATAGGTCACAGCAGTTTAACATATGCTTTTTGAGAGCCTGTTGTAGCCGACACACTGCTGCTCTTAGGTCTGTTCTTCTGCTTTTCCTAGTCCCAAAAGGGACAGGACTTCCTCTCACACTGCTCTTAAAGCAAAGGACGAGCAGTCTCACAGAGAGAATCCGTTCCACAGCTAGGTGGTGTGGGCAACATTTTACAGATGTGCATCAGAAGAGAAACTGGGTGAGGGTGTCGTACTAGAGAACCTGAGTTCTTGTCCTCCTTGTGGCAGTTCAGCACAGGTGTCTGCTTTGTAATTATATACAGGGCTGAATGCTGGCCCCGTTGAGCATCACACCGCTTCCCACACAGGTCTCCATAGGAGATCCTTTGCCTGCCCTCGGTTCGGATCATGCCACATCACGGATTAACCGGTAACGCATCAGATTCCTAGGAATTGTGGAAAAACCTGCATTGTGAATGTGCTCTTTAGAGATTGTTTGCACGTTATAAGCAAGCCAAACAACATTTTGTTGGATGTGAAGTGAGTCAAATTCTTCATTAGCTCCAATGCCAGGAATACAAGCCCAGCTTGCCATAAGGACCCACTTTGTCATCTAAAGGGGTAGAAAAACCTGTTTTATTTCTGAGCTACATTTGAGCACATGCTACAAAGTGTAAGGGTTGTTATAGAATTATGAAAAGTCAAGTCAGCCTTTAAAAAAAACATTAGGCAGCTTGTTTGGATCAGTATGCCTACAGCAGTATGTACAACACAAATGAGAGGTGTTACAGTATTAAAGCATAGGCTTATTCCATCCCTGAAGCTCATCCCTCCCACTTCCCTGCTAAGCCAAGAAAGAGGACTTCAAAGATATATAACCAGGTTCTTAATTTTGAATTTCAAAGGTTTAATATTCCATTTATACCCCATTTCTCTTTAATTTCCTTAACTTGCCACTTGCCCTTTCCCGTTTTGACATTCTAAATAATTCAAGCCATTTTGTAGAATATGAATAGCACATTTCAAATGCCTTTGATTGGAAGACATTCAATTCAGCCAACACATCCATCACCTGGAAGATGTTCAATTCAGCCAACACTTATTTATTCACTCCTGCCAAGCCCTGTGTGAAGCACCTGGTCTGCAGAGTTCCTCCCTTTATTTTCAGTAGTCAAAGGAGTCACTTTATCTGTGGCGCTTCAATAGGCTAAAGTCAGCATTTGAGGGAAACAGGCAAAGATCAGATTTTCAGGTCCTTTGAATGAAGTTGTGAGCAACTACAATGTAGCAAGTGCTGGCTAGATGCAGACTCTTCCCTCCAGGAACTTCATTCAACTGCCACTTAAAGCACCCTTAACTTTTCAAAGTAAGATGCTTTCCTCATGCATGTTTCATATATTCTTTACAACACTGTAAATAACAGTTAAAAACATCTCTAGACTACATAGCTTTGAATTCCAGCCCTAGCTGTATGACCTTTGGCAAGTTCCTTAACCTCTCTGTGAATCAGTTTCCATGAGATGTGTGGTTATTACATGTACAGTTCTTAGGACAGTGCCTAATAGCACGTAATAGCTTACATTTATTGAACGATTACTGTTAGCTATTATTCTCATAAGGTAGGGAGGGCAGGGGTTGTTAACCATATTTGATAAATGGACATAAAGGTTTAAGTAACTTCAGTTCTTCTGACATTCCTGTTCCACTACAGTTGTGATCCTCAGTTAGGGGAACTAAATCAGAATCACCTGGGAAGCTCCGCCTGGTCCTCCAGTCTTAGCACTTTTCAAAAGGAGCAAATGGGCCCCTGAGAAAAAAAAAATCTATTTCCCCAGGTGTTTGAGATTCATGACTCTTTCTCACCAGGTGTACATGAAAATTACAGAGGTTATTTCATATATAGCCTCAACCACTGTTTTAAGAGGCTGTGGTTTGCAAATCTATATCCTGGACTCTCAAGTAAGCCAAAGACGTTGCTCACACAAAGCCCACCCTGCCTGGACTCTCAAGTAAGCCAAAGACTTTGCTCACACAAAGCCCACCCTCCCATTTCCTGACCGCTGCCCCCAGCTGTGCTACATTGTTTAAGATGTGTTCACCTTTAGGGAGGAAGCTGCTGCTGGGGGACATTTAGAGCCAAGTCTTGATTATTTGTTGGGCTATTGTGTTCCCTCGCCAGTGAGTAGGCAAATAAGAGGTAAAGCTCAAAACAGGCTATACTGCTGTATTAGTAGCTCTGATTTTGTAAGAAACTTAGAGTCAAACATTTGGTTGAGGAGTACTGTGTAAGTCTCTAGATTCTTTTCCCTCACTTCAGTGAGATTCTTCCCTGAGCTCTTTTTCAATGCCAATAATACTTAGTGCCTTTATTTCATCAGTGCCGAAATACCAGCCATGAAGGTTTGACATTTTGGTGGACAAACCCAACATTGAGGTTTCAGTTGGCATCTGTGTTGCCACTGCTGCTGTTCAAGACCGTGATTTCCAATTACGAGAACTTATAGAATGTAGCATTCTCTTATTAGGAGTTGGCACCTTCCTCTCCGAACAGTCCTCCATGTTGGACCCCTTCATCAGTTTGTGCCAGAGTTATCAATTCAGGTGAAGATGTAAAGGGCTGATTTTTTTTTTTCTTTCTGTTAACAGCCTTACTTTTAAATCCAGAGTTTAAAAGTAATTATACACAAGTGGGCCCTTCCCTATTATATTACCAGATGACATATGTTATTGAAATAACAAACTATAAATAAACCATCTGGCCTTGCTATGCTGATACGAAGTTAGCACATACTGTCATACGTCACTCGATAATCATTCAGCACCAGTCTTTTCCTCTTTTTAATTTCTCTTCCACCTTTTCCCCATCACCTACAGTACACTCAAACACAATTTTCCAAGAATTATTTGAAAAGAAGCATAATAGGATTTATGAAGTGTAACTGAAATAATAGCGGTATAGGAACTGAAAAGTTAAAATCCAGTAGGCATTGTTGCCCTGGTAATGGGTCAATATTTGGTCCAACAGTTAGTGTCAAGTTGGAAATGCTACTTCCATAAAAGCCTTACTAGATTTTTCTAGCTTTATGTGGGAGTACGATTCCAAGTCCAAAACTCAATGTCTTCACAAAGAGGTTGACTAGCAGACAAGTCGAAATGAATATTAATAACCTTTGAGTGGGGAAGAGAAATGATAAACATTTCTCAGCTTCCTAGTTAGGTAATGAGGTATTGGCTTTTAAGTGTTGCAGCTATAATTAAGTATCTGGTTTTGGAAAACTACCTCCTAAAACTAAGAAATGTAAGCAACAAAAGTCTGGAATTATACATGGAATGCCTGCAGAGCCAGGAAAATTAGAATGTGGTTTTTAATGATTAAGAATGGTTTCTATTCCCGACAACTCTCCTGTACAGTAAATTGCACAAAGAGAGGATGCTGTTTAGAGCAGCTTGTTAACTCGAGTTATCCTGCGGTGTCCTCATGCCTTCCTGTTTACTTTGACAGCATTTCTAATCCCATTCACTTTTTCATGGTATTTTGGCCAGCTGAACAGTAAATGAAGCCAGGGTTGTGAGTTGGATTCCCAAATGGCCTATTCACTTCACTCTGTTCTGTGGCCACAGGCAGCCTGTCACATGCCTCCCCTAGCAAGCCACCCCACAGAGGGGTGGCTAGAGTGCTTAGGCTCAGTATAAACAAACTCATAGTATGTACCCTCACTACACACATCCTGAAGGCATTCTGAATTCCTGTCTTTGCTCACTTCTCCCTATCTTATGACCAAGTTTATAAACCTCTTTTAATCAAACTTATAGATTCTTTCATGTAATACACACAATAACCCAATAAGTGACTATAGTTGTTATCTACATTTTGACAGATCCACATTTAGACAGAAACTAAAGCATGAAAGTTCAGTAGCTTGCCCAAGGACACATAGCCAACAAGTGGCAGCTTGTAGATTGGTCTGACTCAAAAGCCCACAGTACTAATTCCCATACTATAATAACTCACAGAAAGAAGCCTGTCTCTGGCCCTCTATTAATCAAATATATGCTTTTCGGGCTTCCCTGGTGGCGCAGTGGCTGAGAGTCCGCCTGCCGATGCAGGGGACACGGGTTCGTGCCCCGGTCCGGGAAGATCCCACATGCCGCGGAGCGGCTGGGCCCGTGAGCCATGGCCGCTGAGCCTGCGCGTCCGGAGCCTGTGCTCCGCAACGGGATAGGCCACAACAGTGAGAGGCCCACATACCGCAAAAATATATATATATATGTATGTATGTATATACATATATATATATGCTTTTCATTTTGTGCACGTTTGAAAGAGAACTCTCAGAATATTCCAAAGACATTTCCTACTTGAGTAATAAAAAAATTACTCTTTGGGCTTCCCTGGTGGCGCAGTGGTTGAGAGTCCACCTGCCGATGCAGGGGACGCGGGTTCGTGCCCCGATCCGGGAAGATCCCACATGCCGCGGAGCGGCTGGGCCCGTGAGCCATGGCCGCTGAGCCTGCGCGTCCGGAGCCTGTGCTCCGCAACGGGAGAGGCCACAACAGTGAGAGGCCCGCATACCGCAAAAAAAAAAAAAAAATTACTCTTTGGGAGAGGAAACCATTCTTAACTACAGGAGGAAGGTGATATACAGGTCGAGAAGCTTGAACCAATACTGATAACGTTATAAGAACACAAGAAGACTGACAAACAGGATCAAAAGCTAGAAAAACAGCAACAAAGGCACAGAAGTTAAAATTCTTTAGGAAAGAAAAAGTGGAATAAAGCTTGCCCACGAATATAAGGGAGAGAATGAAGGATGAAGATGAGGATACACGGAGCCTATGACCCAACAATTCTACCCCTGTGCCCTAGGGGAACTCACATGCACTGGGCATGTGTACAGGGATGTTCATAGCAGCATTGTTTATACTGGCCAAAGGCTGGAAACAACCCAAGTGTCCATCTACAGTAGAATGGATAAACTGGGATACTCATAATGGAAGACTGAAAAAGGATGAACTAGCTACACATGACAATGTGAATGAATGTTAGAATGTTGAACAAAAGAAGCAAGAACAAAGGAATGCATACAGTATGATTCCTTTCAAATCAAGTGTTAAAAAACGGGATACGGAACTAGTATTTGAGGGATACATATATGGATGGTAAGGGGCAAAACAAAGATGATTATTACATTAGGTCAAGACAGTGGTTCCCTCTGGAGGGTTGTGCTTGGGAAATAATACATGGGGGGCTTCCTAGGTTATGGCAAGTCTCTGTCTCTTGCTCTTGGTGGTGACATGCTTATCTGCTCTGATTATACCTTGCATTTATGTTTTATGTACTTTTCTGTATATGTTTTATGATTCACAATGTTTAAAGGAATGAAGATGAGATCTCTAGAGAAGACAGGCAAGAGGTGGGGATGGAGAAATTCTAGATAGACTGGATAATAACAATAATAACAGTTATTCAAAGGGAATGAGTTACTAGGGGAGCCTGTGGGATCTTCTTGATACTTTCTATGGAAAAAGGAAAATCCCCTGTTCCCTCAAAGCAGAAGGATGAACTAAATTGCTTCTACATATACTGTCAGGATTCAGTATATTCATTCAGTTTAAAAGAAAAGAACTGAGCCTTCAGCTAACAGTGCAATGGCTCAGACATGGGGTCGGGGTTTTCATAACTGGGATTAAGCCAAAAGTTAGCGGGGGGAGCTGGCAGTGGGAGGGAATCCTGCAGCATTGCCAGCTCTGCAGCCTTTAGCCACCTAAAAACTCCACGCTATATACATTTCTTCCTTTCTCCTTCTTTCCCACTCTTGTATTTTCTTTCTCTTCCCAAGGTGGGTCATCAAATCAAGACAGAAATGGGCCATAGAAATCAGATTCTTATTTTAAAGGTGTAGAAACTGGCCTGGGGAAGTTAACCAGTTTGACCAACATCACAAAACTAGATAGTGTCAGAATCCATTCTGGTGTCCCACTTTCTTTGCATCCCAGTCCTACTCAGCTATTCCTCCAAATAATGTACTATCCTGCCTTTGTTCAAGGCGTCTCCTCTGCCTGGAATAGTTTTTAACCCCTTATGTCTGCCTTTAAAGTCCTCATTTTTTAAGGTCTAGTTCAGACACCCCTCTCTTCCTATAGGAAGTATTCACAGATTTTCCTAATTAAACCTTCCTTCCATTCAACCCCATAGTGCCTTGTTTAAACACTAAATGGTGCTTATCACATTTGTCTTAGAATTATTGGGTTGGCCAAAAAGTTCGTTTGGGTTTTTCCATAAGATGTTACAGAAACACCCGAACGAACTTTTTTGGCCAACCCAATATTCCTATGTTTCCACCACTAGATTATCCCCTCCTAGTTGTCAAACTGGCCTTACTCATTTCTGCATACCCAGTGGTATGCTAGAGCTGGCTCATACTCATGAAAGCCAATTATTAGATATTCAAGAATTTTGTGAGCTGGTTGTTAAAATGTTGGTAGCCTGAAATCAGTCTGGTGAGAGTATTTATACCATGGAATAGACAAAAGCTACAAATCAGGGCCTTTTTTTTCCCCAGAGAGCCAGCTTATCAGCACATCCGGGCCCCATTTCCCATCGTTGCCATCAACCCCTGTGCTTGCTATAGTGCCCAGTAGAGCAGTTGCAAAAAGCATGAGGAAGGGAACCAGTGAAAGTGCAGACCGAAATGTAAAGAGAATTCAAAAAGCGTCTGCTCAGTAGCCCAGGGAAGAGAAGTCTTTGAGAACTGGGTAGCTAACTGCTGCTCAGAAGTTTATGATAAGGCCAGCACATCTTTGTTCTCCAGAGCTATTTCAGTGGCATGATAGGGACGAAAGATGGCTGGGAATGAAAAAATAGGGGTGGTTAGGAAATAGGTAGTAAGGGTAGATTCAAGAAAAGAGAAAGCAGTCTTTCTCCTATTAAACAGCTATGTGCTAAACACCTACTGTGTGTTGGGCATTGCACTAAACGATGACAGGACCTGTCCTCAAGCTACTTGCAGACTCCTCAGGCAGACAACAAGAGAACAAAACACAACGTGATAAGGTCTCTGATCAAGGCGTGATGTGCGGACTGTGGGGCGCATCCAGCTGAGCCTGGGCATCCAAGGAAGGTTTTATACAGAAGCTGACTCTGAGCTGAGCCCTAGAGAAGAAAGAAAATTTCCAGATGGTAAGTGAAGGAAGGGCATTCCTCATAAAGGAAGTAGCACAATAGCACGAACAATGGTTTGAGGGTGTGAGAAAGAGTGCCCTTTGGAGGAACTGTAAGTATCGATGATTCCAGTTTCCCCCTAGGGCTGGAGCACAGGGAGCACATAAAGAACAGCAGGAGATGTAGCAGTGGAGGTAAGCAGGGGTCGGGGCATAAAAGCCCCCACTGTGCCACTATAGGGAGTTTGGACTTTATCTGGAAGGCACTAGACAGCCACTGAATGACTAGGCAGGAGATAAACACGATCTGGTTTTTATTTTAGAAAGATGATTCTGGTAGCAGTGTGGGAAGTAGATTGGTAAGGAACCAGGCTTCAGGCAGTCGACCCCGTTAGGAGGTGATTGCAGTAATCCCAGCACTAAAGGCAGTGGACCTGAAGGAAGCAATGGCAGTGCAGACTAGAGGATAGTGTCAATTTAAGAGATGCTCCTGAAATGGCAAACTAGTGTTTTTTTTAGGTAAGTAAACGAGAGAAGAATCAAATCCAAGGATCTGACACTGGCAACTGGGTAGATGGTGGTATCATCTGGGGGGGAAAGGGATACAGTAGAAATGACAGGATTACAGGAGGAAATTATTTTCCCTGTAAACCCCTGATGGGAGAGTAGAGATGCCCTATAGGTAGTTATATGTATAGAACTGGAGCTCCGGAGAGCAGTCTGAGGTGGAAAGAATTTTAGGAGTATTAGGTGTGAAAAGAATAGTTAAAGAGGAGATGGGCCAGGGAGAATGTGTAGTGCAGTGGTTCTCAAACTTGAGTGGACACTCCACTAGTTTTTAATTCAGGAGGGAGGTCAGAGGTGGGACCTGAAAAGCTGCATCTCTAACAAATTCTCAGGCCATGTTGATGGTGCTGGTCTGGGAACCACACTTTGAGGACCGTTAGTGTGGAGAGAAGCCAGCATTTCAGAGTGATTAGAGAAAGAAGAGCTGACAGGAGTGACTAAGAAGGAACCATTTTAGGAAGAGATGGCCCAGGACAGAGTTTCAAGGAGTAAATCTGAACAATGTTGGGCAAGACGAAGAACAAATAATGCCAATTGCATTTGACAATTTAGAAGGTAATACTGGAGCCAGGTGGTCATGTCAGGGAGGAGAGGGGAGATGGCAAACGCAGTTTCCACTTCCAAGGGGTTTGGCTGAGAAGAGAAGTGAGAAGGGATGGACACTGGGGGCAGGGGGAGGGTCATGGTCAGGACGAGACCTGTGGTTGAGAAAGACTAAGTACATGTGTGGGCTAGGAGAAAGGAGGCAGGAAAGAAGTGTTTACAGGCAGGAGTGGGGATAACAGGAAGGAAGGGAATCCAGAACACAGGGAACTTCGCCTTAAGGAGGAGGAAGAAGCCCTACCTGTGAGGCCAGAGGAGCCTTCAGGATGCAGGGAAAGGCCAGAAGAATCAAGGGGGGGAGTTTTGAAGCCTAGATGTGCTGGAGTAGGTTTGTAATATTTGTAAGCCAACGGGAAGGGGCCTGCCCAGAGGCAAGGACCTATGCTATGGCTCAGGGTCCCGGAAATGGAGGCTTGGAGGGATGGCATCAGAAACAAAGACAGGCAAGGATATAATTTAGGAAGTGCCCAAAGATGCAGCTGCAGTCACCACAGTCCTATGTATAAACTTGAAAAAATAATAGTTTAATCCAAAAAAATCAAAAACACTAATTCGAAAAGATACATGCATCCCAATGTTTGCAGCAGCATTATTTACAATAGCCAAGATATGGAAGCAAGCTAAGCACCGTCAACAGATGAATGGATAAAGAAGATGTGATATATATATATAATGGAATACTACTCAGCCATTAAAAAAGAATGAAATATTGCCATTTGCAGCAATATTCGTGGACCTATTATAAAGAAGATGTGATATATATATATATATATATATATATATATATATATATATTTCACATATAAAGTGGAATATATATGATATGTATATAATGGAATATTACTCAGCCATAAAAAAGAATGAAAGTTTGCAGCAACATGGATGGATTTGGAGGGTATTATGCTAAGAGAGATAAGTCAGAGAAAGACAAACACTGTATGATATCACTTATATGTGGAATCTAAAACATAAACTGGTGAATATAACAAAAAAGAAATAGACTCAGAGAGCAAACTAGTGGTTACCAGTGGGAAGAGAGAAGCGGGTGGGGCAGGAGAGGCATAGAGAATTAAGAGGTATAAACTACTATATATAAAATAAATTAGCTCAAATATATATTGAATAACTCAGGACAATAGCCAATATTTTATAATAACTATAAACAATATAACTTTCAAAATTGTGATTCACTATGTTGTAAACCTGAAACTTATATAATATTGTACATCGACTATACCTCAATTTTTTTAAAGTTTAAAAAAATAAAATAGATTTTCCAACAATCATTGGATGTTGGTTAGATAAATTAAGATATGAGTGTTAGGAAAGATGTTATTGTAATGATAGAAAAAAGATAGGAAATAATATATTACCAAATAATAGGTATAATATCTAATTTTGTTCTTACAGGTATAAACGAATTTGAATATAAAGGTACTGTAGTAGTAGTCAGCACTGGAGAGTGGACTCACAAGTGATTGATTTATTTTCTAGATTTTTCTACAAGCATATGTTAGTTTTGTAATTTTTTTTAAGTTACTTTACAAAATACTTTTTCGTTGAATCTAGGGAGGAAAAGAGTTACTTGTTTCTCAGAAGCAAAAGGGAAGGAAGAAATAATGAGCAAAAATACAGAGAAGCTTTGTATCTTTCCCCCCGAGGGTAAATAATTCCACAACAAACATCTTTTTTTGTTTGTTTTAATAAATTTATTTATTCATTTATTTATATTTACCTTTTGGCTGCATTGGGTCTTCATTGCTGTGGGGTTTCTCTAGTTGTGGCAAGCAGAGGCTACTCTTTGTTGTGGTGTGCGGGCTTTTCATTGCAGTGGCTTCCCTTGCTGCAGAGCACAGGCTCTAGGCGCATGGGCTTCAGTAGTTGTGGCACACGGGCTCAGTAGTTGTGGCTCATGGGCTTAGTTGCTCCACGGCATGTGGGATCTTCCCGGACCAGTGCTCGAGCTAGTGTCCCCTGCATTGGCAGGCAGATTCTTAACCACTGCACCACCAGGGAAGTCCCATTTCCACAACAGACATGTTTGCGTGTGTGTAAAAACATAGAATCTTATATATAGAATACATATACACATTTCCACTACTTCTTCATAAATGATTCCTAGAGGTGGGATTACTATGACAAAGGGTCTGAAAAACATTAAGGCCCTTACCGTAAAAGTGCCAACTCATTTTTGGGAAAGTTGCACTTTGAATGAGAAATTTCTGATACAGATATAAGGGAAACTGAGGAAATTCACTCAAAAAGAAAATGTCAGGACTTCCCTGGTGGCGCAGTGGTTAAGAATCTGCCTCCCAATGCAGTGAATGTGGGTTCGATCCCTGTTCAGGGAACTAGATCCCACATGCGTGCCATAACTAAGAGTTCGCATGCCACAACTAAGGAGCACTCGTGCTGCAACTAAGGAGCCAGTGAGCCATAGCTAAGAAGCCCGCTGGCCGCAACTAAGGAGCACATGTGCCACAACTACGGAGCCCACGAGCTGCAACTAAGGAGCACACGTTCCACAGCTAAAGGAGCCAGCAAGCCGCAACTAAGGAACCCGCCAGCCGCAACTAAGACCCAACACAAGCAAAAATAAATAAAATTAAAATTAAAAAATTTTTTAAAAAGGAAAGTTTCAGAGTCATCTGCAGAGGATGAAGAAACAAATGGGTGTGGGGAAGAGAAAGAAAGGAACTAATATGTGCCTGTTTGTGCCCCAGTCTGTGCTAGGCGCTTCAATAAGTACAACCCTACTAAGGGGATTGTTATTATTCCTATTTTACAGATAAAGAAACTAAACCTCTTTGAGTTTAAACCATTCTCCCACGGAAGCTAGTGAGTAGTGGAGGAGAATTTTAAGTCCTGGCCTCCAAAGCCAGATCACATGGAAATGGCTTTAAATAACCACTATGAGAATTGCAGTATCTTCTCCCTTCCCTAGAGAATGGAGACTAGGACACTGTGGCCCAGCTAAAAGTTGGAGGGATCTGGGGTTATGGTATATGGAGTCCTGAGGGAAGCTCACGTGGGCACTGATTCAGTCAGACACGAGGCAGAAGAGAATGGAAGAATACCCCAAGATTCTAGATGCTCACCAGGACTCCTGAAGCAATGCCTTTGGTCTCTGGTCTCAACTGACCAAAAATGATAGAATCAGAATTGAAATATATATACCTCCAATTAAGAGTGAACAAGGGATGATTTAAAAGATTGTTGAACTACAGAAGGAGCTCTGATGAAAGTCAACAGACTTTTCCTAGAGTTTATGATCATCTTATGATGTGACATAATATAATGTCTCACCGAGATTCTAATCTTAACTCTACCCCTTAGTAACTCTGTGACCTTACGCAATTTACTTAATCTCTCTGAGCCTCGGTTTCCTCATCAAAAAAATGAGAAAAGTAATAACAGTAATTCTTGCATTGTCATTGGAGAATTCAATGAGTTAGTAAGTATAAAGTCCTCAGACAAGTGCCAGGCAAGTGCTAAGTTTTAACTTTTTACAGTTGCCCTGAGGGGCCAAAATTCCTACCTTGAAGAGCAAATAGTAGGGAAGAGAGTCAGATACACATGGTCTTTTTTTTTATTGAAGTATAGTTGATTTACAATGTTGTGTTAATTTCTGCTGTACAGCAAAGTGATTCAGTTATATATATGTATATGTATATATTCTTTTTCATATTCTTTTCCATTATGGTTTATTACAGGATACTGAATATAGTTCTCTGTGCTATACAGTTGGACATTGTTGTTTATCCATTCTATATATAATTAGTTTGCATTTGCTAATCCCAAGCTCCCTATCCATCCTTCCCCCACCCCCCTCCCCCTTGGCAACTTCAAGTCTGTTCTCCATATCTGTCAGTCTGTTTCTGTTTCGTAGATAAATTCATTTGAAGACACACATGGTCTCAGTGGAATGGTTTGTGAGAGCTCAAACACCACAGAAAGCTTGTAAATTTCCAGCATAGCTCAGCTATCTGGGAGCAGAGGCAAAGAAATCTGAGTTAGGGATTACCTGAGATGGGGAGTCAACAAGGAAGGACCCAGCGAAGAATAAAGAATGCAGGATCCGTGAGCAGCCTGGAGGCAGCAGGCCACGAGGTCCAGGCTGGATGTGGAGGAAGCAAGAGTTTCTGGGAAGGGTGAGTAGGTGAGGAGTGAAATACCTTGACAGGTAGAAAGAGTTAAGTAGGTTGTGGTCAGAGTAGGGTTATGAGAATTTGAGATGCCATGGGCCATTTTGATGCCGTACCCAGGTTACGTTCATCACAGTGAGTGACAGGTTGGCAGAATTTAGGGTCAAATTTGTAGTTTTTCAAAATGATGGTGAAGCCAGAGTATCAGAAGGATCAAAAAACAGGTGCCTGGGATGAAGTGGCCAGGAAAGCTGAGAGGCTGGTGTTAAGCCACTGAGGAGGATAAGAGAGTGCTGGAGATCAGGAGACAATCAAATGGACAGGGCAGCCTGTAAGATAAGATGGTCTGCCCACAAGGTGTTGGGGAGCCATGACCTGGAGAAATACCAGCAGCTCAGAGAATGCCAGCCTGTTCTCCTGACCCCGAGACCCAGGGGCGGGAGAGAAGCTGCCTGCTCCGCAGAGGACCAGAGAGCAGGGCAGGCCATGTTTCCATTAGGATAAGAAGATGGAAAGCGTATGTGTTGAAAAGATGGAGGAGGTGAGGAAGTGCCTTCACCAGCTAACTGGTACTCTATAGCCTAGGGGCAAGGAGACACTTCAAAGGCCTAGGAACAGTTAAGTGAAGCTCCGTCTTGTAATAGGATTACTGCCTGACAGGAAGAGAGACTGGGAGGCCAAGAGATGTCCCCACACAGCCCTGCCTGGGCCCACCACGCCAGGACAGGACCCTGCCAGAGGGAAGAGCTGACCTATTTCTGTACATTCAGCCTGCTGAGTAATGGCTCCAGAGGCAGTGCCAGCATCTCATAGGGCACAAGGGGAAAGTGAGAAGTAGGGCTTGGCACCTTATTTTGGGAGCTGTCGTCAAAGGCCCAGCCCTCTGGTTTGTGTGTCTGACACTCCTCTACAGTTCTCACTTGGAGCCTAGATGACCAGCCCTGCTCAGAGGGAGAGGTGCTGAGAGAGAAAGGCCCTGTAAAAAAAGAAAAGCTCTATGGTTTCCCCAAAGACAGGGAATTTTGAGTACTTACTTCCTGAAGGAGATCAACAGTCAATCCAGTTGGTCAATACAACGAGGCTAGTGCCTCAGCCTAAGGCCCTCAGGAGTGAACCCTGTTTTCTCTCCCTGCTCACACGTTCTTTAAAATGACTGCAAAATGACCATGACCTGCAAGATACTTACAGATACGCTGTTCTAAACCTTAGGGGTCAAGGTGTGTAGTTTGAGTTAGAGTGTATTTGAGCTAGTTTCCAAAGGTGGGGATGCCAGCTACACTCTCGCAGCCAGTCCTCTGTGTGTCCCCAGTAATGCACATGTGTGACTCTGCTGGTTGGGACTAGGGCTCAGTCTAATGTGGAAACAGTCACATAAACACAAAGATCAAATCTCTGACCCCATGGCATCTTGAGCTAACTGGCCCTCCGAGCCTCTGGGACAAGCCTTTGGATTAGTTGCTGCGGAATGCATAGCTCCAAAGACTCTGCCCTGGGGACACTCGTGGTTCTATGATAGTAGGTCTTTAGTTACCTTAAACCCCCAAACTCCCTTAGATCCATTCAGGGACTCCAAGTCTGGACTGTAGGTGAATCCCCTATCTTGACTTCCTATATACTTCCTCCTTTTCTTAAAAAGTAAACTCTGTTAATTCTCTGGGATTTCTTCTTAGGAATTCAAGTTCTCTCTTCTCATATTAAATAGCCCTATGAAATAAAGGAATTGGGATCCAGCAGGGTTGAGTGGTTTGCACTGAATCATAACTCTACAGCACAGCAGTGGTTAGAGCTCAGCAGGGTCCCTGCCTCTTTCAGTTGGCCCGCCCCGCACCTGCTTACCTCTGGTTTGTGCCAGTGTAAGAACCAAGCTATGGATGGCTACAGGCGTGCGCCCCTTCTGCAACACTGCCACCTGTCTCTCTGGGACAGTCTTGGACATCACTACATCAGGTAGAGATTATCATTACACTGGAAAACTTTCTGACACATACCTTTCTGTGATAACCCTACCTGGGTGGAATTCTACCCAGCTCAAATATTATTGTCCTGCAGTCATGGCTTCTGATGGTTTTTTCTTGTCATTGATCTGTCAATGACCCACCTGTAGTCAGAATGACTGTCTCGTGCATAGAAATGCTCAGACCTTTGTTCTGAATTTCATTAGTTTTCTGTGGCTACAACCAGGACTTAATCATTTATCAGATTAAATGCTATAGTGTTGGGAGCATAAGTTTCTACACTTGTTCTCTGAAAAGCTCAAGGATTTCTTAACCACTTGGGGCTTATCCACATTTTGGGGAATCTGAAATCTAGGGACACGCACCCCAGAAAAATTCACAAGATACTTATACACAAAATGTTGCTTATAAGAGTGGAGGTGGGGCTGCAAGTTTACAGACCCTATGAAGCCCACTGATGGAACTCAGGGGCTCTGCAGGTCTTGTGTTTAAGGATGCCTGGCTCAAGCTACTGTAGGGCAGTTCAGTTCCAGCCCAACACTAGTGTAAGAGGGTTCACAGGTTTAGTCCCTCTGTGGATGAGTTGACTTTACACACAGGAACTCTTATCTCAGAACCACAGAATAATCTCTAAAGTTCAGACCTGGAAGGAGGTTTAGCGTGTGCTCAGTTCAACCTCCTCTTTTTATACATTAAAAAGAAAAAAACACACACACAGAGAAAATTAGTCATTTACTTAAGGTCACATGGCAGTTATAGTGCTAGGACTAGAGCCCAGGCCACACCACATAATACTGTGAATGGCCTTTTCATGGTGAATCAGGGATATAATTTTATATATGGAGGAAAGCACATGACAATAGTTTCCTCATTTTTAAACACATGAACCAAGATAGGCAGTCAGTATTAACTGTCTATCATGCATCTGTTCATTTATTCAGTTATCAAAAAATGTATATCTAATGTGCATTATGTGCCAGGCACCCTGCTAGGTACTGTTTACCATAAGGCTCAAGCTTTCCTTAACGTAGTATTAGCACACACACACAATTGGTGCCAACATCCCCTTTTATGACACTATTTTTCTCACTGCCCACAGATATCGATTCAGATGCTGTCCACACACTCAGGGATTCCATTGGCCGTGGCTTCAAGGTCTTTTTCATATTGTGAATTGAGTTGGAGGGAGGTAATTTTAAGGTGCTATACCATCTATGGCCAGTTCGTTTCTAGACTCATCCTGGGTGAGCATGTGAGTCTGGAATAGAACAACTCTAAAAGTCTGGCTAAATATGAGAACTAAACGCCTAAAACTCAAAAAGGCAGCCACAGTCCTGTATTAAATGTAGGCAGAACTAGCTCTTTCATGTGCTTGAGCAAGTGTTCTGATCCTACCCTGTGTACCCCACGACCTTGCTCCCCCTTGTCCTCACTGCCTGACATTCTGTCACTTACATGCAGACTTTCTCTCATCCTGATCTGACTCCACCTGCACCTGGAGCTTTTCCCTGAGAAAGCAGAGCTCACCTTTAGGCCTAGACAATGCTGTGCTCCTTCTACTCCTGCCACGGCAGGTCCTACATACACACGACCTTAGGCTTTCAATTGGGTGACCTTGCATTAAGCCAGGGTCATATCAGACCAGGCCAACTGTCCCCAGCCCTCCCTAATCTGGAATCACATTCTGGGCTTCTTTGGGGGTCAGGATGGGAAAGGGATTATTATGGAGTACTAACTAGGTGTTAGGCATTATGCTAAATACCTTACATGGACAATCTGTCTAGTCTTTTGTTTGTTTGGGTCATAACTTTTTTTAAAAATTTGTTTCTAATTAAAAACTTTTTTATTGATAGAAAAAGGAATGCCTTCTGATTAGGAGCATGTTATAGTTTATACTTTTTTAAATTTCAATTTTATTGAGGTATAATAGACATATATAAGATATTTAAAATGTACAGCACATTGATTTGATATATATATATATATACACATTGTGAACTGATTTCCCCCATCTACTTAATTAACACATCTATCACCTCACATATTTGTCTTTTTTAATATAACATGTAAGTTCCAGTCTCTTAGCAAATTTCATTTTTACAGTGCAGCATTATCAACTATAGTGATCACATTGTACATTAGATCCTCAGACCTTATTAATCCTATAGTTGCAACTTTGTGCCCTTTTACCAATCTCCCCGTATTCCCTCCCTCCTCAGACCCCGGCAACCACTTTTCTACTCTCTATTTCTATAAGTCTGACTTTGTTTTTAAGTTGCCACATATAAGTGGTACCATATAGTATTTGTTTTTCTCTGTCTGGCTTATTTCACTTAGCATCATGCCCTCAAAGTCCATCCATATTGTTGGAAATGGCAGGATTTCCTTCTTTCTCATGGCTGAATAATATTCCATTGTATATATGTGTCACATCTTCTTTGTCCATTCATCTGTAGATGGACACTTAGGTTGTTTCCATATCTTGGCTATTGTGAATAATGCATGCAAATATATCTTTAAGAACCTGTTTTCATTTCTTTTGGATATATACCCAGAACTGGGATTGCTGGATCATATGGTAATTGTATTTTTAGTTTTTTGAGGAACTTCTATATTGTTTTCTATAGTGGCTGCACCAATTTACATTCCCACCAACAGTGTACAAGTGTTCTCTTTTCTCCAAGTCTTCCCCAACAGTTGTTATCTCTTATTTTGAAAATAGTCATTCAACAGTAACGGTATGAAGTAATGTCACCTTATGGTTTTGATTTGCATTTCCATGATGA
Source organism: Neophocaena asiaeorientalis asiaeorientalis (assembly GCF_003031525.2). NCBI lineage: Eukaryota > Metazoa > Chordata > Mammalia > Artiodactyla > Phocoenidae > Neophocaena > Neophocaena asiaeorientalis. The sequence continues at coordinate 5,278,125 of NW_020173731.1, read as the reverse complement.
TTAGTGATACTGAGCATGTTTTTATGTACTTGTTGGCCCATCTGTATGTCTTCTTTGGAAAAAATGTCTGGTCAGTTCCTCTGCCCATTTTTTTAAAATTTATTTATTTTTTATTTTTGGCTATGTTGGGTCATTGTTGCTGTGCACGGGCTTTCTCTGGTTACGGTGAGCAGGGGCTACTCTTCGTTGCAGTGTGCAGGCTTCTCCTGTTGTGGAGCATGGGCTCTGGGTGTGTGGGCTTCAGTAGTTGTGGCACACAGGCTCAGTATTTGTAGCACGCAAGCTCTAGAGCGCAGGCTTAGTAGTTGTGGTGCACAGGCTTAGTTGCTCCACTGCATGTGGGATCTTCCTGGGCCTGGGCTTGAACCCGTGTCCCCTGCTTTGGCAGGCGGATTCTTAACCACTGTGTCACCAGGGAAGTCCCTGACCAATTTTTGATCGGATTGTTTCTTTTTTTGCTATTCAGTTTTGTGAATTCTTTATGTATTTTGGATTGTGATATTATGATTTCTAAGAAATATACATTTGGTTATTCAGAAGACCAAAATATAGTTCTCATATATATTTGGTCTTCATCTATAGTTCCTGACTCACAGTTCTCAAAACTCTTGGGATTTCCTAAGTGTTGAGAGTGATAAAAGTGTTTTTTGTTATGTGAAAGAGGTGACTTTTAGAAGCACCTAAGGGTGGAGACCGGTTGCCAGGAAAACCAACCCTGTGATTAGACGGTTGGACCTTTCAGTCCCACCCCCTGATTTCCAGAAATGAGAGAGCTGTTTGAGGTTAAACCAAACACCATTGGCCAACAATTTAGTCAATCATGTCTCTGAGGACAGCTTTTTTGTCCTTTTTGTTGAGCTTCCACACTGGGGAACCAGAACACTTCCATGTGCCACCATGTCAGGCCCCATGTTCCATGAGGACAGAAGCTCCTTTGTTCAGGACCTCGCTCTTTGTATCTCTGCATTTGGCTGTTGATTCATATTCTTTATTTTCCTTTTATAATAAATTGGTAATATAGTGAGTAAACAGGTTTTCCTGAGTTCTGTGAGCCATTCTAACAAATTAATCAAGCCCAAGGAGACGGTCGTGAGAACCTCTTATTTATAGCCAGTAGGTCAGCAGTACAGGTACCAACTGAAATGGAGGGCAGCGGCCTTGTGGGACTGAGCCCTTCACCTGTGCTTTCTGATCCTATCTCCGAGTAGATAGTGTCAGAACTGAGTTGAATTTTTGGACACTCTCCTGGCATCTGAGAATTGCTTGTTGGTGTGGGGAAGCCTACACACACACACACACACACACACACACACACACACACCACACAACACACAACACACACACACATACGTTGGAATTGGGTCCAGGAGGAACTCTTTGCAGGATATTAACCCTTTATCTGATACATTAATTGCAAATATTTTCTCCCATCTCATAGGTTACCTTTTCATTTTTTTGATGATTTCCTTTGCTATCAGAAGTTTTTTAGTTTGATGTAGTCATGTAGTCCCACTTGTTTATTTTGCTTTTGTTGCCTTTGCTTTTGGTGTTGCATCCAAAAAATCATTGCCAAGACTAATGTCAAGGAGCTTACCCTTTATGTTTTCTTCTAGGAGTTTTATGGTTTCAAATCTTACATTCAAGTCCATAATCCATTTTGAGTTGATTTCTGTATACGGTGTAAGAAAGGGGTCCAGTTTCATTCTTTTGCAAGTGGCTGTCCAGTTTTCCCAACATCATTTATTGAGACTGTCCTTTCTCCATTATATATTCTTGGTCCCTTTGTCAAAAATTAATTAACCATACATGCATGGGTCTATTTCTGGGCTCTCTGTTCTGTTCCATTGATCTACATGTTTGATTTTATGCCAATATCATACTGTTTTGATTACTATAGCTTTGTAATATGGTTTGAAATCAGGGAGTATGATACTTCCAGCTTTGTCCTTCTTAAGATTGCTTTGGCTATTTGGGGTTCTTGGTGGTTCCATACAAATTTTTTGATTGTCCGATTGCTGTGAAAAATGCCGTTGGAATTTTGATAGGGATTACCTTGAAGTTTACCTTGGGTAGTATGGACATTTTAACAATATTAACTCTTCCAATCCATTAGCACAGAATATTTTTCTATTTATTTATGTCTTCTTTAGTTTCTTTCATCAATATCTTATGGTTTTCAGTGTACAGATCTTTCACCTCCTTAGTTAAATTTATTCCTGGGTATTTTATTCTTTTGATGCAATTATAAATAGGATTGTCTTCTTGATAGCTCTTTTTGATAGTTCACTATTAGTGTATAGAAATGCAGCTGATTTTTGTACATTGATTTGGCATCCTGCAACTTTACTGAATTTGATTATTAATGCTAATAGTTTTTGGTGGAGTCTTTAGGGTTTTCTATACATAATATTATGTCATCTGCAAATAGAGACAATTTTACTTCTTCCTTTATTTGGAGGTCTTTTATTTCTTTTTCTTGTCTAATTGCTCTGGCTAGGACTCCCAGTACTATGTTAAATAAAAGTGGTGGGAGTGGGCATCCTTGTTTTGTTTCTGATCTTAAGGGGAAAGCTTTCAGCTTTTCACCATTAAGTATAATATTAGCTGTGGGCTTGTCATATATGGTCTTTATTATGTTGAGGTAAGTTCCCCTATACCCAGTTTGTTGAGAATTTACTGGCTTATCATTTAAATGCTCCCCTGCCCAGCAAGCAATGACACAGGAAACATGTGTTGACTTTTCCCTGGTTGGAGTGTGTATGTCAGGGTGGGAGTGGGGGTTGCTATCTTCCCACGTTCAGCTGGTTTTTGCAGAACACTGTCCACTCTTCAGCAGAGCCATCAGTGGCTCGCCCCTGTGTTCGCCTCTCTCCTCTGTTCTCCAAGCAGTAGAAGCCACAGCTGAGGCCTGGGCCCAAGCTGGAACCTGATTCTACCACTCCTTCCATCCTCCTTCACCAGCCCTTCCTTTCTCAGCACCAACTCTGGCCCAGCGACCAGGTTAGGACGGTCACACATGCACAAATTATAACCTGGCTGCCCTGTTTCTCCTCCATGGGTAAAATGCCCAGAGCTGAGGGAAATAAATGCCTCCACTCTGTTTTGCTCTCCACAGAAGCCAAGGGCCAGAGGAAAGAGCAGCCCCGTTACTTCTTTTAGGTAGTGTGGGCACCAGAGTATTGAGTGAGTTGAAGCATTAAAGAAGGCTGTTTTGTCTTCACTAGACCTTGACAGTGACCTTCCTCAGGGGTCAAGCCCTGTCCCTCCCATGCACTTGCAAGCACAGTATGGATCAAGAAGCAGCATGTATAAAAAGACCTTTCTGAAGACTGAAAGGGATTGTTCCTGACAGGCCTGCAGAAACAGCTCAGGGAGGCTGAGCTCTATGTGGGGAATCTGTCAGGCTAACAAAGGGCCAGCTCTCCCAGGGACAGGAAGTTTGGAAGGTGACTGCAGGGAAACGCGTTTAGTGGAAACAGAGGAACCACCCTCTTCCCGTTTCCCTCTGGCTGTGCTTCCACAGAAGAGCCAGGCAGCTGGCTCATCCCCATCCACCCAGGCCTGCAAGCAGGTGGCAGAAATTTTCTTGTATGGCTAAATCTCAACCCCGGAGGAGCTGATCTATCTGCCTCCTTCTTGTCTGCACTCAAGCAACCAAACACTACTGAGGAAAAAGTCTCACCATCAGGCAGATTGGTTCCACTCTAATTCAGGATCACTAACCCCACATGGACCAAAGTGTGGTTGAGAATTTTACTACATTTCTCTGGTCAGCTCACACTCCTATCAACAACTGTTCCAAACCTTCTCCATTCTCCTGAGACCTCTGGTGCCCTCACCTCCACCCTCACTTTTCTCAGCAGTCATCATCTTCGAGTTCCTCTTTTGTGTTACCAAGTGTTTAAACCTATCTACGGTACCCTTCCTTCTTGCTTCCCATTACAGTTGAAGAGTTTTCCTTTCTACTCTCTAACCAAGAACAATTCCACCACTTGGGTTTTATATCCCATCCTCCCCCACCTTCCCATGAACCTTATCTGTAATTTATCCAGTCTCTCTCTTGTGTATCTAGTCTCTCCCTCTCTACTGGGCCCATCTTACGGTTATTTAAACAAACTCCTATCTCTCTCATTAAAAAAAAAAAAAAAAAGAATCCTTTAACATACATACTCCTCAGTCTATGGCCTTCTTTCTCTCTGCCTCTACACAATCAATTCCTCAAAATAAAGCTCTGCTTTCTCACCTTCCATTTAACTTTCAATACACTCCAATCTGGCTTTTGCTATCATTGCTCTACTGAAGAAGCTCTTGCAATGGTCATCAGTGATATCCATGATTAATGCAGTGTTCATCTTTCAGTTCTCATCTTCCTCTTCAGCATTTGACTCTGTTGAGTGGTTATAAATGACCATTCCCTCTCTCTTAAAAAAAATCTTCCCTTCCATGATACAACAGTCTCCTTGTTTAATTTCTAAATCTTTAACCACTCTTGCTCAGTCTCCTTTACAAGCTCATCCTTCTCTACCTAGCCATTCATGGTTCATGGTTAGAGTTCAAGTCCATTTACTCTAAAGTGCTTTTACACACTACACTGAACTGCCTCATTAAAATGTTTAAATCAGCATTATATTATAAACATCTTCCCACATCTGCAAAATTATTTTAATGAGGGCATATTATGGATGTACCATGACTTATTTACTCAGTCTCCTATTGTTGGTCATGTAGGTCCTTTCTAATACTTTTACTTTTATAAATAACACTATGACAAACATCCTTATACAACTCGTTGCATGTGATTAGATAAATGATGCTAATATTAATTACTACTATCCAGTCAATAATAAACTGCTATGTGGAAATTGGGGATATTTGGAAAATGTACACTTAGTCTTTTGAGGTCAGTAGCATGAAGAACACTACCAGGGTAGCCCATGCAGCAATACTGAGTAGGACAGAATCTTGGGCAGAAGAAACTGTCTTGGTCTAGGAAGATGTATCTTCTCTTTCCCTATTCTTCTGAGTTTTCAACTTGGAAGTTACCACCACACATGATAAGAGGTTCTGGGCACGGCATTGCTCACTCTGGAAGCCATGGGCCCTTTGCCTTATTCCCACTTTATACTTTGGCAGAGGAGTCAGTCCTGATAGAGCCAGATGGATCTTAAATGACTTCAGAGGATTTTGAGGACATGGATTGACTGGAGAAGTTTCCAAGGCCTGAGATCAGTCCTGGAACTGATCTGTCAGGCCTGAACTTGGATGGCTGCAGGACAAATAGGTCAGCAAAAGTCAGTGCCAGGAAAGCAGCAAGAGTAGGCTGACTGAGCAGACAGGATGGGGCACAGCCATGAGAGTGAAAGAAAATTGTGGGAAGAGGAGGAGAGTTGGCACAAACAACTTGGGCTCTTCTTCGTCTCCCCAAGTATTTAATATTGGAGTGCCCCTGGGCCCAGTCCCTGGACTCCTACTGGTTCTATCTGTCCTTCCTTAGTGATCTCTCCCAGACTCATGGCTTCAAGTACTATCTATACAGAGACGATCCTCAATTTTACATTTCTAGCCTGACCTCCCACCTGACCACCTGACCAATATATTTAACTGAAAAGTTGACATCCCCACTTGGATGTCTAACAGGCATCTAACATTTAACACTTGTAAAACTAAACTCCTAACTTTACCTCCCTGCATCCCTGACTAAATCTGATTCCAACTCAGGTAATGGCAATGCCACTCTTCCAGTTTCAGGCCGGAAACTTGGAAGTCATCCTTGACGTCTCTCTTTTTCTCACAACCTGCATCCAACTCATAATCGAATCCTGTTGGCCTTATCTTCAAAATAGATTCGGGTTTGCTTTCATCCATGAAAAATGGGACTTAACTATCTCACTATAAACAATGGAAAAGGGACTTCCCTGGTGGCGCAGTGGTTAAGAATCTGCCTGCCAATGCGGGAGACACGGGTTTGAGCCCTGGCCCAGGAAGATCCCACATGCTGCAGAGCAGCTAAGCCAGTGCGCCACAACTGCTGAGCAACCCCCGCTCGCCACAACTAGAGAAAGCCCACACACAGCAACGAAGACCCAATGCAGCCAAAAATAAATAAATAAAAATAAATTTATTTTTTAAAAAAATGGAAAAACTGGATCAAAGATATAGAACAACTATTTCCAGACATTGGACCAGAGGCAGGGGAGGACTGTGATCCCTAAGGGAAGGGAAGCAAATGAGGTGAGCCCTCAATTGTGGAGGCAATTTTCAGATTGCTCGGCCCCCAATACAGCACCATTCTTAAAGGACATAAACCAGCCACTTGTGTCAAGCTGATTACATTGGTCCTTCTTCACCCTGGAAGAGAGAACAGTTTATCTTGAGTGGGATTAAAACATATTTCATTAACTCAAAGTGGATCATGGACTTATATATAAAATATAAAGCTATAAAACTTAGAAAAAAAAAACAGAGGAGAAAATCTTTGGGATCTAGGGCTAGGCAATGAGTTCTTAGAATTGACACCAAAAGCATGATCCACACAAGGAAAAACTGATAAATTTGACCTCGCTAAAATTAAGAACGTCTGCTCGATGGAAGACCCTGTAAGAAGGATGAAAAGACAAGCTACAATTGGGAGAAAATGTTTGCAAAGCATATACCTATCAATGGACTAGTATCCAAAATATATAAAGAACTCATAAAACTCAACAGTAAAAGAAAATCCAATTAGAAAATGGGCAAAAGGTACCAACAGGCATTTCACTGAAGAAGATATTCAGATGGAAAATAAACACATGGGAAAAAAGTTCAATAGCATTAGCCATTAAAGAAAAACAAAGTAAAGCCACAATGAGATATCACTAGACACTTACTAAGATAAAAATTAGTGACATCAAATGCTGGTGAGAATGTAGAAAAACTGGCTCCCTCACAGTGCTGGTGGGAATGTAAAATGGTATAGCTGCATTGGAAAACAGCTTGGCAGGTTTTCTTTTTTTTATAAAACTAAACATACGATTACCATATGACCCAGCAATTACACTCTTGGGCATTAATCCCAGAGACATGAAGACTTATGTTCACATAATAACCTATACACAAATGTTCATAGTTTCTTTATTCATGACAGCCCAAAAAAAAAAAAAAATGGAAACAGCCCAGGTGTCCTTCAATGAGTGAATGGTTAAACAAACTGGCACATTCATACCATAGAATACTCAGCAATAAGAAGGAATGAACTACTGGTGAATGCAACAACTTGGATGAATCTTCAGGGAAGTATACGGAGTGAAAGAAGCCAATTCTAAAAGGTTATACATTGTATGATTCCATTTATAAAACATTTTGAGATGATGAAATTTTACACATGGAGAACAGATCAATGGTTGTCAGAGGCTAGGGATTGGGGAAAAGGGAGGGAGAAGCAAGTGTGATTATAAAAGGCCAACACATGGAATCTTATGAGGATGGAACTGTTTTGTATCTTGACTGTGGTGGTGGATATACAAACCTACACACGTGATAAAATTGTATAGAACTAAACACACACACACAGTCTCACATACACACAAAAGGGGACAAGTAAAATTGGGGCAGTCTGAATTGTAATAATGTCTGTATCCCAGTTGTGATATTATACTATAGTTTTGCAAGATGCTACCCTTGGGTGAAACTGGGTAAAGAGTACATGGGTTCTCTCTGTATTATTTTTTACAACTGCATATGCATATATAATTATCAAATAAAGGTTTAATTTTAAAACAACATATTCCTGGTTGATATTCTAGATTTGGATGTGCTTTTCTTGCCAGGAGAGCCTGGGCCAACACCACAATCCAAAAGCTTGTAGAGCATTAGATTTACTGACATGGGATTGAGTGTAACCTTGCTTTGGACCATGGGCCTTACTCTTCAGCAAAAGAGGTGTGGGAGTGGGTACCTGACATGGTATCCCCTAGTCCTATCTCATATCCAGAAGCTGCGAGAGTGGTGAAGTGACTGCTTAACGATGCAGCTGAGACACCAACTTGGAGCTGATATCCTGCAAAGCTGGGGTGTTGTCCTCCAGGATGTGGTCTCATCCTAATCAACCACCATTATATACTACTGTGTCCCCGATAGAGAGACCTGCTCACCATCACTCCAGTGACCTTGAGGAATTTGTGTGTCCAGTCCCTGCAACTTTAGGCTGTATGGGTGTAGAGGCCCTGGTTCCCACAGGGAGAATGCTTCCACTTGGAGGATGCATAGTAGGAGTTCCAGTAAGGTGTTTTTTTTTTTTTTAATTGTATCTATTTTTGGCTGCGTTGGGTCCTCGTTGCTGTGCGTGGGCTTTCTCCAGTTGCAGCGAGCGGGGGCTACTCTTTGCCGCTGTGGCCTCTCATTGCAGAGCACGGGCTCCAGGCACGCGGGCTTCAGTAGCCAGAGCTCAGTAGTCGTGGCACACGGGCCCAGTCGCTCCGCGGCATGTGGGACCCTCCTGGACAGGGCTAGAACCTGTGTCCCCTGCACTGGCAGGCAGACTCCCAACCACTGCGCCACCAGGGAAGCCCCTCCAGTAAGTTTTAAGCCATGGCTGCTGCCTTGGTAACTTCAGGCTCCTTAAGCTAAGAGAGCAGCAGACAGTGAAAGCATCACCACACTGGCCAAGGTGATTGACCCTGACCATCAGAAGGTGATAGGCTGGGTTACACTTTGGGGACAGGGAGGAATATTTCTGGCACTCATGTAATCCACGGGGGCATCTCCTGATACTCCCCCTTCCGATTATAAAGGTATATGGCAAAGTGAAGCAGCCTTGATCTGAGAAGGACATGGTAACCCACTGCTCACATCCCTTAGGGATGAGGGTCTGGGTCACACCGCTTGGAACAGCAGAGGTACTAGCTAAGGGTGAGGGGACTCTAGAGTGGGCAGTACAGGAGGGAGATGATGATCATTCATTATAGTCTCAAGACTAGCTGCCAGTAGTGGGGATAGAGGGAGGGGTGGCTAGTTCATCCCACTAATCTTCCTTAAGTTCCCCCAAAGAAACAGACCAGCCAGAATCCTGGAGAAGCTGTTCCCAGATGGAGTGGATTTGAATGGCACAAGAGGTGGTTTGTAGCAGATACTATAATGCTCAGTCCATGTCCCCCTCAGCAGCCAGGAGTGTTGCCTATGGATGGCTCACAGCTGTGTCCCTCTCTGGGCAATGCTGTCAGCTGAAAGGAACTTCCTTGGCTCATTTCTGCACCCCCTCACTGGGGGCAGCTCACAGCCAAAGACTGGTCAATGTGGGGCTACAAGGCCTTGGCCAGTGCTTCAATTTGGGGCATCTCTATCCAAGAAGCATCTCAAAATTAACTTGTGCGAAACCAAAGTCTTAAAACAAAAGAAAGAAAGAAACCAAACTCTTGGAGTCCTCCCTAAACCTGTCTCCTTCCGCATTTCAATAAATGCCAATTCCATGCTTCCAGTTGTCCAGTCGAAAACCTTGGAGTTTTGACTACTCTCTCTCTCTGTTTTCCTGAACATCTAATATACCAGCAAATCTTGTTGGCTCTACCTTCATATCCACAATTTGACCATTTCTCAGCACTATCACTGCTAACCCTCTGCTCCAAATCCCTATAAACTCACCTGCAACACACTATAGCCTCCTAACTGGCCTCTCTGCTTGCCCCTTTCCTCTCTTCCATGCAAACAGCCAAAGTGATCCTGTTAAGAGCTAACATGATGTCATTCTTCTAACAAATTCTTCTAGTGGCTTCTCATCACACTTAGACTGCAAGCTAAAACCTTTACAACAGCCTACACAGCCCTACAAGATCTGGCTCTGTGCCACCTGTCTGACCTCCTCTCCAGCCACTCTGCCCCTCCCTCTCCCTGCTCCAGCCTCTGGTCTCGATGCTGTTCCTCAAGCTCACTGAGGATGCTCCTGCCATAGGGTCTTTATGCTTGCCTCTCCTCCTGCCTGGAAAGCTATTCCCCGAGATAACCACATCCCTCACTTCCCTTGGGTCTCCACTCCAGTATCGCCTTATCCAACACGTTTCCTGACCATCTTATATGTAACAGCAAAGTCCATTCCCACCTTATCACCACCCACTCTCCCAACCCCCCTTGCTTGGTACTTACTACCCGACATAATTCTCTTTGTTTTTTGTCTACCTCCCTCCAACTAGAAGGTAAACTACATGAGAATGGGGACTTTTTGTCTTTTGTGTACTAAATCTCTAGTTCCTACAACAGGGCTTGGCATATAGTAGATACTTAAAAAAAAAATTGTTGGATGAACCAATCAAGTTTCGGGACTTTATAATTTAGGCTTTCACACTACCTCCCTCCACTGCAAAACAGCTACATCTTGAAATGTGGACACACCGAGACCACCACCAGAACACCCATCGTCATGTGCAACACACACCGACCCAATAAACACCTTAGGGGGAAGTGCCTCTCAGTTTGTGAATTCACTGTCCTAAGCCATCTGGATCACAATGAGACTCAAAGATTCAGGAAAAAGGAAGAGACCTGAGCCTGCAAAAACTCCATTAGCCACAGTGCAGGAGGTCATGAGGGGCTCACAAAAATACTTTAACTTCTTTTAGAGTCAGAAGAAAAATGAGTATAATAATAATTAATATATGATAATCCAGCTTGGATTATATTCATCTTTATACCAATACAGTCATGAAATAGAATTTTTAATATTTTCTTATGAAGGAAGCAACCCAGGAAGACAAAAAGGGGCCCACGAAAGTCACAACGTGGCCCTGCCTGACACAGCTCACCTTTAAGGCTCTGGCTAACTTCAAGAGCCAGCAGGACAGGGAGATGGAGGGGAAATGATATTTCAGCAGGCTTTCTCATTGATTCATCTCCCCATCCCAGCTTTTCAGTCCTGTGGTATCAAAGGGGAAACTGAAGCTCTGAACAGTTAAGTGATTTTGCCAGTGCCATCAAGACAGTAAGCGGCCATGCTAAGATTTGAGCCTAGGATATCGAAGACCCAGCCATAGGCTCCCTTACTGCCCTACAGCTGCCAAATGGTGCCTACAAAGCCGCAGGCACAAATGTGGAATTAGACACTTTGTCCTCAGATCTGCCCCTGCCTGCCAAAGGCTGCCCCACACCGGGCCCTGCCCCCTGAGTCACCTCAGCTGCACCCTGCCCTTCAAGAGCCCAAATTTCCCTCATCTGCCTCAGCCCCAATGCCAAGCCCCTGCCCCACCCCTGACTCCTGGTCCTAAGCATGACACTTCAGGGAAATGAGGGTCAAGTGGCAATACCCCACCCTATGCATAGGCAGGTCTGGCTGCCTTCTCCTGCCTGTTAGTCCTTCCAGAGAAAAGTAACTTGGTCCTGAGGGAGAAGACAGCAGCCTGGGAGGGACTTGTCCTTATTACTCCCAGCACAGGCTGGGTGCCAAACCCTCCCTCCTTGTGCCCAGGTAAAGGTCTGCAAAGACTCTAAGGGCCTCTTCTGTCTGCACCTTGTCCTCCCCAGCACAAGCACAGGGGTAAGTAGGTTCCTTCCTGGGGCCCAAGCAAAAATTCTCTAAGGGAGCTGCCTTGTCAGTCTCCTCCATTTTCTGCCCCTGTTCGGTGACCTCCAAATAGGAGCAGTTGGGTAGTATTTACGACCCAGGAGGAGAGCTAGAAAGAGAAGTGTGGACTTGGGAACAGAAGGGCCTAGCTGAATTCCAGCTCCACGAATAAGAAATTTAACTTCTCCAAATGTAACTAAAACTTGCTAAACACAAAAAGAGAGAGAGAACAAAAGGTTCCTAATGTGGTTAGCACAGGATCTGGAATCAGGTTGTGCCAGTAAATGTTAGTGAAGCTTTATGCCTAGTGTGCCTTCCACTCTAATTTGCCTGCTTTTGTGGTTGTTATATTTCTGAGTATTCTTAATTCATTACACATTTATTGAATCCTTACATGCTGGCCGCTATGTAAGCCTTGGAGACACAACTTTGAGTAGAAGAAATCTTTGCCTCTGAGGATCTCATGCTCTAGCAGGGACTGCAGAGAAGTGAACAGTCAACTACAGTGCACTGTGGTAGTTGTCCAGCTCTGGATCTTAACTGATGGTGTTGCCATCAGGAAACCAAAAGGTCAGATGACAGAGAAGCACATAGCCTTCAATGGGGTAGTACATAAATAAAAAACAAGAAACCAAATCATGTTGTGAACAAGAAGGACCAAGATAGATAACCATAGGACCCTGAGACCTAGCATTTGGCCATTTTATAAAGTAGAAGGTATAAACCTAGCTGTTCTTGGCTATTCTTCCTAGGAAAGAAGCCCCATTAGGGTCCCAGGGATTTCACCTTAGGAGTTTTCTAAAATGATAATAGATTATTTTTATCAGCCTTATGAGTAAGTGGAGTAGGTTGCCACCTTCGTGTGTGTTCTGAGAGAAATGAGAGGGTGCCTCAGCTGCACGCCAGAATGCCTCCTTGCATCACTGTTCCTGGAAGTCCATGATTAGAGTCAGTCCTCAGGGATGCTTTTAGCCCTCAAAGTCTTCTTTTAAAGGCATATAGTCCAGAGAGAGATGCGCCTTTACTCTGGCTGTTCCTTTGCTTAGGTTGCTCTTTTCCACATACTCAAAGCCTGTCATTCAGGTCCAGAGCACTTCCTCAGGGGTTCTGTTCCAGCCTGCCACCCTCTTTAGGAGGACTCGTATTGCTGCTATGAGTCTTTGATCCAGCAGGTTTGGTCTTGTGTGGTTTGTTGGTTGGATTCTATGTAAGTGTGTGTGTGTCTGTGTGCACGCATGTGCGTGCACATGCATGTTTCCTAATTAGTGCGTCTATCAATTACAGGTATCCCCCACTTTTCAAAAGTTCACTTTATACCCCTTTGCTTTTATGAAAGACCTACACTGGTACCTGTTTTCATTAACCAAAAGAAATTCAAAGGGGACTTCTGCTTTTAGGAGAAAAGGTAATTGCTTCTTCGCTTTACACCATTTCAGCTTACAAAGGATTTCATAGGAGCACTCTATTTTCAGATGGCAGGGGAAACTGTATCTATTGCTGCATTACACACCACCCCAAAACTTAGTGACTTAAAATGACTGTTTATTTACTCACAACTCTACAATGTAAGCTGGGATCAGTTGGGTGGTTCTTCTGCTGGTTGAGTTGATGTCGCTCACACAGCTCCTGTCATTTGGAGGCTCAACTATGATGGGAAAACCCAAGATGGGCTTTATTCCCATGTCTGATTCTCAGCTGAGGAGATTAGAACAGCTGGGGGCTGGCTGGCCCCTCTCTCCATGTGGTATCTCCTTCTCCAGGGCCTCTCCACATGGCCTTCTCTCCAGCGGTCATCCTGGGCTTCCTTACACCATGGCAGCCAAGTTCCAGAAGGTAGCATTTCCAAAAGTAGAGCACCAAAGGTCAAGCACTTATCTACTTGCTTCATGTTTGTTAATATCTCATTGACCAAGGAAGCCACACAACCAGCCCCAGAGTCAATGTGGGAAAAGGCTTCAAAAGGGTATGACTTGGGACTTCACTGGTGGCACAGTGGATAAGACTCCATGTTCCCAATGCAGGGGTGCCAGGTTTGATCCCTGGTCAGGGAACTAGATCCCACATGCATGCCACAACTAAGGAGGCTGTGAGCCACAACTAAGGATCCCTGGAGCTGCAACTAAGGATCCCTGGAGCTGCAACTAAGAAAACTGTGAGCCACAAATAAAGAGCCCGCCTGCTACGGCTAAGGAGCCATCGTGCCAGAACTAAGGAGCCCTGGAGCTGCAACTAAGGAGCCCACCTGCTGCGACTAAGACCTGGTGCAGCCAAATAAATAAATTAAATAAATAATTTTTTTTTTAAAAAAGGGTAGGTGTGGTTTGGGGTGGGGGGGGCACCAATGTCTACCTCAGTTTATAAACAGAGTAGAGATTGCATCTTTTTTTTTTTTTTTTGAAACTTTCACACTTACCAGCATAGTCTAGTCTAGAGTATACTGGTAAGATGCTCAATAAATACTTGTTGACTGACGAGTGGTGGATATGGTTAACTGCCAGCAAAGCTCCCTAGGATGGGCCTTGCAGGCAAGAGCTGAAGGTTGCTCCATGAGGAAAGCAGAAACCTGAAAGGAAAGGTTACTGAACACCAAATGCAAATGGGTGGATTTTAGTGAATTTAACTAATGCCCTCCCTATTGATTTCAAAACCAGAAAAATGTAAGTAAGAAATATAAGAAACCAAAGTACGCTCAGCTTAGCACTGTGTTACGCCTCATGGAGGATACAAAAGAAGATAGGGTCTTTGAGGTCACGGAAGAAACAAGAAATAAAAACAGGAAAACTTAAATATTACAAGGCCTAATAATGTTTTTAACGTAGTGCATAGCACATAATAAACACTCATGAAATGTTGGGGAAAGAAAAAACAGGATATGGTCAGGAAGTGAAAGATTGATTAGTCTAGGGTTCAGCAAACTACAACCCACAGGCCAAATCCCACCTTCTATCTGTTTTTGTAAATAAAGTTTTACTTGAACACAGCCGTACCAATTTGTTTACATATTATCCACAGCTATTTTTGTTCTATGACAGCAGAATTAAGTAGTTGCAACAAAGACTGAAAGGTCTGCAAAGTCTAAAATATGTACTATCTGGCCCTTTACAGAAAAAATTTGCCAACCCCCAAAACTCAATAAATGCTTCCCAGGCTCAGTAAAATTGGTACAACTTCCCTTGATGGAGGAGAAGGTAGGTTAGTGCTAGGTTTGATGGAAGAGTAAATATTTTGCACTCAGAACTGTGAATAGTTATGGTCTGAGAGAAAACCGTTTTGGGGGACCCCCAGCCAGGGAGGATTTCTGTTGATATGCAACAATGTCAGGCCCTGGGCCTCTGTTTAGACTAGTGGTCCAAGTCATTCCTCCTGGCTTTCTCCCCCATCTCATCACCCTGTTTGCCCATCCTCCTCCACATTTTTGTTCTGAGGTCAGACAAGGTATCCAAATATTGAAGTTGGATATCAGGGAACCATTGACGAGACAGTTATACTTTCCATTTGGATATATATCTGTGTCCTTAGGAGGAAAGGGAGCATCACACTATATAGAGAAAGGGCATGGTACCCTAAACCTTATTCCTTCAGCTACATGGGTCTCAAAAGGTCATCCTGGTCATTCCCGTGTGTCCAGAATGGATTGATTTTAAGTCATCTCCTAGATCTAATAAACACACACACACACACACACACACACACGCCCCACTTTAACCAACTCTCACATGCTTAAAAAGAGCACAGCCTCTCCCCAGGGCCAACTTATCCAAAGACAGTAGGCTCAGTGCTAAGGGCCTGTGGTATTTTAAGGACCAACAAAAACATCTTAATTTTAACTTCTTTTAAAACTAGAAGGAAAAAAGAATGTGATAATAATGGATATATAATAATGAATCCAGCCTGGATTATACTCATCTTTATACAAATTATATAAAACATAATTTTTAATGTTTTGGGGTTTTGTGTGTATGTGTGGTACGCGGGCCTCTCACTGTTGTGGCCTCTCCCGTTGCAGAGCACAGGCTCCCCACGCGCAGGCTCAGCGGCCATGGCTCACGGGCCCAGCCACTCCGCGGCATGTGGGATCTTCCCGGACCGGGGCACGATCCCGTGTCCCCTGCATCGGCAGGCGGACTCTCAACCACTGCGCCACTAGGGAAGCCCTAATTTGTTTTTTTAATGGAGGAAGGGGACCATAAAGGGAAAAGTGCCAAGGGGCAGTGAAAGCTATAATGCAGCCCTGTCTTCCTCAAGTAACAGGTCCACAAACTTGATGGAGCATGGATTCTTCCCAAGATCTGAGCAGAATCCCTGCTGTGATCACGTATGTCCTTGGACCAGTCCTTTGGAGAACTAAACACAGCTGCCTTTGACCTCTGAGTCAGGATAAAAACAAAAAAGCTCTCTGGAAGGAAGTGGAGGCTGGCAGCTAGGAAAGAAGAGTGCTGGTGTTGATTCAACTGGCCCCAGGGCCTGGCGAGGCCGGACTGCCCAGCAATGCCCCTGCCACCAGTGTGTCAGCTCAGTGTGTCAAGCAGAGCAGAACCCAGCTCAGGCCCTTCATGAATAAATACTGCTTCAGGCCCAGGCATGTTGACCTAAGAAGCTATGGTTCCTTCACCTCTCTCTGGCAGTGCAGATTGATCTGGGGGAGCCACACTCCAGTTAAGAGCTCTTTGAGGAGCAAGCTCAGCCTGGAATTTGCTTTCAAGCTCTGGTCACTGCTGCTCTATGTGCTGCATCTCTCAGGAGCCAAAGATTTGTGTGTTGATTAACCAGCTGCTTTAATTCTCCTCCAGAATTCCCATACTTCTCTTTGTTTCTGCTTCACAGTGTTTCTTCCTAGAAGGGTGGAAGAATGAAATTTGCTTCTCTCTTTTTTTAAAATTTATTTAATTTAATTTATTTATTTGGTTGTATCGGGTCTTAGTTGTGGCAGGCAGGCTCCTTAGTTGCAGCTCACCAGCTCCTTAGTTGCAGCTCACTGGCTCCTTAGTTGTGGCATGTGAACTCTCAGTTGCGGCATGAGTGTGGGATCTAGTTCCCTGACCAGGGATTGAACCTAGGCCCCCTGCATTGAGAATGTGGAGTCTTTAACCACTGCGCCACCAGGGAAGTCCCGAAATTTGCTTCTCTTGAAATCAGGGCAGCTGGTGCTACTTAAAAAATGCAATTTAAAATTTACCTAGATGGTCTTTGTTATAGGTTGAACGTGTCCCCCACCCCCAACAAAAAAAAAGATGTACTGAATCCTAATCCTCAGTACCTCAAAATGTGACCTTATTTGGAAATAGGGTCTTTGCAGATGAAATCAATAAAGATGAGGTCCTACTGGAGGAGGATGGGCCCCTAATCCAATATGACTGGTTTCCTTACAAAAAGAACACCATGTGAAGAGACAGAGGCACACAGAGTAAAGACAGCCATGGGAAGACAGAAGCAGAGATAGGAGATAAGCTATCAAAAGCCAAGAAATGCCTGGGGCCATCAGAAACTGGAAAAGGCAAGGAAAGATCATCTCCTAGAGGCTTTGGAGGGGGCATGACCCTGCCAACACCTCAGACTTAGCCTCCAGAAATGTGAGCGAATAAATTTCTGTTGTCTTAAGCCACTGCTTTGTGGTATTTTGTTCCAGCAGCCCTGGGAAACTAATATAGTCTTCAAAGCAAATAATCTGCCCAGCTGGAGCAGCAAGTCAATTGACTGACACAATAATCACACCAAGCCCTTGTTTAGTTGTAAAAATTTTACTTCTTGAAGTTCCTTCTTCATTCTCGTTTTAGCCTCACGATTCCCTTGTGACACAGGGCAGATTTCATTATCCCTCATTTTGTAGATGCAAAATCTGAAGACCAGGATGTAAAATCACTTACCCGGAGTCATGCATACGTGTCTCTGTGACTTAGGAGAAAGCAATGAGTAACAGAAATGCAAACTCAGCTCTGCCCCGACTGGGCCCCTGATGAGTAACCCAACATTGTAGCGTCCGGAATTTCAAGTACAGTCATTACTTTCTTTTTAAGAGCATTAAAAATCACCCGCCATCTACCATCAGCATCACTTCATAAAAGAAAAGGCATTTTAACACTAAAAACAAGGAAAGACCTTAATACCAGAATAAAGGGCATGTCTTTTAAATTAAATAAATTGTGTTTATTTTTTTAACTCACTACTTTGTCCTTATTTTCTTCATTTTTCAGAAGACTGACAGATACCAGGATCAGCATTTGGGAAACACTTCTGAAATCTCTCTGGGCCTCATTTACCTTATCAGAGGGTGTTGGATTTCTCCTTGAATCCCTTCTTAACAATTTATGATTCTCTGACCCAATCCCAGATTCTCTTTCTACTAACACAGCTGGAAATGGGAACCCCTAGGTCCAGCAGTGACGGCCAGAATGTCCTGGTCAGAGGAGCTGGATGCAAGAGTGTCCAGGCTCTGTCCTGAGACCACAGTATACCCTGCCGTACTCCAAGAGTGACCAAGAGTTGTTTTGGTGGCATCAGGTAAGTCATGGGAAGAACTGACTTCCTCTTAGGAAGTGACTCCTTTGTATTTGAGGCCAAACAGCTTGGGATTTGATGTGCAAACTGCAGCCTGCATTCTCCTGGTACCTCCTGCCATCAGGCTGGTTGTGGCTGGCTTAGCTTTCACCCTGCTCAGCAGGAGAGCTCAGGGGCCCTCCAGGCCATCAGTACCCCCCTGCTGCTCTAGGTCAGAGTTGGGAAAAGCAGACTGGAGATTCCACTGCTTCCACCACAGGCTGCCACCGGGCTAAGCCTGAAGCTTAAATGTGCCCCACAGCTAAAGTCAATGATTGTATTATCATTAATGATAATAATAGTCTTTTGCATATTGTTTTTAAGGATTTTTAAAAATCCGATATCTTTTTAGCATAACGTTGGTGCTCAGGGAAATCTTCATGAAAGAGATAGGACTGGAAGGGTACCCTGAAAATGTGGGAGTACTTGGACAGGGTGTAGGGGTGGGAAGGATGGGGGTGGTGTGTGTCTAGAGAACAGTCTGGAGGGTGAAAAGTAGCAGGGGCGGTTAGAGCTGAGAAGAGCCCTGCCTGAAGGGGGTGCTGAATTCCCAGAAGGAGAGGGGGATGAGCTAGGGATGGGCCAGGTGTGTGGAGATCTCACAGGCTTTTGAGGTCGACTTGGTCAAACACTAGTTCAACCACTTACTAGTATTACTATTCCTGCACCCCGCCCCCCCTTCCTGCCGCCTCACTGTGAGGGAAAGCTCTCCAAGGCCAGAAAAGTTAAGTGGTCGTGAGGGTAGGGAGAGGGCAGGAACAGAATGAGTCCGTCAGGGATTCTTTCTGTTAAAAAGTTGTTCAGAGAAAGTCAAATGGCATCCACCCTCTCAATATCTTGAACTGGTTGCATTGGTGCCTCCTGTTCCCTGAGAGTGAACTTCCAAGGTGATAAAAATCCATGGAAATCAACAGATCTTCAGCCATACTTGACCCCTCTAAGGCCATTTGACCAAACCACTAAGCCAAAGAACAGTCCTTCCCACCCTGCTCTCAGGCGGGGTCCATAATAAGGATTGAGGAAGTGACCTTTTCTCAGGAAGTGGGTGGACAAATGACCTAAAATTCAACCCTTCCCTTCTTGGAAGGAACTTATCATCTAAAGGAGGAAAGTTTTTAAATGTGCTCCTTTCTCAGTGCAGAAGGAAAAAGGAGTGGGAGGAATGATTTACTATCCTGCTGTAGGTTTTAGAATACAGAAGAGAAATATTTTCTACAAATGGGCACCTGTTTCCTCTGAGTGGAGAGTTGGCAGCTTTAAAGAGGCTGAAAATTTTCTCTGGAAAATGTAGCCTCTACTTTTATAATTGTCCCAGTTGGAAACCTAGAGGGATTTTTATCATATGTGATATTGATGTGTTTATTTATTTATTATATTTTGCTTTTCCATCATCTTCTACTGCAACTGTTGGGATTCAGGCTAAGTAGTGTGTGAAGACTCAGGGCCCGAACTGAGAGGGAGGAGACTGGTGAGGGAGCTGACCTAAGAACCGGAGGAAAATTGGGAGCAAACGCTTAATTAAAATGTGTTTGACTTTCCATGACTTTAGTTGAATTTGCATTTTTATTATAATAGTAATATGTGTACCCAGTCAGCATTGTGTCTTTATTATAAAAGTAATTTAAGTACCCAGTATAGATCATAAAATGAATATAAGAACCTGGTGTGGAGGCATTCTGGCATTCTCCCCAGATCCGTGGTGATTAGCTCCTTATATATTCTTATAAAAAAGCATTTATGCATATGTAACTAGGAGAGTGTATCCTTTCCTTAAAACACTCACACAAATGGAGTCATGCTATGCATATTGTTATACATCTTGCTTTTTAACCTAAAGATCTTCCTTGGAGATCATTATCATTGGTATGGTTGTATGTCCCAGTTTACCTGGGACAGTCCATCCTGTATAATTATCAACAGATTCCCACTCTCAAAGCATCCTGGTTTAGATAAATCTCTCCACTTATCAGGTCAAATAGATCTGCCTTTTTGCTTTTAATAAGTTTCATGGAATGTCACACCATGATACCGCAAATATAACTAATCCCCATCTATGGACATTTAAGTTATTTCTCATTTTAACCATTAGAGACTGCTCGGCAGAGAGCTTCCTTGTACATTTATCTTTGAACTCCCGTGACGACACACATGCAGGATAAATTCCTGGCCGTGAAGCTTGCTGGGTCAAAGGGTTTGTGCATTTTACATTTTGTTCTGTGAAAATAATTTTTAAATTTACTTGTTTTTTATAGTTTCTTATTACTTTTTAAATTTATTTACTTATTTATTTTTGGCTGCATTGGGTCTTCATTGCTGCTCGCAGGCTTTCTCTAGTTGCGACGAGCAGGGTCTACTCTTCGTTGCAGTGTGCGGGCTTCTCATTGCGGTGGCTTCTCTTGTTGCGGAGCACGGGCTCTAGGCGTGCGGGCTTCAGTAGTTGTGGCACGTGAGCTGCAGTAGTTGTGGCAGACGGGCTCAGTAGTGTGGCACATGGGCTCAGTAGTTGTGACTCGCGGGCTCTAGAACGCAGGCTCAGTAGTTGTGGTGCATGGGCTTAGTTGCTCCGCGGCATGTGGGATCTTCCCAGACCAGGGCTCAAACCTGTGTCCCCTGCACTGGCAGGCAGATTCTTAAACACTGTGCCACCAGGGAAGCCCTAAATTTACTTTTTAATTGAGGTATAATATTCTGCTGTATCAATTTACTACCATTTATTTACCCATCTTTTATATTTTGAAAACTTTAGCAAAATTCCTCTCCTAAAAGGAGGAACTGCAGGCAGAGGGACCAGCCCAGAGCATCCCTTTATGTGACTCCTCACTCTCATAGCCCAGACTCTCCCACACCTCTTCACTGGACTCTTGATGGACTAGATCCCTGTCCCCTCACACGGTTACAGCAGATTCTTGTCTGGCTCCTTCTCTCTCCTGCAGGTGCCCCGCCTTCTTCCTTCAGGAAGCACTGCCTGACTCCCCCTTACCATGACCACTAAGACTGGTGTGGGATCTCTTTCATATACTCTCCCAGCATTCAATACTTCTCCCATCACAGTACTCTTCACACTGAAGTATAATCTCCTCTTTAACTTCCACCTTCCTAGTTGAGTTCTGGATTCATTTCCTATTACTGCTGTCACAAATTACCACAAACTTAAGTGGCTTAAAACAACACAAATTTATTATCATATAGCTCTGAAGGTCAGAAGTCTAAAACAGGTTTCACTGGGCCAAAAACATCAAGGTATTGACAGGACTGGGTTCCTTTTGGAGACTCATGGGAGAATCTGGTTTCTTGCCTTTTCCAGCTTCTAGAGGCTGCCTGCATTCCTTGGCTTGTGGCTTCTTCCATCTTCAAAGCCGGCAATGACTGGTTGACTCTTTCTTATATCATATCACTCAGACACTGACTCTTCTGCCTCCCTCTTCCACATTTAAGGATCTTGTGATTACATTGAGTCCACCTGGATAAGCCAGGATAACCCTCCTATTTTAAAGACAGTTGAGCGAATTTTGCATTATGGACTCTGGTCTGAAGAGCCAGGTGTGAGGCCTCTGCCCCCAGCACCAAATGAGCGAGTGAAACTAGGAAGCACAAAGAAAAAAAAAGCTTCTGTACCGGGCCTGGAGCTGAGCAGTCAGCACAGCTGTTTTGCACTAGGAACTCTGGTCTGAAGTCCTGGGTGAGAGGCCTGTGGACACGGCACCCTATGAGCAAGTGAAACTGGACAAGCACCAAGGAAATAAAGGATCGTAGAACTAAGTTACGGAGTGTATGGCATTTCCTGCGGATAAGACTGCATTTACCAATGGTCCTGTGATTCACCAAAATGTAAGAGTGTAGACATCCTACTTCATTTTATTGCACTGGAGCTCTTTCCTAACTTTATTTAATTGCACCCAAGTTCTCTCAGGATGTAATAAAGTTCTACTAGATGCTGTCATATCACTGTCTAACAGGACTGTTGAGATTAGAGTCCACTGTCAAGCCATGTGGAGGACAGGCTATTGGTGCTCCAGCCAGGTGACAGGGCTGTGCCACTGACGTGGGAGAGCCAAGTTCAGGACACTGGTCCACAAGAGACCTCCCAGCTCCACTCCACCTCCACCGTTTCATCAAACGGTGAAAATCTCCCAGAGGTCTCCATCTCAACGCCAAGACCCAGCTCCACTCAACGACCAGCAAGCTACAGTGCTGGACACCCTATGCCAAACAACTAGCAAGACAGGAACAAAACCCCATCCATTAGCACAGAGGCTGCCTAAAATCATACTAAGGCCACAGACACCTTAAAACACACCACCAGACATGGACCTGCCCACCAGAAAGACAAGATCCAGCCTCATCCACCAGAACACAGGCACTAGTCCCCTCCACCAGGAAGCCTACACAACCCACTGAACCAACCTTACCCACTGGGGACAGACACCAAAAACAACCAGAACTATGAACCTGCAGCCTGCGAAAAGGAGACCCCAAACACAGTAAGTTAAGCAAAATAACAAGACGGAAAAACACAGCAGATGAAGGAGCAAGGCAAAAACCCACCAGACCTAACAAATGAAGAGGAAATAGGCAGTCTACCTGAAAAAGGATTCAGAATAATGATAGTAAAGATGATCCATAATCTTGGAAATAGAATGGAGAAAATGCAAGAAATATTTAACAAGGACCTAGAAGAACTAAAGAGCAAACAAACAGTGATGAACAACACAATAAATGAAATTAAAAGTCCTCTAGAAGGGACCAATAGCAGAATAACTGTGGCAGAAGAACGGATAAGTGACCTGGAAGATAAAATAGTGGAAATAACTACTGCAGAGCAGAATAAAGAAAAAAGAATGAAAAGAATTGAGGACAGTCCCAGAGACCTCTGGGACAATGTTAAATGCACGAACATTCGAATTATAGGGGTCCCAGAAGAAGAAGAGAAAAATAAAGGGACTGAGAAAATATTTGAAGAGATTATAGTTGAAAACTTCCCTAATATGGGAAAGGAAATAGTTAATCAAGTCCAGGAAGCACAGAGAGTCCCATACAGGATAAATCCAAGGAGAAACACGCCAAGACACATATTAATCAAACTGTCAAAAATTAAATACAAAGAAAGCATATTAAAAGCAGCAAGGGAAAAACAACAAATAACACACAAGGGAATCCCCATAAGGTTAACAGCTGATCTCTCAGCAGAAACCCTACAAGCCAGAAGGGAGTGGCAGGACATACTGAAAGTGATGAAGGAGAAAAACCTGCAACCAAGACTACTCTACCCAGCAAGGATCTCATTCAGATTTGATGGAGAAATTAAAACCTTTACAGACAAGCAAAAGCTGAGAGAGTTCAGCACCACCAAACCAGCTTTACAACAAATGCTAAAGGAA
Organism: Neophocaena asiaeorientalis asiaeorientalis; assembly: GCF_003031525.2. Taxonomy (NCBI): domain Eukaryota; kingdom Metazoa; phylum Chordata; class Mammalia; order Artiodactyla; family Phocoenidae; genus Neophocaena; species Neophocaena asiaeorientalis. Next base: position 5,254,689 of record NW_020173731.1, on the reverse strand, counting down.
CTTCTCTAGACAAGAAACACAAGAGAAGGAAATGACCTATAGTAGCGAACCCAAAACAATATATAAAATGGAAATAGGAACATACATATCGATAATTACCTTAAATGTAAATGGATTAAATGCTCCAACCAAAAGACATACATTAGCTGAATGGTTACAAAAACAAGACCCGTATATATGCTGTGTACAAGAGACCCACTTCAGACCTAGGGACACATACAGACTGAAAGTGAGGGGAAGGAAAAAGATATTCCTTGCAAATGGAAATCAAAAGAAATCTGGAGTAGCAATTCTCATATCAGACAAAATGACTTTAAAACAAAGACTATTACAAGAGACAAAGAAGGATACTACATAATGATCAAGGGATCAATCCAAGAAGATGATATAACAATTGTAGATATTTGTGCACCCAACATAGGATTTTGGTAAATTTAAGAAATTTGAAATCGTATCAAGTATCTTTTCCAACCACAACACTATGAGACTAGGTATCAATTACAGGAAAGAACCTGTAAGAAGTACAAACACATGGAGGCTAAACAACACACTACTTGATAACCGAGATATCACTGAAGAAATCAAAGAGGAAATCAAAAAATACCTAGAAACAAACGACAGTGAAAACACGACGACCCAAAACCTATGGGATGCAGCAAAAGCAGTTC
>NW_020173731.1:5253317-5253853 GCF_003031525.2 Neophocaena asiaeorientalis asiaeorientalis | reverse complement strand
ATCACCCTGATACCAAAACCAGACAAAGATGTCACAAAGAAAGAAAACTAAAGGTCAATATCACTGATGAACATAGATGCAAAAATCCTCCACAAAATACTAGCAAACAAAATCCAACATCACATTAAAAGTATCATACACTATGATCAAGTGGGATTTATCCCAGGAATGCAAGGATTCTTTAATATTTTCAAATCAATCAATGTGATACCCCATATTAACAAATTGATGGAGAAAAACCACATTCAAAAGACCCCGAATGGCCAAAGCAAACTTGAGAAAGAAAAAGGAGTTGGAGGAATCAGATTCCCTTACTTCAGACTATACTACAAAGCTACAGTACTCAAGACAGTATGGTAGTGGCACAAAAACAGAAATATAGATCAATGGAACAGGATAGAAAGTCCAGAGATAAACCCATGCACATATAGTCACCCTATCTTTGATGAAGGAGGCAAGAATATACAGTGGAGAAAAGACAGCCTCTTCAATAAGTGGTGCTGGGAAAACTGGACAGCCACATGTAAAAGAATGAC
>NW_020173731.1:5243967-5253228 GCF_003031525.2 Neophocaena asiaeorientalis asiaeorientalis | reverse complement strand
AGGGTGGGAGGGAGGGAGACGCAAGAGGGAAGAGATGGGAACATATGTATATGTATAACTGATTCACTTTGTTATAAATCAGAAACTAACACACCATTGTAAAGCAATTATACTCCAATAAAGATGTTTAAAAAAAAAAGTCAGTTGAGGGAATTCCCTGGTGGTACAGTGGTTAGGACTCGGCGCATTCACTGCTGTGGCCCAGGTTCCATCCCTGGTCTGGGAACTAAGATCCCGCAAGCCGCGTGGTATGGCCAAAAAATAAAAAAAATAAATTCAGTTGATTAGCAACCTTAATTTCCATTTGCCACCTTAATTCCCTTTGCCAGGTGGCATAATATATTCACAGCATCCAAGGATTTGGACGTGGATATCTTTGGGCACCATTATTCTGCCTACCACAGACTCCAAGCTCTGTGAAGGCAGTAAGTAGATCATAGTTTATGCCGTATCCTCCAGTACCTGGAACATGGTAAGTACTCAATAAGTGTTTATCGATTCACTGCTTCCTGCCCTGTGAGATTCTTGCAGGTCAGGTAGAGAGAGCTGGCTCTAGGGTCCTGCCAGAGGCACATTGCTATCTGCTCATAAGTGGGCAAGAAAACCTCACGGTGCAGCCCAGAGACTCCTTTTCCAACGGAACTCTTTTTAGCCTGAGGATGTTGAAGACCAGGGCAATCAAAGATGTGGTTCAGGGCAGGGACCATTCATTCGTCTGTGTGTTCCCTAACACAGAGCCTAGTACACTTTAGAACTCAATGCATGTTTGTTGAAGGGTCAGAGTGGGACAGAAGTCCAACTGGGGTAGAAAAGCTGATAGCAAGGATTCCACTAGGGCATTGGTCAGGGTGGGAGAGTTAGAGGCCAGCTGGGGTCACTCCTGTGTGAGCACAAGTTTCTAAAGCAGGCAGTGCTGTATCAGTCTGGCCCCAAGAGCAAGTGTGGAGAATCAGGTCAGACAGGAAGCCAGCAGCAGGCAGACAAGGCAGTGTGACATGGTCAGCAAGAAACTGGCAGTGGCAGGGCTGGGTTCAAGAAGCTGGGTGTGGGTGGAAGTTAAAACTAAGAGGACAGGGACTTCCCTTGTGGCGCAGCGGTTGGGAGTCCACCTGCCAATGCAGGGGACACGGGTTAGAGCCCTGGTCCGGGAAGATCCCACATGCCATGGAGCGGCTGGGCCCATGCGCCACAACTACTGAGCCTGCGCTTAGAGCCCACGAGCCACAACTACTGAAGTCTGTGTGCCTAGAGTCCGTGCTCCGCAACAAGAGAAGCCACCGCAATGAGAAGCCCGCGCACCACAACGAAGAGTAGCCCCCGCTTGCCCCAACTAGAGAAAAGCCTGCGTGCAGTAACGAAGACCCGATGCAGACATAAATAAATAAATAAATTAAAAAAAAAAAATTAAGGGGACACATTAGGAAATTGATGGAGAGTAGGAACAAACTTAACCACACCAGCTTCCTGCTCCATGCCCCAGGTTTTATACTGTTTCTCTGTGATCAGAGTCAATTCAGCCTAGCCAGAGGCCTCTGATCAATGGATGGTGGCCAAGGCCTGGGAGCAGGAACAGCAGCTGTGAGGGACTCTAAACCAGACGTGTGCAGGAGTCACAGTAGATACAAAACTGTATATGACACAGTCACCACCCTTGGGAAATTACAGTCTAGGGCAACAGTCAGGCACTAACTCTCATACAAGGTAGGAGATTAGAATGATGGACGATTAAACTGAAAGCTCTTTATTTAAAAAAAAAAAAAAACCAAAAAAAACATGCAAAAAGACTTCTTTAACCTTTCCAGTAATCCTGTGTGGTAGATGTTATTTCCTCCATTTTATAGATGAGAAATATGAGGTTCAGAGAGGGTGGGTAATTTGCCCAAGATCACATAGCTAGTCAGTGGTAGAGCCAGAATACAAACTCAGATTTCTCTTACTCTTTAGAGCCCACACTTCTAAACTCTATTCCATAAAAGCAAAAGCTGTTTTTCTCTTTTGCCAAGCATAATGCCAGGCATATAGTAGGCATTCAGTAAATGCTTAAAATGAATGACTCTTTTGAAGCAAATTTAATTCTTATGCTCCCGTACTCTGCACACATTTCTATTATAGCTCTAACTTAGTACTAAGCCCTTGGTAGAATAAACATATTTTACTCATTCCAAACCGAACTTGGAATAGAATAGTTGTGTGTTTCTGAGCTTGCTTTCTATCAAGCTGTGAGGTCGTGGGAGATAGGAACTACATCCCACCAACTTTTTCACCTAGCACGCAGTAGGTATTCAGTAACCATGAGTGGAAAGGAGTGAAGGTTACCTTAGCAGTGTTGTAATTGATGGACTGGAAAGGGGACAAAGAGGATCTGGGCTGAAATGGTAGGGGCCCTCTTTTTCTTCCCAGTATTAGCATAGTTCCTGGCACACTAAAAGTGCTCAAAAACATTCGCTGAATAAATGTACAAATGAGTGAATCCTGCATTTACTCCAGTTCTAGTTATAACAGTAGAATCCTATCTACTCTGGGTAGTTCTAGAGCCAGTAGCGATATTGTATTACATTCTGGGGCCCTCCCAGTCCAAGGAATTTCACACTATGTCTACAGAATACCCCTGTCTCCAAAGAAACCACAGTTCAGTTTCAAGTAGTTGTACCACAACCATAAACACAACCACAAAGGAATGGAAACAAATCACCAGAACACTGTGAGTGGGAGGCCCAACTCCTCTCATCCAGTGGAGAGTATTTCTAAACAAACACAAAGGGGATTACACCTGCTCCGGATCCTGCCAAAACAATAGAAAGCAAGCCCAAGAAAATCAGACTGGCACCAAGTGAGAACCCAGGAGGGCCAAACAGGAAGTTTCCTGGAGGAGGAGAGATTCCAGGGATTAGTATAGGAGGTAGGAGGTTCACCTAATTCCACTATCTTCAAGGGATATGATTGCATGGTCTAATGGGTCATATAATTCAGGCCCATCATATAATTTTAACCAGAGGTAAGTAGAATAACAACTGACTTTTACTGAGTGATATTGAGTACCAGGCACCGTGCTAAGTATTCTTTTGTGTGTGTGTGTGTGTGGTACATGGGCCTCTCACTGCTGTGGCCTCTCCTGTTGCGGAGCACAGGCTCCAGACACTCAGGCCCAGCAGCCATGGCCCACGGGCCCAGCCGCTCCGCGGCACGTGGGATCTTCCTGGACCGGGGCACGAACCCGCGTCCCCTGCATCGGCAGGCGGACTCTCAACCTCTGCGCCACCAGGGAAGCCCTGTGCTAAGTATTCTTTATCATTAGCTCACAGCAGCCCTGAGGCCGGCTAAAACTTCGCAGGGAGATAATCAAGTCATGGGAGCCATCCAGGTAGGTGAGAGAAAAGATAAGGCACACACAGTACCACAGCTGAGGACAGGAAGTTCAGATGTCAACAGACAAGAGACTCAGCACAGGTGTCTGCCTGACCGCCAGTCCTTTAAGCTGATGATTCCCAATCACAAACCAGAGTCATCTGGGGAAGTTTCTAAAGATAGCTTTCTGGGTCCCACTCAGACTGCCTGAGTCAAAATTTCTAAGAGCAGGCCCAGAAATCTGTATTTTAACCTATATTTTTAAAATCTATTTTTAAAAAAGTCACCCTGGGGCTTCCCTGGTGGCACAGTGGTTGAGAGTCTGCCTGCTGATGCAGGGGACACGGGTTCGTACCCTGGTCCGGGAAGATCCCACATGCCGCGGAGCCGCTGGGCCCGTGAGCCATGGCCGCTGAGCCTGCGCGTCCAGAGCCTGTGCTCTGCAACGGAAGAGGCCACAGCAGTGAGAGGCCTGCGTACCACAAAAAAAAGTCACCCTGAATTCACACTCATTCATGTGTAAGTATTCAACACACATGGGCCCTTAAAGAAAGTGCAAATGCTAAAATAACCCAGGACGCTGCATGGACTTGTTCCCAAACTGCTTCCGTTTAATCCAGGATATAACTGGTTCCAAATTCATGGCTCTGAAATCCTAGCATTTTGGGGCCAGTGGAGGTGGTGTTTCTCTGGACGACACTCAGTCTTTGAATCTGAGTCTGTCCCCAGATCCCTCGGATTAACCTGACTCCTTTGAGATTTTGTGCTACCTCAGGTGGTTCTATCCTCCCACCTCAGCCTTCTGCATCCAGCCAAAGCAGTGCTGAGCCTCATTAGAGAGGATGAGGGAGAGGATACTTTGGACTCGGGGTACCAGCAATCAGAGCATCATGCAGTCAGATGAGGGTACTGCATGACCTGGCCCAACCAAAGGCTTGATATCTACTTCCTGTCAGAAGAGGAATGAATCCCATAGCAGTCCCGAGCCCACAGATGAGAAGGTGCAAGTGAGGAGGAGAATGAAAGGTCTGAGCTTGAAGGTCAAGCTAGGATCATCTCAACAAGGTTCTCAGGTTCTGAATCCTATTCATGAACCTTCCTTCTCCTGCATCAATACTCATCTCCATCAATCCCTGTCTCTGTCTTTACCACAGACAAACACCTCTGCTCAGTCTTGGCAACCATCCACCACCCACAGACAAAAATAACCCAGCTGGCCTCTGCAAGCACTTAGATTTCGATGATGGGAAACAAACGCCCATTTGGTTTACTTTCCCTTCAAAAGTCCAGGAAGCCTCTTGACAGAAGATATTGAGAAGGTTTAGTGAAGGCCAAGGATTTAAGTTTTGAAACCTAAACCATTTGACAGGCTCTGGGAAGGTGATAAAAGCCAAGAAACTTATGGTCAGTTTGAAACTCTTGCACTTTGTCTCATTCACTACATGTGGTAAGACATTCATCACAGTTGCTTAGATGCAGAAAAAATTCAACTGCAGTGAGGCAGGTTTGTGCCCCACAGAAGAAAGAACTTTCTAGTAGAGGCTTCCATGAGATGAGGAGTTGGCGCTGGGAGGTGTGAAATCATTTCCATTGGATGTGACTGACTCATCTGTCAGCCATACCACAGATGTGAGGTTGGAGCAAGATGACCTTTGAGATACCTTCCAATCCCTAATTCCATGACTCTGTGATCATTATCACTATAAACTTTGTGGTAGAGTATCGGGGCTTGAGCTAGAGCGTAGAGAACATATGAGCTCAGAAAAGGCATAATTGAGAATCAGAACTAGTCATGTTCTAAGCGATATTCCTGCAAAGCTCTGACGCCATAATAATTTACTAATATATAATCCTAAGAATATTCCTAGATGTTTCAGTCATTGAGAATCCAGACAGCTTCATCTCTGAGCAGTGTCTGGTAATCAGCTCTCAGTTTTTAAAATAGACCAGGTCAGTCTTGCACATCCTCTTCTTTCTGTCTGGAACACTCTGATCCATCTGCATCTTGTTCCCTCCTCTCCTTCAAGTATTTGCTTAGTTGTCACCTTCGTAGTGAAGCCTTCCTAGACCATTCTATTTATCCAGCCTGCCTTTTAATTGTAGTGTTTACACTATTTACATTTAGTGTAATTATTGACAGAGCTGGCCTCTAAGTCAACCCTCTTGCTATTATTTTCAATTTACCCCATCTGTTTTCTGTTCCTTTTTCTTTAAACTCCCTTCCTGCTTCCTTTTGTGTAAAGTAGAAAAAAGTTTTTAGTGTTCTATTTTGTCTTCTCTATTGACATTTTAGCATTTCTCATGAGACTTTTGTTCATTTTAGTGGCTGTTCTACAAATTATAATATGCATTTTAACTTATCACAGGTATATCTTGAAATAATATTATATCACTTCATGTATAAGCTAAGAAACATACAATAATATACTTACCCCTTTCTGGCTCTTGTGCTATTGTAATACACTTAATTATTTCTACATACTTTATAAGCCCCACAAATTGTTAATTTTTGGTTAAAGTCAGTTGTGTAGACTCATGGATTCCTATTTTATTCAATGACTTATAATCTATTACTACTATTTTTTTTTTGATCTTCAAATTGTCCACACATATGACCAGTAGAAGTTATCTCTTCAAGTTATCTCCTATGTCCTCTTGGTATGTCCCCATCATTCTCTGAGCACTTTGTTACTTTTGGTAACAGGCTCTAGACTCATACTTCCCTGCCCTGGCCCCCAGATTAGCCATTTCTCCAAGGAGGCTGGATTCCTTTTAGTGGAAGGTGATATTCATAAATCAGGATCTGGGTATTCAGTGTGCTCATTGCTCCTAGAGTGTCATTTATTACTTCTAGGCCCCTATCCTCTCAGTGGACAGAGCTAGGAAATGTATACATACACACACACACACATATATATAAAACACCCATGCTCATCTATATCTATTTCCATGTTTGTCTATCTACTAAAAACCATGAGTTCTCCAGTCCCAATTCAATATCACAGGGTTTATCTTAGCCTTCCCCTTTTCATATTTGTAACTCTTTTCATTAACAATGAGTGGCTTTCATTATCCTTAATATATAACATATTTGCTCAATTCCCTTGCATGTAACCAATGCCCTGGCTACTCTGGGGCCAGTCCTCGGTTCTGCAGTCACTGATTCCCACCGGTGACATCAAGGGTGAATCCTTCCCCTCTAATCCCCGCTCATCATACCGGAGCAAAAACCTAGGCCCTGATGAAGGGCTCAGTAGGCCTGACATAGAAGAAGAGGAAATGGCTAGATTAATCCAAGGGTGATGAACTATAAAAAAGATGTGACAGGAAAATCAGGGAGCTTGGATGCTAAGAATGGCAGAGGATATGCCATGAATTTCAGGCAGGATGTAAAAGGAAAATATGCCAGGAGGTATGCTGAATTGGTAGAAAATGGAGGGGTGGAAACATCAGAGATTCTGATAAAATTAGAGAATATGTATGGGGGGATTAAGCATTCTGGCGGACCCAGTCATTTGCGGCTAGTTAGCCAAATGTCTAATTATATCTATATGTAAACTGGGCTACAGTGAGACCTGATTCCATTAGAACTTTTATTGTCAAGTGGGTCCCATCTGGGAGGATTGCCATTCAGCAGACATTTTTCCAAACAGCGATTACAGGTGCTTCCCCTCCAGTAAACTAAATCCTTAATAGTAGAAGGGAAGGAAGCACATGCATGCTCATACACAGACTGAATATAATACTGGCCTCCAATCAAAAATCATCAGGAAGTCAGATTCCAAGGCAAACCCCTGTCCTAAAATGACTCTTTCATGATCAGATAGCACAGGTATCAAAGAGAAAAGGCACAGATGGAGCTTTTGCAAGTTCCTGAACCTAGAAGCCATGGGGTTCTGAGAGACAAATCCAGAGCAAGCCGTAAGTACACCAAAACTGTGTGACAGAACAGTGGGTACATCTGCTACAGTGGAGGTGACACAGGTCAGGGCCATGGCAGGGTTACATCTCCATCCAAAGCCAGGCGCTTGGATGTCTCCGTGTGTCAGTTTCCTCCTTCATTCCCTATGGTGGCTATTCAAAATCTACCCTCTCGGGGGCTTCCCTGGTGGCGCAGTGGTTGAGAGTCCGCCTGCCGATGCAGGAGATACAGGTTTGTGCCCCGGTCCAGGAAGATCCCACATGCTGTGGAGCGGCTGGGCCCGTGAGCCATGGCCGCTAAGCCTGCACGTCCGGAGCCTGTGCTCCGCAACGGGAGAGGCCACAACAGTGAGAGGCCCGCGTACCGCAAAAAAAAAAAATCTCCCCTCTCAGAAGACAGCCTTGCTGGCTTCAGTAACAGACACGAAGACTATCAGTCAAGAACTTCTTCCACCTCCTGTGTCTCTCTGCACCTACAAATTATTGCATTTATACCTACTCACCACTTCTTTCCTCCCCAATCACAGAAGGACATGTCCTGTCTAAGGCTAAGTCCTCCAACTGCTCTCATACTCACTTCCCTCTCCCTCTCAGAAACATTGTTGCCGCAGATACCACTCTCAACCCCTTTCAGGCTCTTTCCCAAAAGCCATGAACAGGCAAATGTCATGAGCACGTGAAACATCAATCCTACATCCTTTAGCTATTGCCTTTTCTTTATCTTTCCTTTAACAGCAAAGTTTTTTGTTGTTTTTAAATATTATTTTACATGTTTCTCTAATTATAAAACTAGTATGTGTTTATTACAGAATATTTGTACAAAACTATATAGGAAAGAATTTTATAATCTTGCCACTCATTTTCAGATTTCCATGTGTATATATCTATGTCTAACATTTAATAGCTGACATTTTCCTGGGTGTTTGCTGTGTCCAAGGCTTACCATGATCCAGTGAAGGACTTACCCACAGTTGCACATCAATCGAATCACTGGCTTAGACTATATTCAGTCCCAGGAAGTCTAGCTCCAGAACATAAGCTCTCAAATCAGCTCTTCATGCTTCTAATCAAAATCATACATTATAGGTAGACTGAGCATTTTTCAATATCACAAAATATGTTTTAGAAATGTGATTTCTGAGGCATAATCAAGATTTTTGATATAATGGTGTGTCACCATCCATTCAGTTGTCAACCCATGGCCCTTTTGCTCTCACTCCTCACTCCTCAACAACACAAACCAACCCCACAAGAGTGAAAGGTAACCTCTTTGATGCTAACTCCAACAGACACTTTACAACTCTTCTCTTTCTGGAGTCCTTAGCAATATTTGACACCATTGTCCCTTCCTTCTGTCATTTAGTCAGTAATATTTATTAAGCACCAGTGATGCAACGAGCACAGTGCTAAGTATCAGAAACGTCCTCCTCTAGTTGATTTCCAGGACATATTCTCCTTTGCTTTCCTCCTTCTCTGACCATGTTTTCTTAGTCTCAAACTTCCTGGTCCTCTGGTCCTCAGCCCTGTGTTGGGGTCTTTACCAGTGTTTCTCAGCCCTGGCTGTGCCTTGGAATCACCCGGCAATACGTGCCTAGAGATTGTGATTCAGATAATGAGTTTCGGCATCAGTATTTTGAAGATATTACATGTCCTCCACAGTCGCTTTTCCTCCTTTATTCCTCATTTCAGGGAATGGCACACCTCTCCATCCACTCATTTAACCTAGAAATCTTGCCTTCTCCTCTTCTTCCAATCAATCACTATATCCTATTGATTCTACCTCCTTACTATTTTTTAAATCTTTCTATATCTCTCCATCTCCAATTGTCTTCAACCCATCATCATTTCTTAACTGGATTATTAAAATGCCCTCATAGTTGATCTTGCCTCACTTCAACCTTTGCTTTATTTTTGTTGTCCCACAGCAAACATAGAATTGTTGGGTTTTTTTCCTGATTATATAAATATAAAATATAAAATTTAAATTTTTATAAA
>NW_020173731.1:5178681-5243886 GCF_003031525.2 Neophocaena asiaeorientalis asiaeorientalis | reverse complement strand
ATATAATTATAATTTTTATAATTTTATAATATAAAATATATATTATATATATATTTATATAAAAATTAAAACAATCATACAAATATAAGGAAGAAAGAAACGATCACCTGAAATCACGCTACCCTGAGATTATCCCCATTCCTCCATTAATGTTTTGATGATCATCCTTTCAGGCACCTTTTTATGTTGATCAATCATATGATAAAAGGGTGTAAACCTTGCCCCTCACGGCCCTGAGAGAGGAATGATTTTAAGTAGGAACAAAGAGGGCCTGGAAAGAGTGAATATATGACTGGAAACAAATGGAATTATATCATAATGCTGTTTTGCTTTGAATAAAGGTCACCTTTTATTTAAATACCTTCTTTGTACCTTCCTCTCTCTTTCTGTACTCTCTGCACCCACACACCAAGTAATCAATGCTAAGAACTTGGTATGTACACTTTCATACCTTTTCTTCATGCTCATATAATCATTATGGTGTTGGGCTCCTCATTCTAGTGACCAAACTACAGATATTTAATCACTTCAGGTTTTATTCTCATATGTACGAAGTCCAGGGCTACACAAAGTGATCAGGGAGCCGTTCCTTCCAACTGTCTGCCTTGTAATCATTCACACCATCGTATCTTCAAAGCCATAAAATGACTGTAAAAGTGCCAGCTATCACATGTCCTTATTTCAGATAAGAAAAGGGGAAGACCAGGAGTAAAAAACAACTTCAGCAAACCCTCCATCCAAAACTTCCACTTATATCTCATTGGTCACTCCTATCTGCAAGACAGGGCAGGAAAAATACACACCCGCCCACAAGATTTTAGTGTTGTTGTTTTGCTAGCAGTAGATGTCTTCGTTTTCTAAAAATTGGATCTGAGTACATATACACCTTTGCATATAGCTTTTCCCACTTAATCACACTTCATGGAAATCCCTCCAAGTCAGTTAGTATAGACCTAACTTATATTTTTAAATGGCTAAAGAACAATTCCCCATGGCATGTGTACATCATAATTTATTCAATCCCCTAATGGTGGGATTCAATGCCCTAATGGTGGGCATTCACTTTGTTTTCAGTGTTTTGCCAACGACAAACAATGCAGCAGTAAACACCTTTGTATACGTATCCTTTGTGCCCTGCTTTTACAGCTGACCCTTGAACAACACGGGGATTAGGGACAGCAGTTCTCCATACAGTCCAAAATCTTCATATAACTTATGTTTTTTTTCCATAGATCCATAGTTCCTCTATATACGCGGTTCTTCTGTATCCGCAGATTCAACCAACTGCAGATCGTTTACTACTACAGTATTTACTGTGGAAAAAAACCCCACATGTAAGTGGGTCCACAAACTTCAAACCCATATTGTTCAAGGGTTAACTGTGCTTCTATAGAGTAGATTACCAGCAATGGCATTGCTGGGATGAAGGGTACATGCATTAAATTTCTATAGTCTTTGCCTGATTGCCAAAAAGTTTGTAGCAATTCACATTTCATCGAGCAATGTCAAGTATTTCTTCTTCATTTTCACCAGCACTAGGTGTTATCATTCTTAACGTTTACCAATCTGAAGAGTATAAAGTAAAATTACATTATTGCTTTAATTTTCATTAGCATATTTTAAGCACATTACTGGACATTTAGATTTTCTCTTCTATGAATCGCATATTCATGTCATTTACCCATTTCTACCAGGTTTGTCTTTCCTAACCAGTTTCTGAGAGCTCTGTGCATATTGTGGATATTAATCATTAATTAGTATAGCGCAATTGGTATACTAATATATGATAACTCTATTGGATCCCCTTTGCCTGCAGAATAGAGTCTATGTACTTTAACAAAGCCAGGTGTGTTGTCTGGGCAGGAGATGGTGTTCAGATGCCTTTGATAAGAACGGCTGGGAAACTGCCTTCCCTCTGTGTATCCATTTACACCCACTGATTTACACAGAAGTTGAACAGTACAACCTATGAGAGAGAGTCTGAACCTTATTCCTGGTTGGATTCAGGCACCTGATGGACTGGGATGGCCCTGAGGGAGGCATGATTATAGGTCGTGGGGGCCCTGAGAACTCAGTCATCATAGAGAAAAAGGCATCTGGCCTCTTGAATCAATCTAACATTTGGGCCAGAGTGCCCAAGGGGAACGGTGTTCTGGGTTCACTGTGGAGGCTAACACTGGAACTTGCTTCCCCTAGCTGCTTTGGCAGCACGTGTGGCTCCTGGAAGGAAGGGCCTTGTGTGGACATTTAAAGAGCTATTTCTATGAAGTTGAGCAGGCTTCACAGAACCCTTATTTGAACTGTACTGGTAAGAGCATTTTCCTTCACACTTTGCTAGATCAGTGGCAATAATCTCTGGTCTTCAGATGCAGCAGTGATGCTCTGATTTCCACATTATGGAGCTCCATAAACTGCTAGGTATTTGTTCCAGCCTGACGTTGGCATCCTTGTTGAAGCACTAAGGCTTGGGACTGCAGAATTCCAGCCTGGCTAGACTGCGTAATAAATGATAACCTAGATTGTTTCACTGAAATGTGGAAGTACTCCCCAAAGGGTCCCCTAAATACTTGATGGGAAAGACGTTGAAAATAACTTTGATTTCTTCCAAGGATCTTGGCTTCCTTTAAGTCAAGCTGGCGGGATACAGAGCATGTGAGAACTGGGTATTGATGCCAGTGGGATTGCCACTATATACATTGACTGGTGAAGCCACAAACTGGTCAATTTCATCCTCATTGTACGTTTGCCCAACTCTCCAGCCTCATTTCCTGCATTTTCTCTGTCCCTCTCTAAGTTCTGGATATGTTAAGTCAGTAGTAAATTCCTCGAAGCATCGTACTTACTTTGTAGACTATAACTTCACATGTGCTGCTTTCTCTTCCTGAAACACCCATCCCCTCAGCCATATTGTTTATCAGCTAGCTCCTGTCAGCCACCATCTCCTTCAGGAAGCCCTCCTTGATTCCTCCAATCTGGGTTTGAGGTCCCTCCTTAATGCTCTCATAACATCCTGCATGCCACCATACCCCACTCCTTCTATCAGACTGGGAGCTAGTTTCTTCAACACTGAGTGCAGTGCCTGACGTATTAACAGATGCTCAATAATGCTTGTTAAATAAGTGAATTAATGTATGAAACATTAAATGTCCCCGTGTGCTTGATGCTATACTCATTTCTTCTAAGATAAATAAAAGGCATGTATCCCCTGCCCTCAAGTGACTGACAATCCAGTTGAGGAGACAGAGGGGTTTTTTAATTTATATTTTGTTTTTTTCTCCTAAAAGCCACTAAATAATTATATGCATTTAAGATTGTGTAAAAAAAAAAGATTAAATGTAAGAGCAATGAAAATTGAGAGAAAAGGCCATAATGGGGCCATACACATAGCAAAAAGAGAGAAGATTCTGTTAGTGAACATCTCTATATGGTTCACCTGTAAACATGTATCAACTACTGAATATGTGAAGACCACTATGCCAGTCATAGAAGCTACAAAGAGGGAAAATTACTGGGAAAATTTTAAGGGCTTATTACCTAGTTGGCACGACTTCAGATTCTGTTTGGAGGCAGGCAGGGCATACAAAATAAACAGGTAGTAAACATACAAATGAGTGTCATGGCTGGAATGATAAGGTAGGATCGCTACATAAAAATAAATAAAGCAAATCCGTGTTCACTTATTAAAACAGCAAGGATTAAAATGGAGATAACATGCAGCTTTGTTGGGGGTGTGGGGAAATGCGTGCTATTATGCACTCTTACTCGTAGGGTAAATTGGTACGTATTTTCTTGAGGGCAGTTTGGCAGCATAGATCAGAACTTTCAGAAACATTCCTACTCTTTTGACACAGCGGTTCTATTTCTAGCAATTTATATTAAGGAAATAATCAGAGACATGGACACATGTACAGGGATATTAATAGCAGTGTTATTTTTAATGGAAAAAATTAAAACAGCCTCAGTGTTGAACAATAGGGAAACGGCTAAATAATTTGTGATTCATCCGTATGATAGACCTTACTCAGCCATTGAAATCCTGTTTTCTGAGAATTAGCATCATGGGAAATTTTTCATGTCATAACATTAAGTGAAAAAGTACACAAAACTGTACACACACCACCCACATTCTGTGGCTGAGAAAACACTGAAAGGAAAGATACTCAAGATGTTAGTAATGGTGGAATTATGGGTAATTCTTTTTTCTTCTTTATCGCTTCCTTTATTTTCTACATTTTCTACAACGAGTATGTATTGTTTTATAGTTCGAAAATGGTTTTAATTTTTTAATGAAAAAATCGATAGGACAAGATAGTTTATGTTCAAAGCAAGATGAACAAGAGAGAGTAAACTCCCATTCATGCAGAATCGTTGTGAGTTGCACCCTCTTTTGGCTTTCAGACTGTGTAGCTATAGCCCTGTTCTCTATAATCTTTGCAGTGTTTGAGAGGGGAGTGCATGAGGAGAAAAGTAAAGAGAGGGAACCTGAGAGCCTATCATTCCTTTCTTGCGTATTCAGGTATTTGATGGAGAGTTTGTGGGTGGGGAAACTTGGAGGCCATGGCAGTCAGTATCCCACTCTCTGTGTCCCGTGAACCTTTCCTCTTTTCTTTTGTTGCCCTTGTTGAGAGAAAGGCTGAGGCAACAGGAGCCTTGAGAGGGTTTGCAAGGCAAACACAGAAAGGCTCCCCACACTCACACGAGCAAGTTGTCACATCACCTCTGTCCCTAGAGTCCTTAATGACCATTCAGGAACATCCAACCTGCCCCAGGCACGATGGGTCAACAGTGTCTCAGTTCTTTTGACCTGATGGAGGGGTGAGACTGAGGTAGGGATTGAATGAGCAGAGGCGAAAGGGCAGGCTCAGATGTCTGCCAAAATATCATTAGATAGCCTAGGAAGTCAACCCAGTAATTACAGACGCTTCAAGCAGACGATCAATGAACATTCGACATGCAAAAATGAGCTTCCATTTGTATCACTTTTGCCCTCAGTTTATTAAGGGCTTTTACACTCATTGTTTTATTTGATCCTAACCACAACAGTTTAAGAGAGGCACTAGTCTCCCCGTTTTACAGATGAGATCATTGAGGCTCAAAAAGATTAAAGGATTAGCCCAAGGTCTCTCCCTGTCAGTTAATAAGAGCTGGAACCCAGAACTTATTCCTCTTTCTTGCTTGACATATTTAAGCCCTGGCAGACATAGTCTCATACAAGAACACACAAATAGGACTGAAAAGTAAGAAGAAGAAAAATGAAAGTCTGTCTACTGGAAGTTTGTTCACATGACCTTAACTAATATTTCCCCTTTTGAAATTATTTTTCATTTCACAGCCCATATCGTTAAAGCCAAGGAGACATACCACAGACAGGGCCAAGGCACTGCCTCTGGACCTTAATGCTGTGTTTATGTTGTGTTGTCGAGGCAGAGCCAGAGAGCCTGGGCTCAGTGGGAGTTCCCAGGGTGATCCTGTTTGCCAAAGGCAGGGCTGAGGCATAGGTTGCATGGCTCATGTGTCCTGGGCCTGTCACAGGTTCTACGTGGAGAAGTCTCTGGAGTGAGGGCCCGCCATCTTGGTAAGGCACCCTGGGTTCAGGTTGGTTTGGTTCCCCTCCACATGGCACTGCATTAGAGGAAAGCACAGTTAAGGCCCCAAGTTGGGCACACCTGTTCATCCATCCCCTTAACCTACCTTCATCTCAGGTCCTGCCCTCCCACTGTGTTTCTGACACTCACAGAAGTAAAATAACTGGAGCTACTTTTGTCCCAGTGCTGTATATTATCGCATTTAATTCTCAGTCCAGCTCTGTGGAATGATTGTCCCCATTTTATAATTAAGGACTCTGTGGAATCAGAGAGGTCAAGCAACATATTCAAGAAGACACGACTAGTAAGTGGCCCAGGCAGGACGTGAACCCAGATCTTTCTGGCAACCCCGGGGGCTTTCCTACATACTACCCAGCCTCCTTGGGCAGTAGGAGCTCAGTAAAACCCCTCAGCTCACTCTGACCGGTCAAAGGAGAGTCAATCAACCTGAATGCTTAAAAGCTGTTTTGAGACAGGCTGTGACCTGGGACCCTTTGCTGCAGTGCTTGCACCTGGACAAACGTCTCCTCAAGCAACAGAATACAAAGAAACGATAAGAGACTAAAAACAACTGCATGCACGAGCAGTCCGGGCAATTACGAACAAGATACAAAAAGGCCACAAACTAACTGCCACTTCTGAGGTGCCGGGAGCAAAAGCAGGGCACTGCGCACGATCCGTGCGCACAGCACCACCAAGCGGGTGGCAGACCACAAGAGCCATCCCTCCGGCCCAACCCACCAATCTGCCCCCACTCTCACCCCACCCCATTTAAGGGACCAGCTGGCCCCTCCTCAGGGAGCAAGTAAGGGAACCTGTTATTTGTTTTCTCTCCCTCCTGCTGCAGCATGAGTCCCAGTAAAGCCTTGCCTGAATTTCTCATCTGGCCTCTTATCAGTTAACACTGATTAAAGAGTCCAAGGACTGGAGCTGGTAACAGTACCACCGCTGCAGGTGAGGTAAGTATACACAGAGATACATTTGCAGATCATGCATGAGACAGAAGACAGCTCCCCTTCCTCGGTGAAGCCGATTAGAAATTCCCTTTTCTAGAACACCCTCCTGGCCCTGCATGAATCTGCTTAGCTTTAGAACATCATACCTGTCCCCTTCCCTAGGTTAACCTCCAAATGATTTTCCCTTGGGACATTTACTAAGCAGTCACAGAAGTATCTCAGACCATCCACATGGCAACCGCCTGCGTGTCTGCATGGGAGGACCTATCTCAGGATTTTCACCCACAGAAGGCAGGGTCCTGGGCTGCCTGAATCACTGCGGGCAAGGCCTAAATCATCCCTGAATCCCCTGCACCCACCCCTCTCTCACCAGCAGCCACCTTTCCATGAGGAACACCTGAGTCATCTCCTCCTTCAGGAAATTCACATCTTGGCTGAAGCAATAGCAGAATCTCTCTCCCCAGGAGGAAAGAGATTTTCAGCCTCGAGTTAAAAAAAAAAAAGAGTTCTTTTTATAGAGTTTTCCCCTTCCAATCTGTTCTATCACCAACTCTCTCTGATATTTCAGCTAGAATCACCTATCTTTTCTCACACCATCTGTCCGCGGTGTCCAGACTTCAGCCCCGCTGTCACTGGTCTATAAAGATCATGCTCAAGACAGAAAGTCTTGACTCCACCGCTACACTTCCTGGAGCTTAGCATTTGTATATTTTTGAGGTATGTTTATCCAGTCTCCTCCCATAAACTGGAATCACAGAATGTTAGGAATGGGAGGAACTCTAGTTCACTGATCACCTCCACAGCCTGTTCCTAAATCTCCTGGTCTTTGACCCAGAACTCTCCCCGCATGACCACAGCAGTTCCTAGAGGAACCACCACTTCTTTTCCTTGTATCTCTGCCTGGTTGCCTCCAGAATCTGTGCTCAGTGTTGCTGACAGAGAAGCAGAATCTTCTAGCTCTAATCACCCTCAAGGGACCTCTTAGGTTAGCCAACAGACCTGCAGGCACGGGCATGGCTGTTTAGCCCGCTTCCGGTGCCAAGGAATGGCAGGCACACTGCTCTAAGGGGTGGGCCCACCAGCAGTCCTTCTCCATCCCTGCCCCTCCCTCCCTGACTAAGCCACCTCAGTTCCTGTGAGCTGGGGGAGGGGCCTCTGGTCTAGAGGCTCTTCTATATCCTTTTCTCGAGGTGTCTTGTGCCCGCAAGTCCCAGCCTGCGAACCTCAGCAGGGCGTTTTTGCTCACTGGCAATGGTAATCACGCCCTGATGAGTTTATGGAGCTTCCCAGGCCTGCTGGGTGAGTTCACCTGGGAAAGTCATCCAATCCAGAGCTAGGTCTATCCCCACCACGTAGCAGGCTCTGCTGTGAGTCACAGCTTGCAAATGCTGAAATTACTACCACCATATGCCTCGGGATGATAAATTCTCCCAAATGCTATCACTGTAGACTTCCTTCCATGGCAGGCTTTACACCTGTTCTGCAAGTCAGCTGAAGTCCTGGCTTCAGGTGAGTTTCTCTTTGTGTCAATTCTCAATTATTCTTGCTAGGGAAAGCAGCAATGGTTTGGATAATATGATGGGACACATTATCTAAAAAAATAATTTAAACAATTTTAATTTATCTCTGGGATATGTTCGGTGATTTGTTTTAGGCAGAGCCTTTACCTTCCTAATGATACTTCATTTAGGGCAAGGAGAGAAAGAAATGGCATTCCATCAGCCCAGATTAGATAGGCAGCTCTGCAGGTGGGGGAGTAAAGGGGAGCCAGTGGCGCAGGTTACAAAACAATGTGCTCAACATTTACAGT
This sequence comes from Neophocaena asiaeorientalis asiaeorientalis, assembly GCF_003031525.2. Lineage (NCBI taxonomy): Eukaryota > Metazoa > Chordata > Mammalia > Artiodactyla > Phocoenidae > Neophocaena > Neophocaena asiaeorientalis. The sequence goes on along the minus strand of NW_020173731.1, from coordinate 5,235,535 downwards.
GGCCGGAGATACCCATACTCACTTCCTGCATGCCCAGGGGAGGCAGTGATTACACTTGCAGGGATAGGTTCATACATCTTGCCATCTTCCCATTGATGTGAAGAGGCCTGCCATCTTGGGAGCAACAGAGGTGCAAATCAGGCAGAAAAAGAAGTTCTTCTTAAGTTTAGGAAGTTGGGAGCTGTACCTTAAAATATAAAAGAATGAGCTATCATGCCCTTCTTCCAGCGAGCGTGGGAAGGTCCTCTTGAGAGAGAGAGTAGGCTTTCAGGATCCCGTGGATAGCCAACTCCTTATTGCCCTTTCTAGGATCTTAGAACTCTTAGCCCTGAACAGCAAGATGTAAGAAGACTCCAGGGAGCAGAGAAGGGGACAAGGCAGGCAAATAGAGTAAGAACTGTACAGGATTTAGACTCAGTATTATAGAAAAGAATTGCTTCTTGTTGGCTGTGGGATCATGGGCAAGTTATTTAATTGCTCTGACTCTGAATGTACTCATCTCAAGGTACTCATCATGAAAAAGTTAAAACAACAACACTAATAAGAGTGGCTATCTTACAGATGAGAGGCAGCTAAATATAATATTTATGGAAGTATTTTGGAAGCTGTAAATTCCTGTGCAAATCTTGGTTTTTACCATCATCCTGGCTGGCTCGACCATCCACAGTCTTGGAACTGCAGCCCCAGGGACATGCCACCTTAGAGTCTGAAGGGCTCTGTGTGTTCAGCATGTAAGGGGCTATTCAGATGTGTACTTAGTCATCGCTATTCTCATTCTGATGTGGGTAGAGGTAGGACAAGAATCCAGAGTAAGACCAACCGCCTTCCGGCACGTAGACTTTTCTCATTTTCCTGACATTTGGTCAGATTTGTTAATGATTCTAGATCTCAGACTCTTCAGATATCAGCCTCTTCAGAAACAATTGGCAGTAGAATTACCATCTCCTTTGGAAGCCAGGTTGGAATCTGCCCAGACTCTCAATAAGAGGGTACTTCCAGACACAGACCTACTAGAGAATGGACTTGAGGATATGGGGATGGGGAAGGGTAAGCTGTGACAAAGTGAGAGAGTGACATGGACATATATACACTACCAAATGTAAGATAGATAGCTAGTGGGAAGCAGCCGCGTAGCACAGGGAGATCAGCTCGGTGCTTTGTGACCGCCTGGAGGGGTGGGATAGGGAGGGTGGGAGGGAGGGATATACAAGAGGGAAGAGATATGGGAACATATGTATATGTATAACTGATTCACTTTGTTATAAAGCAGAAACTAACACACCATTGTAATTATACCCCAATAAAGATGTTAATAAAAAAAAAAAGAGGGTACTTCCAAACCCTCTGCCAGGGGGCTCCCTTATCTAAGATCCTCTCTTCAAAGGATGGGAAGATAGGGAGCTGGGGAAGAGTAACAGGGTGAGTGTGTATGTATGTGTGTATGTGTGTGTGTGATAGTCACTGCTGATCTTCAGCTTTCCCATATGACTACCTTCTTCTCCTGTAGAAGAGAGGAAAAAAAGAATCATGATTAAAGTGTCAGGATACCCTAAGTTTTCCTCTTCTGTTTTGAACCCTCTTTCTCATCTCTCAGTTTGTCCCCTTCTTTCTTTTGACCACTGCTTCCACTCCTGGCTGTAGTGTTTCTGTTCTCTTGTCCTCTTAAAGCCACAGGGCCTCCGGGATCAAATGACAGACTCTTGGAGGAAAATAGGAGATGTGCTTTGGGACCAGTGAGGTAACCTGCAGGCTCTCAGTGTCGCTGAGAGGAGGAACAGGCTCACCTGATGTTCTCAAATGGCCTACTGGTGTTGAAGGTTGAGTCTAGCTATTCCTAAGTCTTCCCAGACTTGTGTTCCTAACTCATCCAAATCCAGTGGAATCTTAATCCTCATCCCACATGGAGCTGTCAGTACCATTAGTTCTTCATCTCAGGACTTTTAGTTATCCTTCAACTACCTATCTGCTACCTTCTAGTGCTTCCTACCCTTCGTGGGAATGGGGTACATTTCAAATTGTCTTCAGCGGACATAGTGTTTCTAAAAATGGATTCTTACCAAGGAGTTACTAAATCAGGAATCTTCAAAAGGCTCATATCCTGTCTTAGGTTGGGTTCCCTAGAGCGAGAGCCTGATGTGGGGATTCCTGTACAGGTGACTCTTCGGGGGAGTGCTTCAGAAGAAATCTGAGGGAAGGAGGGGAGCAGAGCAAGGAAGGGGAAAGCTAAGCAGGAATGTGACTTCAGGAGAATCATGGCCTCCACCTGGTCCTTCCAGGAGCTCTGGAGTATAAATGGCACCACAGAGTTGTCCTGCATTGAGGCAAGGAGGTGGGTGCTTTCGTATCCACACACCAGTCAGCCACCGGCTGGAGGCTTGGAGGGGTGTCATTCCCAGGCACGTGGGGAGGTGGGTCCTGTTGTCCAAAGTGTGAGGTGTCAGCAGCACCTGCAACAGCTGAGAACAGAGATCCCTGACTGTTAAAGGGACCCCAAGCGCACCATCCACCTCTGCTACCTACCCCCTGACTCTTTAATTCGTCTTGAAATTCTGCCATATTGAAGTAATTCTAAGTACAGAAAAAAAAAGAAAAAGGTTTTAACTGCAGTTGATTTATGATAAAATGCTGTAAAATGCAAAAATCTGAAGTTTCACAGGACAGGAACAAGGAAGTCAATAAGCGTGTAATGATATAATTAGGTAAATAAATTATGCATTTGCACGGCATTCTTTGCCCCATAAAGTCTGCCCCCCTCCATCTACCTCCCTGAGTTCATCTGGTACCACTCTCCCCACCCTGCTCATTATGCTCTAATCAAACTGGTCTCTCTGTTCCTCCAATGCAACAGGCTTGCTACTTTCCTGGGGCTCGTGCACTTCCCTTCCCTCTGTCTGTAACACTGCACACGGCTGCCCCTAAAATCACTCAGGACTTGGATCCCACATCATACCTCCCAAGAGGACTTCCCTAAACACCCAGCTTCAGGAGCTTCCCTTGTTACTCTCTAACATATCACCCTGTTTCCTAGCTCTTATCACGCTATGGTTTATTATCTTTTACCTGTCTTCCTTCCTCTAGCGTAAAAGCTTTGGGAGAGTGACAATCTTATCTGCTTTATCCAGAGCTGGAGTGTAGGAGTCTCTCAATCAGTGGCTGTTTGGTAAGTAAATGAATGTATACACAGTTTAAAATGATGTTTACCAGGGCTTCCCTGGTGGCGCAGTGGTTAAGCATCCACCTGCCAATTCAGGAGACACGGGTTCAAGCCCTGGTCCGGGAAAATCCCACATGCCACAGAGCAACTAAGTCTGTGCGCCACAGCTACTGATCCCACGTGCTGCAACTACTGAAGGCTGTGGGCCTAGAACGTGTGCTCCACAACAAGAAAAGCCCGCGCACAACAACGAAGGGAAGCCTCCACTTGCCGCAACTAGAGAAAGCTCACACACAGCAACGAAGACCCAACGCAGCCAAAAATAAATATATTTAAAAAAATGTTTACCACAATTATGCAACAAAAAGTTTTAAATGACCAATATCTACTGTTAAGCAAAAACACCATGATGTAAAATGTCATGTTATATAATTAAATATTCATTGAGAGAAGTTCTGCTTCTGGCCATGATGGAGTAATAGCGGCTCCAGAGGTTTACTCTCTTACCTTAAACGACTAAAAATCTGGACAAACTATGACATAGTGGTTTTCAGACTTTGGACAATAGTCAGCACAGGACTGTTTCCCCTGAGAGGAGGGGGAGAAAAACAAGGCCAGTCCTATGATTGCTTCACCTTACTAGCTGGAGGCAGTTTCTAGGCTGCAGTTTGAGGACGGGAACCCAAACAGAGCCTGGTGGTCGCACTGAATTGAGAGCTTGGAGTTCAGGGAAGCTAAGATAGCTAGAGTTTAAGAGGCAGCATCAGAGAGGAGGGACCTGCCCACAGAGAGAGCTCTGAAGATCTGCAGATCAACTCCTTGGCTGAGAGAAAACACATGTGAAAGAAAATGACCCGAAGCTGGGAGAGGAGGGATGTTGAGGGGAACACACACAGCAATGGGCATCAAGAGCCCCCCAAATTCCTGGAGCTCATGGAATTCTGTTCCCACCAACCAGAGTGGAAAGACCTCATAATACACAGGGCATCAAGTAGGGTCCTCAGAAGGACATTGTCAGAATAGTGGGACCTGATCAGCCCTAGACTCACTGTCTAGCACCCACCTAACAGGAACTATAGTACACTGTGCAGGAATCAAACTGACTGTAAGTAAGCAAGCTGTGTGTCCGAACCACCTAGAGCACCATTTAAAGGATTACAATAAGACCCAGTGCCCCAAAATGTAAAATTCACAATATCCTGCAACCAAGCAAAGCTTGACAAATATGCATCAAAATAAGAAAATATTACCCATAACCAGGAGAAAAATCAATCTGTAGAAACTGCCCTAGAAATGCCAGAGGCGACGGAATTTAGCAGACAAGAAAATGAAAACATACTCCACATGCTGAGGGAGGTAGAAGAAAACGTAAAGACAATGAAGGGAGAAATGGAAGACACCGAAAAGGTCCAACTGAAACTCCTAGAGGTGAAAAATATAATATCTGAAATGAAAAATATACTGCATGGGATTAAGAGCAAATCAGATAACGCAGATGAAAAGATCAAGGAATTTAAAACATGACAATAGAAACTGTCAAAAAAAAAAGATCAGGGAAACAAAAAAAAGCTTCAGTTACCTGTGAGACAATATCTAGTAAATCTGAGTCCCAGGAGAGGAGGGGAGGTAGAAAAAATTTTTGAAAAACTAATGGCTGAAATATTCCCCAAATTGATGAAAACTATCAACTCACAGATATAAGAAGCTCAATAAACTCCAAGCAGAATAAACCTAAAGAATTTGTTGCCAGGAGACCTGCACTAGAAGAAATGTTAAAGGCAGAAGGTGATGGAAATTTGGATCTACACAAAGGAATAAAAAGCACAGAAATGCTAAATAGTAGGCTACATAGAAAAGAAGACATTCTTGCTTTTAAATCTCTTTAAAAGATCATTGATTAATGCAAAAATAATTGCAATGTATCTTCAGTTTATAGCATATGTCAGAGTAAAATGTTTGACAATAGCCCAGGAGGGAGGGAATGTAAGGCACTTCTGTAAGTTTCTTTCACTATATGTGAAGTGACATAAAACTATAAAATTATTTGAAGGTAGACTGTGATAAGGTTGAAGATGTACATTGTAAACCATAGAGAGCAACCACCAAAACGAATTGTTTAAGAGATACATACAAGGCTTCCCTGGTGGCACAGTGGTTAAGAATCCACCTGCCAATGCAGGGGACACGGGTTAGAGCCCTGGTCCAGGAAGATCCCACATGCCACAGAGCAACTAAGCCCATGTGCCACAACTACTGAGCCTGTGCTCTCAAGCCCATGAGCCACAACTACTGAAGCCCGTGTGCCTAGAGCCCGTGCTCTGCAACAAGAGAAGCCACTGCAATGAGAAGCCTGTGCACTACTACAAAGAGTAGCCCCCGCTCACCGCAACTAAAGAAAGCCGGTGCAGCAAGAAAGACCCAATGCAGCCAAAAATAAATAAATAAGAATAAAGTTCCCTTTAAAAAAAGAGATACATACAGCTAATAGTGGAAATAAAATAGAAGCATAAAAAAATTCTCAATAAATCCAAAAGAAGACAGAGGAGAAAAGAAATGAAGAACAAATGAGATACATAGAAAACATACAGCTTAAACTTTCCAGCCAACACAGGTATATGATACATTTCCCAACCTCCTGATTTCGGGGGAGGAAAGCCACCTGGTTCAGCTTCTGGCTCTCTTGTGGAAAGGGAGTTATGGTGTGAATCATGGCTACACCAGGCACTTTCCCAGGACAACCTTCCTGAACACTATCCTAAAGGACACCGCTAAGGAAAAAAACCTTGGACCTTCACTGTCATCTAGGAAAGTCTGTCAATCAGCCACCCCATGAGGCACATCGTAGCAATGAGCACCACTTGTGTAGGGGAAGACCAATGTGACAGGGTAGAACAAGATGGTCCCAAGACCACACTTGTGTGTAAGTCTCTCCCACCAAGGTTTCTTCATGTGTCTGTCTTCTGTCCCCCCAGGCACTAGAGAGGTGAGGTTTTCTGAGACCACCATGAAAACGTACATTGACTGGAGGGGAGGGACCACTTCCATTTGCATGTTAGCATGAACCGGTTAAATAGATTAGCTGAACTATACCTTGGAACTACTAACCCTGGGAGAAAGAACTATAGAGCAGTTAAGTTTTCTGCATTAAGATAAAACCAGCCATGGTGGGCAAGAAGCTTGCATCAGTAAGGGGGAATAACACCCTAAAGACCGACCCTCCTGTTTCAATTTGCCCTTGGGCCTAGTCCTGTTGAGTCTTAGATGGTAGTAGGATGGTGGTTCTTAATATGGAGGCACATCTTTGACTACTAGAATTTGGGATGGAATATTTGAAAAAAATTATTATTATTAGAATAATTCAAAAATGACACCAAATTCAGCAGTGATTTCACCTGCAGTCATTGCTAGAATCTAACAAGCCCTCACAGTATTTACAATCAAAGAGAGAGTACCGTCCATTTATATCAACATGTCACTATTTGGAAAGAGCTTGTTTATTGCCCCCTAAAGCCATCTCTTACATAATCCTAAGACAATGTTCTCATGTGTTCCAGTCAACACAGAACTTTTTTCTGCTTTGTTTTTTGTTTTCTGGGGGATTGGGGGATGGTTGAACTGGGGAAGTTATACATTCTGGCTCCACGTTATACCATTCCTCTTTCTACAAGAAAGTTTGCATCCCTCTCAATACCCCGTGGTACGATCTGCTTGACTCAGCATTCTGACATACCTGAATCCTCAGTTTTAGCAAAAAATTAACTTTATGCATTAACCAATATTTGGCAGTGCCCCATGAAAGGAGCGACAGCAGCAGAGAGTAAATAGGAAATAGGATTTCAGCCCCAGGAAGCTGAACTTGACTCAGTCAAGGCTAACAACACCTGCCACATCCAATACCCTGAGTCTGAGTGGGTCACACAGGGTGGGCTTCTGTCACCAGCAGAAGTTTATCAGCCTTGAGCCATATGACTCAGCTGGGGCAGGACCAGTTAAAAGTGAGGAAACCATCCACGTATGTCAGAGATATGTTTTCTCTTTTTTCCCTTTGGGAAGATGTTCTCGGGAACTCTTTGCCAGGAAGTTGGTCACTTCCTGCCCCAGTGATAGCTTCTCTTGCCACACAGAGTTGGCTGAAGATGCCTCCCCACTCCAGAAGACAGGCCTCGGGATGGTGCTTTCCAGTATCAGGAAAGTGAGCCCCTCAGGGAGCTTGGGGACAGGAGGCAGCAGCTGCAGGACAAGCAGCGTGACTGAGAAGAGTGGGCTTGGGGGGCCGAGGGCAAAGGGCAAAAGGACTTAGAAAAGTAACAGGTCTGCTGGAGAAACTGCCAGGAGAAATGTGCTGAAAGTGTAGGCAAGCGCATGAAAGGAAAGAGTGGACTAAATGATGAGGAAGGACGAGAAGTATGTTCGTAAGAGCCTGCGGAAGGGACAGCAAAGCTCTAATAGAAATGCTAGTAACTGGTCAGTGAGGGACATGGGGCTGGCTACACGCAGGAAGGGGTCGAGTGTGCGAGAAGGGGAAGAAAACGACAACTGTTAGGGCCAAAAACTGGGACACTTACTTGGTCCTGCTAGACTAAAGAACTCCCCGAGTGGGCATTAATGCTACATTCAAATTTGTTTTACACCTACATTATTTTTGCATAATAAATGTGTACTAAGTTCTATTGGTAATCTACCCATGGAATTGATTAAATTAATATCAAATATATCCTTTTTTGTCTAAGGTACTGGTCTGCCCAGGTAAGAGGGACCTCTGCCTTGGGCCTATGCTTTAGAGCTTTACTATTCAAAGTATGGTCCTTATACCACAGCACTGGCATCATCTGGGAGCTTGTTAGGACTGCAGAATCTCAGCCCCTACCACAGACCTGCTAAATAAGATCCCAGGGGATTCACATGCACATTGCAGTCTGAGAAATGTGCTTCCTTCAGCTGTGTCTCTGCTCACTGGAGGAGGGGTCCTCGGGGCCAAGGAGATGTGGCCACCTGAGCCCACCTTCTCCTCTAGACCATGCTCCAGGGAGCAGGGATGCCTGAATCCTCTGCAAAGCTGGCCTTTCCTGCTCCTGCCTCCAGGGCCTGTGTGCACTTTTCCCAGACCACGCTTCCAGAGCCAACCTCACTTCTGGTATGAGATCTGCGGCCCTGAAAGGTGGCCTCGGGGCAGCTGTTTGCAGGGGGGTGTGGACAGAGGTTGGACCACAGGCTGAAGTACCCATGGCCTCGCTCATGAGGCCCCTCAGAGAGAGTCAAGGGCAGTAAAGGAAGTGGGGACAGGTCAGAGGGGAATGGGAGTCATTTCCTGAGCCACCCCATTCCAGCACAGAACTCCAAGGAGTTCAAGAATTCTGCATTTGACATTGCCCTTCCAGGTCATTATGAAGGTACACTTGTCAAAGTAGGAGAATAAAACATTTTATTTAACAGCTTATTCTCGATTCATAACTTTTAAATATTTAGACATAGGTACAGGGGACTCCATGTGGGCTTTTGCTTGTGTCCCACAAATGTTTTTGTTGTACCCAAAATACACAGATCTGGAGAGAGCCAAGTGACCATGCTCACATCGACTGGTTCCCAGGCAGGACTGTACCCGAGTAAAACCTCTCTATGGCCCACTTATCCAGCTGGTGATAAAAAGGAGGAAATATCCCTCAGAACTTGAAAAGGGGGGTTATAAAGGAAAAAATCAGATTCTAGAAGGTAGAGCAAAAACAGGGCAAGAACCTATCATTATACAACTTGAAAAGTGCTATTAACAGAATTATAGGTAGAGTATCCTGTTAGCCCAGAGAGACAGACATTACTTCAGCCAGGAAAGTTTCAGTGTGAAAGCTGTAACTGCCGGGATGAAGGGGTTTTGAGACGTGGCCATTTTGGTGGAAAAGGGCAGCCTGTAGCCAGTCTGGCTGGAAGACTGAATGTGTAGAGAAAGTTCCAGGGGCCAAGTCTGCATAGGTGAGAGGGACAAGACTATGGAGGGTCTTTATTTAGAAGATCAACATTTCCCAAACTGCTCTGCAGCCATCTTTGTGCCATAGAGGTTTCTAGGATGTTATCAATATTTTTCTTCCAAAATTTATTTAAATACATACATATATATACCATACTTTGAATGTGTATTTAAATACATACATATATATATATATGACATTATGTGGAACAACTATGAACCTACATGTGAAAAAAATGAATTTAGACACAGAACTTATACCCTTCACAAAAATAGACCTACAAGTGAAACGCAAAACTCAAAACATCATAGACCTAAAAGCAAAACACAAAACCATCAAACTCCTAGAAGATAACATAGGAGAAAACCTAGATGGCCTTAGGTATGGCAATGACTTTTTAGATACAACACCAAAGGCATGATTTATGAAAGAAATAACTGATGAGCTGGACTCCATCAAAATTAGAAACTTCTCTTCTGTGAAAACGATGTCAAGAGAATAAGACAAGCCACGACTGGGAGAAAATATTTGCAAAAGACACACCTGACAAAGGACTTTATCCAAAATATGCAAAGAACTCTTAAAAGTCAACAATAAGAAAACAAACAGCCTGATTAAAAATGGGCAAAAAACCTGAACAGACACCTCACCAAAGAAGATATACAGATGACAAGTAAGCATATGAAAAGATGTTCAATGTCATATGTCATTACAGAATTGAAAATTAAAACAACAATGAGATACCACTACACACCTATTAGAATGGCCAAATGTTGGCCAGGATATGGAGCAATAGGAACTCTCATTCATTGCTGGTGGGAATGCAAAACGGTACAGCAACTTTGCAAGACAGTTTGACGGTTTCTTATAAAACTAAATGTACTCTTACCATATGATTCAGCCATTTTGCTCTTTGCTATTCACCCAAATGAACTGAAAAACTTATGCCCACACAAAAAAAACTGTACATGGATATTTATAGCAGCTTTATTCATAATTACCAAAAGTCAAAACAACCAAGATGTTTTCATTAGGTAGATGGATAAAGTGTGGTACATCCAAACAATGGAATATTACTATGCTAAAAAGAAATGAGTTATCAAGCCATGACAAGACATGGGGGAATCTTAAATGCATATTACTAAGTGAAAGAACCCAGTCTGCAAAGGCTACACACTGTATGATTCCAACCAAATGACATTCTGGAAACGGCAAAACTATGAAGACAGTAAAAAGATCAGTGGCTCCAAGGGGTGTAGTGGGGGACAGATGACTAGGCAGAACACAGAGGATTGTTAGGGTAGTGAAAATATTCTGCATGATACAGCAGTGGTGGATACATGTCACTGTACACTTGTCAAAACCCACAGAATGTACACCAAGAGCGAGTCCTAATATAAACCATGGACTTTAGGCGATTATGATGTGTCAATGTAGGTTCATCATTCATAACAAATGTACTACTCTGGTGGGGGATGTTGATAGTTGGGGAGCCTGTGGGGGGGAAGGGAGTATATGGAAAATACTTGTACTTCCTGCTCATTTTTGCTGTGAACTTTAGAGTGCTCTAAAAATAAAGATCGAAGAGGAAGAATAAGAGGAAGGAGGAGAAGAAGGAGGAAAGAAATTGTGAAGAAATGCATAAATGGAGAAGAGACAAGTCTCCCTTGCAGAAGAATTCCAAATAATTTATGTTGATACTCTACCCTAAAGGAGGGAGAGCATAACTCCCCACCCTTAGATGTAGTGATTTCCTTCCAAAGAGAACATTATGGGAAGGGGGATAAGGAGTAAATTTGCAGTAGAGAAATTTGACAAACATGATCTCAGCCAGGTGATCAAGGTCAACATCAACAGTGATAAGTCACATTGATAGTATGTACCCTTGATATCGTGGGATGAAAATGGCGCTCTATGTCTGTGATCTTCCTTGTAAAAACCCATAATCCTAGTCTAATCATGAGAAAAACATCGGACAAATCCCAACGGAGAAACAGTCTACAAAATACCTGACTAGCATGTGTCAAAATTATCAGGGTCATCAAAAATAAGAAAGTCTGGGCTTCCCTGGTGGCGCAGTGGTTGAGAGTCCGCCTGCCGATGTAGGGGATGCGGGTTCGTGCCCCGGTCCGGGAAGATCCCACATGCCGCGGAGTGGCTGGGCCAGTGACCCAAGGCCACTGAGCCTGCGCATCTGGAGCCTGTGCTCTGCAACGGGAGAGGCCACAACAGTGAGAGGCCTGCATACCGCAAAAAAAAAAAAAAAGTCTGAGAAACTGTCATAGTCAAGAGAAGCCTGAGGAGACATGACAACTAAATGTAATGTGGCATCCTAGATGAGTTCCTGGATCACAAAAAGGACATTAGTTAAAAACTAAAGAAATCTGAATCAAGTATGTACTTCAGTTAACAATGTATCAATTGTGCTTCATTAATTGTAACAAATGTATCATACTATCTCTGCAATGTTTCTGTAAACCTAAAAGTGTTCTAAAAATTAAAACTTATTTTTAAAAAAGATACTAAAAACACATATGGTTTTTTCCCCCTATGGTGTCCACTTCCCTTTAGAAATGGTGTGTCTACACAGGCATGGTGTGCAAAGCTCCTTTGGGAGCTTAAGGGAGGCGGCAACACTTACCAATAAACAATCATCTCTCATTAGGCCCCCTGTGATTTCAGCATTCATTGTTATGCTATTCCATGTTTATTGTGGCCTAAACATTTACACACCATTCTTTAAAATTCTGTGCTGGGCAGGAGGAGGTTGTAGTATAGTGATTGTCTTAGTCTGCTCAGGCTGCCATAACAAAATACCATATAGACCGAGTGGCTTAAACAACAGAAATTTATTTTTCAAAGTTCTGGAGGTTGGCAGTCCAAGATCAAGGTGTCAGCAAGGGTAAGTTTCATTCTGAGGTTTCTTTTCTTGTTGTAGGCAACCTCCATCTTGTTGTGTGCTCACATGACGTCTTTTTGGAAAGAGAGAGAGAGAGAGGTTATCTTGTGTCTCTTCTTATAAGGGCACTAATCCAATCATGAGGGCCCCACCCTCATGACCTCCTCTAAACCTAGTTACCTCCCAAAGGCCCTGTCTCCAAATACCATCACGTTGAGGTTAGAACTTCAATAACACATTTTCAACATACACTGCCATTCAGTACACAACAGCAGTTAAGGTCTCCAGGCTCTGGAGTCGAACTACCTTGGTTCGCACACTGACCTTACCCCTTACTATCTCTGTGACCGTGAACAATTTGCTCTATGACTGTCTCTGCCCCTGTTTCTTCATCTGTAAAATGGGAGATATAGTTGGCCCTCAGTATCCAGTATCTGAGGGGAAATGTTTCCAGGGTCCCCCACAGATACCAAAATCCAAGATTGCTCAACTCCCTTATATAAAATGGTGTAGTATTTGCACATAATACACACATCCTCCCATATCCTTTTTTTTTAACATCTTTATTGGAGTATAATTGCTTTACAATTGTGTGTTAGTTTCTGCTTTATAACAAAGTGAATCAGCTATACATATACATATATCCCCATATTTCCTCCCTCTTGTGTCTCCCTCCCTCCCTCCCTATCCCACCCCTCTAGGTGGTAACAAAGCACAGAGCTGATCTTCCTGTGCTATGTGGCTGCTTCCCACTAGCCATCTATTTTACGTTTAGTAGTGTATATATGTCCATGCCACTCTCTCACTTCATCACAGCTTACCCTTCCCCCTCCCCGTGTCCTCAAGTCCATTCTCTACATCTGCATCTTTATTCCAGTCCTGCCCCTAGGTTCTTCAGAACCATTTTTTTTCTTTCTTTTTTAGATTCCATATATATATGTTAGCATACGGTATTTGTTTTTCTCTTTCTGACTTACTTCACTCTGTATGACAGACTCTAGGTCCATCCATCTTGCTACAAAAAACTCAGTTTCATTTCTTTTTATGGCTGAGTAATATTCCATTGTGTATATGTGCCACATCTTCTTTATCCATTCATCTGTCAATGGACACTTAGGTTGCTTCCATGGCCTGGCTATTGTAAATGGTGCTGCAATGAACATTGTGGTACATGACTCTTTTTGAGTTATGGTTTTCTCAGGGTATATGCCCAGTAGTGGGATTGGTGGGTTGTATGGTAGCTCTATTTTTAGTTTTTTAAGGAACCTCGATACTGTTCTCCATAGTGGCTGTATCAATTTACATTCCCACCAACAGTGCAAGAGGGTTCCCTTTTCTCCACACCCTCTCCAGCATTTACTGTTTCTTTTTTTTTTTTTTTGTGATACGCAGGCCTCTCGCTGTTGTGATCTCTCCCATTGCGGAGCACAGGCTCTGGATGTGCAGGCTCAGCGGCCATGGCTCACGGGCCCAGCCGCTCCACGGCATGTGGGATCTTCCCAGACTGGGGCACGAACCCGTGTCCCCTGCATCGGCAGGTGGACTCTCAACCACTGTGCCACCAGAGAAGCCCTGTTTGTAGATTTTTTGATGATGGCCATTCTGACTGGTGTGAGGTGATACCTCATGGTAGTTTTGATTTGCATTTCTCTAATGATTAGTGATGTTGAACATTCTTTCATGTGTTTGTTGGCAATCTGTATATCTTCTTTGGAGAAATATCTATTTCGGTCTTCTGCCCATTTTTGAGTTGGGTTGTTTGTTTTTATGATACTGAGTTGCATGAGCTGCTTGTAAATTTTGGAGATTAATCCTTTGTCAGTTCCTTCATTTGCAAATATTTTCTCCCATTCTGAGCGTTGTCTTTTTGTCTTGTTTATGGTTTCCTTTGCTGTGCAAAAGCTTTGAAGTTTCATGAGGTCCCATTTGTTTATTTTTATTTTTATTTCCATTTCTCTAGGAGGTGGGTCAAAAAGGATCTTGCTGTGATTTATGTCATAGAGTGTTCTGCCTATGTTTTCCTCTAAGAGTTTGATGGTGTCTGGCCTTACATTTAGGTCTTTAATCCATTTTGAGATTATTTTAGTGTATGGTGTTAGGGAGTGTTCTAATTTCATTCTTTTACATGTAGCTGTCCAATTTTCCCAGCACCATTTATTGAAGAGGCTGTCTTTTCTCCATTGTATATTCTTGTGTCCTTTATCAAAGATAAGGTGACCATGTGTGTGTGGGTTTATCTCTGGGCTTTCTATCCTGTTCCACTGATCTATATGTCTGTTTTTGTGCCACTACCATACTGTCTTGATTACTGTAGCTTTGTAGTATAGTCTGAAGTCAGCAGCCTGATTCCTCCAGCTCTGTTTTTCTTTCTCAAGACTGCCTTGGCTATTCAGGGTCTTTTGTGTTTCCATGCAAATTGGAAAGATTTTGTTCTAGTTCCGTGAAAAATGCCATTGGTAATTTGATAGGGATTGCATTGAATCTGTAGATTGCTTTGGGTAATAGAGACATTTTCACAATGTTGGTTCTTCCAATCCAAGAACATGGTATATCTCTCAATCTCCCATATATTTTAAATCATCTCTAGATGACTTATAATAACTAATGCAATGTAAATGCTATAGAAATAGTTGTAAATACAGTGTAAATGCTATGGAAATAGTTGCTGACATGCAGCAAATTCAAGTTTTGTTTTTTGGAAATTTCTGGAATTTTTTTTCTCCAGTATTTTCTATCCAAGTTTGGTTGAATCTTTGGATATGGAACTTGAAGAAACAGAAGGCTGACTGTATTAACAATACTTACCTTGCAGGTTTCTCTGAGGATTAAGTGAGTCAATGGGTATAAAGTGCTTAGAATAGTGTTGGCATGTAAGTATCAGCTAATGCTATCTGTTATCATCATTATGACGATATAGTTCATAATCTCCTCCCGGTGTTTTTCCCAATATATCATCTATAAAAAGTGTCCTGAAGTCAGATGTGTCTGAGAAATCAACAAACAATGGGGAAGCTTTTTTGAAAGGGTTTTGAGCAGGGAGAGTCCGCCTCTAGTGTTGTACTTTCTCTGCAGATGTGCCGGCCAAAGTGGCCATTTCCTTCCTTTGTTCCTTACCTCATTTGTCCGGCTGGAATATTATGTTTTTGGCACGTTCTGACTTTTAGGGGGAAAAGGGTGAAGTTACACATTCAACCATATAATATTGTAGATCTCGACTCCACCTCATCGTCTTTTACAAAGGCAGTGAATTATATAAGTAAAAACAGACCTCTAATGAATATAGCACTTACTTATGCATTCAGTTGCATTTGCATTTCAAGTAAAATTTTAATTTCTTAACAAATGCCTATCTCTATTCCATGGTTATATTTTTAATGGTCATTTTCTTCCTAACTTGTGGTATATCACAGTTATTGACTGCATTTGCCCTCCAGTTAAGCTAAAATAGTTTAGCCCATCACCCACCTAAACTTGTACCCTCATATGTTCCTCATATGTTTTCATATGAGGAACCCTCATATGTTTTCAACTTGCTACTCTTTTTTTTTTTTTTTTTTTTTTGTGGTACGCGGGCCTCTCACCGTTGTGGCCTCTCCCGTTGTGGAGCACAGGCTCCGGACGCGCAGGCTCAGTGGCCATGGCTCACGGGCCCAGCCGCTCTGCGGCATGTGGGATCTTCCCGGACCGGGGCATGAACCCGTGTCCCCTGCATCGGCAGGTGGACTCTCAACCACTGCGCCACCAGAGAAGCCCAACTTGCTACTCTTATTTCAGTGCTTGGTACTATACACAGACTGTATTTTTTTTTTCTTTCAGTTTTTAATTGTGGTAAAATACATATAACATCAAATTTATCCTCTTAACCGTTTTAAGTGTACAGTTCAGTATGGACTGTATTTTTATTGTTAATGCTTGTTTTATGGACCTGCCTGCTTTTAACTTGTGTACTGTGTAAACCCAATGTATACATATCTGTTGAAAAGAAAAAAAAAAGTCCTCAGATGCCTGGTAACAACATCCAGAAGGAATCTGTGCAAAGTTTTTCTTTGCTTCCTTTTTTTCTTTTAATGGTCTAGGTCTGTTCCACAGGAAAAGGCTTGGTTTTCTAAGAAAATCTTGATAATCTGGATAATGGTAATTGTTCTCTTAAACCTACCTGATCAGCTAATAATACTTTCTGTTACCCTGATACTTTAGTTTTTGAACAAAAAGATAAACATCTCTTTGGTTCTCTCGGCCTTCTGGTGAGGAAAGAACTGGTTCCTGTTTGGTCCAGAAGGGAACCAGGCAGGGAGTCAGCAAAATGCACAGTGTCCCAGGGCATGCTGGGAAGGGGAATCAGGGAGGCCCTGGGCCATGGCTGATAGCTGCTTCCCTGGACTCCTTTCTATAGCTCTGTGCTCAGCTAGACACTGTCACTCACACAGCTCTGCCTGTGAAGGGTCTACAGCAGCCGGATCAGGAAAGTGAGGTGCACGTATATATTAAAAGCAGTTCAAGGCCATAGTTAAGTGGCAAATGAACAATACAGATAGTAAAGTAAGAAACTCTGTGGTTGGAGGGTTAGAAAAAGCTTCATGGGAGAAGTGGGATTCTTGAGGCACCTTGAAAGAATAGACAGATTATTGGAGAAACAGAGGGAGAATTAAGGGCCTGCTGCTCAGGGAGTCTAAAAGCAGAGAAGGAAATGAACAGGGCATGTTGAGAAAACTTGTATCTCCCCAAACCATTTTACTATGAATTTTCACCTTGTCTTGACCTTGAGTTGATTGGATGGGCTTTCACCAGTTGCAAAGTCTGTTTTTTTGCTTTCACCTCTTCTCCTTAACACAGCTTCTAGCATTTACCTTTTTATATTTCTGTGGATGAAAAATAGATCTGTCTTTTTCCTTTTTTGGACACTGGCTTCCTGAGGGTAGAGGTCATGGCCGTGATGGGCGACAGTGTTTCTGGGAAAAATACAAGGAGCTGTTCCTTGCCTGAATCTGGCATGTACCCAAGGTTAGACTTCTCTCCCAGGAAGAGGTGCCTGAGAGTGGTGTTGGGGAGCGTCTTCAGACACTTCTGGGGTGCCTGTGACTACGGAACTTTGGGAAGGATCTCCCCCATCACTGGCCGTGAGCTTCTCCTGACAGAGATCACATGTGGAGTTTCTGTGTTTATCCAACAGCAACACTGACCAGCCTCAGGGTTGGCACTGGCTGACACCTGGACCCTGAAGGCATTGATCAACTTTGTAGTCACCCCTGACCCTCTGGGGTCTCCATCTGGTTACTCAGCTTATCCTGATCACAGTGGTTTAGCTAAGAAGAAAGGGCTTCTGGGCAGAATGCCATTAGGAAGATTGTCCCTCAGGAAACAACACACCCTTTTATTTATGGTCTTTTCCTTTTCCCCCATCAAATCAGATTTTGCTTTCTCACACTACTTAGGTGAAAGAGACAAAGACTTGCATTTAATATGTAAAAGCTGTAGCTCGCATCTCAATTGCTATTATCCTAACAAAAAGACTTCTTTCAGTGCTTTAAAATCCTTTAGCTATTTACTTTCATTGGTGGGTTACATTTACCTATTTTTTGTTACTAGTTTTATATAGCATAATCACAAGGAAAGGGAAGCAGTTGTATACCACTATTTTTTTTTTCTAGTTAGTCATCCCATTGCATTTTTGTTAAAAAAAAAAAAAAAGAAAAGAAGAAGAAAATTCTACCTGGATTTTAAGTTTTGAATTTAAAAAATAACTATTTTTTATCTTTTTTTTTCTTATTTTTTACCTTACTTTCCAAGACACGTGATAAAATCACTGACACAGACAAGTATAAAAGCATTATATGCCCTAAATTTCTTTTGGTTTCCTTATCTGTGAAATGAAAGTTTACCCTGAATGGATTAAAAGAGATTTTAAAAGTTTCCTTCTAGTTTAATATTTATGGTTTACAGGAAGATATGGTGCTGTTTCTGTTGGAAATTCAAGGTGGTAATATCACTTTAAAAAAAAGAATAAAAAAGGAATAGAGGGAGAGACAAAAATTTGGCCTGAAGTAGATTGGGGATCACCACTTAAGACCTTAAGACCCCCGGTTCTGAAAATGGTCAGCATTAGTGTGAACAGAAGTCAGCAGTCCTCCCACAGGGTCACTGTATATGGAGTTTAAAATCGGCAGCCAAGGGTTCTGAGGCAAGTAACAAAAGTGTGTGAAGTGGTGGAGTGAGAGCCCAAGGGGAGTGGTAGGAGCCATAGTCAATAGGAGAGCTCCTGACCCCTACCTAAAACTATGTAAATTACAAACTATGAAGCACTGGGTTGCCCAAAACACACAAAGAAATCTGTGGCTGTGTTTGGTCCACAGGCTACTAGCTTCCCACTCTTAAATTCAAATCCAGCCAATCTCTTTATTTTTCAAGTAAAAATCTGAGGTCCAGAGAGAGGCAGTAATTTGCCTGAGGTCATACAGCTATTTAGTGGTGTAACAAGAACGAGAAGCCAGGTTTCTTGATTCCCAAGTCAGTGTTCTTCCGTCTGATTATCCCCCAACTTAGATCTGTTCAAATCTACTGATTGTCAACACAGAATGGGTTATGGTCTTATCTGAAAATTGGTTATAACAATACCTACTCTTAAAAGTAAAAGGAGATCTCTGCTAAAGTTACTTTTAAAAAGTGTTGACACATTATCAAGTCATTATTGAATCATGAATACTCTGGAACGGCCCCATCCAACAGCCACATAGGTAACTGAAAGTATTCTAGTAGCCACATTTAACCAAAGTCAACATATGTGTCAAAAATATTATCATTTCAACATGTAATAAATATAAGGTTTATTAATGAGGCATTTATATTCCTTTTTTAATACAAATCTTTAAAATCTGATGTGTATTTTACGCTTACAGCATATCTTAATTTGGCCAGTCACATTTCAAGTGCTCGGTAGCCACTGTGGCTACCATATTGGACAGTGGAGTTCTAGAAGCTTCTTTATGTTCCAGTCTCACCCGGCGGAAAGCCAGCCATAGCAAAAAGTCCCCAGAGGTTTGTCTCTTTTAAGCCTCCTATTGCTAGTTAATTAAATCCCTAAGCAACGGCTGAGTCATTGTAACTGCGGAAGACAGTTTAAGAAATCTGTCTTAAAGCCAAGAACGTAGCTCCCCGCCTTAAAGGAGGAAGAGTCTGCATTGAATCAGGTGCCCTTGTGTGGGAGGGGAGAAGACAAGTCATTGACACCAACTGAGGAAAGCAGATAAGAGAAATGGGTCCCATTAGGGTCACCATTTCCCTCCAGGCCACTATAAAGGAGAGTCTACAGTGCTTTACTCACTTTGTCCTCACAACCTATCCAGAGGTGGGTACTACATTGTTCCCATTGTATGGAGGAGGAAACTGAGGCACAAAGACATCATGGAGCTTGCCTGAGGTCTTGTAGCTAGTAATCAGCAGAGCTTGTGCTCAACACCTAGACCTGATGGACTTCAACAGCTAGTTTTTAACCACTAGACTATACTTGGGGTGTTCTCACACCATCTCCAAATACCCAGGAGTACCACATGGATATTTGCATAAAAGTGTGTGTAAGTGTTTAGTGTTTACATATAATTTGTTATTGTCTATATGACTGAATGGCCTATTTTCAGGCAAATTTTAATCTAAAATAGTATCACTGCTTCGTAATAAAGTGGTAGTTTCTTGGTTGTTTTAAATCAAAGTCTAGTTGCTGTACAATATTGTATAAGTTCCAGGTGTACAATATAGCGATTCACAATTTTTAAAGTTTATACTCCATTTATAGTTATAAAATATTGGCTATATTCCCCATGTTGTACAATATATCCTTGTAACTTATTTTATACCTAATAGTTTGTACCTCTTACCCATCTACCCCTGTATTGCCCCTCCCCCTTTCCCTCAAAGTGATCTTAGTCTTTCTCTTTACTATTCCTTGTCACCCACCTACTGTTTCTGGTGGACTCTTGGAAGCAAAAGTGTATAAGGGGGAGACACAGAGAGCAAAGACGTAGGAGGTAGATTCCAGGAGTCGGGGGGCTGGCTATCAGCAGAGGAGTGGGAATATCTATAACATCTGATTCGAGGTGGGAGAGGAGGGAAATATCAAAAATTTTGTTTGTCTATTAATTTTTCCTCCTACAATATCTACTATTAGAAGGGATGCTGTTACTTGAAATCACACAATGTCCATGATCCAAATGTGGCTTCAGCAAAGATTATATTTGGTTACTTCCCAATATTCTTGGAGATGGTTGCCAGCACTGGTGCAAATGGGGGCAGTCTAAAGAAGGGAGCCATTCACAGCGTCAGCCTGGGGGTGTCCTGAAGTCGAATGAGAATAACTCGGGTGTTATTTACAGCTTCAGACTCCAGAGCATGAAAGGCTCCAGGCCGCTTTAGCGACAGAAACCTCCAGGACATCCCCGGCCTGACTGTGGTCTGTGAATGGCTCCCTTCTTTGGGCTGCCTTCACAGCGCTCTCCTCACCTCTCGACTGTGTACTTACTGAAACCCCTAGCCCTGTTAGACCCAAACGGTCTACGAGGGATTCCAACTCGCCCAAGAACCGCCAAGAGTCGAGAGCCGCTGCAACACGCAAGAGGTTTATTAGGAGCCGATGCACCGGGGTTCCCTGAACCTCACGCAGGAGGCCGATGGGGAACCCCTAAAAGCGGAATCACATACTTTTTATAGGTTTATTTACTCATAGGGCGGGTATATTCTCACAATGATTGGGTAAATGTGGTGACTTTTGAATTCATTGGCTTAGGAACTTTTGTCCCACCTTCTGGCCGTTATAGTTGTTTGTTCATTGTGGCGGTTAGGGCGTATACCTGTTACGGGCAACTGGAAAATTACCCGCTGTCTGGAAAGTCCCCGTCAACTGAAAAACTCCAAGAATTGGTTTCGATAGGGAGAAGGAGTGGCGCACGATAGGGAGAAGAATTGGTTTACGGGAACAAGTGAGGGGGTGGAAAGTCCCTAAAGGCCCCACAGCCCAGTGCCTAGCACATAATAGGTGCCTAGTACCTTTGAACCACAACACTTTGAACCCACTGGTGAAACCACTTTACAAAGAAGAAAAGCTGTCATTCATATGCATTTTTGTAAAGCTAATTTCTTTAATTGTCACAACTTCTTTGATTGTGGGGCGGGAAAGGAAAATCTTATATTTTCGTGGAAATAAGTAAACAAACTGAGGTTCAGAGGGCTTAAGTAAATGGCCCAAGGTTCATGCAGTTATTAAGTAGATCTGTCTCTTGAATTCGGGTTTCTGATTCCAAATCCCAAGTGTTTCCCTTGGCCTGGGGGAGGAGTTGGAAAGCTGCTGGTTCCTCGTCCCACCACCCCTCCTTTGCCCTCTGCTCAGTCAAGCCAGAGATGGACAGAGCCACCCTTCTCTTAAGTGATTCTCCTCTGGCTCAGCATCCATGACTGAGGACCATCTTGGTGCCAGGTACTAGGCTAAGTGCCAGGGCTGTAAAGAGGAATAAGACAGGTGAGGAACTCCCATTCCACTAGGGGTTCCTGGATGTTTCTGCTGCACACCTGGAAGAGAAATGGGGTGCATGTGCTCTTGGAAACAGGGCAGGAGGCAGCAATGGTCAGAATAAAGGCAAAATGTCAACAAGAGCCCCAAGCTGAGAAAAATCATAATGTGAACAACAAAGAGACAACTGCAGAGAAAGCTGAAATTGAGTTCCAAGCTCCCCACCCCACGCCATTCCCAATATCCCCTAAGAATGTCTTGTGGTTAGAAAGGTCTTGGTAAATATAGGCCATATCTTGAGCAAGTTGACCCCAAGAGCAGAGGGGGACATATCCCCTTTGAGGGCTTCCTCCTCACCTGGACAGATGGGGAACTACTGCTGGCGTGCTGGGGTGGGAGATGAAAAGGGGATGCAGTGTCTGTCATGTCTATTGACTAAGCCTCAGAACCTCTTCTGGTTCTGGTTTGGCTGTGTGTTATTGGTTTTGTGTCACAATGTGTGTGAATCTGTTTGTGAATTTAATCCTGAGAATTAGATCATTCCGTCACAAGACTGTAACTCAGGGAGCAACTGTAGGGAGACATCAAAGAGATGCTGCCCCTGGTTGGGTGGCTGGATGAAGGGGAACCCCACCAACAAAAACAACCACAGAGCTTGCCTCCCTCTTCAATAGAGTGCAGCCCAGGTGAGATATTTTTGTTCCACTGGCCAGGAGGGAATACCCCATAGGCTAACTGGAAGGCTCCTAACTTCCAGAAATGGACAGGAGTTTATTTTTCAGTAAGGAAGAAGCCAATGGACTGCTCCCCACTGCCTGTCTCTGCCCTGCCCAGCTTCCCTACTACTGACACCTCTGAGCTGGACACCAGAGGCTGCAGGATTAGCCACTACTCCATATGGCCTCCCCACTTGTTCTGCCACATCTTAACAGGGTCTCCTGGAGAAAGTATCTTCCCTCCGGCGAAATGAATTGACGAGTAGGAATACTTCTCTAACCACAGGGCTGAGGTTGATAGGATATTTTGAGACAAACAAAATTTTCAACATTTCCCTCCTCTCCCACCTCAAATCAGATGCCACAGATATGCCAGCTTTCCTGCTGATAGCTAGCTCTGCTGATTCCTGGCATTTACCTCCTACCTCTTTGCTCTCTGTGTCCCCCCAACCCATACAGTTTGCTTCCAGGAGTCCACCAGAAACAGTGAGTGGGAGAAAAGGAATAGCAAAGAGAAAAATTAAGAAACTACTACCGTATCGGGAAGCAGTGATACTGTTTTAGATTGAAATTTAGACCACTGAGTCATGTTGACAATAATAAATAGTATTAGCTAAGACTTGCTTTTACCAATGGGCCAGGCACTATTTCAAGTAATTTGCAAATGTAACTCATTTAATCTTTACAAGAAGCCCACCAGGTAGGTTGTATTACTATTCTCATTTTCCACATGAGGACACTGAGGCGTGGAAGGTTTGAGTAACTTGGCCCAAGTCTCTCAGATTTGCGTGTTGGGGCCATCCATGATTTGAACCCTGGCATTCTTGCACCAAAGAAAATAGGGCAAGCAGCTAGTTTGGGAGCAGCCTCTAGGATAGCAGTGGACTCTGCCCAGGAGGAGGGGCAGCACGCTCTGAATGACCTCTCATTGATCACTACCTCTTCTCCAATTTGCTCTCCAGGATTACCAGGTCATTAGTGGTTTTCCAAGGGATGAGGAAGAAGGGGACTTTCCACTTTTATTTATGTTTTTAATTTTTATTGGAGTATAGTTGATTTACAGTGTGTGTTAGTTTCAGGTGTACAGCAAAGTGAATCAGTTATAGATATATATATACATATCCCCTTTTTTTTTTTTTTTTTGCGGTACGCGGGCCTCTCACTGTTGTGGCCTCTCCCATTGCGGAGCACAGGCTCCGGACGCGCAGGCTCAGCGGCCACGGCTCACGGGCCCAGCCGCTCCGCGGCATGTGGGATCTTCCCGGATCGGGGCACGAAACCGCGTCCCCTGCATCGGCAGGCGGACTCTCAACCACTGCGCCACCAGGGGGAAGCCCTTTTTTTTCCTTTAGATTCTTTTCCCATGTAGACCATTACAGAGTATTGAGTAGATTTCCCTGTGCTATACAACAGGTTATTATTAGTTATCTATTTTATATACAGTAGTGTGTTTATGTCAGTCCCAATTTTCCAATGTATCCCTCCCCGCCCCATCCCCTGGTAGGGGACTTTCCACTTTTTATTCTATTTGGTTATGCTTCTCGTTATGAGGACAACTTTATATATATATGTATGTAAGTGTAGTTGATTTACGATGTTTCAGGTACACAGCAAAGTGATTCAGTTCTATATATATTTATATATGTATATTCTTTTTTAGATTCTTTTCCATTACAAGTTATTACAAGATATTGAATATAGTTCCCTGTGCTATATGATAGGTCCTTGTTGTTTATCTATTTTATGTATAGTAGAGTGTGTATCTGTTAATCCCAAATCCCTAATTTATCCCTCTTCCACTTTCCTCTTTGGTAACCATAAGTTTGTTTTCTATGTCTGTTTATGTTTTGTAAATAAGTTCATTGGTATCGTATTTTAGACTCCACATATAAATGATATCGTATAGCATTTGTCTTTGTCTGACTTACTTAGCTTATCATGATAATCTCTAGGTCCATCCATGGTGCTGCAAACGGCATTATTTCATTCATTTTTATGGCTGAGCAATATTCCATTGCATATATGTACCACAACTTCTTAAACCAGTTGTCTATTGATGGGCACCTGGGTTGCTTCCATGTCTCGGCTATTGTAAATAATGCTGCTATGAACATTGAGGTGCATGTATCTTTTCAAATTAGAGTTTTTGTCTTTTCTGCATATATGCCCAGGAGTGGGATTGCTGGATCATATGCTAACTCTATTTTTTAGTTTTTTAAGGAAATTCCAGACTGTTCTCCATAGTGGCTGCACCAATTTACATTCCCACCAACAGTGTAGGAGGGTTAAAGACAACTTTTTTTTTCTTTTTTTGCCACACCATGCAGCTTGTGGGATCTTAGTTCAATCCCGACCAGGGATTGAACTTGGGCCCTCAGCAATGAGAGCTTGGAGTCCTAACCACAGGACCACGAGGGGATTCCCAAGGACACCTTTTTTTAAAAAGGTAAAAATCATGACTCTCCTACAGATATAAAATGAACACATGTTAAAGATTGTTTAAACACATTATCAATGAGAGGACTAGGCAGATGTTACAACTGACTCAAAGGAATCCAAAGGACGACATGTTTATATATCAGGAATATAGCAAAGAATTTGCAAATGGGTGGGAGCAGGGAATGTTGTTCCTCCACTGGACAGAATTTATTTGAATGTCCATAGGTGAGAATTATTATTTTGTACTTTTGCAAAGTACAAAATATTGCAAAGAATTTGCAAATGGGTGGGAGCAGGGAATGTTGTCCCTCCACTGGACAGAATTCATTTGAATGCCCATAGGTGAGAATTATTATTTTGTACTGCTATCAGTTCTCTACTATCTACAGGGTTATACAATAGATCAAAGGCAATGAAAGGCTAGAATCAAATAACCCTAAATGGTATGCTTTAAACAATGCATAGTTTTTGATTGGAGACACAGTTTTTTGGTTTTTGGGGGTTTTGCTATTCCAAATTTCCTCATATTCTGCTTTGCTAGAATCTTTACAGCATGTATATATTGATGTATTATTTGAGTAATTAATATATGTTAACTGTATTTTTTTAAAAAAGAATCCAAGCCCAATACCCTCTTCATTCTCTCACCTTTTTTCTACCCCCAAGACGTCTTTCTTTTCCTCATCCCTCTGATACTAAGCGTATTTAATTTATATTCTGGTTTGATAATTCCCATATCTGAAGTCTCTGTAATATGATTCTTCTGTTGGTTGTTTCTTTTAACTCTCACTCAAGGCATTTTATTTCCTTGTATGTTTTATCATCTGGTTTTTTAATTTTTAATAAATTTATTTATTTATTTTTGGCTGTGTTGGGTCTTCGTTGCTGTGCTCAGGCTTTCCCAGTGCAATTCAGCTCTGCAGAAGTCCAGCTTTGTGCTGGGGTATGTGATCTGATCCTTAAGCTTCTGTGGCCCTCTGGTTGCTAGAAACTGACAGATTTCACATCAGGGTGCCTCTGGCTTTAGTGCTCACTTACCTCTCTAGATTTGCTATTGCTTTGATTTTTTTGCCTCTTAGTTTTTCCTTTTCTCTCCGTGTGTGCTGGCAGGAGGTGGGGGGGCGGGGATACAGGCACACCAGCTCAGCAATACATTTTTAAAATTTAAAAACATTTTTGAGGGCTTCCCTGGTGGCACAGTGGTTAAGAATCTGCCTGCCAACGCAGGGGACACGGGTTCGAGCCCTGGTCTGGGAGGATCACACATGCCATGGAACAACTAAGCCCGTGCACCACAACTACTGAGTCTGCGCTCTAGAGCCCACGAGCCACAACTACTGAGCCCACGTGCTCGAGAGCCTGTGCTCCGCAACAAGAGAAGCCCGTGCACCGCAACGAAGAGTGGCCCCCCTCGCTGCAAATAGAGAGAGCCTGCGTGCAGCAATGAAGACCCAACACAGCCAAAAATAAGAAATAAATATAAATTTTAAAAACTAAAATAAAAACATTTTTGAGTATTTTTAGATATTTTGGTTATTTGGTAATGACAGGATTTTTAAGAATGTCTAGTCCACCGTACTGTGGGAAATAGAAGTTATCTGTTATTCCTAAAGTAGTAGCATATGGTAATAATATAAACCTGGGATTTGGACTAGTTCATCCAAAATGGCTGCTATTTGCCAGGCACTGTACTAGACATTGTGGACAAAATTCTGCCCTTGCCCTCAGGTAGATGCCTGGTCCCATCTCCTTCATGAAGTCAGAAGTGGACTGAATTGGGGCTAAGCTACTTACTAGGCATATTAACTTAAATACATTTATTAACCTATAAAAAGGAGATATATTCCTTATGGACAATGGTGAAGACCAGGTAGACTAACCTATGGATATCAGTCAGAACGATTTCTAATGCAAGCAGCAGAACCTCCAATTTAATATGATTTAAGCAATAAGAAAATTATCATACCACTTACTAGGAAGTCCAGAGTTATCCCAGGCTCCAGGGGAGAATATTAGGACTCTTGGCTCTGCCCTCCTCTATGTGCTGCCATTCATCCTGATGCTGATAACAAGACGAATGCAAGCAATTTCAGGAATCTCATCCCCACACAATACCCAGAGAGAAAAGCCATCTCTTTCCGTGTCTGTTTCCCAGAACCTTCCTCCTCTCCCCTCAGAAAGACTTCCCTTCATGCTTTATTGGCTAGAATTATATCACATGACCTCTCCTAAGCCAGTTAATGTCAAGGGAAATGGAAATGTCATGATTGGTTTAGACTGATTAACACTTGCCTTTGGAAATGGGGAATAGGGTCACCTTTCTCTGAGCCTCAGAAAGAAAGAATAGATGGACAAAACTGGGGTTCTGTCAACAAGGAAGAAAGAGAGAAATGCAAGTTGAGCAGGCCACCAACCGTTTCCACGGCAGCCTGCAAATGGCCAGGGCAATGATGGCCACCTGGCAGGTGCATGTCCAAGAAAGGTTAGTTACCAGTTCTCTCAAGTACCCCCAAACCAAATCTATACAAGCTGGTTTGAGGGCAACATCTTAATGCAATTCTCCACTTAGAAGGCAAGTCATCTGAGAGGGGCCAATGAAAAATTTTCAAAAGCTTGAGATTAGACAGTCTCCAGAAGGGGATGCCAGCTCTACATACCTTGCTGCCTGCTACAGAGCACAGCACAGCACATGGCCAAGCCGGTGTTCTTGGGTTGATCAGGTCCTCCTTCTGCTCTCCTCTGTGTTGGTTGTGTCCCTGAGCCTCCATACAGCCTTCGTTCCATAACTGGCAAAGAAAGTCTTGTCTGGATAGAGCCCCCTGTCCCCCACCGCACACACACACCAGGCCTGGGAGGGATGGTACCCAGCCCTGTCCTTTCATTTCAAATAAAATACAATAAATATGAAAATAGAAAAACCCAGACAGACAAAAAGCAGACTTAGAAAGACAGAATAAGGAAAACACACACATTTTCACAAAAGCAAGAGAGAATAAAAGGAGGCAAAGGAACCATCTCTGGGTCCACTGGAGCTCTGGGGAATCTGGAGTTTTGTTTTTTTTTTTTAAATTACTTTTTAGATTTAAAGATTTATTTCTTATCCCCCCCTTTCTAATAGCCGTCTTTTCAGCAGTTCCTTTATTCATCTGGAGACGGAAGGATGAACAAAGGATCTTTCCTCCTCAAGAAACACCCCCTCCTTCCTTGTCTCCACACCCCTGTCCTAGGAATCCATGACTCCAGGAAACGTTTTCAGATAAAACAATTCCAGCTCCTGGAAAATCTTAAGGCTTTCCTCTGTGGGTTTGCAATGGCCTGGCCTGTGACTTACAAATAAAATAGATTTACTAAGAGATAGTAACACCTTTTATGTAATTACTAGTCACTTTTTCTTCCCCAGGTTCAGACTCCTCGATCACACAATGATGAAGGTTGGAATGGATTAGTGGTTTTCAAACTGTATCTGTGTGTGTGTGTGTGTGTGCGCGTGTGTGCGTGTGTATATGCGTGTGGATTTAAACAACAGAACATCTTTTAGAATTATGCTATTTTATGTGGAACCCCAACATAAAAAAACAGGTAAAAGCAGATGTGCTTTTGTTGAAAGGAGGGTGGGAGTGGTGAGGGTAAGTGAAGTAAGTGAAGGAGGAGTGTCTTTAAAGGCCCCATTCTTGGCCCTGGCAGCCCCTTGAAGTACTGGCCCAAAGCTGGGTCTTCCCAGGGCCATTCGACAACCACTGGCCTAGCTGTTCTCTATGGTCCCTTCTTGTCTAAAATACTAAGGTTCTGCTCTTTCTTTCCCAAAAGAAAGTCTGATTCTTCCCTTCTAGATTCACACGGTAGCACAACACAACTTCCGTAGACGTGAATTAGGAGAAAATATAGCGTTCCCTTCCTAATACCATTTCTCTCTTTTTCTTTCTGTAATTTTGAAAAAAAAAATTTAATAGAGGGAATAATATATATACAGGGTATAATATATTATAATATATAATATAATATAATAACACCTACCATCCACTATCAGAAAATTACAATTTAACGTATTTGTCTCAGATAACTCTTTTGAAGC
This sequence comes from Neophocaena asiaeorientalis asiaeorientalis, assembly GCF_003031525.2. Lineage (NCBI taxonomy): Eukaryota > Metazoa > Chordata > Mammalia > Artiodactyla > Phocoenidae > Neophocaena > Neophocaena asiaeorientalis. The sequence continues at coordinate 5,206,802 of NW_020173731.1, read as the reverse complement.
AAAGAAATAAAACCTGGTAGATAAAGGTAAATTCTCTTAGTTCATCTCCCCCATCGTATTTTCTTCCTTCTCTTCTCATATAAACACAATCATGCCTGAATACTGACCCCCTAAAGATGTTCAGGTCCTAGTTCCCTAGAAGCTGTGGATACACTGCCTTACATGGCAAAGGGGAACTTGCAGATGTAACTAAATTAAAGATTTTGAAATTGGGGGATTATTCTGGATTATTCTGCTAGGCCCAATGTAATCACAAGTATCTTTACTAGAGGGAGGGTCAGAGTCAAAGAAGGACATGTAGCGATAGAAGAAGAAGTTGGTGTGGTGTGGCCAAGAGCCAAGGAACGTGGGCAGCCTCTAGGAGCTGGAAAAGGCAAGAATTCTCCCCTGGAACCTCCAGAGGGAACACAGCCCTGCTGACCCACTGTAGACGTCTACCTTGAAAACTGTAAGATAACAAAGTTGTATTCTTGAAAGTTACTGAGTTTGTGCTAATTTGTTATAGCAGCAACAGGAAACTAATACAATGGGTTAAGCAAGTTTCCATCTGGTCCATGTTTTTATACTTGAACTAGATGGATAGGTAGGTAGGTAGGTAGGTAGATAGATAGATAGATGAGAGATAGAGAGATAGAAAGAAATAGAGAAAATAATTTTGTTTTATGTATTTTCTATACTCACTTCATGTTTTTGAGAATCTATCCATTTGATACATGAATATCTAGTTCATCCAGTTTAACTGCTATATAGCATTTTGTCATATGAATATATCATAGTTTATTTATGTAGTTCTCTCAAATGCGTATTAGGATGTTTAAAATTTTTCACAGCAATAAACATCCTTGCTCATATTTCCTCACACACATCTCTCCTTGTACACATATATGAAGGTCTACTAGAATATATATCTAGAATTTTCAGATTATAGATTTCCCCCAGCCTCCAGATTATACTTAGCATATGTGCCCAGACTCTGACAGGGGCTACCTCTGGGGAAGGGAATAGGATTTTGGGGGAAGGATGGGGAGGAAAACATTCTTATTTACCTTAATTCTTTGATGTTTGTATTTTTTTATAGGTATATGTTACTGTGGTTAACAAAAAACCATTATTCAGGTGTTTAGGTTATAAACATGGAATTTTTATGTGGAACCTAAAATATGATACAAATGAACTTACTTACAAAACAGAAACAGACTCACAGACATAGAAAACACATTTATGGTTGCCAAATGGGAAACGGGGTGGGGGAGGGATAAATTAGGAGTTTGGGATTGGCAGATGTAAGCTACTGTGTATAAAATAGATAAACAACAAGGTCCTACTGTATAGCACAGGGAACTATATTTAATATCTTGCAATAAACCATACTGAAAAGAATATGAATATATATATATATATCACTTTGCTGTATACCAGAAACTAACACATTATAAATCAACTATACTTCAATTTTTAAAAAATTGAAATATTCATTTATATTAAATAGGAGATTTCACATAAAAATCCGAAGTTCCAACTTCTCTTGAAATACTGGAAGATCTGGAAACAGTGGACCTACATTTTCACTTGACAATAATTGGCAGGCGCAAAGTTGGGCTGTCACCTAAGTGGAACAAGTGTTCTCTTGTTTTGCCATGGTCCCCACCTTGTTCTATTGCCTTACACCTGGCCCATATTACTCATTCATTTTATCTCCTAGCCTTCTGTAGGCATTTGAATTTGCCATCCCAGCTAGAGTTGCCAGATTAAAAAATAGAACTTTAGTTAAATTTGAACTGCAGATAATCAACAAATAATTTTTTAGTATATGTCCCAAAGAATGATGAACATCCTGGATTTTTATTTGCTAAATCTGTCAACTCTAACTCCAGGTCCCCAGCTCTCAATAGCCTGGTCTCTTGATTCCAACTATCTCCCACTGATCTCCTTTACAGGCTCTATCTTCTGGCTAAACCAGACTGCTCACCAGTTTCCTGAACATGTTATTTTCATTCTTCTCCTGTCTTGGAGATCCTATCTCTCTTCCTCTACGGTCACTTAAGATTAAATCAATGCCCTTCAAGACCAAGTTGAAGTTCCGCCCCTGCAGAAATTTTCTCTGCCTTGGGGATCACATCTTCCTTCCAATTCCCATAGCATGATTGGTAGAACTCACTTAGAATTCATCATTTTGAGCTTCAGTGATACTTATGTTTTTGCATATGAAACATTTCCCCAACTAGATTATAGTCTTTGAGTTTTTATTTATTATTGTACCCCTAGTGCCTAACAAATGCTTTGCACATAGGAGGGAGTTGATATGAGTACATAAGTGTAAGATGTAAGGATGATGTATCAGATAGCTTTTCATAACAAACTATCCCAAAACTTAATGACTTAGCATATATTTATTACAGCTCATGATTCTGTGGGTTGGTTGAGTGGTTCTCCTGGTCTCAGCTGGTTTGGTTGTGGCTAGATGGCCTGGGATAGCCTCACCTGTAGATCTGGGGCCTCAAGTGGCATGCGGGAGCAAAGGGTATGGCCAGAGCCTCTTTCCGTGTGGTGCCTCGCATCCTCAAGGGGGCAGGGCCAAGCTTGTTCACGTGGTGGCAAAGGGTTCCCACCAGGGAGAGCCTCCACTGTGTCAAATTTACTCTTGTCCCATTCGCCAAAGGTCGTCCGGCCAAGCCCAGATTCAACAAATCGCAAGACAAGAACAACTTAGAGGCTCTTAGCGCAACAGTCTACCTCAGATGATAACGAGAACCCAGCTTCCAGTGTGCTTAGAAATTCATCTCAGTTAAAGAAGTATGCTTATACTAACATGAACAGTAACAATCCCAGTCAAATTATTAGCATGGTGGAGGCTTTTCAGACACTTTCACTAGCCTCACAATCAGTCACGCTTTGGCAGCCTTCAGCCCAGGACTCACACGACCTCCTTTCAGATGTATGTTTTTGAGGGCAATCACCTCCAATAGAGGTTGGCTTCATCAAAATTTAAAATCTGATCCCTAGTGTAGTTTTAATCATCAAAAAAATGTGTTTTTTTTAAAAGAAAGAAGAGAAATATCTTGGCAGCTTTTTCATCAGCACAGGCAGCACCACGATATAGTTTAATGCTATGAAATGCACGGCAATTTTTGAAGCCACTAAACCATCTACTGCATGCACTAATGGCACTTAGAAAGAACTTTCAGCCTTTGCATTAAGATCTCCATATCTTACTAAGTATTTTCTTTAATTGTGAGAAAGTGTGGTCTTTATCGCTTCACTGCATTAACCTGTTAAGGATAAAGATGGTGGCATACGAATGGATGTAACTTCTATATTATTCTGACACTGTTCTTTCAGTTACCAATCAAATATGGCCTAATTTGCAGCCAGACACTTGTATTTTTTGCAGAGCAGAGTGTATACTTATCTGTTTCATTCTTTTTAACTGAGGTATACCACTTCTTCACATGAATATGCATTTGCCAACTGGTGGACATTTGGATTCCTTCTATTTTTTTTCCCAATTACAAACAGTGCTGCAAAAAATTTCCTTGCACATGGCTCTGAGGAAGTTTTTATAGGTTATGTTCCTAGAAGTATTACTGGGTCATAGGACATGAACATATTTTTTTATTATTATTATTTTTTACTTTTTAAAAAATTATTATTATTTTTTACTTTTTTTTTTTTTTTTTTTTTTTAGCAGTACTTGGGCCTCTCCCTGTTGTGGCCTCTCCTGTTGCGGAGCACAGGCTCCAGACGCGCAGGCCCAGCGGCCATGGCTCACGGGGCCAGTCACCCCGCGGCATGTGGGATCCTCCCGGACCGGGACACGAACCAGTGTCCCCTGCATCGGCAGGCGGACCCTCAATGGAATTGCACATTTCCATTGAGCTTACTTCCAGGTATGGGTTTTTTTGCTATTGTGACTGGGATCTTTTATAAGTCATATTTCCTAATTGATTTCTGCTGTGTTTTATGGTTATCCTATATCAATACAAATGTTAAACTCCTATTGATTCTAATAGTTTATGTACAGGTTTTCCAGGATTTTAAATACAACCATATGTGTAAATCCGCTCCCCCAAAAAAAAGATATTTTCAAGCTTGGTCTCCACGTATCAGTAAAACTGGACTTCTTTTGATACGTGAAATGCCTTTCCCCAAGGGCCTTTCCCATGCTGTTTGCTCTGCCTGGAATGTTCCTCCCCACCTCCTTGCCAGGCTAATTATTACATTTCCTTCAAGTCCCTTTCTGAAGTGACTTCATGAGGGGAGCCTTTCCTGACTCTTCAGACCACATCAAGGCTCCTGTTCTGCATGCTCAGAGCACCATGGGTGCTGCTTTTATAGGACCTCAAAACCATTGTTATGAATTTCTTTGCTGTGTATTTTTTTGTTTAATGTCATCTCTCCCTCTCAACAGAAAGAGCTCCAGGCCAGAGACTGGGTCTATCTTGTGTGGTGCCGAATCCTCAGCATCTAGCCTCTTGCTCAGCGTATAGTAGGTGCTCGGTATTGGAGGAATAAATGAACAAACACATGAATGAATGGCTGACAGTGTGCTCCCAATAGAACAGGACTGTTCAGAGTACTCTGACTCTGTCAGACTAGAAGGCCATGGAAAACTGCAATCTGTAGGGGAGATAAGAATGGGTTGTACAAAATTATTCGAGAACAACTCAGGAACAAATAGAAAGCTAAACACCAGATGCTGGACTGTAATTGCTGTGGGAGATCAGGAAGAAGGGCTCAGGATATGCCAGTGGTTACTGAAGGCTTCACATAGGAGGTAGCACTTGAACTAGGTCCAGAGAAGAAATAGGATTTTGATGGGATGAAATTAGGGAAGGAGGCTAATAAGCCAAGATTATGAGTTTGAGCCTCTGTAGCTCTTATTATATTGGTATCCTCATAGGCTACTGATTACAAGAGGGACCAGGCAGGAGAGTAAGCGGAGTCATTCCCACTATCACTGAAACAGCTCAAGAAGATTGTTTCAGAGGAGACTGCAAAGTCCAGTGTTGTCCACATAAATAAAAAACAGGTCATTTAGAGACCAGACTCCTCTGAACCATTAAAAGAGAACAACGGTAAACATCTTTTACTCTTCTGGAAACCTTGTAGTCTGAATGATCTCTCTCTCTCTCTCTTGCTTGTCCTCTCTTTTGTGTTTAACTATGTATTATGAGAACTTCCAAACATACACAAAGAAAAGAGTACAAGAAACCCCATGATCAAGTTCAATGAGCATCAATACTTTGCCATATTTATTTCATCTCTCTCCCTCTCCAACTTTATTTTTCCCTCAAAGCATTTTAAAGCTAATCCTGGATACCATGTCATAACATTCTGAACCACATCAGTATGCATCTCTAAAGGACGTAAGAGCATTTTCTTACACAACCACAACACCTTTTTCACACCCAACAAAATAAAATGTGCTTCCTCAATATCACTTAATACCCAATCCATATTCAATGTTTCCTGAACATCTAAAACATATTTTTTTGCACCTGGTTTATTTGAATCAGGATCTAAACAAGGTCCACACATTATATGAGTCGACACATTTCTTGAATCTCTTTTAATCTAGACAACTGTTAATTAAACAAGGAGGTCGTCAGACAGAGGTGGCTCTAACTCCGTGGCAGACTACAAAAGCAAACCAAAATCTAAGCCTGTAAATGCCTCAAGGTTATGAAATCAAAATGCTGAAGACAGCCAATCACAAACAGCTTATGGCTAGGCTTTAAGTCATAGCCAATCAAATAATTTCCTTTCTTTTCTTCCTCACTTTCTCTACATAAGTCCTTCCCCTGGTTCCTGACAACAGATCACTCCTAACCGCTTCCAGCTGGGCACCACCCAACTGGAATTGATTTTTGCTCAAATAAATTTTTACAATGTTTACTGCGTCTCAGTTTCTTTTAACACTATGAATGTTCTCTTTTAGTTGTAGGGACTTCTCTTTGCTGCCAACCACCTCAGGCTCACAGCCTTTATCTCACCCCTGGATGGGCAGGGAGCTGAGGGATTAGAAGATTTCAATATGGGGAGAGGGTGGATGGGACGGAATGAGTATCAGAATCCTCAGATCTTACGGAAAAAAATTCCTAATGGGCTTCAGGGCAAACATTAAAATAAGAGACTCTTAACAACTAGAGTTGACCTGCACACTCCTAACACCTAAGAATGACAAGAATTTACTGAGATTGTAAGAGGCTGATTCCTGTGAACAAGAGAGGGAGGGTGAGAGAAAGGAAATCTGGATGAACTGATAGACAATATACAAGCTCAGGCGGGACCAGCTACATAATTTGCAGGACCCAATGCAGAATAAAAATTCCAGAGCCCTGGTTCAAAAATTATCAGGAATTTCAAGATGGCATCAGGAGAGCATTAAAACCAAATGTGGAGCCCTTCTGAGCACAGGGCCCTGTGTGACAGCACAGCTGCATGCCCACCCATGAAGCTGGTCCTTGCATAGGTGGCAGAGCTAGGAGGCCCCAGGGAGTTGTTCTACCAGGCAAGATTTTTTTTTTTTTTTTTTTTTAATTTTTTTTTTTTTTTTTTTTTTTTTGCGGTACGTGGGCCTCTCACTGTTGTGGCCTCTCCCGTTGCGGAGCACAGGCTCCAGACGCGCAGGCTCAGCGGCCATGGCTCACGGGCCCAGCCGCTCCGCGGCATGTGGGATCTTCCCGGACCGGGGCACGATCCTGTGTCCCCTGCATCGGCAGGGGGACTCTCAACCACTGCGCCACCAGGGAAGCCCCAGGCAAGATTTTTAACCAATCTGTGTCTCACTTGCATTTCAGAGACATGCCAAGACAGTGGGAATCGTTCCCATGTCAGGTGGCCACTACCAGGATATCAGACTCTTCAGGACGCTTAGGGGTGGTGAATGGCTTCGGGAGCATCACAGAGATGAGCGCTACGTGGATAATCACGGATAGTGATGGGTGTGGATCCCCTAGCCTTTACGATAGTCTACATGAGCATGGGCTCTACAGGCAAAATGCCTGGCATCGCATGCAGGCTCTATCACTTACTGGTTACTGTGTAACCTTGGTCAAGTTACTTGACCTGTCTGTGCTTCAGTTTCCTCACCTATAAAATAGGGCTAATGAAAATACCTTCCTGGGACTTCCCTGGTGGTCCAGTGGTTAAGACTCCACGCTCCCAATGCAGGGGACCCGGGTTCGATCCCTGGTCGGGGAACTAGAGCCCACATGCGGCAACTAAAAGATCCCACATGCTGCAACGAAGATCACGCACACGACAACAAAGATCCCCCGTGCTGCAACTAAGGCCGGTGCAGCCAAATAAATTTTTAAAATAAACTACCTTCCTCATAGGGTTGCTTGAAGATTAAATTAGTATTTTCTGGCGCATGCCAAGCACGACATGTGTTAGACAAAACTAATCCAGAGGCTAGAGCTGAAAGGGCCCATACAGATCTCTGGTAGTGGTGGTTAACAGTCAGGACGAAGACCGACTCTGGTCTTCTAATGGACGGAGGCTATGCCTGGCATCTTTATCCTGCTCCCCAGCAACTTACACAATGGTCATTCACTCAATAAGTATTTATTCAGCCCCTACTATATGCCAGGCACTTACTGACTGGAGAGTGGACCAGGCACGGTCCTTGTTCTTATAGAGCCGATTGTCTAGCACAGGGAGGTCTCCACTGCAAAGTCAGCCCTGCCCAGGTCTGAGACCAGGCCTGTCTCCTGGTAGGAGGAAGAGGAGATGCCCTCAGCCTGTTTCCCACTAACGAGGCAGTTCTGTAGCTAGTATCTTGGTTTGACTTCTGTATCCTAATTCCCTGTTATCTATCTGCCTTATGATATTCTATTTCGACCAAGCCCGTGCCTTATAATTCACCATTCCCCCTCTAAGATCCAACAAGTTATTTCCTGCCCTGGAACCTAGACACCTCCAGCTTGAGTTCTAATACCTGCTGTTGAAACCCCAACATGCTGTCAGCTGTCTGAATGACCCCCTCGGAGAGGCTCCTACGATCGTGGACTTGGTTAAGCCCACACTTGGTTAACAATGATTATGTCACCCTGTCCTTTCCAGGCTGGCCTGAACGCATGTGTGTCTATCTCCCCAGTAATTAGTCCGCAACCTTGCCCTGCCCTTAACTCCTGGCCATCCCTCGATTTGGAGCAGCTATGTGGATTTGCATCTTCATCTCACGAAGACTCAAGCCCAGCATCTGAAGGATACAGGCAGGGGAGGCTGTGGGAGCCCACTGAAGGGAAGACTTCTTCCCATCAACTAACAAAGTCTTGGCCCCCTGCCTTTGAGGGGTAGTTTGTGGCAGGGTGACATGGGAGGGTAAGGCCGGGTCATACAGGTGGAGGCAGCGTGGTGGGTAGAGATGCCAGCTGCTTTCCCATTGGCCCTACAGTCCTGAGGCCGTTTTGATGCTATTCTATGGCAGCTCAGCGACATTGTCTAGTTTACCACCATCCTGTCTAAAGGCCTCCATGCAATCGGACTCTTCCATAGCTGGTGATAAAAAGTGGCAGGTGCGAGACAAGGGAGAGTTTTTCTGCATATCCTTCTCCTTCCCTAGATCTGCATTTTAGAATATCTGAAATGGTGAGACTGAAAAAAAATTCTCTAAAGTCACTTTGAAAGAAGCAATGTAAATGAGCTTCCTCCCTAGGGCCACAGAGCCAAGGTAAGTTAGAAAGCTGCACGTCCTGTCTGTGAAGTATTATCAGGACAGCAGAGAACCAGACCCCACAAGGGTTACCCTAAGAAAGTCGGAGAGGGACTTCAGTGTGTAAATCTAGGGTTGCCTCGGAATCCTGTGGCCCTGGGAAGAGAGAAAAGAGCCCAGCCTCAGGGGAGGCCAAGCAGGAGGACAGACAATGGGGAGGGTGCCAGGGCACAGAGCCAGGACCTTTTCTCCTATTTTAGCCCTTTGCTTTCCTGCAACTTCCAAACGTTCAGCATTCATCCTCCAGAAACCCTGGGCTTCTGAATGGAGAACAAATGGAGCCAGTCTTTAGGCTAAATTTTTTCTATAATCTAAAAGATATTAAAACAATTGATGTTGATGTCTTAGAGGACCAGTCGATAAATTAGTCAACAATATCTCCTAAACAAAACCAAAGCCTGGTGTGGGGAGGGAGGGAGTAAAAGATGTGACTTCCCGAAAGCATATTAGGGAGTGTGTGTGTGAATATGTGCGTGTGAGTGTGTGTGTGTGAGTGTGAGTGCTTGTGAGTGTGTGTGTGAGAGTGTGAGTGTGTTGTGTGTGTGAGTGTGAATGTGTGTGAGTGTGCATGTGGTTTCTGGTATGTAGAGGGAGAGAGAGTGCTCTGGATGGGCTCCACTGAGGATGTGACATTTGAGCTGAGTCTTAAAGCCTCAGTTTAGTCTGTGGACTCAGAGGAAGGAGGAATAGCATCCTAGGTGGGGGAACAGCTAGTGAGAAGGTATTGTCAGGAGGCACAAATTAAAGACAGGGCGAGGGGCTTCCCTGGTGGCACAGTGGTTGAGAGTCCGCCTGCCGATGCAGGGGACACGGGTTCGTGCCCCGGTCCGGGAGGATCCCACATGCCGCAGAGCAGCTGGGCACGTGAGCCATGGCCGCTGAGCCTGCGCGTCCGGAGCCTGTGCTCCGCAACGGGAGAGGCCACGGCAGTGAGAGGCCCGCATACCGCAAAAAAAAAAAAATCACTGGGAAAAGGGAGTCCCGGGGCTCAGAGAAGCCAGAGGAAGGGGACCAGTTTTGGGGGTGGTGGGTGAGGCTTTTAAATGAGGAATTAGCAGCAGCTCATAGGATGCTCAGAGCTGTGTGGTGTGCAGGATGGATTAGAGGTGGGAGGATTCTTCGGGTCTAGGGAAACCATTAGGGGGAAATGCCCTGTGAAAGCTGTTAACAAACACTTTCCCATTGCTCCATTTCTCCCCCCAGGAGCACCTTTCATTTGGGGATTGTTAAAATAGCTGTCATTTCTGTAGCTTTCTGAAGTTCGGGTGATGATTTCCCCTTTCTCTCAGTTGAAATGGATTCTGCTTCTCAGGAATCATCAGAGTTGACTTCAACTTTTTGTCCCCTGGGGGCTGCTTCAGGGTGTGTTGCCCCTGGTCTTTGGCAGAGGGAGGGTCTGTAACTGTCACAATGGTGTGAATTTTCTAGAAATATGTACTGAGATCAGCTGGCACAATTGCGCTGCTTTAAAAAAACAAAACAAAACAAAAACCTTCCCAGGGCAGTCCCCAAATTCTGTACAAGGGAACCCTTTGCCTCACGGCATAAATGGTTAATCCTGAGTTACTCAGCACACCCTACTAGATGGAGATTTTATGAGGTAACTCTACCCTCACAGGAAAAGCTAGACTGTAAGAAAAGGGCACTGAAGGAAGTGACTTTTGTTCTAATGCCAAACCCCTGGGAGACTGGTGTTTGGAATGTTTACATCCTCCTGACTTTTTACATGATTTCTCCAACTCTTAAATTTCATACACCAAGAGCAAAATAGAACTTGACCCTGGTTTATTACATGGTGGGTCTGCCAGGCTGGCTCTGGAACTGTGGCTTTGCCATGTGCCTGGGCTGGTTAGTCAGGAGATGGGAGCAGAGGGCAAGTAAGGTTGAGGTCATGGTTGAAATTCCTATAGAGGCCATTGGCTGGGCACACCCCGCCCTTCACTCTCTCTGGCCCAGGGCATAAGCGGAAAAGAGGGTAGGGATGGCAGCCCAGCCCCACTTTCTTAACCCTCATTGCGTGTCCTGAATGGTGGGTTCATTAATAGGAGCTTCAGACATAATGAGACCTTGATAAAGAAACCCTGTGGGAAGAAAACACCATTATATGTTTCAGCTGTGATTTTTTTACCCCCCCAGACTTCATTAGTGACATGGAGCCGTGTTGATTGGAGCAACTTGTCTACTAAACAGAAAATACTTTGCTGCTCTGGACAGAAATACCTGCCTTACAGCTTCAGTTTGCCCCCCAGTGTTGTAGGAATACAAGGTAAGGCCGTGCTTCCTCCCCACTTCCTCCTTCTCAGCCCTTTCTCCCACAGCGGTGGCCTCACCTCCCCTGACAGCCCCTGGAGGCCTTTCTTCTCCCTATCAAAGCAGGAACGCTCAGAGTTGACTTCAACTTTTTGTCTCCTGAGGGCTGCTTCAGAGTATGTTGCCCCTGGTCTTTGGCCAAGGGAGGGGCTGTAGCTGTCACAGTGGTGTGAATTTTCCAGACATATGTACTGCGATCAGCTGGCACAATTGTGACTCTTGTTTGTACTCATACGTTGACAGATTGGTCTTCTTGGAAACGATTCAAGAGATGTCACCATCTCTTCAACTGAATGTTGCATTTCAACGTGTTTCCTGGGAGGATAGTGGTTAAGAGCTAGTGGCCTAGAAGCAGATCAAAGCCAGGTTGGGATCTGGCCCTGACAGTTACGAGCTCTGTGATGTGGGTTAAGTGCTTTCCCTCGCCAAACCTCAGTTTTCCCTCTCTGTGAAGGAAAACCCATAATGCAGTGTTGCTGTGAGGACGCATGCTAGCTCTCAGAATTTCCTGGCACCTGGTAAATGTTAGTTGTGATTACTGGTTGGCGAACTGACACACAAACCGCTTTATTCTAAGTCCTTAGTGTAACAGCTAGCAAGTGGAGAGAATTTTTTCAGTTGATTGTATTAGCAAAAGTTTCAAATGTATGGAAAAGCTGAAAGGATAGTACAACTGACCCTCGAATCCCTCTCCTTGATTCTACAGTTGCTTACATTTTGCTGTATATATATATACACATATATATATGTATGTATTTTTTTTCTGAACCCTTTCAAAGTAAGATATAGATGTGACCCCTAAATACTCAAACATACCTCTCTTGAAAAATAAGGTTATTTTCCTACATATTCACAAGAATCTTTATTATACTCAAGAAAATTAATAATAATTACCTGAATTAACTAATTCCTAATCCATACAGAAATTTTCAAAATGTCCCCCAATAAGTCTTCTAATAGACTTTTTTCAAACAAGATCCAGTCAAAATTCTGACATTGAATTTAGTTGTCATGTCTCTTTGTTCTTTTCTCTTTAAATTTTTATTGGAATATAGTTGATTTACAATGTTGTGTTAGTTTCAGGTGTACAGAAAAATGAATCAGTTATACATCTGCATATATCCACTCTTTTTTTTTAAGATTCTTTTCCCATATAGGCCATTACAGAGTATTGAGTAGAGTTCCCTGTGCTATATAGCAGATTCTTATTCGTTGTTTTAAATCTAGAGCAGTAGAGAAATTTTGAGATCCACCTTGTTACTGAAAGGCTGCCAGGTGGAAATGGCCACAGCTTCCACTGAGGCCCCCTGGGTCTGGCACATTTACTAACATGAGCCCTGAGTTGCAATTGCGTTGTTTGCTTTGTTGAACTTGTTGATTACTAGTTTTACTACTTGATAACTTGAGGTTAGGAACTCTTTTATCATCTTCATATTCCCAACACCTACACAGTACCTGACACACAGATGGTCAATAAAAGTGGATGGAAGGAAAGGAGGCAGGGAGGGAAGGAGGAAAAAGAGGAGAGGAGTGGGAAAGAAGCAGGCCCTGGCGGGCACCAACTTCCGTGTCTGGTAGGCACCTTGGGGGGAGGGGCGGGGGGATATTCTGCTCTCCTGGAGGCACCACCGTCCTTGGACTTGGGGAGGACGACTGCCTGCTGTGGCCTGTGCCTTCTTCCCTCTCACTCCTTTTCCCCACTTCTGCCTCCCTTGCCTGAGCACTAGCTGGGCTCCCCTCAGATCCTTTGTTAACTTTAAGCTCTTCCTCTCCAGTGACACGAATACTTGACAGTATTTTTAAAAAGTAATCTATAGTAGATTATCTTTTCCTACAACCACATTCGTTTTTCCAGCACCCTGGAAGGTAACTGCCACATGATTTCTACCTTCAGGAACAAAATTCCTGGCACAAAGTGAATCCTGGGGAATATGCACTCTGTCAGGAAAGATGTCATGGTACCTACAAGGGGGCATGATCTGCTGAAAGGAGAGGATGCGTGGGTTGATTAGCACCCAAGGCCAAGAGGAGCTGTCCTCCAGACACAACCAAGACAGCTGGGCTCAGGCTTCAGGGTCAGACTATTACTTCCAGTCGGTGTAGAGAGAATCACGACTGAATTGGCTGGAACAGACCAAAGTTTGTACCTAATCCCTCTCTAAATCCACCTCTAAAATTCTGAGTTGAACAATAGCAGAGAAGATATAGGGAATGAATGTAAGAAACACTAGATAATCTGCATGGTGGGCTGGTTAATTTCCATTCCAGGCTGACCTCTTGGATATGCTTCTCCGTCACCTCTCCTTGTTGAGCAGCTGGCTTCTAGTCAAAGTACACAAGGCCATTTAATTATTAATCTGAGCAAAACAGTATTAGGAAAGTTAAACTGTTGAGTGTGTGTCTATGTGTACACATGTGGATACTTTCTGGACCATCTGGCTGTTTTGTTTTGCTGTTTACCTTTCTGGGCCCCTGTTCCTCTCCATTTGTGGAGATACCTATAAGGTGACTATGACCAACAGTGAATTCTGAAGGGGTTTTTGGTCCCCCACTCCTTGGATGTATGTGGAAATGTTTGTCAGCTGTAGAGGGCTCATGGACACAAGAAGTGACTGACCTTAACCTTTGATCGGACTGTGTATCTGTGACCAGGAAAAAGTTCAGTGTTTGTGTTTGATGATGGTTTTATGCCCTGCTGTCAGTAGAGAGTACTTTATAGGGCTTGCTGACGGCCCAGGGCTCCAAGAACTATCATGATTATTTAGCCAACAATGTTAATGAATCTATATAAACTCACTCTATTTTTATATTAATAACAGGGATGGAGAAGTTGGAAGATTAAACATAGAGGAGAATGGGTTTTAGCTTCACTGCTCAGGGCCACTGGGAAGTCTTTTACAGAATTAGATCCAGCCTATTCTCATTATTTCCTTCTTCCTATGACTGTTATTCTTTCTTTTTTTTTCCTTCCCTTCCTTCCTTCCTTCCCTCCCTCCCTCTTTCTTTCTTCCTTCAACATTTATTGCATGCTTAGTATGTATTAGACACAGTGCTAAGTGCTGGGGATCCAGAGATGGATAACACATGGCCCCAGCCCTCCTGGAACTTGGTTTAGAGGGGAGGCAGAGACACAGATCATTTCAATACAATGGGACAGGATAGAGGTAAGCTCAGTGGAAAGGCCCTAAATCCAGCTTGACTTGGGAGAGACGGCAGAAAGCTTCCTAGAAGAGAAAACTGGATGATTGATTAGGAGTGGGGATGGGGGAGAAGCAGGGCCCAGGGCCTTTACCTGGCAGGCCAAGCCATTCATGTTGTTCAGGAGCACTGGACAAAAGAATTGGGATGAAGGACTTTGGGGCTGTGGGTTTTCCATGGATGGATGACAACAGATTTTGATGTCACTGGGTATGGTTAGGACCACATGGGCAGGGTAGAAATGATGCCTCCTTCTACTGTGGGAAAGTACAGGTGACCCACTCATGAAGTACTGGATATGATCCAAGGTGCCTGCTCAGATAGCTGACCCCATGGAATCCTGGCAGACATGAGAGCTAAAGTGAAGGAAAGATCACCGTTGAAGGCCAATGCTCAGGGGTGAAGAGTTGTGTAAGGGTAAGCGGGCAGGGTAAAGAGGTATGGATGAAGATCAGTGCTCACCAGGGCAGGACAATGAGGGTTGGAGAGGTGGAAGCGCATTCCTGGCCTCCTAACAAACAAGGCGTGACTTGTGCTGCGAGTTTTACTGGGAGCTCAGGGCATAGGAGGAGTTCTTCTGGCCAGTAGTCAGGCAAGTGGCCACCACAGTTCTTCTGCTCTCCAAGGGCAGAGCCCTATGTTGGCTGCTCCACAAGATACAGGAAGCAAGAGAGCTTTTATAATCTCAGAAACGTGAGAGGAAGTCAGTTACAGGAAACTGAATCCCTGCTTCTTGGAGGTCTCAGCCTAAGAGTGGAAAGAGCGCAAATGAGCCAGAGAGCTAGAAGTATCATGTCCAATAATATCAACTGCAGTGCTATTAATACCACTGTTGTAGTCAGTGTTTCCTCTGTGGCATAGTGTTTCATGTATATTTAATTTAACCTTCACACGATTATTGAATGATATATAATGATAGAAGGTATTATAATTCACTCATTTCATAGATGGGGAAACCCAAGTTTGGAGAGGTCATAGGCAGGGCATCACAGAATCACATTTGAACCCAGATCATTTTAATTCTCGAGCCCTGATCTCAACTGCTCTCCTTACTGTGAATAAATATTCCGTGCAGCCCATCCTTGACCTGACCACTGGACCACAGCCCATCAGAAACGGTGGGGTAGAGAGACCCTAGGGACTGGTGACCTGCATTTCTACAGCACTCCTGGTTGTTATGAAGATGCATAATTTTTAAATTTCCATTTCTTTAAATAATATAGTCTTAGTACATTAAAAAAAATTAGCATTAGCCACAAATACATGATTTAGGGGGAAAATATGGATTAGAAAATGGGCTCTCTGAAGTCTGTTACCTTCATAGTTATAGACTGTGTCCCCACAAGATTCATCTGGTGAAGTCCTAATCTCCAATGTGATAGTGTTTGAAGGTGGGCCCTTTGCGGGGGTAACTAGATTTAGAGAAGGTCATGAGGGTGGGGCTCCCTTGATGGGATTATCACTCTTATAAGAAGAGGAAAGAGACACCAGAGCGTTCTCTCTCCTTTCTCCCTTTCCTCTCCCACACCCCTGCACACTGTGTAAGGGCACAGTGAGAAGGTGGCCATCTATAAGCTGGGAAGACAGACTCACCACACCTTGATCTTGGACTTCCCAGCCCCCAGAACTTTGAGAAAATAAACATCTGTTAAGTCACCCAGTCTATAGTATTTTGCTATAGCAGCCCAAACGGACCAAATCAGAGGTTGATATCAGCAGTTGGGTGGACACGCTCCCTGTGTGTGTGTCCATGAACTAGATCCTCTTAGAGGGTTGTTGGCTGTATCTTGAGACCCCTCACTCTCCACATGACATTTGGCTGTTCTTTTTCCCATTGGTATTTATGAATAATTTATGCAAAAATGACTTTTCAAAACCTTCTAGGGAAAGTATGTGAGTTGCCTTATGATTCTTCAGCAGATGAGATGCCTGCCATCTGTAGCCCCCGAAGAATGAACGGGGAGATATGCAGGTGGTTCTCACCATGGAGGGGAGATGCGCACAAACCACCAGGCTGGCTGCCCGGCTCCTTGCTCTGGGTGTCTTTGATGGGCCTGAGGGAGGCACACCTCAAGTGTATTGCAGCTGCAGTCCCTCTGAACACACACCGGACTCCCAAGCTGTGTGGTCTCTCGGGAGTTTGCCACAGGGAGTCTGGTGTGTGTTCACGAGGACTGCAGCTGTGGTCCCCTTGAGGTGGTGGAGAAACGTGTCCCGTTAAAACAGATGAGTGGAGAGCTGTGGCTTGGGAGGGAACAACAGCGCGCCTCAGACTTCCTTAGCAGCCTGGTCCCCCCTCACAGAGGGACCACACTGCTTCTCAACTGGGGTGGCCCATCAAATCCCCAAGTAGGAGGAACCTGCAAAGGTCATTCAGTCCAGCGCTTCTCAGTCTGTTAGGTACAAGTGTTTCATCTGGGAATTCTGTCAAAGGAGACATGCTTACTCAGTAGGTGGAGGGTGGGACCTCAGAGCCTGCATCTTTAACAAGCTCCCAGGTGAGGCTGATGCTGCACGTCTGAGGACCACCCTTGGAATAGCAAGGATTTACTCTTTTCCTCTGTGTCAAGGTAGGCTGAATTTCAGGGACCATCTCAGTCTAACAAGAATCTATCCTGCTGCAAAGAAGGAAATTCCCTTGTTCAGCAGCTTTCTTACCTTGTGGAAGTTCTTACTTAGCAAGGCCAAACCCCTTTAGGCATGTCCTTTGAAGCCCTTTTGCCAAGTTCTGCTCTCGGTGGAGATGGAGCTCCAAAGTAGCCCTCTCTTGTATCATAATTCTTGGTTATTTAAAGGCTACTAAGTCAGGCCTATTTTTAAAAGCACTGCTCCTCTCTCTGTTCTTAGGAATGAAATTATCGGGGCACTTTATGTGGTGGAATTGGCGTTTGGAAAATTCATGTAGCTGCCCATCCAGCTAGAACATCCTCACACACCTGAACGCTATGCACTCCCAGTTTTCTCTAATAAAGGGGATGGCAGATGTTATGAAAGTCAAAGCCTGAAAGGAGAATAAAAATCTCCATTGAACCTGGGTACTCCTGTGTGCTACACCTGGGTACTACACGTATCAGAACCTGATCATAGCGTTGATCACAGGTAACAAGGACCTAGTCTGGGTTTTCTCTTTTCTCCCTGACTTTATATTTCCCCCCAATTGAGAGATCTGGAAGGAAGCAAGGATTCAGCCATCTACCAGGACCAACCAGAGGAGTGTGAATTACCCACAGTGTGAATGAGAGTCAGTAGATTGTATTTTAAGTACCCAATAATCTGTGAATGGAGCCAAGCCACTGCCACCTCTGTTATAAATCCCTCCGAACTCTGTTTTCCTTCTGCCCCAGAAAGGTCCGCCATCAACTTTTTGTACTTTTGTGTGCCTTTAGATCAATGTGTTTCCTCTCTTATGGGCACTTGTCTTTCTAAACCTTTTTCTGTGAGTAAGGAATGAGAAGACGTGTCCTTTGTGAAAGAGGCTAATGGTCTCCTGGTGACAAGTTGTGTTATGTACCCACCTGGAAGGGGGCTGCTCAGACATTGGCTGTGATAAAGAAGCCATGCCCCTTACAGGTTCACACTGATATCCACGGGGAGGGATGGACTCTTCCAGTAGAAAGTGAGGCTTCCAGGAGAGCCTGTGCAATTTGCAGGTTTCCAGAGCACAGGAGTCCCCAGAAGTGTACTATTAACCTGACGCCACCCTCTGCAGAACATCCTTTGTCATTTCAAGGAGGTAAAATGAGACAGCCAGAGGAGGGGAAGAGATGGAGACTTCTGGTTTATTCTGACAGCCAGTGTATAGGGTGCCCGGTGTGGGGAATATGACTCACCAGCCTTGGTCATGACTCTGGGCCCAGGATTCACAAGTGTTGCAAAATTAGCAATTAGCCTCGTACACCCACATAGTAAGACACTTCCCATTGAAAACACTCACCCAATGGGTGAATACATGGAGAAATGGAAGGTTAAAAGAGCTGTAGATTATTATAGCTCTTTTGGTTAACCTGGAAAATCTTTCGGGAGAATATAGTCCTCTTTGTTTTACCATTTATTACCTCTTCATTCATCCCTTCGAGAATTTTTTTGGCTGAACATCTTCCCTGTGCCCAGCACTGTTCTAGACCTGAGGGAGGCAGCAATAATAAGGCAGTCCTTCCTCGTGTGGAGTTCACAATTCAGTGGGGGACCCTTGGGCAAGTGATTTAAAGTCTTACAGTTCCCTCATCTGTAAAATGGGGATAATATTGTACCTGACTCATTGGATTCACTGGGTAAGGTATATACAGCACTCATCAGAGTGCCTAACACTTAGCAGGCATTTAACTAATGTTAGCTGTTAGCTCCTGCTAAGAAAAAACTGGTGTGGGACTCAGATTATCAGCGTGCTGATATGCCTGTTGGTGCCGTAGTCAAATCTTCCCTCCCGGGAGCTTAGCGCCTCAGCAGTGCCACAGCCAGAAACTTAGCTCCAGCGGGGATGGGACCATAAATGCTGAGTTTGGCATAAGCCTCCACTCCACTGGACAAACCTCACCCTGACTCACTTGATCTAAAAGAGCTGGGTAATCAGTTAGGGCTCGATGGTCATGATAATAATGCTGATGATAAAGAATCTGTATAAAGTATAACTCAAATGTATAGTCATTCATCTTATGAACTCGACTTTATAGTCATCATTCATTTCCTCTTTAGTATGGGGAGCCAACCAATCAGACACAATGAAATAAAGTCTGGGAATGTCAAGGTGTGTCACAGGTCATAGTCCCATGCTGGAAAGGGGAAAGTCAGATTGTTAAACCAGTGTTGCCTGCTTTCAGCCGATAAACCCTGCTGCCTTCCAGGCCTGCAGTTTCTCTAGGCCTCAGTTTCTTCCCTGAGTGTCCTCCTTGGTGATGTTTCTGGACACCTGCAGGCACTGATAGTTTCTGGCTGGGGTGTAAAACTTCTTACAGGCATCTGTTAACACAATCTCATGATATTATCATTATGTGCATGTGAGATTTTCAATAGATCCTATTTCTTTCTGTATTCCTGGTGATCCTTCCAAGGACTCCTTCTAGTTAGAAAAAGGCAGAGTGGACCCCCTGCCTTCCCCAGTGAGGACCTAGCTGCTGGAGGTAAGAGGAGGAGGTTGGCAGGCAAAGCCATTTTGAGAAGGCAGCTTCAGCGTCAGCTTCCATTGTATGATTCCAGGCAAGTCCCTGAAATAACTCTACCACTAGCCAGCCACTGAGCCCCATTAATAAGGGGCAAGTCTTCTTCCTCGGTGAAGGAAAAGAGGTTTAAACATACAATGAGAGGTAAGAGTTGCTTTAATTAGCCTTGACAAGGGACATTAGATCATCTCTAAGATTCCTTCCAGTTCTGCGATTCTGGAATCTGAACAGTCTTAAGCTGAAGAGAGTTTGAAGTGGGTTTGAAAAATCCCAGTAGAGAGAGGAGAAAAGAAAAAACATTAGATGACTTAGAAAGTGAGGAGGGAGAGTGAGAAAAGCTTTAAGATTTTTCCATTTGGAGATCTGGTGCATTTAGAGTCATTTTTTCAGCTCTGCTGGGTTCACCTTTCTAAAAGGCATGCCACTTTGAGATTTAAATAAGCTCACCCATCTGGCTAATTGTTGTGGCTTGAAAGTGGCAAAAGAGCAGGTAATCCGAGGTCTGGCTCCTTTGCTGGGCCTGATACAACCTCCAGCAGACCCAATCTGCACATCCCTAATCTCTGTGATCCTGCAGTGGCCTCCTTTCCAAAGCCCACTGAACAACTCCCTGTCCTTTTCCACGGTCTTCTCTCTATATCATAGTGTCATGGAGTCAGATAGGCCTGGCCTGAATTCCACAGAGAGTTATGTCACTTGAATTGAGCTTCAGTTTTCTTACCCATAAGCTGGGACCACCTAAACCTATAAGCCATTACAGAGTTACTGTGAGAATCAAATGTGGACAAACATACATGATCACACTTAAACGTTAATTGAAAAGCTTTTGAGTAGGAATTAGGTGCATGTCCAAGTGTGCCATATAGTAGCTATGGGACCTTAAGCCAGTTACTTAACATCTCTGTGCCTCAGTTTCCTCATCTATACGATGGAGGTAATAACACTACCTACTCCGTTGATCTGAGGTAATGATTAATGAGTTGATATGTGTAAAATGCTTGGGACAGTAATTGGCAGGTGGCTTGTGCTAGCTGTTAATATCATTGTTATTATTATGCAACATGCACGCATAATATCTGGCACACAGTAATGCTAAAAACGTACTAAATCCCTGTTCCCTGACACCTTTATCACTAAACTTGCTGTCGGTCTTCTGGAACTCCTTCCTCTCTAGTTGTCCTGCTTAGCTGAGCTTCTCTCCACCTAATAGGAAGCTGGGGCTTCAGGAGCTGCTCAGCAATCAGGCATTTGAGAACCATGTTTGGTGGCCCAGGTAAGTCAACAGGTGTGTCTAGAGGAGACCAAAGGGGTGAGAAGGACCAGCACATTTCACTGCATTTGTTCCATTATTTGTCCAGGCCTCTAGCCTCAGGGACACTCCAGAAAGGGAAACCAGATTGTGTGACTTAGACTACCTCTCAGGAAGCAGGCAGATGTGCTGCTTTCCTGGAGGGAGGAGTCCCCAAAACAGATTGTACCCATGCATTTTGTCGGCTCTTGGCACAAGCCAAAGGAGGCTCTGGGTGAGCTTTGGTGGGGATGTTTTGCTAAGCCTGCAAACTGAATATAAGAATTCAAGCGACTAGGATACGAGATTCTAGCCCCAAGAATCTGGCTCTGCACACAGCACTAGACTTCCACTTGGAGGCAAGGGCTGCTGGCGCTGGGCCATCCAGGGAGAACCGCTTCGGGAAGGCTGCAGTGGGGGAGGGGGAGCTGGGCTGCTAGCCCACTGACCACTACACTTGTCCAAACTGGCTGTGCTGGGGCTGCACAGAAAACCCTCTCTCGGGACTTCCCTGGTAGCACAGTGGTTAAGAATCCGCCTGTCAATGCAGGGGATACGGGTTCAAGCCCTGGTCCAGGAAGATCCCACATGCTGCAGAGCAGCTAAGCCTGTGAGCCACAACTACTGAGCCCGTGTGCCACAACTACTGAAGCCCGTGCACCACAACTACTGAAGCTTGTGCGCCACAACTACTGAAGCCTGTGCATTGCAACTACTGAGCCCGCATGCTGCAACTACTGAAGCCCGTGCACCACAAATACTGAGCCCGCATGCCACAACTACTGAAGCCCGTGCACCACAACTACTGAAGCCCGCACGCCTAGAGCCCATGCTTCTCAACAAGAGAAGCCACTGCAATGAAAAGCCCTTGCACTGCAACAAAGAGTAGCCCCCACTCTCTGCAACTAATGAAAGCCCGCACACAGCAACGAAGACCCAACGCAGCCTTAAATAAATAAATAAATAAATTTGCTTAAAAACAAAAGAAAATGCTTTCTCACCAATCAGCAGAAGCAACCATGGATCAGGCACTTACTGGACAGGAGGCACCCTGGAGGGCACAATGGAACCTGAGGCCTAGCCCGTGCCTTCAAGGAGGTCACGACTCTGGTGGAAGAAACAGAAGTACTTAAAAAGTAACTGAATAATAGCAGAATATCTGAAGTCATGAGCTTGTCCTTGCAGATATCAGTGACCTGTAAGACTCTATAAATTCCTGAGATTCTAGATAGAGCAAACCCTACTAGCAGAGGATAATAATAATATCTGCTGGATACTGGGCACACTTCTAAAGGCTTTTATATATTATGTCATTTAGTTTTCACAGTAGCCTTTTGTAGTCGGCCTTGTTGTCCTTATCTTCAGATGGGGAAACTCAGGAACAGGGAGGCTAAGAGATTAGCCTAAGATCACACAGGTAAGAAGCGACCCAGGATCCAAACCCAGGCCCTCTGGCTCCAGAGACCACTCCTTTACCCTTCTGATTAAACTACCTGGAGCCAGGGAGGGTGAACCCATGGTCTCACGCAGGAAGGGATTGTTTTCTCTCTCAGATCGTAGGGAACCCACTGGTTACAGTTAATGGGGTTTAACCCATGGAGCTATCACCCGGCCTACCCCCACAAAGAGGCCACTCAGGTGTAGTGCATTCAACACCCTGAGGGAGGATCTACCTGCTCAACTAATTCAGTCACCACCCCAGGACAGAGGTCTCCTGCCAGGTCCCATTTGGCCGGCCTCCAGATGGCTGCCTTTGTTGGGGAGGGGATACCAGTCCAATCAGTTGTGACCAGGATGGTGGGAGGTCATGTGGCGCTGAGGAATCAAATGGTTCCCTGCAGTCTGAAAGAGCTTGACTAACACATGAACCACAAGGAAGTGTGTGGATGCTCTGCTTCCCTAACCACACTGACTACTGGCTGCTCACTTACAAGTCTTAAAAAAAAAAAAAAAAAAAAAAAAAATATATATACACACACACACATATATA
Source organism: Neophocaena asiaeorientalis asiaeorientalis (assembly GCF_003031525.2). Lineage (NCBI taxonomy): Eukaryota > Metazoa > Chordata > Mammalia > Artiodactyla > Phocoenidae > Neophocaena > Neophocaena asiaeorientalis. The sequence goes on along the minus strand of NW_020173731.1, from coordinate 5,184,141 downwards.
TGCACAAAGTATACTTATAAGATTGTTTATAGTAATGCAAAATAACACTATCCAGCTATCCAGCCATAGGAGATTGATTAAATAAATTAAGCTGCATCCAAACAACAGATTAATATATAACTATTAAAATCATTGCTATACAAGCATATTTATTAACATAGAAAGATGTTTTCAGCATGTTGCTAAATGTGAAGATCAACTTGAAAAAACAAAACAGATATTCTGATCCTGTTTTCATAAGAAAAAAGAAGTACATGTGTGTATAGAAAAAAATCTCATTTATATACACAAAATATCAATAGATGCTATCTTTGATAGGAAAGATTACAGATTGTTTAATTTCTTTCCTTTTTGCTTATTTGTATTTACATTTTCTATAGTAGACATTTTTTTTCACTAATAATTTCCATTTATTTAGAGTTTATTCTGTGCCAGGAATCACCAGGCTAAGTTATTGACACTATTTCACAGATACAGGGATAGTCTTGGAGAGTGTGAAGATTTTGCCCAAGATTAAGAGCTAGCAATTGGAGGAGCTGGGGTTGGAACTCAGACAAACTTCAGAGGTGATAGATTCACATGACAGAACATTAGGAAAAGTACACAAGTGTATTCAATGGAAATTCACCCTTTTTCCCAAGTTCCCCAACCACATATTTCCCTCCTCCTAGACATCTGCTTTTGCCATGCTGTGGATCCTTCCAGAGAAATATTTATACCCCAACATGTATGTATCACAATTTATTGACTAATCCATACCACTGATTTGAAGTGTCACTTTTATGATATAATAGGTTCTTATATGTATTTATATTATTCTTTACAGAGCTGATAGTGACATTTATTTTTATGCAATAAACTTATTTTCAAAATCTAATGGTATATTAGAAATAACCTTAATTTTGTAAAAAGAATAATCTCACCTTAAATATGAGAAAACAAAATGTCTGAATTTCTTCTTCTCTCTCCTCTTTGTCCCTCCTGCTTTTGGTGGAAAGCAAATAGTATTCATTGTGGAGAATGATTCTAGGCCAGTAGCTTACCTTTGAGTCATGGCGTATAAGAGCTGGAAGGGATTTTAGAGATTGTCTAGCCCAATTCCTTGTTTAGCAGATGAGGAAACTGGACCCAGAGGCTTAGCAGGTTTTCTAAGTGCTTGGTAGCAAAACCTTGGCTGGAATCTATGTCCTTGGACTCCCAGTTCAGGGCATTTTCTACACCATCATGCCAGACCTTTCAATTTGCCCATTGACACATGAAGAGGATTGGAGTCATTTGGTGTGGAGGTGACAACTCTAAGCATAGGACAGGCTTTTATGCTAATGATGGTCAGTCACTATTTTTCATCTCTACTGAGAAGCAAATAGGGAAATTTGGGTTTAACTTACTGGAAATGTGATAGTGAGAGTTGATATCTTACACTCTTTTCTGGAAATCTCCTATCCGGAAAGCTTATATGTGATCCCACATGAAGGCAGAGGCCGGCCCACAAGTCTCCACATATTCCTTCCTCTTCTTCAGTAGTTGGGTCATAAATGCTGCTTGGGGTATTTTCACTCTTCTTCCCACCATTTATCTTTCTGCGAAGTAGAGTAGTGATAGCAATTCAGTCAGCATACTATAAATATTGCTCTTAACCTGTGAAACTAACTTTGAGAGGCTGCACTGATAACATTACTTTGTCAACTTCCCTAGGGAATTCTTGGCATTAGCGCAATCATATTAGTCAAGGCTTTTGGTTGCACACACCAGAAACCCCGCTTGAACTAGTTTAAGCAAAAGAAGGAATACATTAGTTCATGGAATTCAAGGAAAGTTGAGTATTCTAACTAAGCAAAGCTCAGGCAAGCATGGAGCCAGGCACAGGAACCACTAGAACCAAAGACCTCAGGGCCAGGCCTTTGTCTCTGCCTCTTGTCTCTGGTTCTCTCTCATGGTTGCTTCATTCTCTTTCATGGCACAGGCTGACTCCACTTTCTATGGCCATATTTCCATCTGACAGTCTCCTTCGCCAGGGATGAACTTTCTTGATGATCTCTCCTTGTCCCAAGTTGAGAAATCCCATGGGAGGGCCAGTGTGGGTGAGCTACAACCAGGGTTCTGGGTCATATAAGAACATGACAATTCCAATGGGAATACATTGTTTGTCTAAAACAGAAGACTGGGAGGTATTTTATGAGACAAAGATATCCTTCATCCTCTCCTTAGAGATAATGAGTTTGAGGAGAAGAGACTGAAAAACTAGATGGTGAGTGAGAATCCTTAAGATGTCAAAATAAAATTCTGGGGAGTAGGATGTTCCTGACCAGGGACATCCTTTTTTACAATGATCCACATCCAGTGGAAAAAAAACTGTAGTGAATCTTCCTGGACTAGGCTCCCACAGAGACACACCTGGGTATTTTAGGACTTGAGACAAGTTTCAAGACCTGTGCACCCCACCTCTTCCCAACCCGCTCTTCAGAGAACTAAACTACGGGGGTAACAATCCTGTAATTATAACTGTATTTATAAATCCCTGATCCTTTACGTAGCGCTTGTCTCTACTCTGCGCTTAGTCTGAATGTTGCTATTTTCACAGAGGAAATCAGAGGAAAGAGGCTATAATTGTAGGTCAAGCACCAGCTCCGGAAGCAACAAAGGCAACAGAGAGCCTGTGGCTCCCTGCCGTCTTCCGGGTTGCACCCTGGACATCTCCCCCCTCTTTCCTTGGGCCTAGGTCAGCTCTTCAAGTCTTTATCTCATCTCTTTTCTCCCTTTTGTTTGCCACTCCAGCAAATCACAAGCAGAAAAGGGCAAGTTAGAACTAAAAGTCAATGAATTAAAACTTCACGATGCTTGGGCAGGCCTGTCTCTTGGAGATAATTCAGATGGAAAAGAAAAGAAAGAAAAAAAGCCACCATGTCGGGTCACTGGCCTTTTTAAACAGACCGTCGGCAATATTTACTCCTGAAATAGCACAGTCACATGAAATAAAACCGTGCTCGGTAAAGCCTGCAAAACAAAAGGACAGTTTTCAGGCTGGCACGCTCACTGAGGGCCCTCTGTGTGCTGGCTGGATCAGGACCTCTGCTTCCTGACTCTCCCAGCCACCTTCTGCCCAAGACCTGCGGGAGATCTGTAGGGGTCAAGGTCAGATTGCCTTGGAGACCCTCCTGGACTTATTTTCCCTTCAGAGAATTTGAAAAGGTAGCCAGAGAGTTGAGAGCAGGTTTGGATGTGGCCTCTACCACAGAACCAGTGCCCGGGAAGCCCAGGATGTGGCCATCAGAGGGGCAGCTGCCGGTGGCGCCCATCACCCTCCCTCATGGTCAACTCTGTTTCCTCCCTCTCCTTTACCCCCTACTTCTTTATCTCTTAACTACCTACCTTCCCTGTCTCATCCACTTTCCTCCATTTTCCCCTCACTCTTTCTGCTATTCCTCTTTTGCCTTCTCTCCCTACCTCTTAATTCTGCTGGGGCCCCTCGTGGACCTTTATTGATTAGCCCTGCTGTGGCCTGGAAAGTCTAAACAGGCTTCCGGTGGTGGTTAATGAATGTGCGGTCACAGGCCAGGTCTGGGATCATGGTGAGACTCAGACCCCACTGAGGACTCAAGGGGACCTTCTCAGCCTCATTCTTCGAAAGTTTTCCTCTTAGTTGCCCAAGATTCTTTTTTTAAAATGCCAAAAGCTATTTTTTTAAAAAAATTCTTTATATTTGTGAGTATGTTTTCTCAAAGCCTTTTAGATCCATTGATTTAATCTTTATACCTTGGGATGTGGGCAAAGCAGTTGACGAAACAGAAAAATAAAGCTGTTTGGTAACATGCCCCAGTCAGTCAGAGAACTCTGTTCCCTGCTCCTTGGGCCTTCTATGCTTCATAAAAGACAAACTGAGACCCATTGCAGATGCCAGAGAGGGGCCCTTCCAGAATCCAGGGTGAGAAGTACAACATTGGCCTGCATCCCTGGCTTATCAGACTTGAACACTCGGTTGACCATTGAATTTGTCACCCGGAATTTCATGAAATCGATTTCCCTGAGTATCTAAGTTGCTTCCTTCACATCAACAATCCAGAAGGTGCCACCTTCATTTTCTTTTGCACACGCCGAAGTACATACAGTAAGTGGGAAAGAGCCAGAAACGTGTATAATGTGCTCCATTTTTTCAAGTGTTTTATGGTTGTAAAGACAATTACTTTTAGGCCTCCGATGAAGTCTATCGATCAATTAATCAATCAATCAATCTGGATCTCTCTATCAACAAATACTGAGTCTCAGCACCATGTTACGTGATAATAGATACTAGGTTCTGATATGTTTGTGGGGAAAGGAAACCTCCTGAAAGAGAGAGTAGCAGAACCTGTGTGCTTTCACTTCTAACAGTCAGCACCTGCGTCTCTATGTCAAAGGGCTGCTCTCAGACTGCAGGATGGCCTTTGCCTGGGATCTCTGCAAGCTGAGGGGTCTGGACTGTACATACAAGGGGAGCAGCCCTCAACCGATGACTGACAGGGGCAGGGAACACACACCCCACTCTGAGGAGTGACATGCACCATCACTCCCCTATGGGACAGAGCTCAAGTTCCCCTCTGTGGGCCCTCACTCATGGTTTCCACATTTCCCAAGTGCTACTTTCCCACAGTGCTACTGGTTTTTCCTGGGCACATCCTAAAAAATGACTTTCACACCAATTCTTATCTTAGGATGTGCTTGTTTTGTCTTGGACGTCTTCCCACCCTGGTCTTTAGGGTCAGAGTAAATGAGAGACATGTGAGGGAAGAAGACCAGGCACTCCTTCAAGTGCCAGAGAGAGACATCATTACAAGCTGAAGGTGAGTGGGGCCTTCCTAAAGGCCCAGGGGACAAGGGCAGCTCTCAGGCAGGAAGGGAGACCATGTCCTCATGTCTGCATAGGAGGTGGCTCCAGTTCTGAAAGAGGAGGACTGATGGGAACCGAATGTCATTTGATACCTTAAGGTTAGAGTTAGGGGTTTCCAACTCGAAGAACCAGAAGACAGACTGAGGCAGGGGAACAGCGTTCTCACAGGGGACAGAGGTAGCAGCTGTGAGGCACTTCTCCCAAGTGGCTTCTAGAGAGCAGGCGTCTGTGAGCACACTTGAGCCTGAGCACACGGGAACCACCGTCTGGGATGCCCAGAAAAAACTGAGAAAAGGAACAAAGTACTGATACATATGACAACATGGATGGACCTTGACAGCAGGCTAAGTAAAAGAAACCAGACACAGGGCTTCCCTGGTGGCGCGGTGGTTGGGGGTCCGCCTGCTGATGCGGGGGACGCGGGTTCGTGCCCCGGTCCGGGAGGTTCCTGCGTGCCGCGGAGCGGCTGGGCCCGTGGGCCGTGGCCGCTGGGCCTGTGCGTCCGGGGCCTGTGCTCTGCGGCGGGAGGGGCCGCAGCGGTGGGGGGCCCACGTACCGCAAAAAAAAAAAAAAAAAAAAAACAAAAAAAAAAAGCC